>NC_067142.1:77574129-78225379 GCF_903995435.1 Acomys russatus | reverse complement strand
AACAGTGTCTTTAAGACACAACAGGACGGATGCACATGTGAACTCATGAAGATTATGGCAACACATACAAGACCTGTGCAGGTTCAAACCAAACAGAATCTCAGAACTAAGAAGTGACACAAAGTCCCCCTCTTAACCAAGGAGCTAGTTAATAGTGAAGGGCAGTGGGAAAGAGAACATCAGTTTTCTCTAATGGAGTGTCACTGGGTATATTAGCCACATACCTCAGCAGGCAGGGCTCATGCCCAGGAGAATATGGCCAACACAAAATAGACTCCGTGCCCTGTTGTTTTGTTTTCTTGTGGGCTTTTTTTTTTCTTTCAGTTTATCTGTTTTGAGTTTTGACTTTTGGTGTTTTGCTTTTGTTGTTGTTGTTTTTCCTTTTTTTTTTTTTTTTAAGAGAGAGAAAGAACATAAAATTGGGTAGGTAGAGTGGCGGGGAGGACCTGGGAAGAGTTGGGGAGAGGAAAGACTCCAATAAAAATATATTCTATGAAAATGTTTTTAAAATTCAAAAGAAAAAAGCCAATGCAGGCAAATGTAGGGAAAAAACAGACCTAGGCTTTGTTGGGCTGTTGATGTAGCTACAGCACTTACCTAACAAGCTCAAAGCCCTGGTTTGACTCCCCACACAATCTGGGTGTGGTACTTACTGGGCATGTGTAATCTTAGCACTGAGTTCCAAGCATCAGCCTCCTCCTCTTACCTCTGCCGTCTGCCCCACTGCTTAAATCAACAATGTGTAGTATCTTACACAATCACCTTCCAAGAATGTACCTCAATTATCAAAACAAGGCAGGTTCCTGAAAGGGTACATTCTCACAGCTTTGGGACGCATATGCTATTTGGATTCACTCTGTTTGTCTGCTTATGCCTTTGTGTTGATTTTCTGGTGTGAGTTTGTTAGTTCACTGGGTTTTCTCCTTGGCTGAGTCCCTGGTTGACCATGCGCTGTCACAGGTGACTTGCATAGACCCTGTTCTTTAATATGGGGTTTGGATATCCGCCATCTATTTCATCCTTTTCTTGTCATCAGTAGTGTTGCAATCAATACCGATAATATTTGAGGGCCTTTGGCTATAGGCAAATGGAGCCAGCATAAATCAACGAGCTATTGAGATCTATGCCACATACTCTGGATACTGTGTAATTCTATTTTTCTGGCTCCCAAAGCACTCCTACGGACCCAAGACTTAGTTTAGAAATCTTCTTGCCTTTCCTAACTTAGCTCATAATGATCTCATGCAGAAATTTGGACCTCTGGGAAAAGAAAGTTGAGCAATGAGAGTTATGGGGTTGCCTCAGCCTTGATGAAATCTGGACTGGATGTAGTGTGAAAGACTCTGCTCATATCTTTCTTAAAGTCATCCCTTTGACCCACCAGCATGAGAACCATAGCAGTGTCCTTTTGCACTGGACTTGACGTTCATTTTAGGTGTCTTCAATCTGGGATAAGGAGATGGCTCTGTTGGTCAAATGCTTCCTTGTTCATGTATGAGAATCTGTGTTTGACCCCAGAATACATTTAATATGTCTGGGTGTGGTGTTAACACCAGCCCTGGGGAGGCAGAAATGTGCAGTTGCCTGTGGCTCCTGGGCCAGTCAGACTAGCCTACTTGGTGAGCACTGGCCAGGCTAAGCAAGGTGGACTGCAGCTGAGAAACTATTTTCAAGGTTGACCTCTGGCCTTCATGGCCTTCACAAAAATGCACAGGCACCTGCATACACAAGTCTAGACACACACGCATACACACACACACACAAACACGTACATGTACATACAGCGCACACAGTTTGTACACACACACACATACACACACTTCTATAGACAATGCCCAGGGTTATAAAGTTTAGTTGTGCATCTCAAAAATTTGTTTTAGTTTTAATTCTGTATATATTTCTGGGAGAGAAGAAGTGTCAAGGTCTACAGAGGCCAGAGTATTGTATTCCTCTGGAGTTACAGGTGGTTGTGAGCCTGACATGAGTGCCGGTGTCCTCTAGAAGAGCAGCATGCTATTTTAACCGTTGAGCCATCTCTCCAGCACCCAGGAATCTGAGATGAAATCATGCTATTTACCCCATTACCATCAAATATGGAGCAGAGAGCAGCTTGCAGCGAGGGTGGAGGGCGAAGGAGTGTGGAATCACAGCCTCCCCAATAGGTATTAGCAGGAGCTATGGAGACCAAAAGGACTTAGTGGTTTCCTGAGCCTAGAGAAAAAGACAAGGAGAGGAGGGCTTCAGCATACACAATGGGGATGGGGCTGCCATCTCTCCACAGGCAGTTCTAGTGGCAGTTGGATCCATACTCCCACAGCTTCTAGAGGCCATAAAGCCACGAGCAAGTCAGTGCTTAAGGAGCAGGGAAGGCTCTGTGGGCTTCTCTTCAGTATTAGAGAATATGCCGTTCCATTTTTCATTGTAAACAGAATCTTTTCATCCAATATATTTTTATTATGATTTCTCCAAGTCCTCAAGTTTTCTCTTGGTTCTTTCTGAGCCATTAGCACTAGCTAGTAGTACAGTCACTAAGATCAACAATCTGCAAACGGGGCCTCATAAAGCTGGAAAGCAAAAGGTATCTGGTTTCAGGCCACGACATGGTTTCAATGTAAAAAATGAATGTGAGCTAACCTCACTGAGAGCAAGGCTTAAAGACTGGACAGAGGAAATAGGTGGAGACCGGTTATTCCAGGTGGAAAGCAAGTAAGAGTGGAGGCCTTAAGGCAAGCAGGTGCCTGGGCATTTGAGGAAGCAACAGCAAAGACAAGAGCATGATGCGAAGAACACATGGACCAGCAGCTGGACTCCCGTGGTCAGCCAAAAGCCCACAAGCTCCTCTCCATGGCTCCTGAAAGGACCCACTCACTATTAGATGGGCACTAAGTTCAGTCATGCACTCAGCCTTGCTGGGTTATCAGAGAACTCAGTAAAATGGTATTGTCCCGGCTTCAATAATGAGCCCGAGCTTTGCCAGAGAACTTTAAACTAGTAAATTAGGTTCACACACTTAGAATGGCTTTTTCTTCTAGGGCTTCTGCTGCCGCTGTTGCCTTGATGGAGAGACCCTGGTGTACAGGCATCTGTTGATGACACTCCGGTCTATTGCCTGGTTTTCATTTAAACATTTCTTTTCTTTATTTCCATTTCTGTCCCTTACACGTATCTCTTGCTACAAGTCAAGCTGGAAGGAAGCCTATTTTTTATCATATTCTAGTACCGATTGAGTAGAAAATTGTTTTAAGTACATAAGTGTTTGTATATTATAACAGACTTGACAACAAAATCAAAATCGGCAGATAAGTTCCCAGTAGTTTTAAGCAAATATAAAAGAGGGAAGCAATTCCTCCCACAAATTCACACTTTCCTGGCCCTGTGAAACAGCACACACTTCCTTGCACCCACATCTTCTACTCTCACCAGTGTCCAGCCAAGAAAACTCTAGGTTATTCCAGACCTTGGGACACAGAGGGAGGGAGGAAAGGGAGCTCTTCTCCAGCCTTGTGGGAATCAGCAGGTCCCAGCCTTGATGGAAACACTGGAGATTGTGGTAGGGAGGGCTGGCATTCCTCCAAAGAGGGCGTGGTCTCGCAGAGGACATCATAGACTCTGGTACTGTCACTTCTGGTCCTCTGTACTAGGATGCCCTGTCTATTCTGCCTGTGTCCCTCTTCCAGTTAGCTTTCATTCGGCCTCTGTGAAGAGGGTAGGTAAGGCATTGTGTAGCAATGTCTCCTGAATGCAAACATATCCTCCAGGGACCCAAAGAGCAAATAATCTTTTAATCTGGTTTTCTCCATGTTTAGCAAAATGCTTTTGGAATTCATATGCACTACCCAGACCATAATTACATCCTTGATATTGCTGAATACTCTTCCCTATGCAGACATGACAATGTGACCCATAAAAAAAAAGCCTAATGAAAAATCAACTTGTCTTCAGTTGTGAGTGTGTAAGATTGTATGTGGATGCACAATTGTAATGAGGTACAATTATATTTATAAATATTTTCTTGCATTTTTCTATTGTAAGCAGACCTTTTCATTCCTTACATATTCTAGGAGTAGTTTGTGTGTGCATGCTATTTTTTTATTCACTTTGCATCTTATTCTCATAGTGAACCTTCTAATGTTACTGTTAATGTTTATCACTAATTCTGTAGGTTTTCTATTTTCTGTAGCTAAATGTTACCTTACTGCTACTATCCACATTCATTTTCCATTGTTTTCTGTGGTCTAATGGCACCTCAAAATATTAATCTGGGGTAGAGACAGAAGGCCTCTGCTTTGCCCCTACATTCAAGATTTCTCATTCATTAACATGCTACCTTTAGATACCTGGCCATATTTTACTTGACTTTTTAAGATTTTATTTTATATATTTTGGTTCTGTGTATCTGCATGTGCCTTTGTTGGGGTGTGTTAATGGGATGCAGGGGTCTGCAGAGGCTAGAGATGGGCATTCAACTCCCTGGAGTTGAAGCTATAGTCACTTGTGAAACTCAACATGGACACTGAGAGCAGAGCCTGATTCCCCTGGAAGGGCAGAAAGTAATTGCAACCATGTTGTCATCTCTTCAACCACTTCTTGTACCTTTTAGCGCTTGAGATAAATCCTAGCTACTTCCCCAGCCCCCTTCATCCTCATTATTTTTTAAATTATTTTATTTTGGTAATATGCATTTATGTTAATACACACACACACACACACACACACACACACACACACACACACACACACGATTACCTATGGCAAGAAGAACCATGACATAATCAGGAATTATATAAATGTTACATTCTTAGTGTTTTGGCTATTTGTATTTTGACAGCCTTGAAGAAGACATCTTTCCTATCTTGGTGCATCTAAATTTCTGAACGTAAATCAATCTCCATCACATATTGTCATTATCAACCTAGAACACCTCTCTAGACCTAAAAACATCTTAACCCCTAAACAATTAAGCTTCATTGTAAAACTAAGCTACCTGGTCTTCAACTCCCTCAGAGACTTGAGAAGGAGTAAACGTGATTATCTGAGTATACCAGGAGCGCAGGTTAGTAGCTTTCTTTTATCACACAAATATACATCTTAGGTATAGCAGATAGATATGACTCTACAGAAAGACAAGTTCTTCAACAACCTCAGAGGCATGCAGAATATGACATTTAAAAAGGGTTTTTTTTTTTAATTATTTTAAGGATTCATTGACAATGAGACAGGTTAACTCCTGGCAACACCCACTCTACCTCAAAGAAGATGATGAGCATCAAAGAACCTCTTTATGGAGATGGCTTCAAATGTGGCAGACTAGTCACTTGGGAAAAGGTCCTCATTTCTACCACAGACAGAATTCTGCCTTTAAAAGGGGCAAGCTTGGATGCAGGCACAGTTGACGGCCAAACTCTGTCAAGACAGGGTAAGCAAGTCCTCAATAGTTCCTGCCTCACAGATGTGTCTGTCCGATACATTGGGCCAGAAAGCTGAAGAAGATGCTCCAGTGTTACAGAGAGTTTTGGGTGACTGTTTAGGTATTAAACTGTCTCTGTCATCCTTTCATTTGTCCTCATTATAATAAAATGCTCATCTAGTCATTATTCCTCAAGAGTTTACATTAAAAGCATGCCAGTATTTGTTTGTTGATCCTTAGTAATATGGTAAATTATATTTGTAGAATTTTAAAGATTGCAGTTTTTTCAAGCACAAGCTTCATTTGAACATACTGTATCTTAGTGTAGTTTTAGAGTACATTTTTCCAGGTTTATTTAAGATTTTATGTCTTTTATGTCACCTTGGTCTATAAATTCTCAATCTCTACCTCATCCTCTCCCTCTCCTTCTCCCCCCTCCCATTTATCAATTTTAGGTCTGCCAGGCTTTCAAAAAAGATTTTATAGATTTCTCTTCCCTTTTACTGCTTAGAAACAATGTCTATGGCGGGAAAAAACCACATAGTTGTTTAAAATTTTTTTTCTTGAAAATTTAA
Organism: Acomys russatus; assembly: GCF_903995435.1. NCBI lineage: Eukaryota > Metazoa > Chordata > Mammalia > Rodentia > Muridae > Acomys > Acomys russatus. Next base: position 78,219,397 of record NC_067142.1, on the reverse strand, counting down.
CATAGGTGAACAATGAAATATGATTATATCTACCCCCACTTCCATCTCTGACTCCCCCTAGCACCCGAAACGACTTTCCCTCTCAACCTCATGACTCTCCCTCTTAAAAAAAAATAACCCACTTAATCCATTCACGTTGCCCATGCATTCATTGTGTGGGTCAAGCACCAGAACATGGGAAACCTACCGTTGGTGAATTTGGGTATTTCTAAACCAGATGAGATCAGCTGGAGGTGAATTTCACTGTGGGAAACCACCCCCACTCCCATTTTACCCACTGCTTTGGCCACAGAGGATTTTCTTTTCCATGTATTGAGCAAAGCAACAGTGTGGCCCAGCTCTTCCAGTCTTTTGTTTTTAAGATAAGCTTTGAATGCTAGAAATAGAGATGTCATTCAAAAGATAAAAAACCCACATCTTCCTTCCCCCATCACCAGATGTGTAACCTTATATGCCTTAATGCCGCTGTTTCTGGTTGATCATCAACCAGATGGGAGCTACTTCATCTTGGACCCTTTTCATTCCCCCATTGGATGAATAAGGTACCATTTTAGAGGGAGACTTTCTGATCTATAAAAATGCATGCAGTGCTTCCATGAAACAGTATTAGCTCCATTACAGTAATGATGGACTCGCTATTACACACTTTACATTCAGCCTGATTTGGACTAATTGTCCTGTACTGATATTTGTATGCTCGTGTAGTGATTATTAAGATTTAAGTTGAAGAAGAGATTATTATAGATGACTTTAAGTTACTTAACAGCTCTCATTTCCCATCTTATTGCCTATGAAATAGAGACAGTGTGTTGTTTTATGATTGGATGTGAGTCCAGAATAGGTGCTGACAGGGCAAACACTCGATACATCCCTGACTGTTATGGTTATTGCTGATACTGCAGGTCCCCTCTCCCAAGGACTCTAGAGGAAACTGTTCCCACAGTGCAGGATGCTTCTCCTTAGTACCTCCCGAAGCCAGTGACAGAGCACCACAGGGGAACCAGGGGATCACCCAGTGTCTATACTGGCCTTAATTTCTGGTTCTCCATTTCACCCCTCTGAAGACCAGTGCTGAGACCATGGAGTCCTGAACCCTAAGCAGGTAACAAGAGGAAAGGAGACACCTGAGCACATTCTAGTGACTCTTCTGGACCCAGGTGACAATGGACAGACTTCCTTCCTCCTATGCTTGGAAAAGAACACAGCTTACTAGCTATTTCTTCTCTCTAGCCATGCTGATTTGCAAGCTCAGCCTGCCCTTATCTGAAAACACACACACACACACACACACACACACACACACACACACACACACACACACACACACAGACAGAGACAGAGAGAGACAGAGAGAGACAGAGAGACAGAGACAGAGAGATGGAGAGATGGAGAGACAGAGACAGAGAGACAGAGAGATGGAGAGACAGAGAAAGAGAGACAGAGACAGAGAGATGGAGAGACAGAGAGACAGAGACAGAGACAGACCGGGGACTGATTAAGGGCCCAGTTGCTAGATTTGCTACTGACATGTAAGATAGGCCCAAACACGAAAGCCTTCCTTTCATTGTGAGTCACACAGCTGCTGGTGTGTAGACCAGTGGATAAGTGTGTACTTCGGAAATATGAACTTCTATTTTTAACCCTCACCACCACCCCCAAAAACAACCGAGCACAAAAATCAGACAATTATTACAAACTGATAACAAGCCACAGAGGAAAGGTGCTATTTCAGTGTTGAGCCTCTTGCCTGCTTAATTAGAAAAGCTGTTTTGAGCGTGCTTTGCTTGTAACACTTGATTTATTATACTTTATTTTACGTAGAATCAGTCTCAGCCAGCCTGATCAGAGCTAGCCTCCTCAAGGTGTCTGCTTGGAAAATTTCTATATATGGGCACACACGTACACATGAGTATATATCCACAAATATATGTACATATGCAGACACGTGTATATACATGTATGCACACACTGTATGCAGGGTTACATAATATACACACGTAGGCTCGCATGTTTGCACATAAGTACGTAGACTGTATACAATCCAGCACCCGTCCTTCCACAGCTTCCTTCTCAAAGACTCCCCTGTTCTCACGTTTATGATCAGCAGAGCCAGTCTCTGAAATTCACCTGCCTCTGAGTTCTTAAGTCCCCTGCAGACAAGAGTCCCTTTGAAGCCTCTGTCTCACCATCTACTCACTTCCTGCCCCCACTCCCTTAGCACAAAGGCTAAGCACCCAGTGTGTCATGAGATTGCCCTGTCATTTTTCACACCAATGGGGACTTTGCCACTGAACTCTACCTTCCCCCAAAGAGACCTTTAACTTTCCTCTTTTTAAAACTATTTTCAGCACCAACCAGCAAACCTCTTTCTCTCTTTGGACATTTAAGGGGAATCCCAAAGAAAACTCAACATTTCATACCCATTCACACACTGTCTACCTCACTCACCGTGCAATGGAACCCAGCAAGTACAGCTTTCCTGCTGTTATTGAGACTTGGAGAAGATGGGATAGGATTCAGTTCTCCCTCTCAGCGTCCTGCCTGGCTGTCACTGTGGCCAATACCAAAATCTGTGGGTTCACATGAGGGGCCAACCAGACCTCCTTTCCTTCCTTTTTCCTCCTCTTCCTTCCTTTCCTCCATCTGTCCATCTTTTCCTCTTCTTTTCTCCCTCATTTCTATCTTCCCTTCCCTCCTTCCATCTTCTTTTCCTTCCTCCCTCCTCCACCTCCCTCCTTCCTTCTCCCCCTCCCTTCCCTCCTTCCTTCCTTCCTTATTAATTTTGACATGGAGGTCTTACTATGACCCCCCTCCCAGACTGATTTTGAATCTATGATCATCAGTGTGATCCTCCTGCCTCAGGTCCTCTGACATTGGGAGTGTCTACACGTGCACAGGCTAGCCTTGGTCTTTTCTTTCAAAGCCCTCCTCTTCTCTTTGTCTGCCTATTTGGCTTGCCAGCAGCAGTCACGGATCCCTCCATTTGGCACCCACCTTCTGTGAGGTCATCTTCTCACTGCTGCCTGTTTCTTTCGGCATGTAAACTCTCTGGCAGCGACTCAATGTTTATGACCACACTAACCTATAAGGATCACAGTGTTGAAGAGCGAAGCTCTTGCTGGCGCCAAGCTAAGTGTGGACATGTTCCTGGGAGGGGGACAGGGAGTAGGGAGCCAACAGTAGGATGATGTAGATAGTTGTGTTGGGGGAGAGACTTCTCTTCAGTCTTGGCATGACATCTAGTCCAGACAGGAAGAAAATGACAGTCATGTTCAGTCTAGCTCCTGGTATTGCTTGGAGGAGGAAATGGAGCCATCTTGTCCACCAGCCAGGACAAACACATTCCCTGAAGCCAGCGCAAAGTGCAAGGTATGTACAAGGACAACTCTGCAGAAGAAACATCTAATATTGCTCCCCAAGGGCTGCATGAAGCACGCGCACTAAAAAAACACCCATCTTTCTCCTAGACTGGGAAAGAGCAAAATAAATTCCCTTTCGATGTGGGAGCAGTGGTGGATAACACTGCCAACTCCACGGCATCTGGAATCTCCCAGGAAGTAAACCTGTGAGCGGGTCTGGGAGTGGGTTTCCATGTTGGGTTAACTGAAGAAGGAAATCAGCCCTGAATGTGGGTGCTACCATTCTTTAGGCTGGGGTGGCACGGAGGGAGGGACGGCCAGACTGAACACAAGGGAGAAAGGGAGCTGAGAGCCAGCATTGCTCTTTCTCTGACCCAGTTCAGGTACCTGTGACCAGCTGTTTCACACTTCCATAACCATGTTTTTTTTCCCACCATGATGGACTGTACTCAAACATGGCAACCTGAGACAAATTCTTTCTATCTTAAATTGCCTTTGTCAGGTATATTGTCGTAGCTACAAGAAAATGAAATGATGCTCAGAGGGGCGGGGTTGCTGAGGCAAGAAATGAGCAGACAGAGTGAATCAGTGAGATGCTGCAACCGTTTCTAAGGCTAGTGAGATCACATGTTTTGTCTACACTGCAGCTCACGTGTGCACAAATATGAGACACAACTCATAATTTTGTCTAGAATTATCAGAGCTTCTTCCCTGGAGGTCTACTGATTAGCTAAACGTAGAAATCACTTGGAGCCTTGTTGATTCCGGGCCTAATTGAGTCTGGTTGCTTAAACAGCCTCTCTAGTTGACTATTTATCTAGCAAATGTGTGAATTCTGATGTCACTGTGTTCCTCTCTGGGAGCTGGTAACTTCTGAGATGTTCTCAGGGATTGGCGTATATTGTGACAGTAGGTCATGCCATGGTTTCTTAGCTCCTTTGGTTCCTTTGGGGGCCACTCACTCTGCCATCAGTACATGAGTATTATTCTGGGTTCACTGGGTCATCTCTAAGGGAACTGATTCTTGTGCCTGACAATACTACCCAGGAATCAAAAGGAGCACCAAAAAATAAACCCTAACTCGTGGCTTATTTTATTCATTTGTTTGGGGGGGGGGTGGGAGTGCGCCCACATGCCAGTGTATATGTGGAGCTCAGAGGACAACTTGCAGAAATTGGTTCTCTCTTCCCACTTTGTGGGATCCAGGGATGGAACTCAGGTCACAATGGTGGGGTGCAGGAATGGAACCCAGGTCACAATGATGGGGTCCAGGGATGGAATTCAGGTCACAATGGTGGGGCCCACGGATGGAACTCAGTTCCTCAGGTTTTGTAACAAGCACCGTTGCTTGCTGAACCATCTCCCTGGCCAGAGTTCTAAGACATTTGTAAATTTTTTATTTATTTATGTATATGAAATGTTCTATCTGCATGTAAACCTACCTGCATGCCAGAAGAAGGCATCAGATCTCAGTGTAGACGGTTGTGAGCTGCTATGTGGTTGCTGGAAATTGAATTCAGTACCTCTGGGAGAGCAGACAGTGCTCTTAACCACTGAGACATCTCTCTAGCCCCCAAGGTCTAAGTCTTAAGACTCTTACCACTGAGCCAGGTGGTATGAGCTAAGAGGGAGGAGAAGAGGCTGTCAGCTCCAACATTCTGCAATGCAAATTCTAATCTAAACAAATCAAAATTAGTGAGTACCTAGTCCCATTGTATCCCATTGAGTTAGCAGACCTTTTTTTTTTTTTTTTTTTTTTTAAATAATAATTGATCTAGGAAGCCAAGAATGTCAAACAGATGAAAGCACAGCTGGCCTGTTGAGTGTGTAATCAGGAACCAGAACTCTTTCTGTAGGAGTCTCAAGGCTTCATAGGTCCCGTTCTATGGAAACCATTGATCTTTCTGAACCCAGCACCCCTTGCATGGAGAAGTGAGTGCTTACATAATCGAAGGAACTGTCACACAAATTGGAAGTGGCAGGACCTACACTCAAAACATTCCTCCAGCTTGTCACTACACTTGGGTTTACCCTCCCCCAAAGCAATTTCATCAAAAGAGCCACATGGTACTAATGTTGAATTACAAAACCTTTTTTGTGGTGCCTCCAAAGCCAAGGACTTCCACTCCGGGGAAACATCATCACCAGAAAGACATTGTTCTTCTAACAGTCATACTTTGTACTCAAATGAGTAAAAAGTGAAAAATTATAATGTGTTTCAAGCTGACTATTCTTTACTTAATGATTCCCTTATGTCTAGACCTAGTGATGCATCCTAATAAAGTCTCCACCCATTATGTAGTCATGCTTATATCACAGAAACACAAGCAGGTGCTGCCTGCTCAACGTGAGCCCACTCTTTTCTCTGTTTGATTAGGTCTACTCTCTCTGCACCCCAGGAAGTCAAGAAATGAGCATTAGGATGTTATCCGATGTCTGTATATACTTACGGAAATAAGGCATCTCTCTTGGGCTTGAAGAGCAGAGGCAAAGTGTGTAAGTCTCACCTACTATTAAATTTCCCCTCGTCAAAAGCACATGGAGAAATGTGCCTCAAGGAGACACTGTAGAGAAACTCATCAAGGTTGCTATCAAGACAGGTGGCATCTGAGTCTCTAGAATCCAAGCTAATGCTGCCTCAGAGGACTTGAAGCTAGTTGTGCATTTATTGCACAGCCAATGACTTGTAAACACACCTTGTCACTACATGTGTTCAAGCAATTACCGGGCAATTATACCTGCAAACTACCCAGTAATTAAAAGAAGGAGTCTTGTGTGGGCTGCCACTTGGGAAGCAGCGGCTGTTCCCTGACCTCATCGGAACGATCCTATCCTCTGGAGGAGCCCTAATGCCATCAAGAGCCAGTAGGTGAGCGATCCATTTATAAAGTAACTGAATTACAGAGAGGAAAGGGCTCTGCCTCTGAGGCAGATCCAAGCAGTTCTTCCCAGGGAAGGGGAAAGGAATGGTGATCAAAGACCATGTCCACAAAAGCTGGAGTCCAGGTGCGCACAGACAGCCAGAACTTGGGTAATACGAACAGAGCTTTGCAACAAGCACCCAGCCCTTAGAAGAGATCTGCCAGGCTCTGGGCCCTATACAGGGTGCTTTCCATAAATGGAATTGCTTCATTGTCAAGCTCTAAGAAAACCCTTATTATTACCATTGTTTTAAATACTTATTTTGACGATGTGCATGCATTTATATCTGTCTGTGTATCGGGTTTACGTACATGTGAATTCACTGCTCACCGAGGCTAGGAGAGGGTACCCCCACATCCTGAGCTATCTCACTGGTCTTCAAACATGTTGGGTTTGTACACAGTTCATCTCTAAAAATGTCCCAAGCTTTGTGAATTTTTTAGTTAGGGTTTAAAACTTTTCAATTATGACTCTATGGTTCAATTCGCTAACCCTGAGAGTACTGGGCTGTGAGCTGGTTGTGCATTTTTCTCACCTGTGATGCTATGACGTGTTAGAGATCACTGGCTTGTGTGATTGGCTCAGGGGTTGATTTTCAGGTGTTTGCTATCTATAGTCTCTAATATGCTTTGCTTTATTTTACCCTACTTCAAAGGGTAGCACGAAGCTGGGAACCCATATTGTTAACATGTTTCAGGGTCCATAGAAGCCTTGGCAGTCTGAGCCCAATTGGCTCAGAGTAAATGGCAGACACCTACAGCCACCTTGACAACTGACATCTCAACCAATTCTTGGGCCTTAGAAAGGGACAATTGCTATGAATAAAGACCCATCATTACTAGCATAAAGAATCCTCAAGATGATAGAGCTAGAAAAGTCTGGTCAAAAGCAGGTAGAGTGGTGTTGAATATTACATAGAGAAAAGGAAAAGTGAAGAAAGAGACCTGGTTGTACTTGATAGCAGCAGGCTGGCCTACTCCCCCCTCCCCCCAAGACTGTTTCCGTAAACATAACTGAAACAATATAATGTATTTATATATGAAATCATGCTAAGTATTTGCCAGTTGAAAAAAAAAAAAACCCTATGGGCATCAGGTGCTATTATTGATACCCTGGCTACTTGACATACAATTCTAGGCAAGTGAAAGCACGTAGAAATTCAAATATGATTTCACTCTTTTATAAATTACAGCCTTAGACCATGTAGCTAAAAAATATGAAAAAGGGGGTGGCTTTTAAATCATAAAAATGTATTTCATTGAACCCTGAAATTCTAGAAACCCAAGGTCTACATTCTGGCTGACATGGTGCCTGGGACAGGCTCACCTCCTCATTGACATATGTCTGCTCACATGGAGGAAAAGATAAGGGTCACTTTTATAAAAGCATCATGTAAATGTAGGAGGATGCACCTTTCTGGCATAGCCTCCTCCCATAGGTGCCTACAGTAAAAACTATCACCACTGGAGGAACTAGGATTTTAGCACAAATTTTTAGAAAGCACCGAAACACTCAACATCATGGCTACGAAGCATAATCTAGGAATCATATGTAAATAGTTGTGATTTTAAAGTCTCTATTAACTGCCTTCATGTTTATCTTTGCTCTAGAAAACAACTCTTACTTAAAACCAATAAGGGCAACTGAAGAAACTCAAAAGCACGGCTCCCAAAGGTTCTAAGTAGAAGTGTAAGAGTCTTACATGTGCCTGTGTTTACACTTGTCCCTCCACTGAAGGGAGATGTCCTCTCTCGCTGCCTGGGCTGTGAGATGTTGGTGAGTGACTTAGCTGTTAAGCCCCGCTGGTGATACACTTGTAAAATATCTCAATGACTTTCCTGGAACAGAACTTGAAAAGAAAAATGGGATCATATCTGCTGTTACCCTCTCCTAGGGTGTGCCCCAGATGGAAAGACCAGAGAAGCTCATAGGGCTGGTGACTTTAAGGGTAACTATGTTCGAAACCTCTTCACTTGATCTTCCCTAAAGGGTGCATGAGAGGCTACTCAAAGGCACACCTCAAGTTTTCTCCTCTTCCTTCCAGCAGAAGGCTTTTCAGTGGGTAAGCCAGATTGAGGAATGCTGGCCCATGTGGCTGAAGGCCGGGGATCTGGGGGAGCTTTTTGACCAAGCGATTCCTGTGCTGAAGCAGGGTCATTGTCACATCAGCTGAGACTGACTTCCTCCCCATCTCAACCCTGACAGCTGCTCTTCTGTGAATTGCTTCCAATTTTAATTAAGCATGACATGAAAACTGCATCACCAGCAACCATAGTTTAAAGGTAGTAACTTGGCCTTGAACAGGGGGTCCAAACTCTAGCATTACCCTTCCTAATGCTGTGACCCTGTGATACAGTTCCTCAGGTGGTGGTGACCCCAAACCATAAAATTATTTTTGTTGCTACTTCATAAATATGATTTTGCTACTGTTATTAATCATAGTGTAGATATGAATAGTCTTAGGCAAGCCCTGTGAAATGGCAGTTTTACCCCCAAAGGACTCTCACCCCACAGGTTGAGAACCACCGCTCTGAGGTAGTGCTCTGGAGTGAAGGCTGGATTTCTGAACTCTTACCTACAATATCCCAGGCTGAAGACGATCAAGAAAGTCAGGCAGAGGCAAGAGCCAGCAGACCCCAAAGCTTGTCCAAACACTCCATCAGTCATTTCTGTCTCAGAAGTAAAGTAGAGACTTGGCAGGAGGTGACAGCAAACAGCAGAAGAGACATACGCCTCAGAGCCAATGAAGAGAGCCGTGGTAAGAGCTAGTAAATTGACTAATAGTTTTCTTTAAATTATGTTTGACAGAATTTGAGCAGAAAAATTGGGCAATTTGCTATAGCTATTTTTTTTTTTTTTAGCTCAGTATTTCTTATCGTCTTTCACCACCAGTTTATTTTTGCAGTAGAAAGCAATTAAGAAATCTGCAAGTCTCATTGTGAGAAAGCCCAGAGAAGAGTTTGAGCCCTACTCGAACCTGCGGGATGCCAGGCCTCTTGCAATGCCTTGATGAAGATTTGTCTGAGTTTTGCCCAGAAGGTGATTCTGAAACAAAAACTAAAGTTCAGAGCCTACTCATTGAATGATTGCAAGACCTGAGCCTGGTGGTGCAAGCCTGGACTCTCAGGACTCCGGGGGCCATGAGAGCGGAGACCTAGAGTGTGATCTCAGCTGTTTCATACTGAGTTGCAGCCAGCCTGACTGCACAGTGAGATCCTGCCACAAACAAACAAACAAACAAACAAAATAGATCACCATGGGTAATAGTGGTAGAGCTGTGGGTGGGGACATCAGGCAGGGAATAGAGGAAGCCCATGAAGAATGGCTGTCAGGTAAGTTATTACTGTGGGCCAACTGGCACATAACACTGTTGGAGGGCTCCATGAAACGAGTTTCAGAGGACGCTGCCAGGCAGATAGAGGAAGTGGGGTATTGACGCTAACTCTGGTATTACAGTTAAAAGCACTTGTGAAGTGAACATTAATTCCCTTGCAGTTTTGCCTCCCTTTACAGATAGGAAGACCTGCCTCTGGTGACAGGAGAAAGCATTCAAAGGAAGAAACACAGGAGCTGGTAGATGGAAGGTGATCTCTGTTCTCTAAAATCAAAAGGGTAATGCTGAGAGCTCAGAGGCCCTGGATTCCTGCCACATCATAGAGAGTCAGTTCTCCACTGACGCTACTGGTGTCTTTCTGGCTCAGTGACAGCACTGCTGAATTCGCTTCAATGTCCCTCTATAGGATATGCTTACTCCTTGGTACGGTTGAAATTTAAGGGAAAGCTTTATTCAAAGAGGGGCAATGCTCTTGATCTTCCTAAAATCCTATATCCAGCATCTTAGTAGGTCTTTCCCTAGATTGAATTAAATGGTTTAAATTTGTGTGGCATCAGCCAGGTCCCAACTAAAAGCATAACTGTCTGCTGAAAAGCAGCCTGGGCTCCGAAGAGAGATGCTGCAGTCTGAATTGCTGACTCACACGATGGTTATCTAATGCCAGGGGGTTATTTTCAATCCTTTTAAGGACAAGCTTCACCAGCCAGTCTTGGGGTGTCAAAGGCCATGCTGCCATTCTCCATTGGAGCCCACTAAACACCGTGCAAGTTCTCAGGAGGTTAGCCTGCTGCCCTGTCTCCACACGCTGCACAGCTCTTTATAATGTGGGTCATTCTCCAGCTATGTCAGAGGTTTCTGGAAGGCAAGTCTATTTCTCATAGGTCCCTGCCCTTACCGAGAACAGCTTTTACAGTTTTACTCAAATGATATATCCAGAAAGGATTAACTATGTCAACTCAAGATCCCTATAGCTCGCGCTCATATGTGATACTGTCTCCTGTGTCATCTCACAAAGCATCATCATGTTTCTGAGGATATAAGGCTGGGAGGAGATACTTGGAGTGAATGCTGATGTCCATGGGATGAGAAGAGAAGATGTCAGTGAAGCAATGGATACAAAGAGCGAGAGAGGAGATTAAGCTTGGGACACTCCAACAGCTTGAAGAGATAGTGCTTTACTCTGCCCTTGCCCATTGAGCAGACGTCAATGGGTGTCACTGATATGGCAAAGATATGTTGCTAAGCGAGTAATGAAGGATAGTCATGGTACTCAGGACTCAGTTTGGAAGGACAGTTGGTGTCACTATGGCACTTATTTTATCGATCAGAGAATATGGAGGTACACAGATAAATAGCGATGTGTTTAAGGTCATGTAATGGCTGGTGACGAGCCATAAAGAGGCTATTACTTAAGGAGATGCTGTGGTGTTACCAAGCATCCTTTTCCAAGACTCACAAAAGGTTTCCATGTCTTAAATATAAACATCATATTACAGGGTCATAGAGAAGCCATTGTCCTAAGCATCCAAGCCACACAAGGGGATCTCTAGACCCCACACTCAGGGTGCCTCCATAAGTTTGAGTATATTATGAGTCATCCCAGAGACTGTAGACTGTGAGATGGGGTAAGGTTAGAGAGGTCTGTTCTGTGCCTCCTTTTCATTCTTTGATTGAGTATTCTAATATATACTCACAGTGAACATCTGCCTGCCTTCCCCCACCACCACCACCACTCAGAACGATGCTGGTGTGTACAGCCACCTATTCACCACACAATACGGACACTCTCTTTGGGAGAGTTCTGGGACCGCAGTTGAAGTTGTGAGTAGAAGGTGCTTTCCCCAAGAGAGGCTTGGAAGACATTGTTGGATGGCTTAACAGTCAAAACCAGAATTGCCATCCATAAACTAGGGCAAGATGCCATGGCAGGCCCAAGCAGTCAAGCAGGAGGGCTTCCTGGTGACTGAGGCTGGCAGAGAAGGAAGGATGAAGATTCAAGACTGGGAAGCTTGTGCTGGTCAGAGGGAGAGGTAGATATGGGCCCCATCCTTACCATAGTCATAAGGGTAGGAAGAGGGAAGCTTGAAATTTTAGATAACTACTGCGCCCATCTTCAGGCTACCAGTGGTCAGGATCCTGGACAAGACCTGGGCTTGGAAAGGAGACCTGCCTAGTCCATTTGTGTTCCCCAATGGGCAGAATCAGGCCGTGTGCATCGCAGGTTAAGATGTAGTGAGTGCCATGCCTGAGTGTTACTTTCAGTAAATCATTAACTAGATCAGAACTATAAATTGTGGCACCTAGTTCCTCAAAGGCTGCCGGTGGAAAGGCATTCTCAGTTGGCACCACGGTGGGGTTAGGAACTTCATGAAGATTTATGAGAACTGTAAAACCTGCTACAACTATTAAATGAGAAAATATAAAGCCTCATAGTGAGTGGCAGGGGAGAATGCTGAAATGATAAATCTGCTGAATGTTCAAGTCAACATCACATTGGAAGACAAATTGAAAACATCCGACTGAAAAGGTGTGCCTGCAGACTGGCTAGAACAAGCTCCTGGCTGAAATGGTAGCGCAGAAGTCACAAGTCAACGTTTCTGTCATTTTTTTGCCAGATTCTAATGGCACAGAAAGGTTAATTTACCATAGAGAAAAATGTGTGGATTGGTAACAATGACAAAAGGCTTTGCACGTTGATACATAAGATAAAATAAAAACTATGCAAATAAACCTGGAAATTTAAAAAAAAAAATGAGAAAACATCTACTGTACACATTTGTAAATACGCAGCCCCTGAGCTGAAGGGCAGATTCTTCATTGGGAAGTTTATAGAAGCAGTTTCCAATTGGACACAGGTGCTCAGGGACTCATGCGTCCCCATTCTGAGACAGCAATCAAAGGTGTGAATGGACGGTGGTCTCAAAAGATGCAACCCCTCCTTATCAGGCCCTGAGAGCTTTTCCCAAGAGAGGCTTGGAAGAAAAAGTAAGTCAGCTATCACTGGTCTGGTCTGAGCTAATCATCTCCAGTCACTAGTTTCCAGGATCTACTGATAAAATGCCCTGACGAACGTTAACTCAAGAGAGAAAGGGTCTATTTGGGCTTATAGTTTGAGGGGACACATGCCGTCCTGAAGGGGAAGGCACAGCAGGGGAGGTTGCACAGATACAAGGAACCCTCAGTCAGAAAGTAATCAGGAAGTGGGGGCTAGGCTGCAACCCTCAAAAACTCTCCTGAGTGGGCCACTTCCTTCAGTGAGGCTCCACCCCTTAAAGGCACCTCCTGCTGAGGAGCAACAGTTCTGAAGGAGTCAGACCCAAACTGTATATTGCAGAAGGATGTTACTTCCCTTCCTTGAGAAAATATCTAAGTGACAAGTTTTAAGGCAGGAAGGAGAAACTTGACAGGCACATGTTATGGAGAGAGAGAAAGAGAGAGAGAGAGAGGGAGAGAGAGAGAGAGAGAGGGAAAGAGAGAGAGAGAGAGAGAGAGAGAGAGAGAGAGAGAGAGAGAGAGAGAGAGAGAGAGAGAGAGAGAGCGCTTGTTTTACAGTGAGGCAGAAATTAGTAAATAACTTGGTTTAAATCAGATTGGAAACATTGTGAAGCACCGAAGGAGGAAACTACAAACTTCTCCATGGTCATTGAACTCACCTTACAAATCAAACAAGTCACATACACACAGCCCTCCCACCTGCCCAGAGGACCCTGTGGGAGGATCACAGACTTGAAGCAACTCAGGCCTGAGAACAGTGGCTCTTGAAGTAACTCAGACCTGAGAACAGTGGCTCAAGCCTCAACAGCTGTACTTGGGAGCCTGAGGCAGGAGGCTCCTGTCACACCTGAGGCAAGTCTGGGCTCCAGAGTGAGTTCTGGGCCAGCCTGACTAGAGTAGATCGTGTTTCACAAACTTGAAGCAAAACAAGCAAAGCACTAGCAAACTAAAACTCTAGAAAAAGTCGGTATTTGGATCTTCTCCTGTTTTCTCCTGTCCCCCTCTCCTCTTCCCTCTTTGCCCCCCTCTCTCCTCCCTCTCCTTCCCCACTCCCTTCCTCTGCTTTGATAGGTGCTCTTCTCTCAGTTTTGGACTTCTCAGGCTGAAGAACTGTAAGCCAATATACTTCTGTTCTTTATAAATTGTGCACCCTCAGGTATTCTGTTACAGCCAACAACACAGATTAAGACACCATCCAAATTTCAGAATGATTTGTACCACATCTCTTGTCCCTGTTCTGCCTTATCCGAAGAGCCCGGTTGCACAGATCTGATCAACACATTTCCTCCTCCCTAAACAGTTCTTTGCCGTTAACTATGTGGGAGAAGATAAGACCCTGTAAGCAGGTCCCTCAACGTCTTCCTGTGCCCCTCCCTCCCTCCCTCCCTCCATCCCTCCCTCTCTCCCTCCCTCCCTCCCTTCCTTCCTCCCTCCCTTCCTCCCTCCCTCCCCATGACTTGCCTCCGTGGACTTTCCCCACATCTGCAGCCCCTACTGTGCACAGCCTCCCACCTTGGTATTTCTGTTGACTTGTTCATTTCCCTGGTCAGCCCCCACCATGGTCTCCCCTGGTGGAAACCACCTCTTCCCTCAAGGTCAGGTTGCAAGGCGCCTCCTTCGGGAAGCCTTCCTCCAGACTAGCCTGCCTGGGCTTCTTTCCTCTGCTTTGCTTGTCTGTCCGAGTCAGCTTTTATTGCCCTCTGCCGTCTTTAGTTTATAAGTTTTGTAAGGTTAAACTCTTCATTCCTTGCTCATTGTTCCAAACCCCGGGCTCTGTACAGCACAGAGTAAACATCCAGTTAATACTAATTATTGAATAAACCGAAGCACAGTTCAGTGTAGCGACTCCACCTTCCTTGACCCCAGAATCAGTGAGTTCACAGAAAAACTAAGTGAAGGGTCTTGATGAACAGGTGAGATGAGCCGTCATCTGTCTTTTTATTATATGCTCATATCGTGTGGTGTGTATGTGACCCTAGTCTCTTAGTAACTGAAAACATAGATCTTTTTCTTCCAGCTCAAATAATTGGAAAAAACGCACAGTTTCATACTAAACCCCATTATATAGAGAGTCATGCTCATTTCAGTAATGTACAATGCTACAGAAATACTCTATTTCAGAATGTATCAAGTGGTGATGCATAGGCCCCGCTCCTGACTCACTCATTAAATATTTAATATCCATACATATGCCCTGAAATATTATCAAGTAGCAGGCACAGGAAGAAAATACCAGATAGAAAGGAAGTAAAAGTGATAGTAGGGACATGTGCATGTTTGTGATGTGTGTGGTATAGTGTGTGTATGTGTGGTGTGTGTGTGCATGTGTGTGTGGTACAGTGTGTGTGATGTGTATGTATGATGTGTGTGTGTGTGTAAGGTGTATGTGGTGTGTGTGTGTGGTGTATGTGTGCTGTGTGTGTGTATTGGTATGTGTGTGATGTGTATGTGTGGTGTGTGTGTGTGTGATGTGTATGTGTGGGGTGTGTGTGTGTGTGGTGTATATATATGTGTGTGTGTGCACACATGCATATTCCCTCCCACTTGTTATGACATTATGAAGCTCAGAAGCTCCATTCCTGGGGAGGCAAAGTTATACTCCTTTTATATTAATAAATTTCGTAGGAAGTCTAGTGAGGTCGGAGGAAGGCAGAGGGGGTTGGGGTGGCTATGATCCAAATGCATTGCATATGTATAACAGTTAAAAGAATAAATTTAAAATGTTTTAAATTAAGCCTAACAAACAAAGTATTGGTCCCCAAGGGCATCTGTCCCTAATGTTACAGAAAATCAAGGAGAAAAGCATGGTCAGGCTGGTCAGTGCCATCCTTCCTATATCTCTTCAGGATGATCTTGTTTTTTCCCAATTCCTGGGCAATTCACCCAGGAATCATTCCCGTTTTATTTTTTTCATTTCATATTTTTTTATTTAAGTAATTGATTCAGATTACAGCTCAACTGTTATCCCGTCACTTGTATCTTCCTGTTCCTCCCTCCTTACTGCTTTCGCCCTATTCCCCTGAGGGGGCCCTTCTCCCCCACTATATGGTCATAGGCCATCAAGTCTCATCTTGGTAGCCTGCTTATTCTTTTTTTGAGTGCCACCAGGCCACCCCACCAAGGGGAGGTAGTCAAATATAGAGCACCAGAGTTCATGTCAGAGTCAGTCCCTGCTCTCCACATCACTGTGGAGAATGTCCTCTCCATTGGCTAGATCAGAACAGGGGTTCATTTTCAATGGGATAATGTACTTGCAAGTTAAATAATAAAATTCTGGGTGTAATTTTTATACATATTAAAGATATGATTGTTTGTTGTTTTCTTCTTTTTAGCACGATATATTCTTTCCATCTTTGAGGAGCATTGTGAATTATAATGCACTTTAAAAGTCTGCCCATCACATAAAAAAGGAAGTTCCACGGGCCACAAAGTGAAGTCAGGACAGTATACAGCTTGGAGTTAGTGTGTCAAACTCTGAGTGTTATGGCTTATACTTTAAGTTTACCTCAAGAACCCTGTTTTCCAGTTTGTGGCCCTCCCGGATGATGATGGAATCTATGAAATGGCACATTAAGATGCTGACCTGGGCAGCTCTCTTTGCTTTCTGGCCACCCTAAGGTGACTCTCACGCATGTCATACCATGATGCTCTGCCTCACCAAAGGCAATGAAGCCAAAGAACCGCACATGGAACCCTGTGCAACCCTGAGCCAAAGTAACCCTTTTCTCCATGTAAGCTGATGACCTCAGGTGTTTTGTCAAGGTCATGGAAAGCCACCCAAAACATGAGCTTACTGAGTCCATCTTTCTACAAGACAACATTTTGAAATGTAAACTAGGGTGGAGGGAAAAACCACTTCCCACTGAGGAGTGCTATGGGCAAGGACCACCAACAGAGGCTTGCCCCATGATTGCGTGTAGAAGTCACATGTCGTCTCTGCAGGGATGCAGAGGAGTAGGTCATCTCCATCCATGGAGCCCTAGCTTTCTTTTTCTGCTTCGTCAAAGCAACTTGTGAGTGGGGCTCACAGAGCCAGGCGCTTGGGCACAATGCCTTCTCATGCAGACCAGCTATATAGCATTCTGTCAAGTGTCACTAGAGCATCTGTTGCCTAATGGTGCCTTCCAGTGAGTGCGCTGTGACAAGGTATAAGAGTTTCTGATGCATCAATTAAATAGCTGGGAAGAATCTCTTTCTGTGTCCCCCTCTCTCTTTTTCCCGCTCCGTCACCCCATTCACCACAGGTTTGGAAACGTAATCTTTCTCTTCGAAAGGGGAGCCCCACTGTAAAAGTATGAGCTGACACAATTCAGGTATTGTTTGGTTTTGAAAGCAGCCCTTTGGGGCTCATGCAAACTTTCTCTCCAGTGTTTCTCTGACAGTCGCCGTCCACCAGACTCTGAGTCAGGCTCTCTTTGTCACCCATCTTTTTCTCTTCAGAAGACATCACAACATCCCAGGCAGCTATGACCTCACTGTGTATACATACAGCCCAGAGGCTTCAGCCCTGAACGTAACCACAGAAAGAAACAAGAGACCATTTGCATACA
Source organism: Acomys russatus (assembly GCF_903995435.1). NCBI lineage: Eukaryota > Metazoa > Chordata > Mammalia > Rodentia > Muridae > Acomys > Acomys russatus. The sequence goes on along the minus strand of NC_067142.1, from coordinate 78,202,238 downwards.
TGCACATTGCAATTTTTCTTTTAAAAACCCTCAATAGAGTCCCATAACCACTTTTGTATGTTTCAACAAAAGCTAATCACTGACTGATTTTTGAGAATGAAACAGGGGTCCGTGCTTTAGTGCTCTGTGACAGAAATCAGCCACTGGCATTGTATTTCCTTGCTGTGTTTCAGGATGGCTCCATATAGAGTTTGTGGCCAATGCGTCTTTCTTCAGTTCTCCATGAGACATGGGATCTTAGGTCTTTAAGATTTAGTCTTTCCTAAAAGCTGCTTCACACGCTTTGCCTGTGATCTTAAGCCCTTTGGCTCTGCTCATTGCCCCGCTGCTGTTAGGAAGGCAGTCCCGGTCCCAGCTAGAAGAAGCTCACAGGGTTGCTGCAGATGGTGAAAGGTCACTTCTGTTCTGCAGTGGACTCTCTGGTCTTTCTGGTGAGCTCTTTTGCTGTGTTGTTAGAAGACTCATCTACAGATGGGGTTTTCTTGCCCCTAGACACTTTACCTGCTCAACAGATACACACTGTGTAGAAGAATAAAGATTCGGCACTCCCTTTCCTAACAAGCTAAGGATCCACAGAGATGATGGAACCTTCAGACTACACCCGATCCTAAGGACTGCCCATGAGGATGCCTGCCCAGGAATCAGAGACAATTGATGACATGAAGCCTCCCCCTTCCTCTTAGACCTTCAGAAGGGAGCCTCCCCTCACTCTGCCTTATGGAACTAAACTCCACCAGAGCCCTCCATTTACTGTTGTTTGTCTATAGTGTAATAACTTTTTAACCAGTGTCTTACCAATAAATAAATAAATTAATTAATTAATAATAAAAGGCTAACTGCCTCAGTGTGACCTTTGAACCTTAAACCTGAGATCTTTCACCTTTGCCATATACCAAAATGCACACATGGAAAGAGGAAGGGCAAAGCAGAACTTATGCTCAGGACCCTGGGCAGCTCTCAGAGGGACAGCCTAGAACACCGACTTGGAGGTGCTGGCTGTGGGGCAGGGTGGTCCTGACTGGATCCTGTGAGAAACATGGTGTGTTCAGCCCAGTCTTCCTTGTCACACTTGGCTTGATCATCTCTACCGAAGCCTTTCTATCAGAAGCAAACACCATCGCAGGAAGAGCTCAGTGCAACAGCTTCCTCAAAGACACACTGTAAGTAACCACTACAAGAGGTCATTTCAGATTCTTTCACCCTTGTGGCTAAGCAACACAGGTGCAGTGACAGGCTGATCCCCCAGCCTTGGACGACAGGCCAACCATTCCTTTCTTAGTCTGCATGAGCCACAGCTAGTGAAACTCTCCAGAGAGCCTTTTGTACTCAAGACTGGTATGCAGGTATAATCTCATGAGCAACATTTGTCACCCTTTCTGGCCAGAAGCACTGTGAGATATTAATATTAGAATCAAGCTCCCTCAGCCTTGGAAAACTGTGGTATAGAATGAGATTACACAGGCTCAATTCCTCTCTTAAGAAACCCACTTGATCTCCTAAGTCCCAATGAGGATAATCCCCAGCAGAACAGCTCAGGTGACAGTACACTCTTTCTCACTTTCAGAGGGATGACTGCAAATCCGTGTCCTGGCCAGTAAGGTCACAGAGAGTGAGCCCAGGTTAGGTAAGCAGAACACACACCCTTTATCCAACTTTTTTTTTCCCCTGGAGGAGACAGCATATTACTGTTCAGCCTTGAAAATATCCGCAAAGAGTTCATTGTGAAGAAAGTGAAAGGACTCAGGGGAATTGAAGCCTAGCAGGTCTATGTTTGAGGCTCTGTTCTTCTACACTGACATTGATGGATGAGATTATTCTTCAGCCTCTCTGAGGCATGGCCTCGGCCTCTGTTAAGAGGAACAATGGCTGTCAGCCTTTGGAGGTCCTTGTAGAGATTAGTCATATGTGTTTGAAGTGCCTGGCTCAGTGTAAGCTCTCAATGCGATGTGTCTATTATTAGGATCGGAGTAATCAGGGGTTTATTTAGAGGTTCTTGGATGGTATGGGCAGAGATCAGTGGGGATGAAGCTCAAGTTATTCCCTGAGTGTTCTCTGGGGAATAGCCAGACTAAGGACAGGACCCAAGACTACATGAGCCATCAAGTTGCGCCAGTGTTGCATCTTCTTGGAATTAAGAAATGTTGGTACTGCATTGGATGGTATGAACAGAAAGACATTAAGTGACAGCTGTGCTGCTGTATAGCTGGAACATAGCCAGGGTTATGAGGCTTTGCTCTACCAACCTGGCCCAACCCATCTCTTGGAGATGCTGCTCCATAGGTGCCATAAGAGTGGCCATGGCTATGTGCAAGGTGACAATGAGAAGATGTAAGCCTACTTGGCTTTATATGGCTTTGCCAGAATGTCATGGCTGTTCCCAGATAGAAGCCAAGGAGCAGCTCCTATCTATATTATTTGAGTCCTGGTGTCCTCGGATAAATAGGTAGAGGGCCATGTTTGGCAATCTAGCTTTATTTTTATTAATAGAAACTTTGGTAATGTCATCTGAGAGAAAAATAAAAAATGCTGGCCAAAGAGGGTGTATATTTTCAGAGGACATACACTATATTTAGCAACTGGGATTATGCCCCTTGGGAGACATGAAAGAAGAGGAAGCGAGATTAGAGCTGACATCTGGCTGGGGCAAATGTCATCTCCTAAAGTGGCCATGCTCATCACAGGCCCACAGCAGTGCCAAGGAGGAGTCAAAGAGAGGCAGGACACCCAGAGATCATCCAGTAACAGATGCCACCCCTGCTCCAGGTGTTGAGAGATGGCCACTAAAGCCAGGGCTGGACCAGTAAGGGAGGAGGACCAGGTGGTGACATACCCTCATGGATTGATTCCATATGCATTTGCCAATGGAAGACGCTGGACAGCTGATAAGAAGCCTGAGAGTATAAGGGGCTTCAGGCTTGACATATTTCCCTTGTGAAGTACAGTCTAGAATTCACCAAGGTTCTCTAAGGCCTGACATCATTGTTTGAAGAAGAACTGGATGAGCGATGTGTTAATTTGGCATGCAATTATCAACCGTCTATGCAGATGATACGATCTACTCTTGAATAATTTGTAAATTAAAACTCTATTACTGCTTCCCAAAATTGAGTAGTCAGCACTGAAACAGCAGTGCTTACCTGCTTAGTGGTTTGGGATGGGTGCCTTCCATTTACTACCTCAGTTCACTCCCATGGTATCCAGGGAAAATCTGCTGAGTATCTCTCAACATTGTAATACAAATGTTGTTGATGTATAGTCCTCATAAAAACCTTATAAAATTATAAAAATTACATTAAGATATTTTTAAAATCCTATACCCAAAGAAAAGGTACTGTTAACATTTTATGGATGTTAGTTCCACTATGTGTCCATACATATTTCAAGTTTTTGCTATCATATAAGCAAAATGTTACACAAAGTTTATTGAACTACAATCCTTCCATAAGTATTCACTGTACAAACAGCTTGTCTATGCAAATTTCTACATGAATACCATTTGAAAACTACTACAAAGTATTACGTTGAGAGATGTACCTCAAGATGTTTAGTGAGTTCTCAAATATTTGGGATTTCTTATTCCCAGTGTTTTCTGTTGCTCTGCTCCAATGAACAGATGTAGACAGACCACATTTTGAGAGGGTGTGTGAGGGAGTTTGCTTGCACAAATGAGAAAAGACAGCATGGGCATCTAGTCACCTCACCCAGCAATGCTCAGCCTTTGAGAGTTCCTCACACCTGAATCATGACGAAGAGGCCAAAGAAGAGCATCAATACAACCAAGAAAATAAAACCATCTGAAAATGACATGCCAAGTCTCGACATGAAATCACAGCCGCATGTGTGTAGACTTTTTAGGACTCCACTGAAACTAAGAAAAGAATTTAGATCAGTGGTTGTAAACTGGAGCAGAAGAACCACTGCAAGAATTGTCAAAACTATTAGTAAGCCTGGATATCTGCATTAAAATATGAATAAGTGAGTGAACAATTGTAAGTGGGAGAGAAGAGAACAGTGCAGATTGTCCAACGTTGACATCAATTTGTTGGTCTTGTTTTGAAGCTACCTGAAAACGTCTGTATAATACTTTCAACCTTTGAGGGGATGATTGCCATGTTCTGCCTGTGGCACAGCACTGAGAGGGTCAGTACTGCAAGCCATAGTTATAAGGGCATATGTACATGCCACCTCCAAGAGGGATGCTGGTAGGTCTTCTCCTGAAAGGAAGGGCCAGGAGCTGACTGGCACACACAGTAATATGAAGTCAGGTATAGTCCTAAGCTCGTTAGCCCCTGACTCTGCATGGAGGAGACATGGTGACTCTACCTTTGGACCCTGTAGGATGTCCATGGTAAACATCCATTTCATTTTAAGGATGCGGGAAGGGAAAGGGACCAGCCCTTTAACTCTGGTTTACACGGAATATGCTGGTAAGGTTTAGCTGGAGGCTGTGATCAGCAGCTGGATATGGTTTGAGCTCAGCTCAGCAACATCTTGTTAGTGTGTTTTGGCTCCACAGAGTCAATTCCAAACACGGCCACGGTGAAGAGATCAGTGCATCTGCTGGAGAATTTGGGTCAACCAGAAGTGTGCCGTTTGGGAGAGTTGTTGTGTGAGGGTCAGCTTTATGCTCTGGGATCAGGTCGCCATTGTGCGATGACATCAGTTTTCTGGGCTTCAGTTCTAATGACTTCCAGATGCAGCGGGTCCCACATGCAACCTAGAGAATGCAGCCTCCAGATGCCGCTGCCCAAAGAGCCCACCTGGGACTGACTCACTTCAACGGCTTTCCCTTCTTCTACCATCATGGTTCATCAGGAAAACAGGTCAGCTCTGCCTCTGAGACTGTGCGGACAGCTGGCAGGTAATTCAGAAAGCAAATCCCAGCCTATTTGCAGTTGCAGATCCCCAGTTAGCAAGCTAGCTTGAGTCCTCCAGATTATTGTCCTGCCTTGGTGTGGCCATAAAGGAAAGCAGGCGCAATTTCTCTTTGCACAGTGGGGCTCTGTTAGTGACTTAACAACAATTAGAAGGCAAGAGGTCTCCAGGAAAGGTAGAGGATGCTCCGCTGCCTCAAGGTACATCACTATGGTGGTCTGAAGTCACTCAGCTACCCATGACTTTATTCTAGAGTAAGCAACTGAGTCTATGCTGAGAACAGCTCAGTGAGAAAGAAGGCTATCTCAGTTTCATTCTCTCTTGCTGTGATCTAGTCTGCTGACAAAAGCAACTTAAGGAGAAAGGTCTTATTGGGCTTAGGTTACACAGTCAGTTGTCAAAGGAAACTCAAGGCATCAGGACCTAGAAACAGAAAGGGAAGGAGAGAATAGATTCCTGGGCACTTGCACTCAGCTCCTTTGCTCCACTCTCATACAGTGAAAACTCCCCTGTCAAGGTTATGAAATCCCACATCTAGTGGAGGGGCTGTTGTGGGATGGAGACATTTTGAAAAGGTTGCATCTCCTTATTAAGCTTACTACATTCCAGTGGTTGGCCCCACATTTATGAGAATATGAACAGCAAAACTTAGGCTCAGGGGAGGACCTAGGATGAGCTGGGGGACAGAAAAGGATATAATAACAATATACTCTATGAAATTCTTGAATATAATTTTAATCACAATAAAGGATCAACAAGTTGAATTTACCTATAAAATAAAACAGGACATGAGGGGAGGAGGCTTGTATGTAGATTTGGGAGGGGTTGAGAAAAGTCGAGTGAATGTGATCAAAATTCATTGCACACACGTATGGCATCCTCAAAGACCTAATAAGAATATATGTGTGTATACATTAAAGATCCATGTCCTGGAAATAGTGTCACCCACAGTGCAGCTCATCCCCTCACCATTGCTCTAATAATTCCCCACAGGCACGTCCCCAAGCCGGCCCAATCTACACAGCCCTTCACTGAGACTCTGGTCACGAACATTAACAGTTTACACTAACTGGCACAGATGGCTTCCTCCTTTTTGGCAGATTAAAAGAATGCCTATGATGGCACAAATCCAGGATAATTCCTGGTCTGATGAAAGAGAAGGGGACAATGGGAGCCAGAGAACTGGACCATGTGTGTAACTTGGAGTCAAGGCCAGGGTCTTGGATCTAGGCAAGATGAAGATGTTGAGCAGAATCTTTGAGACACAGAGTCCCTAGCATCCCACCCCCACCCAAACAGGGATTTTGTTTCCTGCTAGAAACAGTATGCAGTGCCTCATGTAAGCCCTTTGTGCACGGGTGTGAAGAGTGTAGCCAGCAGCCTGGCTAGTGGGACTGAGTGCTCTCCCGGAAGGTGCTCCTTCTGAATCTTCTCTGAGACTCTGCCTTAGACACTCTAGTCTTCCTGTCATCTTGTGATCCACTGAGTTTAACCATGGTCCTCTGTGTGACCATGGGTTTGGAATTATCCACTGAAGCTTTGTGGGCAATAACTTCCCCTCCCTCAGAAACAATAGTTTAGCAAGAAGGAGCCGGGTCCTGAGCCCCGCTTTGATCTATGATTGACTCTTGGCAGGTCCAGTCTTGTAAAGGCTCTGTGAAGACTGTCAGGTTTGGTTGAGATGGCTAGGTACAGGGATTTGTCTTGAGAATTCTATCTCTATTTCCCTCCTGTATCATCACGCTAGGATATCAGAACTGTGTGCACCTACAGGAATGCTTTCACTTGAAAGGCTCATTATCTTAAGTAAAATGGACACTGTAACCACAAAGGACAGGTATGTAATACACTTACGCATATGTGTAAATATATATGTATACATGTACACTTATACATATGTGCACATAATATATAACCATATATTTATAAAAAATGTCTGGAAGCAACAAAATGGTACCCATGATGCCATGAAACTTATCCAAGGTGGCCTACAGAATCAGACTTGCCTGCCACCTATCTCTACTGGCTCAAATCTCATTCTCAACCTCTACAAAATCCTGTCATCAAAGGAAGTTCCAGATAGCCAGCTGAAACTGACTAGAGCTCTGTGAGTGGTTCATCTCTTCTGAGTCCATGCAAGTGTGAACTCTTAAAATACACAGCTTAAAACCTAAGAATCAAGTAGGAGATCCCCAAGGCAGGATGCGGATTAGCTACAAAAGATCAAAGTATGTTCTGCATGCGCCTACTCAAAACTACACTTGACAGGTTCCTTAAACAGAACTCTTTAAATCAATATGATTTTAATTTAATTTTATAATTCTTTTTCATTGCTGTCATGGGGCAGCAATGGTATCAAATCCCAGTTTTTCTGCCCTCGTTTCTTCATTAAGGAAGAAGAAAAATATTAGCTGAGCCACTACTTTGTTGTGATCATCAGGTAAATTAAAGCACGAGTCCCTGAATAGTGATCACTGACGTAGGACCCATAAACTACATTAGCTGCCTTATTGGAGTAACAGAATAGGACTGTGGACCTTGTTATTGGATTATAAAGAGGTGAAGAAACAGAACAGACATGAGCTATTGGCATTCCCTTTGCTAGTGGGCAGCAGCCTGCCTAATGCCAAGCAGGGCCAATTCCCATTGGTTTACTCCGTGAGGACAGATTGCTGCCACTCAGGTGGAGGGTGGCAAGGGATCCCTCTAGACTGAAGAGGCTTCAAATGTCTGCCATCTTCAGCTATTAAATGCTAATATAGGCAAGTAGGACTCTATTTATTTTACTTGGAACCAGATAAGAAAATGGTGACTAGCTAAACAGAAGTTATAGGCAGGTACAAATTCCACTAAACATAATGTTCTGGTCATCAGAACTGTGGACCAAGAGGGGCAGCCTAACAAGTAGAATTCCCAAGTGGCATTAGTCATGTCACTCACACATTCTATTTCCTTATCTGAAAATTAAAAATCTATCATCTGTCTGTCTGTCTATTAGTTTGTTGTCTGTCTGTCTATCTCTATCAATCATCTATCTATCTATCTGTCTATCTATATGTCTACCTACCATCTATTTATCTATCATCCGTCTGTCTACCCATCACTTCTCTGTCTTCTTCTTTGTTCATGGACTGCTGTATTGGCTCAGTGGGTGATGATTCCTGCTGCCAAACTTGACAACCTGAATTTGATTTTCTGGGCTGACATGGTGGAAGGAGAGAATCCACTCCCTTGACGTGTTCTCTGATTCCACCTGTATGCTATGGAACATGCCTGCATCTGAGTATTTGTATGTGCATATGCACACACAGAGACAAACACAGACACACACACACACACACACACACACACACACACACACACACACACACACAGACACATGTTCCATACAACTCTAATTATCTCCTTGTCCGAGCAGAATTAGAATGAGAAAAAGGCTAAATGGCTCTCAGGCTGATTCATTTGAAAATTGTTGGAAATTCAACATTCTCTTCATTTGAACTTGTGTGTGTGTGTGTGTGTGTGTGTGTGTGTGTGTGTGTGTGTGTGTGCATGTGTGTATGTGTGTATATATGTGTGTGTGTGTGTATGTGTGTATATATGTGTGTGTGTGTGTGTGTGTGTGTATGTGTGTGTGTGTGTGTGTGTGTGTGTGGTGTGTTAGGCATCTGCTTATTGCAGTGCTGAACATCAAACCCAGGGCCTTGTGCATCCTATGCGGACCCTCTATCACTGAACTGCACTTCCAGCCGAGTAATATTTATCAACAAGGGATGTTGTAAACAGTGAACTAAGGAGTGAGTGCACTGCCTTGGAACAGTGATTAGCCACAGTAGCGTCTGGAGAGGGACTAATGATGTTCTCCTTACACGGGAGATAGTGCAACATGATGAAAACTAAGGGACTTTGTCTGCTCTTAGGCCTTATTGTTATTATGCATCTAGAATGATCTAAGCTGTCATTTCATCACTCTGTGTTCCTCAGCAGAGATGTCTCAACGGAATAGGCTGTACTCTGTTCATTATGGGGAGGGGAGCACCACAATGGCCAAATAAGTGCTTTCAGCAGATACGTTTTGTCTAGATATGGGTAGATGAATGGTTTTGTAGAAAACATGACGATTTAGGCTCCATACAACCCCAAGTATCTCCTCCTCTAAGCAGAATCAGGACAAGAAACAGGTTGAATGGCTCCCAGCCTCCTCATTTAAAACTTGTCTCAAACTCAACACTCTGCAATTGAACTTCATTAAATACAACTCAGGTTTAATTGGAACGGAGCTGCCAATTAAGAGCCAAGAATCCATAGAATTGACTGCTCTGTAAATATAGGTTAGCTCAGCAAGTTAATAGTTCTTTTACAGTGATTCCATACTGGGCAGACTTTAAACTGTGGCTCAAATAACAGAACAAACAATGTGTGGGCCCCTGAGTATGTATTGTGACTACGCTATATTAGTAATAAGTAATATTTGAGGACGTTAGTCATGACTGGCTCTGACTACTTCCTAAGCAGTCAGTCTGGGAGCCAGGATAAACAAGCCCTGGGATGCCCTTCTTTCTCTTGGATATGCTCATTCGCAAAGGCTATGGGAAAATCATTGCCTCCTTAGATGTTGGAATTGCTTATTTACATATATCTGCTGCTTTTGTTACCCAAAATTCAGGGTGTCTATGGAGATCTGATACTCAGTGTGAAACTCAGCTTATTTTCTTTTTCCAGGCAGAGATATGAAGATCTTCACTCACAGGTATGATCACAAAAACAATTGCACATGCTTTTCTTCCTTTTTGTTTAGGTGTATGCTGTTAAAATATTTTCATAAGGATCTGAAGAGATGGCTCAGTGGTGAAGAACATTGGCTACTCTCTCAGAGGACCCAGGTTCAATTCCTAGTACCCCACATACCCCACGTGGTGGCTAATAACCATGGTAACTCCAGTTACATATGGACATATATACATACATACATCTACTTTCAATTTTAAAGAATGGGAAAAAATAACATAGGAGAAAACTGCCAAATAAGCACCAAGAAATAAATAAAGAAAGAAAGAAATCACTCATATACATAACATTAAATCTTATTAGATAAATACATAGGATATTTTTTACATAGGGCAGAAAGATCTTAGAAAGACTGTTTAGACTGAACTGATTATGTCTGGCCTAGTGGAAAATTCTGGGATAACTCAGCAGCAAAAGTAAAATAAACAGGTGAAGAAATGTAGGTAGAAGATGAGAGAACTTCGAGGAAAAGCTGATTGTAGGAGAAAAGCCAAACTGCAGCTATAGACCCAAGGTAGAAATGGTAGGCTTGAATGCCCCATCGCTTTGTGGAATGGGGTTGGTCCCAATGTTGAGATTCATGCTGCTCGGAGGCCTGCGTGAATGGTGACAGAGCCAACTGGGATTCAGGGACAGAGAAGGAGGGCTGGCTTCCACAGGATTGCCTTTTGTTCTGGACTCACTGAGTTCGAGGTTCTTTGTAGCTTAACTCAAGCTAATAGACACATGTATCCCATTAAAGTGTGGGCCTGACACATAAGCAGTATGTCACAGCTGAGATTTTGATTTGGGAGCCGCGTAAAGCCCATGTTGCCATGGGTGGCCCCCAATTTCACAGAAAGCTTCTGAACACCTCATCAAGTATAGAAAGACTTAATTTTCTAATACGAGCTCTTCAGGGACCTGGAGAGAGGCACTTACTATTGTTTTTCTCTCCTTTGTGTTTCAAAAAAGTCAACGGAAGCCTAAGAATGATCTAGTTAGCAGAATCTAAGCCTCCAATGCCCACACCCTAATCTCCAGAATCTGAAAATGTGCCTTTACTGGGAGAGAGTTCACAGTTGTGGCTGGGTTGGGGACTCTAAGAGAGGGGCCATAAAGGATTGTCTGGCTCCACCCAACCCAATAACCTGGCCTCGTTACAAATAGTAGAAAGGAGCATGGGCCATTGGATGTTCATGACTGCTAGACATGGAAAACGTCACACTGCCCCTGATCTCAGCCAGTAAGGTCTGCGTCAGGCTTGGTTTTGACGGCAATATGAACAGTCTCTCACAGGCTCATGTGTTCACCGCTTTGAGGGTTTATGGAAACTTTAGGGATTGAATGAAGCCTTGCAGGAGGAACTAGATGACTGAGGAAGACCCTTGGAGGATGTGTTACTTTCCTCTGTGCTGTGACAAAGCAACGTAGGAACAGAAGGTTTGATGTGGCCTCGTGCTTCAAGGGAGCAGTGTAGTAGGTGGCAGGAACCTGAGGTGACTGGTCACTTTCATCCCTACTTAGAGGAGAGAGACGGCAGCAAACACTGGTGCTCCTGTTGTCTTGTCCTTTCCACAAAGTTAGAGTTTGAATATGTAAGTATTTGTAAGAGTTTGAACGTGCTTTCCAATCTCAGTTAACCCAGTCCATAAACTTTCTCATAAATATGAGATTTGTCTTTTCTGGGTGACTCTGGATCCTGTTAAGGGGACAATGTCAATTGCCACAGTGAGTATATCATCCCCAGGCTCTCCCTGGCTAGCTTTCTGGCCACTCTGGCAGGAAACAATTCTGTTACATCACATTCTCCCACATCATGAAGTCTTTCCCCGGTACACAGGCCTAGAGACCACTAATCTACACAGGACTGCCATGCCCTAACAGCGTGTCACGCAACCCTGGTATATATTCCTACAATAGAACTTAGGCTGTTTACACCATGGTTCCAGCTCTTTTCCTTTACTTCCCAGTAAAGGTAAGCAGAGACTTGGTGTTCTTCACTTTAAAACTCCAGCATGTTTAACATATGTTAAAGGTATATCCTGTGGCCCACAAGCCACATCTGACCACATGAGACCAGGAGTAGCTATGGATGCATTCCAACACAAAATTAAATGTTTCTAAAATATTATGAGTTTTTTAAAAAAATAACGTGGTTGTGTGGTTCTTTAATGTGAACTTTGTAGATAAAGTAACAGGTTGTCAAGGCAATGACATATTTTATGCATAGACATAAAATATGAGGAAGACTATGTAAAAGAAATATAAAGCAACTGTTGAGGCAGAGGATTTTTTCAAGGTCCCAACCTGAGTGGTTGTCTTTAAGCATAGCAGAGCCCTGTGTGAAAACTGTGCCATGACTCTGATTCCACTGGTGCACTGACGTCTTTCCAGTAGAATAGCTCATGGAGTTTTCAAGCCATCCAAAAGTAATTTAAAACAGCAGAACCCTGCATCGTTGCTTAGTGAATCACAAGGCTCTTTATTAAAGTAAGTTTGTCACACATCTGGTCAGTATTTAGACACAATGAGGTTTGCATTTACTCCTCTGTAGGCCTGAGATAATAGTTTGCATATAGACATTGGTAGAAGGTCAGGTTTGTTTATTTCTGGAAAATCAACCAAGTTGCAGCATCAGAGGGACACAGAGCAAAGCTTATGCTTCGTTTACTGGCTAAGGGCAGCCCCATTTCAGGACAAAGCTTCGGGGTAAACTCATGTGGTTTAATCCCAAGAGACAGTCATGGCACTACAGCTGACTGTTCGCCCCAAAGACCACACAAGCCTAGGCTGGCCTCTGCGGCTATGTGTTCGTGTGCTTCAGAACTGGTGAATTCATTTTCCCTCTCGGCCTCAGCTTACAATTTTCAGGCCTTCAAAGTCCAGGCCCCTGTAGACCCCTGCAGGCACTTTTTTGACAATCATCTGAGATTAGTGCGTCTTTGCCTCTGAGCAAAAGGCAGCCCTCCTGATTCTTTAAAGTATGCCTTCAGAGGAGAGCTACCCATGCACTAAAAATTAAAGTGCCTCCATTTTGTCACTGAGATTAACTCTTGATGAGCAATCTTGAGTCTGACCCAGATAACTCACGAGGAACACAAACAGGGTGTGAGGAAAGCTAAGCTTGCTAGAACTGCCCTGTAGTTACCCTCAAACTACAGGACACAGAGATGGGATTTTGCTGCTCTGGGAGCACACGGGGAAGATCAAGGTCTAAGAGCAACTGAATGGCATGGGCTCACACCATAGGGATCCAGAGGTGATGACCTTGGGAGCAGAGACTGGCCTCTCACTGCCTTGTCTGGATACAGCAGCTCTCTCCTTACTCTATCTGCCCTGTGCAACTTCTCTCATCATTTCCAGCTCCTCCTGCAAGTTGCTAGCCTGTTTCTCTGTGCAAGTTGCTCACATTCTTTGAGGAGAAGATGAGCGTAGTAATATCAGCCTACTGAATTGTTGCAAAAAATAAATACTCAATGTTCTGTAGATGAATCTAGCTATACCAGTACCTAGTATACAGTAAGATTTAATAAATAGATTTTTTTCCTTTCTGAAAAAAAGCATCGTTTCGGAACACGAATTCTGGAGCTAAAGAGGCCAGGTTAAAATGCAATTATGCCAAGCCACCTACAACTTGCTTAACTTCATATCAGCCTTCTCACCTATAAAATAGGGATAAGAATCAACTATTTCAATAGAGTTATGTAAGGATCAAATAAATTACTACATGCAGCATGCCCAGAAAACAGTACTGTGTATATGCAACCTCAAACACCATGGTGCTTATTATTATAACCCTCCTTATTGACATGATTTATATATGTGGTTTAATGAAGCTAATAGAATGTTACTATTGGTACATGTTAAATAACTTCTCTGTGAGTGAGATGGGTGGATGAGTGGACGGCTTTATGGATTATAGATGGTTGGATAACGGGTGGATAATGGATGCAATGATGGCCGGCTGGCTGGATAGAGGAGGATGCCCATAGAGGGTCTTCTGTCACACACTGTAGGCTTCAGGGACAGTCTGAAACACAGACAAAGCCTCTGCTCTGTGGCATGCAGAGTAGTTCTAGGAACCTTAGCTGCCCTTGTATCTAGCATCCTGGTGGCTCACTTAGCAAACGAAGACAATGAAACCCAGAAAAAGCAAGGGATTTCTGGAAGGCAGTCTCTTACATACACTGCTTAGTTTGTTTGTTTGTTTGTTTGTTTGTTTGTTCATTTGTTTGTTTGTATGTGACAAGACTGTATTTGGTCAATTAAAAGTGTCTTGCTCTGACATCCTTCTTAGTGTTGGTGGTAACATGACCAAGCATAGTGGAAAGAGCTACTTCTGTGGGCTTATTGTGACAATGGGAAGTGTATTAAAGCACTGTAGCTTCAGTTCTTCCCCTGCATATATCAGTATCAGTTTAAGACTCCCCAGAGTTTTTGCATCTGATCTGCAGAGCTTAGGTGGTACGTTCACACAAGTGGTCTGCACTGTGCCTATAGTGCTTCTAATTGAATGTGCTGCAAATGCTAACAATTGAGAGAATTTTGTATAAAGATTAGTTTCTTATTTAAGACTTTAGAAGTTTGCTATGGCATCAATATTTGGCTGGAGGGAACATGTCCCAGGACAGGAAAAGGTTCTCATCTTCTCTTGCAGGCATAAAGTTATTGTGTAATTAAAATGCTGATTTCTGTATCTCCCATATCTGGTTGCAAGCCTTGCTCTGAGAATTTCCTGTCTCAATGTTGTATAAACTCTGCTCCCCAGTTGGCCCCTAATATGCCAATAAGACAGATTACAGCCAATCGCTGAGCAGGGGAGAGAATAGGGCTGGACTTCCTGCCAGCCAGGGGAAGAGGTGTTAGAGGAGAAAGTAGGGGATTTGGTGAGAGGAGCCACAGGCAGATGTGCTGGAGGGACTAGGGGGCAGAGAAAGAGAGAGGGAGGGAGGGGAGAGAGAGAGAGAGAGAGAGGGGAGAGAGAGAGAGAGAGAGAGAGGAGAGAGAGAGAGAGAGAGAGAGAGAGGAGGGAGAGAGAGAGAGAGAGAGAGAGAGAGAGAGAGAGAGAGAGAGAGAGAGAGAGAGAGAGAAGAGCTCAGCAAGGAAAGCTACAAAGTGCAAGTATCACTGGAATGCACGCTAGGAAGAAACCAAATCAGCTTAGATGGTTAAGAATGGAGTAATAACTGCTCAGCTAGCATGTTGTGAAACATTATTAAACAAATATAAAAGAGTCTCAATTATTTGTGTTAAGAGAGAAACTGAGAACCAAACACAGTTTTACTAAAAATAACCTTAACATTCTTCCGCTCATGTCCCACACTGGCCTGAGTCACAATGGCTCACCTGCCTGACCTAGGTAGGTACATGCAATGGCTCTGTACGGATAAAGTCTTGGTGAGGAACATTAGCTGAAAAAATAAAATAAAATCAACATACACTCTTACTGGCTGCTCTACACAAGAACTGTGTCTGTGTGCACCTGTACTGTAGGTATGTTGTGTGCGCGTGCAGGTGCGCGCGTGCACGTGTGTGTGTGTGTGTGTGTGTGTGTGTGTGTGTGTGTGTGTGTATGAATGAAGACCAGAGGTCAACCTCAAGTATTGATTGTCAGAAGCTACCAACCTTATTTTGAGACAGTGTCTCTTATTGGGGCACAGGGTTGGTTGATTAGATTAGGATGGTTGGCCAATGAGCACTGAAGATCCTCCGGTCTCCAACTTCCTGTGCTAAGTTGCAGACACGCACACCGTTTCTCGTGTTCCATGTGGTACTGCAGATCAAACTCTGCTCCTTGTGTGTGTGTAGTAAGGACATTACCTGCGGGCTCTACTTTCCCAGCCGCAGGGATGTCTATCTCGTGATAGAGAGCATTTCCTCCTGCCAGTGCCATGAGCAATCCGGGAGGCACAGGATGGCAAAATGAAGATGTGGCCATTATAGATTTGACAGTATACATGTTCCAAGGCCCCATAGTAACTTACCTCAGCGCCAAATCCTAGATGAAGAGATGAGGAAGAAAAGAATGAGGGCTTGACCTGAGAAACCTACAGCCAAGATGTAGCGGGCTGGCTGGGCCCGGGGAAGAAGGGCAATTCGGCAGATTGCTTCATCTCTCTCCTCCCTAGGGCCAACACGAGTCTTATTTATATCTCAGTTTTCAGAGCCCCTTCACATTAAATCAGTGACTGAAAAGCCTTCGGGGCTGAGAGATAGAAGCAGCTTTCCAGACAGCTGGACTAGAATGCTTCACAAGGCAACAAAAGGAGGCCTGGGATGGGGGTTGGGCAATCTCGAGGCCTCCTTCTGGCTCTTCATATGCTGTTCTTCAGCTGTGTCTCTTTTTGTAGTTGTGAAGAGAGGGTATTTGCATCAGTCTACCCAGAAGAGGCTGCTAAGAGTATTTGCCAGGAAAGCTGATGCATAGGTAGATATTTCATGGGCCATATAAGAGACTTAAGAAGTGTTTCTTATTTGCTCCTCTGTGAGGACCATGGTGATGGGATAAAGGTACAAGGTTATGATAATTCATGGAGGATACTCCCTGCATCATCTTCATAGAAGCCAGGCATGTGTGCTGGGGAACATTCTTATGGTTCAGTGTTTCTAGGGGGTGCAACACAATATGTGAGTCTGAAAAGCAATAGGTCAGGGAATTGGAAGCCGATTTCTCAGTGTAAGCACCCTTCCATCCCATTATGGCCAGCCATTGCCAGGAAGAAGCTAGGCACAATGAAAGCGTCCATCAGAAATGTACCCACCAAAGGGAGGATGAACAGTTGCTTCTACGCTGGACTGCGTAAAAGATACAATATTCATAGTTTAAATTTTTATTACATTTACTCATGTGTATGTGTGTGCATGCACATGAAGTTCAGAGAACAATTTCCAGGAGCCATTTCTCTTCTTCCACGAGTCCTAGCGATCAGACCAGGTCATGGCTACTTCCTTTACCCACTGAGCCATCTCACTGGCCTGTTTAGAAACAGTTGAGATCTTAAGTAACCCTCAAAGACCTGTGTTTTAAGGGATAGATCTCCTACAAAGTGGCTTTATGAAGGATGGGGCAGCAGAAGCTTTAAGAGGCTTTGTGGGAGGCTCTTAGATAGCTGAGCCCATGATTCTGACAGAGATAGTGGGACTATTGGTCCCTCTGTGGTCTCTGACTCATGAGGATAAGTGGGCATTCTCCACCACGTGTTCCTGCCCTGATGTGCTGCTTTGTCACAGGCCAATGTGATATGACCAACTAACCATGGATTAAAACTCTAAACATGGTTGAGTCAAATAGTTATGAGCTATTTATTTCAGGTATTTTGTTATGATGACATAAAACTGGCAAATATCTAAAGAAATTCTCCATCTACAAGATAGAGAATCAAGGGACTTGAAACCATTTGTATTCAAATTTGACATAAAGCCTGAAAGGGGTAACATGGAAAAAGAGCATGAGGCAGGCTTCACTCTTGACATACCACACAGAAGAGGGACAACCCACCCAGCAGCTGCAGCAGAGCTGACTTCTTATCTATTCACTTTCTCCCATTCATTTACAGTAGCAATAAAGAATGCAAGCTCAAAGCTACACGCCTGCTTTTAAATTCCAATAATATCACTAACAAGCTACATAATTGTTGTCAATGTAAATATCTCCCCTGATTCCTTTGTTCTTAGTTATTATTCTAAACAAATAAGGCCAAAATATTAATTAAAATTGTTTTTGGAATTCACTGAGCCAATGTCAGTAATGTTTTTTTTCTATGGGATTTGGCATATACGTAGTATTCAATAACAGGTGGCTATTCTTCTTTAATGAGCCCTTACTATGTGTGGGATTCTGTACTAGGACTGGGGTTACAATGGCAAACAGTGCAGAGTCTCTACTCAAGGACATTTGAATCTATTGGTGGTTAGGTATCTCCAAGATTAGCTCTGATGTTGAAACCTCTGCAGCTGAAGGGAATTTGGTTTCCCTTTGACAGCTCTTCTGAAGCAAAGGCTTATTAACCACTTGTGGGGGTGATGTAGAACAGACTGCAGTTCCAGAAAACTCCCAAGTTTGGACAAGCTTTAAGACCTAAGAGTCGGTGTTTATTTGCTTGAGCTCTTTACATATTTTACATATTAGCCATTTGTCAGAGGTAGGGTTGGTGGAGATCTTTGCCCAATCTGTAGGCTGCCATTTTGTTCTATCAACAGTGCCTTTTGCCTTACAGAAGCTTTTCAGTTTCATGAAGTCCCATTCATTAATTGTTGAACTTAAAGTCTGAGCTGTTTGGTGTTCTGTTCAGGAAATGGTCTCCTGTGCCAATGAGTCACCAACAAACCAAATAATCCAATTAAAAAATGGGGTATGGAGCCAAACAGAGAATTCTTAACAGAGGAATAATGAATGGCCAAGAAGCACTTTTAAAAATGCTCAACTTCCTTAGTCATTAGGGAAATGCAAAAATAAAAATGACTCTGAGATTTTCACTTGCACACATCAGAATGGCTAAGATCAATAACACAAGTGACAGCACATGCTGGCGAGGATGTGGAGAAAGGGGAACACTCCTCCATTGCTGGTATGAGAGCAAACTTGTACAAACACTCTGGAAACCAGTCTGGCACTTCCTCAGGAAACTGGGAATAGCTCTATCTCAAGACCCAGCTATACCACTCCTGGACATATTCCAAAAAGACGCTCCACTATTCATTTGCTCAACTATGTTCATAGCCACTTTATTCATAACAGCCAAAAACTGGAAACAACCTACATGTCCCTAAACTGAAGAATGGATAAAGAGGATATGGTACATTTACACAATAGAATACTACTCAGCTACTAAAAACAAGGACATCATGAAATTTGCAGGCAAATGGATGGAACCAGAAAAGATCCTGAGTCAAGTAAACAGGACACAGAAAGACACACATGGTATATACTAGTGGATAAGTGATTTTTTAACCATATAGTACAGGATAACCATACTATAATTCACAGACCCAAAGAAGATAAGCAACAAGGAGGACCCAAGGTAGCATACTTAAATCTGACTCAGAAATGGAAATATTATAGACAGTAGGAGTGGTTAAAGAGAGAGAACAGGGTCAGAGAGAGAGAGAGCACAGAGAGAAATGAGGGTCTCTATGAGACTTGGAGAGAGTCGAGGCAGAAGGACAGAGGGCTTGCAGAAAGAAGAGAAGCCTTGGGCAGAGGCTTCTTTGTGACAAGCTGGAGACCTGTGACAGAGTAGGCTCCTGGTAGGATATGAGGGTGACCCCAGATGAGACTCCTAGGAGCAGGGGTTATGGAGACTGAAACGGTCACCTTCTAACTAGACACAATTCCTTGTGGAAGGAAGGGAACACCAACTCACCCACAAAACTTCAGCCTCAAAACTTAGCTTGCCTACAAGTTGCAGGAACAAAAATAAAGCAGAGTTTGAAGAAATGTCCAACCAATGCCTCGCCCAACCTGACACTATTAACAA
The DNA here is from genome assembly GCF_903995435.1 of Acomys russatus. Classification (NCBI taxonomy): domain Eukaryota; kingdom Metazoa; phylum Chordata; class Mammalia; order Rodentia; family Muridae; genus Acomys; species Acomys russatus. The sequence continues at coordinate 78,183,117 of NC_067142.1, read as the reverse complement.
TATTTGCTATATTTGCCGATGGGAGCCTACCATAGATGTTCTCTGAGTGGCTCCACCCAGGAGCTGATGGAAACAGATGCAGAGACCCACAGCCAAAACATTGGGTGGAATGCAGGGAGTCTTGTGGTAGAGTTCGGGGAAGGATAGAAAAACTCAGAGGGGACAGGAACTCCACAAGACCAATAAAGCCAACTAACCAGTGCCTGGGGGACCTGTGGAGACTCAAGCTACAACCAAGGACTGCGCATGGAGTGGATGTAGGCCCTCTACACAGATTTAACCAAATGGCGGCTCGGTCCTCATATGGGTCCCCAGTAAGAAGAATGGAGGCTGACTCTGACGTGGACTCTGTTGTCTGCTTTTCCATCACTACCCCTTGGCGTGGCTACCTGGACAGGTCACAGGGGAAGAGGATGTTCTTAGTCCTGATGCAATTTGATAAGGTGGGGTGGGTACGTAGAGGGGTGCTCCATTTCTCTGAGGAGGGAGGATAGGGGTAACAGAGAGGGAGGGTGGGACCAGGAGAAGAGGAGGGAGGGGGCTGTGACTGGGGTGTAAAGTAAATAATAATAATTTTTAAAAGATCTAAGAGTCCTTGGTTCTACATTATAGTGTTGAATACCTATACCCTAATGCATATCCACAGAATAGGATGGGGACAGGAAGAACAGGTCCAGCCCTTGGTGAAAGTGCAAAGCAAGGTCAGACTGTACAATGCTTACTTGGTCTTGTCTGGTACTTTGTTCCCTGCACTTCAAGGCAGCGACCGCCTTCTCAAACACAAAGAAGCCAAAATTCCTTTTCCCCTTATAAGTATATGACAATCCATAGGATCCTCTAAATTCCATATCCCATCTCTGCCACTCATTGAAATTTTCTTTACTCTAAAATTATAGGAAGCCTGAAATTACATATGGACATATTTAGATATTTGGTACGCATATTCCCTGAATCTTCATGTAAAATTTTTTTTTATTTAGAAAGGGTGTCTGGAATGTAAGCATTTGGCTTCACCACATGCTGTTGCCTACATATTTGCCCCTGGTCTGTGACTCAGACTTAGAAGCTGTGACTCCCACCATGATAATAGCTTCAGACACACAAGGAAACTCTGTGATGGAGATCTTTTCAGCTCACTGCCAGGACACGCTAAGTACACAAACAACATATTTTCTCAGAGTATGTGTAAAAGAATAGTTCTCTTGCTTTTCCTTAGCTATTTGGGTATTTTAAAAGATATAAATTACACTTAAATACAAGAGGAAATAGTATTTATTAATTTGGGGGGAATACTTTAGCGTACATTTCTTTTTCTTCATTTTACTGAAAATCGATATTTTCTCGCACAATATATCCTGATTACAGCTTCCTCTCCCTTTTCTCCTCCCAGTCCCACCTCCCCTTCTTTCCCCTTGATTCAGTCCCTATCTGTCTCGTTAGAAAACAGGCTTCTAAAAGATAATAAAAAGATCACAACAAAATAAAATATAATAAGATGAAATAAAGCCATCACATCAGCATTGGACAAGGCAAAACAACAGAAGAAAAGGAGCCCAAGAGAAGGTACAAGAGTCAGATACTCAATTAGGCATACTCAAATTCCATTTTAAAAAATATCAAACTGAAAGCTATAATGTAAATGTATGTATGCATGCATGTATGTATGTATGTATGTCGGTATGTAAGGAGGTAGGTAAAGGTCCTGGTGCAGACCCACTCAGGCCCTGTGCTTGCTGCTTCAGTCTCTGTGAGTTTCATATGAGCTTTGCTGAGGTGATCAGGAGAGCCTTATTTTCTTTGTATCCTCCATCCCATCTGACCTTTATCTACTTTTTCTGCCTCCTCTTCCACAGGGTTCTCAGAGCTCTGAAGTAAGGGATTTGATGGAGACATCCTGTTTAGAGCTGTGTGTTTCAAGGTCTCTCTATCTTTGTGTAATATATGGCTGAGGGTCTCTGAATTTGTTCCCATCTGCTACAGGATGAAGTATTTCTGACGATGGTGGAATAGGATGATCTATGAATATAGCAGACTATCATTAAGAGTCTTTTTGTTTTGTAAAGACCAGTAGTGTTTTGTTTCACCCTAGCTCTCTGGGCTAAATAGTCTCTCTGGTTCTTGGTCACCCAAGCAGTGTCAGATATCGGTTTCATCTCCTGGAGTGGGCTTTAAGTCAAGTCAGACATTGCTTGGTTACTCCCACAAGCTTTGTGCCATCATTGTCCTAGTATATTTTCCAGGAAGTACAGTATTGTAGGTCAAAACTTTGTGGCTGGGTTGGTGGTTATGTTTCTCTTCTGGTAGCCTGCAGATTACCTTCCTGTACCAAAGACTATATATATATTTGAATATATATATTTGAAAGGCATCAGCTCTATATTCCTCTCTGTGGTCACTGAGTTGTGTGTGTGTGTGTGTGTGTGTGTGTGTGTGTGTGTGTGTGTGTGTGTGTGTGTTATCTTCAGCAATGGAACCTTGCTGTCAGTATGCGGAGAGCAATCCATTGTCTTGGCAACAGCCTGGGTTGTTTGGGCATTTCTGTGGACCCCTTTGGCCAACAACCCAATTGGATGTAACCCAGTCCCAGTTTTGGAAGTTTCATTCAGTGGCAAGAGATGGACAGTGGGGATTCTGGCTTCCCCATTATTTGAAGACTTTATTAGAATCACCTTCATATATTTTTAGGAACTTTCCAATGCACTAGGCTTCCATACTACTCCTCAAATTCCCCTCAATTCTAGATGGCTCCCACATTTCTCTGAATTTGATTGTTCTTTTAAAGATATTTGAAAAATTATATGTGGATGTGTGCAGGAAGGGATGTTTGATGCGGAGTGACGTTACCTGCAGAGGCTAGAAGAGGAATGAGATTTTCTCGCATCATCCACTTGTATCACACAGTAGCCTATTGTGGACTGCTCCCCTGCCTTATTGACCAAGTTACAGTGGATAAGAAGAGCCCTTGTGAGTTCAATAGAAAGGGAAGATGGAAAAAAAAAACAATTGTAATCATTTATTACTACAAAATCTTTATCTAATGTTGTAAGTTGGATAGGGTGAAAATGTCTTACCCAAGTGGAATCTCTGTGTAGTTTTTGGTTCTCAAAGGTTGAGATGCAGATGTCGCATGCTGGAATGTGTTTGGATGAGCGTGGAGGATGGTGGTGGTGATGGGATACATTTACAGCTTGTCTTTATCAAGTCAATATGGATCCTATTATCCTCTCTCATTTTTTCAGAAAAAGATAGATGAAAAACTAAAATGAGACTTTAGGCTGCTCTATTTGGCTTTGCATTTATAGGGGAAATTGTAAGCATATTTGCATATATTTTAGTTAGAATATATAAAATATGGCCAAGTTCATGATACTCTGAAACTCCACAGTGACCTATCCCTCAGATTTATGCCAAGTAAACAGAAATTATATCTCCTTTTAGCTTTATATTTGAATTTTCTGAGTTGGATAGTGTTAAAATATTGCAAGCAATGCTTTATACATTATTTTTGAAACCCTCTTAAAGGGATCTTGTCACTTCAAAATGAAATTTGTATATGGGATGCAACTTCTAGTGTACTGCATTGTCTTTGACTTGCTGGTATTGAGCACCACTAGTGCAGATGTCTGGCTCTCTATAAAAGAGGGTGGGATCCTCTGGATTGTAGCCCCTTTGCAAAGCAGCAGCCATATTAGTCATACTGCAGCTGCAAAAGCACAAGGCTCTCTGAGGGATCCCACATGAGTAGGTGAGCATGGGGGAAAACGTAAGAAGAAAATCTTACAAAGTAAAGATTTCAAGTGGCCAAAGTCAACGAAGAAGAAGAAGAAGAAGAAGAAAGACAAGAAGAAGAAGAAGAAAGAAGAAGAGAAGAAGAAGAAAAGAAGAAGAAGAAGAAGAAGAAGAAGAAAGGACTGAGAAGGAAGAAGTCAGCAAAGGGCAGTGGTGCTCCCTGTCCTTGTCCGTGAGCCAGGAAAACGAATCTCTCCCTGCAGAGCTCTGTGTCTTCAGTAGAGGTAGTACCTTCCGGACATGAGAAATTGTAGAAGAAACTAAACCTTTGAGTCTGGACGTGTTAGGGAGCTGTGGCTTCTCTCTGTTGAACTCTAAGATGCCTGGGAAGAAGTGTCCAAACTAAAAATGCAGTAAGGTTAGTACATAGTAAGATTCCATTTTAACCATGGAAAAGCAAAAACCCCACATCATGTGTAACATATTTTGTCAATAAAAGAAGCCCAAGTAAAGGAATGAAGTTGCCAAGCAGGCAAAAATAATTACAATTTTATACAGTTGGGAGACATTTATTGAGGATGTACTTGGTCCTACATCATATGCTATGCATGCATGGAAGTTGAACTACTGAATAAACCATAAGATTTGTATGCTAGGACTCCTTCCTATCAGGGGAGGGTCATCAGTAAATGAGTAGTTATCATGCAAAGAGAGAACTCTTGGAGGTTCTCACATGAGGTTTAGAAATGAGCACTCTGAAAGATAGGTCATTTCCCTGTATGGAGGCACTGATCCTGGGTTAGGACATCTCCAGAAATCTCCTCCAGGTTTGCCTTGAGCCATTGACGATGCTTATCCATCCTGTTCTCTGACACAATCCAAATTCTGCAGCCATCATGGGAGATAAATGTTAGTCATGATCAGACATGCTTCCCTTGTTTTCAGCTGATCCCACACTCACGTTGGTCAGCTCACTGCATTGGTCGAAACCTCCCTGGAGGCTGCCTCTGCTCCTTTCCTTCCTACTCTGTTATTTGAGCCCTATTTCCTCTACAATCATTCACTTACGCAGGTGACCCAGGGCCAGTATGATTCACTCAGTTGTGCCAGTATTCTAGTGAAAGTTACTGGGTAACCTGCTTAGGTAGAAGGATCAGGTCATTAGAGCAAAGTGTCAGGCAATGAAAAGTCAAGCTCACTGCCTGCCAAACTATGCCTCTACTTCTGGGTTGTCCCCTTGAGTGGATAGTGAAGAAGTGACGTCATGGGATATTTTGGGACTCATGTCAAATAGTATATTTGGGGTTGCCCTCTGTTCTAACTACTCACAGGGAGGAACCTAGGAAGTAGTGCCGTGGCCTTTCCAGAGGCAGCCAGCTAGCAGCTGAAAGATGGCACTGCAAGCCACAACCAAAGACTATGGCATTCTGTGTTCTGAATTTTCTTAGTTCTGGGTATCTGGGCTGTTGGAATTGTGGCACTTAGAGCAATGATGGGAATCATCATTGAAAGGTGATCACAGTGTTTTTGCCTCTGCTGCGTCTCTTGTGTGAGTGAGTGAGTGAGTGTGTGTGTTGTGTGTGTGTGTGTGTGTGTGTGTGTGTGTGAGAGAGAGAGAGAGAGAGAGAGAGAGAGAGAGAGACAGACAGACAGACAGACAGACAGACAGACAGACAGAGAGATTAGACATGTTAGCTGTCCTAGGAGGGGCTCCGGGTCAGAGGATCAGAAGACCTAACCTCTTATGTCCCATTCTATTACCAATCATCTCTTGGCCCTGTCAGCTACCCATAGTCCTATCCATGCAGCAGTAAGATAAGTAGTCTTCATCCACATTGTCCTAGCTCACTCAGCTGTCCAGAATATATAGGAGTTGCTGTGGCTAAAATGTTTGAGGTGGTTGAAAAAGGAACTAAGGAAAAAAGACGTAAAGTCAAAGCCATGTTTACTAAAACACACCCTAATGTGTCATCCCTCAAAGGTCAGGAGTTCCCGATTCCCACCCCCACCTCCAAGACTGGACAGCCTTGGCCTTTAAAGGTAACAGTAGAGATCAGAGAGGCCTCTGGACAGAGATGGCGACTTCTAGGCTGCTAGGTGAGAGAGCACTGGGACCAGCAGCCCTGTGCCTGGGACCTCCTGCTGATGCTTAGCACAAAGCTTTCCCAGTTCCAACCTGAGCCCTTAACCAGACAAAGACTAAAGGAGACAATGAAGGACAGACAGAGAGAGGAGTGCCACAGAACATTTCAGGTCATGGCTAATAAAAGTGGCTGAACAGGACAGACATCAATTGCAGAGGCTGGGGTGGGGGGGGGGGGAGTGTGACTCTCAGAGCCCACATTTGGAGAGGTCTGACTTTCCTCTGAGTCCTTTCCTCCTAATCTTCATGATTAAGCCTATAGTAAAATACCATCAATTAGATCTCTAACTTGGGAGATGGAGAATGAGTGGGGAGGTGGGGAACGGAGGAAGGAAGAAGAAAAAGCATGTGAACATGTAGAAGGCTCTGAAACGCAGGTGAGATTCTCATGAGACGAAGATCAAGTTGGCAGAGCAGTCTGAAGACCAGAATAGATAACTGAGTGCCACTCTCAAGAATACAGGGATGGAAACAGTGTTCCTCCAGGGCGAGGCTGCTCATGGTATGGCACGGGGCCAGCATCTTCTGCACAGAGTGTCAGAATCTTGTCACTGGGACCAATGCCAATGGAGAGTTCTGGTCACCTGACTCAGAGCCCGTTCATTGGTCTGAAGCCTCTTGTTTGCTTCCTGTGCTCTGGATGGGGCATGGTTCTGGCATCTCCACACCATCTACAGCTGTGCTAAGGAGGTCAAGGAAATGTGTGGAAAAGGGCAATTGTCTGGGGAGAGGAGTAGAAATTCCCAGGCAGCATATTACTCCCCCCCACAGACATCTCTGGGAACTGTCTTACTGTCTCACCATCACTTTCTAATGGGTCATAAGCCACCCTTCTGCAAGCTGCTAAATCTATGAGAACCCCCAAGACAGAACCCCAACCCCCTCAGGGGTATGAGAGCGCACTGAAGAGCCTCGTTCATGGCTATGAGCTTGGCACAGCCACAGGCCAGTGCCATTCCAGTACCATGTGATATCGGCAGGGTTACTCACTTGGTTGCCCTCCAGCAGGGCAGCTGGGGACACCTCCCTAGAGTGACTACAACATCCATCACTGAGATGACTCAGCCCAAGCTCTCTTCTCCCTGAAAAGGGAATCTGAGGCCAGGATTGGGGTGAGAGGTGTCCACTAGAGTCATTCTGGGAGGGAGAAGCTAGAACGTTCCCCTCACCTGGAAAGCGCATAGCATAGGGTGAGTAAGGCTCAGGTCAGTGTCTCAGAAACTGGGAGTGTAATACATTCTAGAGGTGTGAGTGGCAGGTGGGGCTGTGCTTACAGAAGCTCATAGGTGACCACTCAGTCACCTAAGGCTAACAGCATCTCAGATGCCCACCCACTGCATCTCATGTCTCTCATTCTCATCTGTCCTCCATCTTTGTCACTTCTAGGGGTTGTCCATTATAAATGTCTAATATGCTACTGAGTCAAGCTTTTGTCCCTCCCCGTTTGTCTCAAAGAAATAATTCAACTAAGAGACTCTGGCAGAAATGTGTTTGGCAAAGCAAAGCAAGGCCTACACTACAAAGAGATTGGTTCGGGCTGTCCTGAAAGGTGGGGTGTTACATTGGGGGAATGCTATAACCCAGTCTTAGGGATAGGTGCTATCTGGTTTCCTACCCAAGGACAAGTGCATTTTCTTTGCACAGGTTAATGTGTGCAATCTGTAATGCTGCAACCACCGTTCATTCATATTTGCGTCAGTTGTAAGGGGCAGTTTCATTTCTCTAATAGAATCCTTTGCTTTCTTCAACAGCATCTGCTTCTGCTGACAGCCCTAGTGCCCATGGCATCTGCCCTGTGCTAACCGCATGGCAGGTGCTTGCTCAAAGTGCCCTGTGTGGTGATTTCCAATCGTCCATTCCCAAGGGAGAGAGATTTTCCACATTTTACATGTCAGCTACCATAACCAAGGTTTGACTCTGTTTAGAAAGAACTTTGAATGAAAGCCTTAGTCTTTTCCAACACCTCACTCATCGTTTCCACAAACAATACCTGTGGTTTAATTGGTGGATTTCCAGCTACTGGCCTGCTCATTAAGTCAGAGGAGGCATGCTCATTACTATTGCAATCGTTCCTAGGGGTTTGCAGGACAAAGCAGTGCTTTGGATTGTGCTTAGTTCTCGGGTATTCTGACTTAGACTCTTCAGTTCTTTCCTTCGCTTTGAGCAGCGTGATTGACTTGAGGCACACAAGAAGGTCTGAAGCCGTTCCTGGGCCTCACAGGTTTGCAGTGTGTTGTGGGTTCTCCGTGTTCCTGTGAAAATTTTCTCTCAACGATCTTCTCCCAACATGTCCTTGCACACATTATTCTGCCTTCCCTAATGTGCGTGCACACACGCGCGCACGCACATACACACATGAGGAGGCGGTAGGAAGCAGCACATTGCTATACACTTTCAAAGCCCACCTTCAGCAAGGCTGCACCTCTTCAAGCACCAAACAGCACCATACACTGGGGACCAAGCACTCAAACGATGAGCCTGTGGGGGAACATTTCTCGTTCAAATCATTATCTTCTTCGTTGGCGCCTTCAGCATGTTCATTTACACTGCCTCCACCCCTGAAGCTGAATGAGCCATCATAAATGCAATGGGATGACTGTGGGATGGCTGGGAGAGTGATTCATTTCACCTGGGAATTGAAAAATGGCGAGGGAAGGGTGGGGGGGGAGGGGATAGAATCAGAAGGTTGCAGTGAGTGGGGAGCTCACAAAGCCAGGCCCTAATAGGTAGGAAGAATCCAGGTGAAGAGTGGCAGCAGCATTCGAAGTGGAGAAAAGAGCTTGCGAGGAACAGTGAGTACCCAAAGCCTGATGGGCATGTTGGTACCGCCATGACAATTATTACTGAAGTGTAGACACTCAATTGTGATGTATTTTATGCTTATTAATTTTTGAGCAGAAAACACAACAACTCCCTTTACAGAGCATGAACAAAGAACTCTTCCCTGGGGCTGAAGAAATAGCCACCATGAAAGTGCTTGTCTAGCAAACAAGAGTACTTGATTTTAAGCCCCAATACCCACATTAAAAAACAAAACAGCAAGCCATGGTAACACATGTTTGTAGTCACAGGGCTGTGACTCCCTCCCTTCCATAATACCAAATGCTTGCTAATGTTCTTTATCTGGGCGGAATCTTCTATCCATGCTGGCCACATACTTTTCATCCACCTAACCCAAGGCAGCCTCCTTCCTCTCTCTCTCTCCTCTGGTCCCTCTTCTTCTCCTTCTCAGGATCCTCTCTGTCTCCAAGTCCGGGAACCTTAGCCACACCTATCTCATCTGCCCTCCCCAGGTGATGACCTTCTATTGGTCAAAAGGTCAGTCACAGAAACAGCAAGCAGTAATTAGCATCAAAATACATTAGACCATCCTCCAACAGGCTTCATGTGGACCCCCTAGTAAGCAGACTCTGTTGCTGGCTTTTTTATCACTCCCCTCTGACATGACTGCCTTGCCACACCACAGGGGAAGAGGACAAGCTCAGTGCTGATGCAACTTCATGAGCTGGGGTTGGTGAGGTGGGCTTCCTTTTTCTGAGGAATGACGGAGGAGTGGGGGAAGTGGGAGGGACGAGAAGAGGGAGGGGGCTATAATCAGGATGTAAAGTGAATAAATAAATTAATTAATTTTAACAATTAAAAAAATAAAGTACTGCATACATGTCAAAACAAAACAAACAAACAAACAAACCAAATCTTTGTTGTGTCATGACCCTCAAGGGGTATCTTCTAAGAGCGACCCTGACCTGCACTGACCAGCAATTCCAGTAGCCCTGTGTGTCTTTGTACTTTTAAAGTTAAATTAAATTAAAATTTCAGTTTCTCAGCAACACTAAGCTTATTTCAAGGGCTCATGTGCCACACGTGGCCCCTTCTCTGCTCGGTAGGGGAACAGTGGGTTAAAAAGATGTCGGAATGACAAGGTGTGAATCCAGCTGGGTACATGTCTCTTTCCACAGCTTTCTTAAGGGCTTGGTAGAAGGCTCCCCCATGATCACATTCTAAGCCAGACAGAGGCACTAGGGATGACACACACTGCATAGAGCCCTGCGCCTCTATGTTGAAATGATTCACGCTGAACTACAGTCCTGCTGCTCAGGGGCAGCCAAGCTTGAGCCAGTCACTCTGTTGGAATCATCTCCTCTATAAAATGGAGACGACGCAGTAGTCATTTTCTCCAACTTCACTATGCTGCGAAGATAATCTTTGAACACTCAGGTTGGGGCTGGGAAGATGCTGGTAACCATGAGGGCTGGAGACTACTAGATCTCCAGCACCCACAAAAACTTCAGGCAGGTGTGACATGCACCCGTAATTCCATGTAGGAGGCAGAGGTGGGAGGACCCCAGAGCCAGCTGGCTAGCCAGAGCAGCTGAGTCAGTGAGCTCTTCATTCAGGTGAGAGACCCTGCCTCAATATATAAGGTAGTGGGTACTCATGGAAAGCGCCAAATGTCTACTTCTAGCCTCCACAGACATGTACATACATAATACCACACACATATACACATACAAAAATGTCAAGAATAATATTGGTACATAGTTTCTTCTTTTCTCTTTTGGATATAGGCTGTCTTTTAAAATATTATTTTCTACACAAATATTTTCTGATTTTAAAGTGCTGTGCTTAACAACTTCTTAGCTCCCAGACAGCATGAAAGTAGTATGCACTAGGAGAAATCATACTTGGAACATACAATATTGGTCTATTCCTTGGTTAGTGAGATGCAAAGCATAATTCCATGATGCTGAACAGTGGCAGCTACAGGGAGTCACATGGAAGCTCCCAGGCACCCACATGACCAGGGAGACTCAAGGAAGCTAACTATGCTGCTAGGCCAGGGGTGTAGGGCAGGTGAGATGGCTGCTGTAAAAATGTGCTTTCTGCTTAGATGGGATGAAGCTATCTGAAGTGAGGGGCCACCTGCAACCATAATATAGCGTGCCCTCATCGGGGCTCACAGACGGAAGCAACAATCATTAAGGCTCTATGGGTCTGAGCTAGGCCTTCTGCATGCATGGTATGGTTGTATAGCTTGGTGTTTTTGTAGGACTCCTGACAGTGAGAGCAGGCAGGGCTGTCCTTGACTCCTTTGCATGGTTTTGGGACCCTCTTTTCCCTTACTGGATTGCCTTGTCCAGCCTCGATGTGAGGGTTTGCACCTAGTCTCATTGCATCTTGTTATGCCATGTTCAATTGATATACCTGGGATGCCGGCTCTCTTCTGAAAAACAAAAACAAAAAAACCAAAGGGGTGGATCTTGGGGAGAGAGGAGGTTGGGGGGGCCTGGGAGGAGTGGGGAGAGGGGAAACTGTGGTCAGAATGACAACATATGAAAAAATAATTTATTTTTAAAAAAATGAAAAAATTTAGCATGGCGTATGATTGTTCAAAATGGGTATTTGAGGTCATGGAATGAAGACATTAGCACAAAAGCCCTCAGGAAAGGATTTGCCAGAGAAGGAGCTTTGCTAGTGAGTCTAGACGTCAGAAGAGCAGTTTTCAGCTTTGCTTGTGGATTAGATTCTTCCAGGATATTTAAAATCATCTTCACATCTTGCCTATGCCATAGATATATGTGTGTGAGTGTGAGTGTGTGGTGTGTGAGTGTGGTGTGTGTGTGTGAGTGTGTGGTGTGTGAGTGTGTGGTGTGTGAGTGTGTGGTGTGTGAGTGTGGTGTGTGTGTGTGAGTGTGTGGTGTGTGTGAGTGTGTGGTGTGTGTGAGTATGTGGTGTGTGAGTGTGTGGTGTGTGTGAGTGTGTGGTGTGTGTGAGTGTGTGTGTGTGAGTGTGTGGTGTGTGTGAGTGTGTGGTGTGTGAGTGTGTGGTGTGTGAGTGTGTGGTGTGTGTGAGTGTGTGGTGTGTGTGAGTGTGTGGTGTGTGTGAGTGTGTGGTGTGTGTGAGTGTGTGGTGTGTGTGAGTGTGTGGTGTGTGTGAGTGTGTGGTGTGTGTGTGAGTGTGTGCGAGTGTGTGGTGTGTGTGTGTGTGTGTGTGTGTGTATGAGTGTGTGGTGTGTGTATGTGATTATGGTTTCACTTCCACTGATCTTCCCACAATATTTTCTACCTCCTCATTCATCTAACTCCATGTCCTCTCTCTCTCTGTCTCTCTCTCTCTGTCTCTCTCTCTCTCTGTCTCTCTCTCTCTCTCTCTGTCTCTCTCTCTCTGTCTCTCTCTGTCTCTCTCTCTCTCTCTCTAGAAAGCAGGCAGGCAGGTACGTTTTGTAAAACTGCCCACGTATTTCAGTGTGCAAAGCACAGTTAAGAAATACTGGTCTAGAAGAGCATCTTGCTATTTTTAATTATGTGTGTGCAATGTCTGAAAAGGCTGGTGACTTCAGACTGCCTGAACTTAGAGCCTCAGCTGGTTGCGAACCACCTGAGCTGGGTACTGAGAACGGAGGATCTCCCTCTCTCCCCCTCCCCAAGCCTCCAGGACCATACATCCTAATGTGCATGCTATCATTCTCCAGAAATCATGCTTCTGAGCATAAGTCCTAAGGTTTAGGCCAAATGTCAATCATCGGTGGTGATGTCGTTGTGAATAACAAGTGAGTTGGAACTGCTCGTGTGAGTATATATTTCCTCAGTGATTGTCTGGCAAAATAATTGAATAAACTCCTATACTTCTATTGAACCTCTCCAGATTTATGAACCTCTTTGTTTCCTCCATTTTTAAGTCTTTAGCCTTTGTTTTATGGTGAGTGTGTGAGTGTGAGTGTGTGTGTGTGTGTGTGTGTGTGTGTGTGTGTGTGTGTGTGTGTGTTGGCTTCTTTTCTTGAGAAAGAATCTCACTATATAGCCCAGTGTTGCCTGCAACTCAATATGTAGCCCAAGCAGGCCTCAAAGCTGGGGTCTCCCTTCCTCAGCCTTCCAAACATAGAGAACACAGGCACATTGGCCCACAGCATTTCATCTTTGATGCTTGTGTCATTTGGGATGCTGTGAAATGGGGGTTTCAGTATTTCCTGTGCCTTTTTTGAGTTAATGCATAATCTAGGGGACATGCTTCATTCTCATTGAGCCCCTCTACCCAGACACTGCTTCTGGCCACTCCTTGTTCATGCTCTCAGTCCTGTCAAGTCTGCCGTCCTGTAGTCCTAAGGACTCTTCCGGAGTCCATCCCCTGCCTCCGTCTTGTCTCCCATACACCCCCATTCATACCCCCAAGTCAGGATGCACTGCCTGATAGTTGACTTGTCTGCTTCTTTCCCCTCCCCCACTGTGAACACCTGCAGTGAACTTGGACCATTTGGATCACTGACTCCCTAGTTGACAGTACTTGGTAGGTTTTTAAGTAAACCTTAATTCATTTTTAATCCCTGCCTGGCTTGGGCATATGAAGGCAAATAGTAACTCGTGGGACATACAACATCAACATTTGTCTCCTAAACACTCTACAGGGCCCCTCGTGGTCCCAGTTTCTCTGAGTTTACGATAAGGTCATATGACTAATTCTGGGTCCTGAGTATGTGGCTGAAGGATGTGTGTGTTATTTCCTGTCTGAGGTGGTAAAGGAAAGGTTCCACTCATTCATCCACCAGTCCCCTACCTTCACTATTGGCTAATATTGAAGGGCTTGAGACAACAATGCTACTGAGTGACAACAACCTATAGCAGGCTGTGTGGATGTACACTTTTGGAGAAGGGGCAAGAAATTGTTGCCCCCGGCAAAACCTAACCTATGCTGACTAACAAGGCATATGAGTCTACCAAGCTGAAACGTGGGGAAAAGAGGGGACCTTGACACAAATAACGCCCTTTGATCCTGAGTCCTTTTCATCTACTTAGAACAAATCAGGATTCGTGTCATGGATTTTATGACCTCCAGTTATTTTCTGAGAGAGCAAAGCTATTATCGTTTTATTGATGAAGACACCAAGACACTGGGTAGAAAAATCATTGGTAATTCCGGGGTGACAGATGATATTATTGTGAGTGCATAGGCCCAAACTTGATCTAAGCCACTGCTTGTCGGGGATACAAATTGTCCATCCCCCAATAGTAGTGCCCTCCAGGGCTTGTACTCTACGAATAAGATTGACCTATTTAGAAACGGGACAGAACTCACGTCTCTACATCGAACTCCACTGAAGAATATCTGTGTTGAAGTAACATGGCGGTAAAAAGGTTAAAGCCAAGTCTGAAATATTTTTCTAGGCAGATATCCTGAGCCCCCAGGGAAAGATTGCGGCTGCCCTGTGGCCCAGATAACGCAATGTCAGGGTGAACGAGGACACCACAGAACATTCTGTTCTCCTCCCCGGAGACCAATTAAAATCTGTAGGCATCTCTCTTGTTCACCAGGCTGACTGACTAATTGAAACAGAATCGCGATCTTTTCATCTGTCTTCCCTGAACCCTGTCTGGAAGGAAGTATTGTGATCACAACACTTCAACAGGGCCCAGCAGGCACACCCGCAGTGAGCCATCCGGTACCACTGTACACCTAGCAGGACTCCAAAGAGAACCCGGAACATTTCGGGGCAATCTCAGTCTCGGTTTACTCAGCTAAACAGAAGGTAAATACCAGGCATCTTCAGGGGGCACGATGAACAAAAGCCTGTCAGGGAGCAGCTACTTTTCAGCAGCTCAGGACTCTGCCTTTCTCCCCTAACGAGCTCTCTGTCTCCTTGAAAAACAACACACTGGTGTTTGAGGACCAAGGACCTTCTGTGGCCCCACAAGGTCACTTTCATGGAGCTGATTGTCATTTTCTCCTAGACGTTCAAATAGCCTGCTTAATCCCAGCACTCAGGAGGCTAAAACGAGAGGATCGTGGGGTTGAGGCTAACCTCAGCTAAAGAGGGTAAACTTAACCTTTGGTATTTGCCAAATAACTACAGAAACCCACAATTTTTAAGTTTTAGAATATATATATATATATATATATATATATATATATATATATATATAATCTATCTATTTATCTATCTATCCAACTATCTATCTATCTGAGTGTTTTGCCTATGTGTATGTATGTGTACCATGCATGTGCCTAGTGCCTTCTGAGGTCAGAGGAGGTTACAGGAGTTACAGGTGGCAGTGAACCACCATGTGGGTGCTGGGAACTGAACCCACATCCTTTGAAAGAGCTGCAAGTGCTCTGAACTGCTGAGCCACTTCTCCAGCCCCACCTGCCACATATTTGAGACTGTTTTCTCCGCCGTAATGCTACATAGCTGGAGTTTTTGCCTTATCCTTGGGGGACTTTTTTTCCCCTGTATTTTCTGGACTGCCTCAGAAGTTGGGCATTGGGAAGGACCTTATTTGCAGCTGTGAAGAGGCTTTGGGTGACAAATTCTCCAGTAGAAACAAGACTACTGCACTATGATAGAGACCTAGGGCTCAGTATCTGGCTTCTGGATCTTTCAGAAGGCTCCATGCCTAGGGCACGGGCAGTGTTGGGGATAGCTGTTTGGGCTTTGTTGCTTCCTCTCACCTCATTGCTGGTAAGGCTGTGCACTGAATGGTTGTGTTTCCCTAGAACCTGTAGAAACCTTGGTTCCCAGTACAACAGCACAAGCAGAAGCCACCTGAGCTGACCAGGCCTCAGGAACACAGTCTTCAGAACGTGACTCATGCCCTCCTAAGAAAAAGCACCAGAGGCCGGCCACAACTAACAATAACGTGCTGCATGCAGGCTTAAACTTTGCAGAGATGTCAAATATTTTCAATAAAAAGGCAACTGGGTGAGGGGTTAGAAAACTTTCTCATTCGATTTTGTTGCTGTGGAAGAAAAAAATCCACACTGACTAAAAACAACTTGGGAGGAATTGGTTTATGTCATTACACTACACAGTCAGTCATCCAGGGGAGCCACGGCCGGGACGCAAGGCAGGAACCTGGAGGCAGGAAGTAGAGCAGAGGCCACGGAGGCGTGCTACTCACTGGTTTGCTCACCATGGCTTGCTCAGACAGCTTTTTACAGAACCCAGGACCAGCTGCTCATGTCTGGGAGCAGTTTTTTGGCTAATGATTAATGTTGAAGGGCCCAGCCTACAATATACAATATAGTTTTATTTATAATATCCCAAACAATAGAAATTCTAAATAGATGTCAACAGATTAACTGGAACACACACACACACACACACATACACACACACATACACACACACACACACACACACACACTTGTACATACACATGAAATTGAATATTTCTTAGCAGAAAAAAATTAAACAACATGCATGAATTTTGAAAGATTATTCTACGTGAAAAGAAATGCATGGTATTAAATACTCTATAATTTCATCTACATGGAATTCCATAAGTGAAGTAGATATGTACAGCATGGGGGCTGTATCGGTTGCAGAGGAGCATAGTACGTCCTTGATTAGGTAGGACTGTTTTGAGCCATGATTCTCCGGGTGTTAATGCAACTGTATAGTTTTCCCATTTTATTGCCTATAAACTGCAAATTAGAAGTCTATATATACATTTTCCCTTAAAACCAAATGTATTTGCACATGTATATATTATTTCAAGTGAGAAGTTTCAGTGTGGAAAAGATTGCACAATCTCACTGGCCGGAGACTGAAAACCTTTGGGAAGAAATTGTGGATTCCAGCTTCCCCCTCCCTCCCCGCCCCCTGACCCCCCACTTCCTTCCTCCCCCCCTCCAGCCCATTCCCCCCCTGAGCCCCTGTTGTTCTTCCTCCTGCTTCTCTGGGATTCTAAGGGGGGAAATTGTCTAAGAAGCACCAGAGTCTTCCAAAGTAGGTCCAAAGAGCAATGCTGTTATTATTGCGCAGTCTTGCAGATGGGCATGAACCGGTGGCCCTGGGCAAGGTCTCTGGAGACGCCGGTGCCAGCTCAAACAGTTTATCAAAACATGTTTTTGTTGAAAAATCGGGCAGCCAATCTTTGGGGCTCTTGGATAGGGAGGGGATTGCTTGGCTAACGCTCTACAGAGCCACTCCTGAAGCAAAGCCCATGGGCAGCCTGATAAGCATGATGCAATCAACACAGACTTCAGGATAGAGGGCATGGTAAGGGGCAGTTCCCTCTGCCATGGGGCTGTTGACTTTAAATCTGTTGATTCAAGTAACTGTCTAGAGGGCACTCCATGTTTAACACTGTGAAAAGACTTAGTGGATGATTCCAAGGAATAAAACAGCAAAGAACACGCACTTGTCACATGCGACATGCCTTCAAGATCTGCACCCCTAGATTATTGTGAGTTGATGACAATAGACACAAACAAGACAGCCAAACATAAGAAAAATAAATATCAAGTCCCCAACTTTCCAAGTTAGGAAAAGAACAGTCTCCCCCAAAGAAAGCAAGTGCATAAATCAATAAGCATGAAAGTTGAAATCGCAGAGTTTAGAAAGAAAGCAGCAAACAGTAGAAGAGATAAATAAATCCAAAAGTTAGATCTTAGAATTAAAATAAATTACTTTTTTTTTATTTTATTTTTTAAGTTAAAAATTAAACCACCACTGCTACATTACCAAAAATTGAGCTAATATTTTAAAGAGCCTTTATAAAAACAGAATATGAAATAGTTCCAGAAACAAAAGATACAAAACGAGGTCTCTGAAAGCCCCATATAACAAATTTTAAATAAGTCTGAAACCTTTCAAATTCACGATATGACTTGAGGATAACATTAATTTTATTGGGCCAGAAGGCTGAAGATGATGATCCAAAGTTATAGAGAATTTTAGGTGACTATTAAGGCAGCAGGCAAACTATCTCTGTTATCTTTTCTTTTGGGAAGCTGCTGACCTACACTCCCGGTATACTCAGGTAATTAATTTTATTCCTTCTCAAGTCTCTGATGGGGTTGAAGAACAGATAGTTTAGTCTTACAATTAAGCTTAGTTGTTTAGGGGTTAAGATGTTTTTAGGTCTAGGTAGATGTTTTAAGTTGATAATGACGAGATATGATAGATATTGATTTACATTCAAAATTTTAGACTCACCAAGATAGGAAAGATGTTTTCTTCAAGGTTGCCAAATACAAATAGCTCAAACACTATGAATGTGACATTTATATAATTCCTGATGGTTTCATGGTTCTTCTTGCTGTAGGTAGTTTATTGTATATTTGTGTAATAATATAAATGATTTTGTAAAAATATTTAATAAAAAAATATGACAGTATACACATACATAGTTGGTCATTATATAGATTCAGAAATCCTACATAAGAGATTGACAACAATAAAAGGTAGTGATCCTGAGCAAAATATTAGCAAAAGAAGAAACTATTGACATAGTTAAGGACCAGGTGGGATTTATTGCAGAAAATTGGACTATCTCGGGATATTTTCATATTATAAAATATATGAACAAAATTTATAATTGTGGATTTAATGAGAAAAAATTAAACTAGCAAGTTAGATGTTGCAAAGCTACTAGACATTACTTAAATTGCTGTGCAAGGAGTAAGTGAAGTTTTGAGTGAATGTGTGTTGTCAACAGGGGCACGGCCATGCAAGGGCCACAGTGCTTCCACACCATGCAAACTAGAGCATCGTGAAAAGAAAACGTGAAGTAGAATGTGCAGGAAAGCTCCAGAAACAAAAGTTTTCCCCAAAGGAACCTCAGAGGGATGGCAAAGCTGCCCTCAGGTCTGCATGTGGACATTAAGAAAATGTCTACAGTAGCTTTATTCCCCACTGGGAGAGGTGTACAGCCTGAGGACTGCTCACCTATAGACACCGCTCACCTGTAGAGACAGACCACTCTCCTATAGAGATTGCTCACTCATAGAGACTACTCACTTATAGAGACTGCTCTCCCATAGAGGCCAGTCACCTATAGAGACCACCGGCCTAGAGAGACCGCTCCTACTGAGATGAGGTAAGCCTGTTCAACTGTATCTAACTAACACACTGAGCTTCTGTGGCACTGCAGCATCTCCATCAGAGAGCCCAGACCACCTTACCCCAGCTTTTGTGTCCATGTCTCTGTTGTTTCATTTCTTAGTTCCCTCACTTCCCATAGTCAGAGTTTTGGGACTCAAGCCATGAAAGGACATGACATTATTGAAAGTGATAAAAAGAAGGCACTCGCTAAGATTGGCAGGAAGAAAACCCTTCCATATGTATGATATGTATGCGCATATATATATTAGAAAAATAGAACATGTGTAAAATATGCCCAGTGGCATACTAAAATGGAAAATACTAGAAATACTTCCTGTCCTGGAGGGTGAAAAAATACAATTCCACTAGTATCACTTAATGTTGTAATACATTGCTAGCCAATTGAGGCACCTAGGAGATGGGTCTAAATGGAAAGATGAGAGTAAAATTACCACTTTGGCAGACATGACTGTATATCTAGAAAATCCAATCAAACCAACTGAAAGACTGTGATGGGGCTGTAAAGGACAGAACTAAGTGTAGAAATCAGTGGCTTTCCTATGTGAAAAGCCAATAAGTTCGAGCAAGAAATACAAGACCTCCAACACTAGCCAAAATGTGACATTATTTCCAGGAGTAGATACAAAATCAGTGTGTGGGAGGAAATTGAAGAGCCAAACAAGCTCCTGAACAACAAAATAAGAATTAAACAAGTGATTACTCAGCCATGTTATTTTTTTTTTAAATATATCGACCTCTGTAATTTAATTCCAAATGCAGCACAATGTCCTGAGGTAGATGAAGCTGTGGCTGGTGGTCCCTTCTGTGCTCTCATTCACTGCTGATGGGAGGATAAATTAGTATGGGCTTGTGGAAGGCAATTTGGTTAACAGTATTTATCAAAATTAGTAGTGAACACATTTAATGCATAATGAGGCATATTCAATCTGTCTTAGAATCAAGCACATGTAACATAATACATGAGCAACGTCATCGTGTTTCTCTATATGGCAAAATCGGAAGCAGAGGAGCACTAAGTAACAGCCTGTTCCTTCAGTGACAGACAAAGCAGCTGGAACATTAAACAAAAAATAATATGAGGAAGTTGCAGAGCTATGGCCATGGCCTGTCTTCAGGGTGGTACAAACAAAGAAAAGAAAGACAGAGGATATTGTATAAAGTGATGTTGGAAGCATTTATCATTTAGAGAAACAAATATTCATATTTTCTTGTATGTATATTATAAGAAAATGTCTGGACAAAGGACAACATGTTAAGGAAAATAACAAAGAGGCATTTTCAAGATGGACATCTTGGCAGTTGTGATCCATATGAGTTCATTAAAAAGTCAAATATCACAATCCATGTTTTAATGGAGCTAAGTACGTTAAGTAAAATATAATAAATGTTTGCATTATGAAACAAAAGACATCTAAGTGGATGAAAAGATTGAGAATATAATAAAATTCCAAAATCACTGAGCATTTAATATGCATTATAGCCTATTAGAGTCATTTTATACATGTGTGTGAGGCTGTCTCCAGATGCGTATAGTGTAGTGATGCCACTTCCTGATATCATATCACACACACACACACACACACACACACACACACACACACAGAGAGAGAGAGAGAGAGAGAGAGAGAGAGAGAGAGAGAGAGAGAGAGAGAGAGAGAGAGAGAGAGAGAAACTTTGGTATGGGTAGTTCTGGGGACACAGAAATTAAATGAAGCATCCTAGATTCCTCATGTGTGGTGACCCTCAACCATAAAATTGTTTTTTGCTACCTCATTACTATAACTTTGCCACTGTTATGAACTGCAGTGTGAATATCTGATATGCAGGAGATCTGTGATACAGTCCCTAAGGGGTCTCCACCCACAGGTTGAGAGATGCTGGTCTAGAAGGTTGTGCAACTCCTTGACCCTTTCCCAGTGCCCCAGTGCAGGATATAAATATTCCTTTAGCTACTGTCTACAAGGCCTGCTGAGGTGCTCAGAGGGTAGCATCAAAGTGCACTGCATTACTTTAACAAGAAATCTAGCAGTCTAGCCCTTTAGAGGCAAGAAAGCACTAATCTTGGCCTTCAGTCAAAACAGGAGGAAACTGGAAATCAGAAGTCACCCTGATGTTTGCCTCCCTCCCAGAATCCCACCAATGCCAAACAAGTGAAATCAGTTTCCACAGAAGCCATGTGTTTAAACCTGTGAGAGCTGCTGCATCTGAAGACAGCACAAAAAAATCAAAGAGCTGGCTGCACTGAGCTGTCCTGAACACGGATAAAATACTGATGCTGGATTTTCAAGAACAATTCACCTTTGGAGCACAAAGTAATTACACAAAGCTCCCAATGCAACAACTGACGGAGATAAACAAAACAAAGAATATGACTCTCCTGAGAAAAGAAAAGTGTCCTGCAAAAGGCAGCTTCCTAAAACGCAGACACTGATGGATCAGGGGGAGAAATTGTTTTGCTCTGGCAAATTACATTTGAACCTAAACATTGCATTTGCAAAGAGGATTGTGTTCCCATGCCAGCATCACTGGGGGAAGGCAGACCATCTTGAAAGTGTAACTGTACACTGCATGGGTTCCTTGTATTAAAATCTCATTTCACTGAGATAGCTCCTCTGAGAGAGATGCGAGAACACCTCTAGGCAGCCAGTGAACCAATACGTAATGATACCATACATATTAAATATTCCTGCTTATGTGTCAGCTACACATTTTGCTGTACCTTGTGTGCCCAGAGAACAACAACAACAAAAAAAGTCAGTAGCTCAGGAGGCTAGGAAAGGCCCCACCCCACCCCAACCCCACCCTCTCTTTCTCTTCATCCCTCCCTCCCTTCATTCTCCTCCCTTTCTCCTCCTCCCCTCTTCCCTCTCCTTCTCCTCCACCTCCTTCTCTCCTGCATTCTCCATCTGTGTTTTAAATCAAATAAGGACTCAAACGATTCTCCTGGATGCCTCTCTTCTCTTCAATGACGTCATTGCAAAAATGCTGGCGCAGGCTTTTCATCAGCAGAGCCCTGAGTGATGAAAGAGCTGTGACTACTGTGTCATTCACCATGAAGTTCCATTGTCACATCCTTTGCTTCATTCCAGATCCAGTGTTGGGGCTTTAAGTCATGGGATGGCTCCTTTAAGATCTACATACCTTTAACACAGCAAGGCAGCCTCAGCTCCCAAGTCAGGAGGTGATAGGACTTTTTTTTTTTAACTTTTATTATAATGGTAATAGGAAAATGGCTGCCTATTTATAGTTGAACAAATACACAGTCTATTTCAAAGGTGGGTGTGGAAGTAGAGGCACATCTAATTTGATGATTTTATACAATGGCAGTGAGATCGAATGCCAATAAAAGTGTTGATTCTGAATGCTTGCAGCTTATGTTGCTCAGCTTTCCTTTACCATAATAGATACTTTATAAAGAGAAAGATTCATACGGGCTCAGGGATTGGGGTGCTCCACTTCATTATAAACTAGCCACATGACATTTCTGGCTTGTGATAAAGCAACATATCATGGTGGGTATAACAGTTACTCTTCGAGTTGTGACAACATGCTCAGGAGCAACTTAGGAAAGGAAAGGTTACTTTGGGTCATAGGCTGAGGGCAAGGACCATCAGGGCAGCAGAAGCGTGAGGCAGCTGGTCACACTGCAGTTCAGAAGCAGAGAGATAAACACTGGTGCTCAACTCACTTCATCTTATTTTACATTCAGTTCATGGAATGATGTCACCACAATGCTCACACAGCCTCCCTCTCAACTGCATGAGTGACCCCATGACTTTTATTGTGAAGTATCCACTGATAATTCATAGCTCACAGTTACACTAAGAAATATCCTTAAAAGCATTTGTTACGCCAAACAATTTAAAACAGAGACTCAAACAAGTATACACTTCCGCTCATAGAATGATTTACAATGGTGATGAGGTGAAACTGTGTTAGTTACTTTTCTCCTGCAGGGTTAAGACAGTGCAAACAATGCAACCTATATAAGAAAGAATTTATTTTGTCCTATGGCTCCAGTGGGTTAGAGTCCCTGATGGTGCCATAGAGACATGGTAACAGGAGCAGGAAGCTGAGGGCTCACAATTTTAACCACAAGCACAGAGCAGAGAGAATGAACTAGAATTAGCACAAATTTTTGAAGGCTCAAAGCCTGCCTCCCATGACTCACTTCTCCAGCAAGGCCAAACTTCCTAAGCCTCCACAAACAGTGCCACCAAGTAGGATGCAAGTATTCAAACATATGAGCCTATGGGCACATCCCACTCAAACTGCCACACTCTACTCCCTGGCCCCCAGGGGTTCATGGCCATATCATAATGTGCAAAACACATTTAGTCCAACTTCAGAAGTTTTCATATCAGTTCAGCTTCAACATCGCTTGAACAACCAAAGTCCAAAGTCTCTTCTGAGACTCAGGTAATCTCTTTACTGTAACCCCCTGTTAAATCAAAAGGCAAGTTGTATAACTCCAACACCCAGTGGTACAGTCTGTCATGGCATCAGGACTACCAAGCAGCAGGTCACATTTCTTCCACAGTCAGCTATGGAGAGCACTGAGTGCCTGTGCTCAGTGCTCTGTTTCCTCCTTTTTGTACAGCCTGGAAATCTCACTGAGGGAATGGTTCTACCCAGGGTTAAGATGAGTACTCCCATAGCCACGGTCCTAAGCAAAATGACCCCTCACAGACATTCTCAGAGGCTAGCTTTAATATAGATAGTCTCTCACAGATGTGCCTGGGGCCCTATATCCCAGTTGACTCTAGAACTGGCTAGTATGTAATTACTGAAAAGGCACATACAGAATCATCCTGAAAATGTGATTCACTTGATGCTTGTCTTCCACACTAGAAGACCGCATCTCTGAGGATGGATGGGGAATGTTTCTGCCAGTTCACTGCTGTGGTCCTGCTCTCAAATACAGTAACCAGCCCATTTTGAGACAGACAACTACCTACTTACTTAATTAACTAACGGTAGTCTCATCTCATCTCATCTTTACAGTGCACCAGATCTGCTGCAGTGACACCCGAACTCCAGGCAGAGGGAGAGCCACGCCCTGGATGTAATCTTCATCATTCGCTTGTTAATTTACTCACATCCTTACGTCTACATGGAATAAATGACAATGGGCACATGCCCCCACCCCTTAATGGGTAACGCCCCCCACCCCAGGAAGCCATCGTACTCCCTGGGCTCTGAAAGACAATCTTCACAATCGCCATAGTCACCATATGAGAACATCTGCCAAGTCCTCGTGTTTGTTTGTTTTGGTTTTTTTTTTTTTTTTTTTTTTTTCAAACAGCTACTCCATGGGGAGAGTGGGGGATGAGATCTATGGAGTTCCCCACCCAGGGCACAATGTGGAGCCTGAGCTATATCCTGTTTGTGAGCTTCTGGATAACACCAGCTCCTGCAAGTGTCTGCTCGAGCCAAAATACCTTCTGCTATCAGAACATATGAGCTGCAGCACGGGGTGCTCCAGGTGTATATGGAATTAAAAAAAAAATCTATACGTCCAGCTCTCCCAAACCTCTTGAAAAGCTAGAATATAAAAAATAAGGGACATTGCTCTGAGAGCATAACTCCCCCCCCCAAATCCATTGTTCATTTGATCAAGATGTAGGGAATCTACTTCCTTAGTCTGTTTTTACTCAGCTTAATGACGTTCTGAACTTTGGCCTCAAAACGTGAAGAAATTGATAACATAAAGGCATATTCTACCTGGTCCTTTTAGAACAAGGTGATACAATTTGCCAAGGAGACATTGGAGTATCCAAGTTTAAATATGTATCAAATAGATTGCAGGTTAAAATGAATGGTTGTATAGATTTTGTTTGTTTGTTTGTTTGCTTGTTTGCTTGTTCTGTTACAGCTGCAAAAATGTCTAGGGTTGTTTTCTGACCAGGGCATTCATTACTCAGACCCAGACATTCTGTCCCCAAAAGCAAGGTGGAAAGCACCTGAAGTGTGAACTTGAAGTGATCTTTTACATGCGTGCTTACACATGTGCATCCAAACACACACACACACACACACACACACACCCCACAGAGTACACACTTACATATTCAAATAGAACCTAAAACTAAGTATTCTGTTGCCTTTTGAAGAAGACTACAGGTAGATGACGTTTAACTGTCCTGTAGCCTACTGATATTTCTTGCAGTGACTCTCCAACACAGTTTGCACAGGGAATGAGCAAGATACATGATCGGCACAAACACTGACTTGGCCTGCCGAGAGCACTGTTGCAATCCAGGCATCCCAAGGTCTACAGGACTGACTCAGAGAGATGGTGAGACACAGCCATCAAGCATTGGAGCTAGCCAGGTTTCCTTACTGCTCCACCACTCACTAAGCACTTGGGTTTTTCGTGAGTTGTTCAATCGTTTTCCACCTGTTTTCTTGTCTGTAGGCTGAGGGTGGTAACTTACTTACACAAGAGAACTTTGATAAGAACAAAACATAGTACATGGGATGTGCTCAATGTCACCTGGAACTCAACAGGCTAATCAGTATTTATGTC
This sequence comes from Acomys russatus, assembly GCF_903995435.1. Classification (NCBI taxonomy): domain Eukaryota; kingdom Metazoa; phylum Chordata; class Mammalia; order Rodentia; family Muridae; genus Acomys; species Acomys russatus. Next base: position 78,157,875 of record NC_067142.1, on the reverse strand, counting down.
CCCCACAATTTTAATCTAGCACTTTCCATTATATTTCACTGTCCTCTTTTCTCCCAGATACCACTGGGAAATAAAATGGTAGTCAGTCAATTTACCTTCCCCTTCTCCATTCTAGGGCTCAAGGAGTGATACACCATGAACATTACTATGGTTTGACTTTAGTGTCCCCCAAAGGCTAATGGTTTGGTGCCCTGGCCCATAAGGCCTTAAAAGGTGGAAAGAAGTAGGTTATTAGAGGTGGTATGCCCTTAAAGAAGATTTTGGGAGATCTGACATTTATCTATCTGTTTATCTGTCTATCTATCTATCTAACTATCTACAAATCAATCTATCCATCTATCTCTTTCTCCTTTCTGGCAACCATGAAGTAAGCAGCCTCTACCATAAGTGTTTCTCTCAGCCTCACCACAGGAGCAAAGTCACAGGGCCTAATTTTTGAACTAAAATTTCAAAACTGTGGGCCCAAATAAGCCTTTATCCTCTTGAATGTATTTTATAATGGCAACAGTAAGCTGACTAACGTAGAAAAATCAAAGGCTAGAAGCCTGCATTAGAGACATCTCAAAGTGAGAAGGCCCGTCACTCATTGCTTTGTTCTGGACTGAAAAATCAATACACCTGAAACATTACAGGGACAAGTGAATGGGAGAAAAGTCCTCATTCTGCAGCTGTGTCCTTTACATAGTGACAAGAAAGATTCTGGGCTTGAGGCTTCTCAGTGGAAGAAGCCTCATATGTATGTGTGACTCCAAGCTCACATGGCTAGGTTGTTAAATAGCCTTTTCAATGAATATTTATGACACACTGGAATTTCCATATCTTCCTCATACCACTTTATTTTACTCCGTTTTGAGTCTCAGAGTAGGGTCACAGAGTGAACTCATGTGGGACCTGTCACAGCTAACCTCTTTATTGCTGAACTACTGAGCAATTGAAAGGCAAATCTGTTAATCAGCTTCACAAAATTAAAGATGACTCTAAAATCATCATCATTATTTTGAATGGTGGAGAAGATTGATGTAGGTCGAAGAGAAGGCAAACTTAAAATAAATTTGACAAGGATCTCTATTTCATTTTTTTAAAATTCTGTCTTCATTCATTCGTCTGTTAGTGTGATTTTAAAAAGCTGACAAAAAGCAAATCAGCAAAGAAAGGGTTTATTTGGCTTAAAATTCTGCATTACATCCATCATGGCAGAAAAGCCACAGTGGAAACACCATGAAGCAGCAGGCCACAGTACGGCCACAGTCAGACGACAACAATGAATTCATGCATGCCACTTGTGCTCACCCCCTTTCTCCACTCATATAGCTCAGAATCCCACTGCATATGGGATGGTACCACTCACAGTGGGCAAATCTTTCTACCCCAATTACCATAATGACGATAACTTCCCATCATGGTGCTTAGCTCATCTAGATACTCCCTCATGGAGATTGCCCTCCCAGGTTGGCTGGAGCCTTGATTATGTCAGGTTGACAATTAAAACATTAAAATAAATCAGAACACCTTCTCTGAAAAGGAAGCAGGAATGATACATTGATTGGGAAGTAAAACCAAGAATGCCCAAGTCAGCCAGTGACTTTCCCATGGCACACCCCCACCTCAGCCCTCAGTGGTAGAAAGTGCAATATACATCGTTTCTTCAGTCTTTCATGTTGATATTCACCTCCCATAAGCCACTGCCTGTGGGACTCATGGCCAGAAAGGAAAAATATTTCCAGGGAGAGGATTTTGTGCCTTGAAAGCATTTCCTTCCCCTGGACTCAACATACAGTGACATGGGTTCAAGGTGCTATTGGGATACTAGCCAATCCAATTCATCCATCTTAAGGATGAAACATGGGTTTCCATAGATACATTAAAGAAGTGCATGGGATACATGGCAGGGCATATGACCCTCAACTGCAGGAACCTAGAAGAACAGTTGCTCTCCAAGGAAATGCCCACTTCCTTCAGACCTCTGTGTCACTCCAGGCTCTTGCAAGGACTACACATGATCGATCTTTCTGAAAGAACATCGTCATTAGAATGTGCAGGCTGCTATTATAGGATGGGGCATGTGGGGAAGATGGCCTCATTCATTTTATATAAACTAATCTCCTTTCATTTTCATGTGCAGTCCACTCATACGTGACCCCAGCTGTCGGAGTCTGTCATTCTTACCTCTACCTAACACATATTCATCTTTCATTGGCTTTCTGTAGCCAAAGTGGAACCCTGGTCAGATTCAAGATTGTTTTTCCTTCTGCTTTCTTCCCAGCATGTAGTAGAGGTTCAATAAATAATCTCCGAGTGATCAAATAGACGTTTTGTATCTGTTGAAATATTTTAGTGAGATTCTTGGAGACAGAAATGTATACCCCCATCAACTTCAGAATGGCCTACTCTGTTCACTTCACAGGTAAGAAAATTGAATACCAAAGATATCACGGCTTAAGCCAAGCCTTGCTGTCCCATAAGAACCTGTTGGGGCTCTCTAGCCTAGCACCCAATCTGTCATTGGCAAGCCTAGACAATTTTGCTAAAAACATCTTAAGTGTGGCAGTCTGAGAGAGATGAAGAAGACGAAATGCGTCCAGCATTCACAAGACAGGAGCTCAGTACAAAGGGGCTTATGGATCCCAGGGTTAGTAAACAAACAAAGAATACAAGCCACTGTGCCCTTCCAACAGGATGCACACTTAGGAGTGGCAATGTCAGAGAGCAGATGGCCACCATGGAAGGCAGCATCGCCTGGAAGAGCATAAATTGAGCTCCTTGGTGACTAGGGTTACAGTAAGGAGAGCACCAAAATCCTACGGCAGGAGACTGGGGGTGGAGGAAGGGTACAATGTGCACACACAATTCTTTCACCCACTGCAGGGTTGAAACTGTAAGATGAGTCTTTTCCCTGTCTTATTTAACAACTCCCTGTAGACCACATGGGGAAATGAAGGACTACATTACCAACCATAAGATGGGTTTCGTGCCGAGTGCAGAGGGCACTTCTGATGCTAGCATGGAGCAAAGGGAAGGAAATGGTCCCACCCCCCAACATAGTGGGCTTACTGTTGGGAGAGGACTGAACCACCGATGGAGGAAAAGGCTCAGAGGTCAGGAAGGACATCATCAGACAGATGCATGTACCAGAGAAATGCAAATGAGCCATGAGCAGGCATAAGGAACGGAGGGAACAACACATGCTAAAGCTCAGAAGCAGTGAGAGCTGGGAAGGAGCACCAAGAAGATACTGGTCATTTGGAAGTGGTGCCGCCTTATCTATTCGGAACACCAAGTTCAAACCCTAACATGTCCTCCTTGCTACTGAGTGTCTTTGAACAAGTTACTCAAATATTCTGATATTTGGCTCTATGAGTCTATCAGGTAGGGGAGATCCTTCTATCATTTCATTGCAGAGGACTGGGCCCAGGTGCTCTACCACTGAGTTATGCATGCAGTCTTCTCTCACTAAGTTGCCAGGCTGGCCTTGAGTCAGCAATCCCCCTGTGTCAGTTTTCCCATAGCCAAAACTACAGGTGTATACCATCATGCCTGGCTCATTTTATGTTCTTGCAAGGAGTGCGTGAGACTGTGACCTTGGTAGCTTTCCAGGCATGTCCGACCTGTGGCTCAACACAAAAATATAAATGAAAAATAAAATTATGTGTATATGTGTGTGCGATGATGTACATGTGACTTCAGGTGCCAGAGGGGTCATATCTCCCTGGAGCTGGAGTTACAGGCTTGTGAGCATCCTGGCATAGGTCCTGGGAATCAAACTCAGGTCCCCTGGGAGCAGCAAATGTTCTTAACTCCTAAGCCACCTCACCAGCCCACAAAAGCATAAACTTATTAGAAAACAATGAGATTTTCTTTATAATGTCACTGCATAGCTCTGAGATGTGAATTCTGTAGATGGTCATATAGTGTTGCGATGACGAAAGGTTGGACACATCTTCAAGGGTCTGATCCTTGGAGTCCAGGGATTGCTGGCTACTGTTATGGAAAGGATCAGGCACAAGAGGCAGAAGTAATGGAGAGCCGGAGGCCAACTCCTCTCTGACCCGAGAGCACGGTGAGAACTTAGCACTGTGGAGTCCAGCAGTGGTGGTGAATGCCTTTAATCCCAGCACTTGGGAGGCAGAAGCAGGCGGATCACTGTGAGTTCAAGGCCAGCCTGGTCTAAAAAGCGAGTCCAGGACAACCAAGGCTACACAGAGAAACCCTGTCTCGAAAAACAAAAACAAAAACAAAAACAAAAAACAAAAAAACAAAAAAAGAAAGAAAACAAAAGAAAAAGAAAAAAGAACTTAACACTCTGATGAGATCAGGATAAAGAGCTGTAGGGTGTTAAAGTGGAAGGCAATACATCTAGAACCGTCTTTCTGGGGTCAGTCTATGACTAACATGAAGGAGTGGGGACAGATAATGATGGCGCCCCCAGTGAGACCATTCAGTACTCACAATGATCTGGGCTCTAAATAGGAAGCAAAGGAGGCAGAGAGGAGAGATTCACATGGGTGCAAGGGGTAGCACCTCACTGCTCATGGCTCCTGTGGGACACAGAGACCAGAGCAAGCCTGTAGGAGCGATCTTCAGACTGCTTCTAGTTGGCCATTACATAGCATGCGATCCAGACGTTGCCTGTGAAAATCTTTACAGCAGGATGATCTTATTGGATTATTCACAAAAGTGTTCATCTACCACGGGCTGCCAATCTTAATTTCAAAACCATCGGTCTAACACAAGATGTATCCAGTGAGAATATGTACACTCTAAGTCATATTCCAGAACTAATGCCAATGGTACATTTTAGCGTTTTATTTATTTTTAACATTTTATTTAATAAGTTATTTACATCTCAACATGAAATCAATATAAAATACAAGCTTTTCCATTCTTCTTTTCATAACCCAGTGTGTATTTTAGAAGGTTATAGCTAAAGATGGAGTGGCCATGAGTCAGGAACTCAGTAGTTACCTGTGTTGAATTGCTATCATACTGAGTGGCCCAGGCCTAAGCATTTACCATTTACTGAGTTAGATGGTTGGATAGGCAGCTGATGCTTTAAGGGCCTCAGAGATGAACAACACACATTCTCCTACTTCTTACATATTCCAACCCTGGAGAAGAGGAATGAGTAGCTGTGGATAGATTTAGAAAATAGACCAGACACATGCAGCTTCGCACTCCCATATTCTCCTTTAGGTGCCAGCCTGACCAGATAGGCAGGAAGCCATGCTTTTCTCTTCAAAACACCATTCATGGGGTGACAAGTATCAGGAGACAGCACAGTTCCCTTCAAGAAGACCACATTCCTGATTCCGAGGTTGTGGCGCCAAGCCTTTTAATTAGCCTTATCATTAGAATGGGCATAACTTGGCCTCCACTGTCACTGCAGCCACAGAAGCTGTTCCTTGGTTGGCTGTAGTAGGAAAGGGTCCCTGCAAAGGCACAGACGTCATAGAGTAAAGTCTTCAAGGTAATGATGGCTGTAGCTTGACTTTGACATGGACAGGGTCCTAGGCACACATGTGTGAGCCATACAGGGGCTCAGCACATGACCGCAAGCCACAGAGTCATTAGTAAACAACTCCAAAGGTGGCAAAGATTTGAATACAACATGAGATGAGCTTTCCTCTTAGAGACTTGTTTTAAACTGCGTGGAGCACACAGGAGTTGCTGTTTGCAACTTTGAAAGAGCTGAGATCTACTGTACCCCAGAGAACCAGGGAGACTCTGAGATTACATGACAGATTTCACAGTAGCAACAGGATAGCGTCTGCACCCTTGAGAATAATAGAGTGGCTAGTCTTGATTTTAGGCATTTTTTTTTTTACCCTGAAACTCAAGAATAAATCATTACCAAACAATTTCATGTTGGTTTATGATTTGAGAACAATAAACCCAGTTTCTGAGCTTTGATTCATTCTGGTCTCATTACCATCAGATGACATCACACCAGTTATTTAGAGAATGTGCCTCTTTTGCAATTAAACATATCACATGCTCGACTTGTTCATTTCTGAACTGTCTAAGCATTCTATATTATCTGAGGGTCATTTATCATCATACACGCGCATGCGGGCGTGCGCACACACACACACACACACACACAAGTGCCCTTCAAATCAACATTGTGACATTATGATAATGATATTTGGGCATCCAACTAATTACTTATAGTTTTATTCCACGTTCTTATTATAAAGTTCTCACGAAAATACAGTTTCATTTTGGATATACTCTTAAATGCCAAGGAAATGTCAAGGCACTCAGTGACTAATTGACTAAATTGTCTAAAGACATTAAAACTAATTTGAGTCGAATGAAGGTGGGGAAGTAGTCAGCATGTGTTGAGACGAAGTGAGAGGACTTCTACTTTGTAAACTGTGCCCCTGAAAGCTTGTAAGAGAAGAGAAAGGGCCAAACCAAAATTTGACAAAAGCACGAGAGAAAAAGAAAAAATTAATTTCCAGAAGAAGAGAGTGCAGTTGTTCAAATTTTACTTCAGGCAGAAAGGGTTTATTTGATTGACAGTTTTAGGTTGCAATCCATCTGGAGGGAAAGTCAAGGCAGGCACTCAAGCAGGAGGGCACATCTCACTGGAGAGCAAAGAAACAAATACACCCATGACGCCTGCTTGCTGCTCAGCTAGCTTTCTCTGTCCTTACCTTGTTCAGAAGCCCCTGCCTAGGGAATGGTGTCTCCAAAATGGGCCAGGTCAATTAACAATCAAGGCTATCCCTCATTCTAGGTTACAGCAAACTGACATTTAAAACCACCCAGCACAGTAGTATTTTCATGAATATAGCTAGAATATTTTAAGAAAATGAGATGTCAACAATATAAGGACACAGAGTTAGTCCTTTAACGCATGCATATTGAGAACTTAGCATGTGAAGAGACTGTCCAACACTAGGATTTAACAATAAGACAGCATTGTTTCCCTCATGTGGTTTTTGATCCATCGCAAATTTATACAGACCACACAAAATAAGCGAGGGCAGGAGGCCATTATTCAAACCTGGCCATTTGATGGCCATTAATGACAGTGAAAATAAATCCAGTGACACAGAGACATGAAAGTAAACAGGAGTGGGTTGGGGAATACACAGTAAGTGCACAGAGAAGATAAGACAGGAGCTAGACAGTGTGACAGGCTTGGAGGTGAGGATTACAGAGGGTGTCGGGGAGACTGCAGCATAGGAGAACCCAAAGAGACACAACTAATACCCCAAAAAGACAGATACCAGCAGAACAGAGCTGCAAGCACCTCATGGGGGGACTCAGCCTATTGTCAAGCAGTTTCTACTCTGAGATGGTATCAGGATGTTGAATTTGACTAACGTTGCTCAAGCGACTGGGCACAGGTTGAGCATTCTGAAATGTGCAGGGTGCCCCCTGAGACTTTGGCTGTTAAGAACTCATTGGGCAGCATAGTCATTGAGTAAGAATGACTAAGTGACAGGGTCACTAGCTGAGAGATTGTCCTAAGTCTACGCAGAGGTCATAACATTTTAATCACACCACCACACCAAGTCATGCAGGCGAGACAATAGAATCCCTCCCATGACAGTCGAACCATTGTGGGGCAGAAGGTGAAGGGACAAAAGTGGCAAATGATGGGACCAAACATCAAAACAAGAAAGTCCGCAAGTCCAAAGTCTGACTTCTTAGCCACAGAGGTCAACTTGCATGCTTTTGCTCGTCCCCATGCTAGATTGGCTGTGAAGTAATGTCTTTTTGTCATGAGGTGTCAGCCTCACGTGTAGCCCTAGAGTCCAGATTTTGAGAGGTAAATTTGAAAGAGATGTTGGTAGTAGGGTAGCAATTCATCTGCAGCCCTCAGATCTGGGCCTTCGGTGCATCTGAAAAGTGAGTGCGAAGTGAGTGTTTGTCTTGGAGTTTCAAACTCATGGTCACAAACTAGGGCAACATGCAGCTTGTCTGACCTGAGAGCCGAGGCCAGTTAGTCTCAAATCTGTATCTCAAACCAGATTACCATGAAAAGCGCCCCCAGAGGGGACATCTCTACAGTGCTTAATATTGATCTCAAAACAACCAAAATAACAGGCCCCTGGGCAGGTCTGTGAAGAACATTCCAGATGATGCTAATTAAAGTGGGAAGACTTCCCCCCCGCACAGATGTGGGCCACACTACTCCATGGGCTCGGGTCCTGGGGTGTATAAATAAATAAGAGGAAACAAGCAGAGGCTCAGCATTCATCTCTTTCTACTTCCTGGCTATAGAAGCAAAGGCTACAGCTGCCTCATGCTTCTGCCACTGTGTTTTCCCCACCATGATGATGTGTGGTACCCTCAAACTGTGAGCCAAGATAAATACTTTCTTCCCCAAGTTGCTTTAGTCACAGCAATGAGGAAAGTCATAGATACAGGCTCTCAATGCCTTCAGATCTTGTCAGTGAGTCTCAACCCCAAGTGCGTGGGGTGGAGATGGAGATGCATTGGCAAATCACACGAAATGTGTGGAAATGGGCCATGACTGTCCACTTTCATTGGCAGAGACTTTCTCCAGCACTGAGTATAGAGACTACAAGGTGGTGGTTTAAGGCCCAGTCATGGTGCTGGGAGATGGTTCACTTAGTAAATTGTTTACCTTGCAAGAATGAGAGACCTGAGTTCGATCCCCAGCAATCACATAAAAAAGTTAGTCATAATAGTATGCCCTTGTAATCCCAGCACTGGGAAGGTGGAAACAGGCAGCTCCCTGGGGATTTCTAGCCAGCCTGGATAGCCAGCTTCACAGGCTTCAGACCAATGAGAGACACTATCTAAATAATCAGAGTGGACAGGGTGTAAGAAACAACAGGCAAGGTTGTTCTCTGCCGTCTGCATGTATGAACTCATGTGCATGTGTACCCACATGAACACACATGACCAACTTCTCACACTGGAGGTTCAGCGGAACCCATCTACTGCTAAGTTTCCCAAGCTCACAAAGCAGCGCTGTCCCCAGGGCCTTGACTCAGCAGCTGTTCCTCCCTTAGAACCCAGACCTTGGCTTTGCTTTCAAAGTTTTCATTTAAAAAAAGTTGTCATTTAAGATCAATCGTGTTCATTTAGACAGACGGTGAGAACATCACAAAGCTAGGCTGTTGCTTTAGAAACTCACAAGCTATAAAGAAAATAGTTTACTAACATAATAACAAAAGTCATATTTTAGTTTTTACATTTTTATTAAATAAAATTATAGCTCCTCAGAGCCTATTATTTCCAAAGAAGCCCTTTGTCTTCAACTCCACATATTCAGCAAGCATCGCTTGAGTGTGCACATGTGCCAGTTGAATTTGGCTCTGTCAGTGGTGGTACCCACAGGCTTGTCCTTTTGGACAAAGAGTAAGGGGTGAGTGCCTCAGTAATGTTGTCACAGGAGAATGCAATTGCTTCTGGTGTGAGCAGTCACTATAGAGGTTACCTCCTGCCTTCTCGCTCAAGGGCCCTTTAACGTTCCTTTACTCCCAAAAATACAAATTGAGAGGACTTCTCAGCTAAACTCGACTCCTGTGCTTGTGTTCTTGTTCTTTCCAGTGAAGTAAAAACTAGCATGCAGGAGTGAGGCTCTGGACAGCAGCACACAAAGGGGTCCGAGCCCGCAGGGACAAAGTGTCATCTAGGAGTTTTGTAAGAATCACAGTAAGATCATCTATGCCACTAAGTAACCTACGATGCGTGAAGCAAGTAGGCAGAAAAGGAAGGACCATCCACTAGAGCATCCTCATCATCCACTAGAGCATCCCCACCATCCGCTAGAGCATCCCCACCATCCGCTAGAGCATCCCCACCATCCACTAGAGCATCCTCATCATCCACTAGAGCATCCCCACCATCCGCTAGAGCATCCCCACCATCCACTAGAGCATTCCCACCATCCACTAGAGCATCCCCACCATCCGCTAGAGCATCCCCACCATCCGCTAGAGCATCCCCACCATCCACTAGAGCATCCTCATCATCCACTAGAGCATCCCCACCATCCGCTAGAGCATCCCCACCATCCGCTAGAGCATCCCCACCATCCACTAGAGCATCCTCATCATCCACTAGAGCATCCCCACCATCCGCTAGAGCATCCCCACCATCCGCTAGAGCATCCCCACCATCCACTAGAGCATCCTCATCATCCACTAGAGCATCCCCACCATCCGCTAGAGCATCCCCACCATCCGCTAGAGCATCCCCACCATCCACTAGAGCATCCTCATCATCCACTAGAGCATCCCCACCATCCGCTAGAGCATCCTCATCATCCACTAGAGCATCCCCACCATCCGCTAGAGCATCCCCATCATCCACTAGAGCATCCCCACCATCCGCTAGAGCATCCCCACCATCCGCTAGAGCATCCCCACCATCCACTAGAGCATCCTCATCATCCACTAGAGCATCCCCACCATCCGCTAGAGCATCCCCACCATCCGCTAGAGCATCCCCACCATCCACTAGAGCATCCTCATCATCCGCTAGAGCATCCCCACCATCCACTAGAGCATCCCCACCATCCACTAGAGCATCCCCACCATCCACTAGAGCATCCCCACCATCCGCTAGAGCATCCCCACCATCCACTAGAGCATCCTCACCATCCGCTAGAGCATCCCCACCATCCACTAGAGCATCCCCACCATCCACTAGAGCATCCTCATCATCCACTAGAGCATCCCCACCATCCACTAGAGCATCCCCACCATCCACTAGAGCATCCCCACCATCCACTAGAGCATCCCCACCATCCACTAGAGCATCCCCACCATCCGCTAGAGCATCCCCACCATCCACTATAGCATCCCCACCATCCACTAGAGCATCCCCACCATCCACTAGAGCATCCCCACCATCCACTAGAGCATCCTCACCATCCACTATAGCATCCCCACCATCCGCTAGAGCATCCCCACCATCCACTAGAGCATCCCCACCATCCACTAGAGCATCCCCACCATCCGCTAGAGCATCCCCACCATCCGCTAGAGCATCCCCACCATCCGCTAGAGCATCCTCATCATCCACTAGAGCATCCTCACCATCCACTAGAGCATCCCCACCATCCACTAGAGCATCCTCATCATCCACTAAAGCATCCCCACCATCCGCTAGAGCATCCTCATCATCCACTAGAGCATCCTCACCATCCGCTAGAGCATCCCCACCATCCGCTAGAGCATCCTCATCATCCACTAGAGCATCCCCACCATCCACTAGAGCATCCCCACCATCCGCTAGAGCATCCCCACCATCCGCTAGAGCATCCTCATCATCCACTAGAGCATCCCCACCATCCACTAGAGCATCCTCATCATCCACTAGAGCATCCTCACCATCCACTAGAGCATCCCTGGTGGGCCTGGGTGATTGACTCAACATACAAAGAGAAGACACACGTACTCACATGTAATCACCTACAGTAATGCCTCATACAAAACCTCATCATGTAGCCCACCACATCACACACAGACCTCGTTTATACAGTAACTTCTCATTGTGTAAAGAACACATCTAATCATGTACACACACACACACACACACACACACACACACACACACACACACACACACACACACAGGCATGTCGCAAACAAAGAATACACCTAATTGTACACATTATCTGTGCCAGGCACATTGTTGCATGAAAGCTAGTGGAGGACAACACATGCCGGGAAGTCTCTGTCTCTCTCATCCTCCAAATACAGGCAAGGGGCAAAGAGGAGTAAGAGTAGGAGCTCTGGGCCTGAAGGTAGGGTATAAACCAACTGGGACCGAAAGCCATGAGTTATTGGTCCTGATCCCTCAAGGACATCATGCCCCATGTCCTGAGTACTGGACATGAAGACATGGATGACCATGCCTGGCCCTACACATGTTTTAGCAGGTGCTTACGGATCCAGTACCTACATAATCGTGTAGTCCTGTGTGTGCCCCTAGACAGTTAAGACACCCCTTGCTTTAGCTGTCCTGTGTAGTGAGGAGTTGGTGACAATGTGCGCTGGCTGCTGATTTCCTTCCAAAGAGCAGGACGCAGCCTCCCAGGAGCAGTGGCTCTCTATTGCCTCAGATGTGCACACTTTGAAGATGAAGAGAAGAAGGGTAGGAGGCAGATCTGTGATCTAACAGGTTTTAAGCTCTTCAGACTTAGGATCAGCTGCCCCAGGCCTTTGCCTTGTCAGCTTCTGATCTTTGCTGCTGGGCCAGCCAGATCCTCCCTCCAAAGTGATAGCTGGATGGATTTCACTGTCTGGCAAGTCTACCCTTTCACCTCTCCAGAGGTAGTTGACAGATGCCTCCATGGTTGTGACCTTCTGTGGAAAAGGTTATCAAAGGAAAGGGATACCTCTGCAATTTCACAGCCTCAGATTATGTTTACAACCATTAAAAAAAAGTTTGCAACACCAATCATAGTGGCTTTCCTAAATGCCTTTCTATTCTTTTTCCACATGTTACTGATGTCTAAACATTCTGACTTTATCCTGGGGACCAATGGAAACTGGTCATCAAGTACACTCTGGTGTGTGCTTTCTGTGGCTCTTTTCCATGAGCAGCGGGGATGCTGGAAAGATCACAGCTTTGAGGAAGATAGACCAGACCTGACCAAACTGAAGCTTGACGGGGAAGGCTGGGTAATTCCAGATACTCGGGAGTCTGAGAATGTAGGCTTGCAATTTCAAGGCTATCCTAGGCTACAAAGTGAGTTCAAAGCCAGCCTAGGGTCTCCCTAGAGACCCTGTCATAAAATAGAAAGGAAATAGAGGGCTGGGGCTGTGACTCAGTGGTAGAGCCTTTGGCTGGTATGTTGTAGGCCCTATGACAGATCCCCAGATGCCAAGCAATAACAAATAAACAAAACCATTAATGTTAACAATTTTCCAAAGCTAGCACCCTGAACAGGCTAGCCTTCTCTGAGTCTCATCACCACTCCCTGAGAGAAAAATGTTAACTGTTATATTTAAATATAAGGCTGTAAGGTATAAGGTGATAAGAAGGTACCAAGCAGCAGATATTATGTTGGAGAGGAGTTTATTAAATGAGCATGGGGAGAGAAGGAGAAGGGGGACGGGTACCCCAGAGAGGGAGGGAGGGAGAGAGAGAGAGACAGAAAGACAGAGAGATAGAGACAGAGACAGAGAGACAGAGAGACAGAGACAGAGAGAGAGGCAGAGGCAGAATAAGAGAGGAGAGAGAGGGGGAGGAAAAGGGGGTAGAGGAGTAAGAGAAGGGGAGTAGAGACGGGGTCACTTGGTCAGGTTTGTCCTTTTATATGGCCATGCCCCCATGGCAAGTTAAGCAATGACATCACAGGTGGGCAGACTGAAGCAGAATCCTAACAATAACATCTGCTTAGTCACTTTTTTGAGACATTTAAATAACACATGTGTTTAAAGCACCTATCATGGTAGCCAGGACATCTAAACCCTTTGTTCTTTTCTTTCCTTTGATTTTTTTTTCCTAATAGAGATTCTGGCCCTTTCAAGGCAGAGGGTCACTCACTCATTATTCTTTTCTGTTCCTGGCACAAGAAAGTCACTAAAAATGAACTGAGTAAAGCCAACAGACTCTCATACATACAGGTAACAGAGTTTCCTGGTGTAGAGGCTCAGGGCAGTGGTGGAAATGTCTCCAGTACAAGCCAGAATTTGGTGCTTTGGCCAATCTTTCTCTGACTATGTTTTGACCCTTCACAGTCAGCATGAGTCAATTTGACACCAAAAGGCACACTGGCCAAGTATGGCAGGAATTCCATAGCCTTCCTTCAGAGATGTCTTAGGAGTCAGCACGAACTCCCACCATGGCCTGTAAGGGTCTGCCCGGCTTCCAATGCTGATACGTTCCCAACCTTCCTGGTAGCCCAGGACTCTTCCCAGGGCCAAGCCCACTCTGTTCTGAAAGAGCAGAAAGCAGCTCTGCCTTCCCAGCCTCAGGCACCCCAGCTGCAGGCCTTTCAGCTGGTTTCACATCACACTCTCAGCTGGTTTCATTTTCTTTATAACCAGCACCCCTGGAACCAAGGTATCTCCATGTGCTTCCATTTTAGGTTTGTACCCCTTCCTCTAAATTTGTGCCATGAATCTCATCCCAGAGGCCAGGCCTTCACACCAAAGAACAGGCTCACACAACACCCAGCCCTTTGTCTGTATTTTCACAGGACTCATTGTTAACTCCATTCCCTTCTTAGGTCCTTGAACCTCACAGTTTCTGCTGGGAGTAACTAGGGCAGAAATTTACTCAAAGAATTAGTTTGTTTCTCTCCCAAATCTTCACCTCCATCAGCTCCCAGAAGTATCCTGTAGTCCTATTACACACATACACACACACACACTCACACACCATCACCCCGCAGAGTCTGCCCTCAGCACCATGCTGTGAAATTCACACACACACACACACACACACACACACAAAACAACAAACAAACAAATCACATATGGTGATTGCTGCTTAGAAGTAAAATTCCTTTAGACATTGCCAGCTACAAAATGGACCCTTTTCCGTTCCCTTCAGTGTGCTGTGAGAGCACTGCAATTTCTTCAGTGTCTTCTGGTAGAGTTTATTCAAGAAATAAAGACTACATGACAAACTAAAAATGCAGCATCATAAAGAGTGACAGGAAATGGCCTCCTCTACCTCCATAGATTCCCATATCCTCTTAAAAACAATGAATGCCAAACATATGGGGTTTGTAAAGCATGGTTTTATTTTAGGTCATGTGTAGTGATATGTGAATACAGGAGAAGGTCCTGTGAAGACCAAAATGAATTTGTTGGATCACCTGGAGCTGGAGTTATAGGCAGTTGTGACCTGTCTCTCCAGTCTCCTCAAAAATATTTTGTACTTTTTCTCCTATGCCTCTGCAGCTGCTGCCATTGGCCATTGCTAGACGGTGTCTACAAATACATGTCTCATAGGCAAAAGCTTAAACTCTCGGTCACAGGCACTAAAAGCCAGAGATAATTTACTCAGAAAAACAAGACTATATTTTACCTCACAGCTTGGAGGTTTCAGTCTGTTGCTGGTTGGCCCCATTGCTTTGGATCTAGTGGCAACGGAGAGCATCACATGGGGTACATGGTGGAACACAACCAACTTAAATCACGAGCCAGGGAAGCAAACGGGGAAAGAAGAGGAGCCAAGGTCCCCACCGATTCTTTTCAGGGCATCCTTCCAAAGACCTAAGTTCCTCCCACCTCTTAACATTTCCCCAGCCTTCTACCACCTCCCTTGGGACCACCCTTTACTGTATGGGCCTTTGGGGGAAACAGTCAACATCCAAATAGCAAGAAGACAGTGAAACACACTCCAGCTTCTGGTGTCTTTGTCCACTCCTCTGTATTGCTTTGTGTCACTATGTTGGATGAGACATCAAAACCTTCCCTCTTATTTTGAAAGTGACATAGAAGCATCATGCTGGGTGATATGGGGCTCTACAGAGCAGGGCCACACCCTGAGTTAAATACATTTTTAGTATCCAAGAGCACAGGGCCTGAAGCGGGACTTCTCATGGGTGGCTCAGTTCTAAGCAACATTCTTAGTGCCGGGCCAATCACGTTGATAAAAATAAGAGTGGTTTAGTTACACAGGCAATAGGGCCTCCCAGGTTTCCCACTGTGGCTCACTAGCTGGGCCTGGCTGAGGCCATTTCCTTGCCAAGCATCCCAAGTCAAGGATCCAATAATCACTGAGCAAGTAGTGTGAGGTACCAAAGAGCAAAAGTTTCTGCACTTTGTGTGGGCTGAGATGATTCTTCAGAGTAGATGCATCTCAAGGGCTTCTCTGACTTCCTGCTCAGCAACCCTGGTGTCAGGACAACAATGCCATTCATCACCGTGTCTCCCATTACTATGTTCAAGTTCCATGCTCCAGGGCCCCGTCATGAGCACTTCCCGCAGGATGTGCTGTTTCACTGAGCACTCACAATCACGGTGTGAATTATTATTATTGTACTATTAACCCCATTTCACACATGAGCAAATTCATAAATGAAGAAATGTGTAGCATGAGAGAAAGCTCGCTTAGGTTGGGAATATCAAGGCCCTGTGCTTCTATGAAACACATGCTCCAAAAGGAAACATTATCTCCTTAGGTGAAAAATGAAATAGCCAAGGACACAGAGCAGGGAAGAAGAGAGCAAAAGGCTCAAATATTCAGGAGGCTGTGGGAGAACTAAGTGAAGGTTCTAGGAGTCTGTGTGGGAGTATGGAAACCTGGAGGCCCTACCAGGATGATGAGGAACAATTATCTCCAACCCCAAGGGTCCCTTCCCACCCACATCCCACACCCCATCAGTGAGGAGTTCCAGGAAACACTGATGGGAAGAAATTGGGGAAGTACATGGGGGTGGGGTAAAATTAGAGATCCACTCCCCGAACCCCAGCCCATTTCAAGCCAATGTGTGGTGTGTGATAAGCACTCAGGAAAGGCCTCTCCTTTTTTGAGAACTCAGCAATGTTTTATGGTCACATTTTGGTGATTCTAATTTTATGTTTTGTTCTCTTTGTTTGTCTTTGTGCTAGGGACACAACCCAGAGACTTGTACATGCTAAGCAAGGGCTGACAGCATTTCTTGTTAGCATCTTACAGTGATAATGGCAGTATCCCTGAGCACCTTTGTGATGGCAGCATCTTTGATGCAATAAAGGTTATTGAAATCTCTACACTGAAAGCCAAGGATTTGGAAGCATTCATCCTCTTCATCTCCATGGAGTAATGGGACCATCTTGAGACATCTGGTACATCAAAATGTGTGTGTGTGTGTGTGTGTGTGTGTGTGTGTGTGTGTTTGGGTACAGCAGCAGATTGGAGAATAGCATCCCAGAAAGGGGAGCCATGGAATCCAGCTTGGATAAGTTTGCTCAACGTGGGGCAAGACATTAATCCATTAGGCGAAACCATATCTGAGTGCCATTTATGATTAGTGTCTTCAATAGGGTCGGGCAACAGAATCAAAAATTAAGTAGGAAATGGCACAGAGTGACTCTCTGAAATGAAACTTCATAATAGAACAGAATCAAGGAAAATGAGACTCATTTGCTTTATGTTCTCAACAAAATTGAAGTAATTAAGTACAAAGGTAGCCTGAGAAGAAATTACATCAAAATAAGTAGATACATTTATGGGCTATTATTTCCCTCCTGGAATTTTTTCTCATATTCTTATTATACTGAACTTTTTGGCTCCTGAGCCTCTCTCTCCTCCCTAGCCTCCTTTCTTCCTCAGCCTCTCCCTCCTCCCTAGCCTCCTCTCTTCCTCAGCCTCTCCCTCCTCCTCCCTGCCTTTCTTCCTTCTCCCACCAAGCCTATCTGCCACACAGCTTTGTTTCTCCCTCTTTCCACAAAGAAGACCTGGCATCCTGAATGACCCCACCTGGCAAGGTCACACTTGGCTCTGCCCTCACACCTATCTGCCATTGGCCTCCTGTGGGTCTTGGCCAAGTCAGTTAACCTCTGTGGGCCTCACTTGTCTACTCTTCTGAAATGGATAAAATGATAGCTACAGATTTCCATGGAGTGTAGAGAGATTGCTTCTAAAATCCCTGCTTCCATGTGGTCCGTTCCCAGAAGGACAGCCATGGATAGCAGTCATCCATCCTCAAGCACTGGTTCTCAGAATGGGGGCCGTGACCCCTTGGAAAACCTCTGTCTACAAAACTATTTACAATTTGTAACAGTAGCAAAGGTACAGTTAAGAAGTAGCAAAAAATATAATTTTATGGTTGGGGATCACCACCACATGAGGAGCTGTATCAAAGGGTCGTGGTGTTAGGAAGGTTGAGAACCATTGGCTAAAGCTTCTCTGGAAGTCATTGTTCTATTTCCTGGCTCTATGAACTTGACTACCCTGTGTATCTCATAACTAACTTGGCCATATGTATCTCATATAAGTCAAATCACACTGCGTTTCTTTTTGTGATTGCCTTGCAACACTTAACATAGCATTCCCAAGGCTCATACATGTAGTCTGTGCTGTAATTTAATTCTTTTCTCCAAGATTGGAAAATTCACTCAATCTCCTACATTTTGTCTGTCTATTCCTGCCTAATGGGCACTGCCTTGCCCCTACCTCCTGACTGCTGTGCACAATACTGCTGCGTACATCAGAACACAAAGAGCCCTTTGAAAACCCCACTTCCACTTCTTAGCATCTACCAAGACATGGAATTGCTGGATCATGTGCAAGCTGATTTTTAATATTTTAAAGAATTCTCCTACTGTTCTCCATAGACATGGAATTGTATATTATGAACAACATTCACATGTCTTTCAACACCATCACTAGCATTTTCATTTTTTTTTTCTAGTTTTTGTTAACAGTAGCCATTCTAGGGGCCATAATGACGTTTTCCGTTGTTATTTTGACTTGCAGTTCCCTAATGATCAGTGATACATCCTGGTTTGTAGCTGTTGATCACTATTACATTTGTGCTTTTATCTTGATTATTCTTTATAGCACCACATCTAAAGAGATGCATTTAAAAACATCCCTCCTTCTAATGCTCAAGCTTCCTCTGTCAATGTTTCTGAGTTTAGCTAATTCCTTTTCCTTTGTGTGTGGTGTGAGCGCCTGTATGAAAGGGTATCTCCATGTGTGCATGAACATGGAGGAGACAGGGCAGGTGTACTTGTGTGAATGTGCTCATTCAGGCCAGAGGTTGAGATCAGGACTCTTCCTTGATCACTCTCCCATTTGTTCATTGAGGCAAGATCTCTCTCTGAATTGAAAGCTTGCCTGGAGGCCTAGTTTGGCCAGCTACCTTGCTCTGGGTCGGGGGGAGGGTCCCCTGTCTCCATCTCCCAAGCACTGGCATTACAGGTGGACCACCATGCCCACCAAGCATTTACATGGACACTGTGGATCTGAACTCCAGTCCTCGTGCTTGTGTGGCAGGTATTTTAATCACTGGCACATCTCCCAGCCCCAGGCAACTCTTCTTTTATACAGACTGAAACCCTTGGCCATCTTTTGGTACCTTGTGTGGCTCAGGGTTTTGTAATGATCCTGACCTTCACACATTTTCTTCTTTTAGGCTATCACCTGCACACAAGACACCCTAACCTATTTCTCCTCGTTTCCTTTCATCTTGAGCTCTGTCATGAAATTAACCCATCGGTGCCATTCTAAGCAGGAGAGGATATGGGTTCCCTAGAGCTGGAATTTCAGGTAGTTATGAACAGCCCAATGTGAGTGCTGGGAACAGGGCTCCAGTGCTCTCTTTTCATCCTCATGATTGTATATTCTTAATGTATGCCCTTTGCCAGATATGCATAATATGGATGTATTTATTGATCTAGGGCTTGTCTGTTTATTTTTAAAAGATGAATATTAAGTTTCTTCTTGGCCTTTAGTACTAGGATCAAGTATAAGATATATTTTGATGAGCAGTGTCAGTCCAAAAGAAACTCCAGTTCTCCAAGCTCTGAAAGGTTGTCTGAGTATCCAGAAATGAACTCAACCTGTACTGTAGGATTCCTGGGATTGTATAATAGCCAGTGTTCCTCAGAAACTTGTGGAGCTAGTTCCCCTCTATAAAAAAGAGCCATTTGCCTTACCTGTCACAGAAGGGACAAATGGCTACCTGTGGTTGCATATCAAAGTACACGCAGGCCTCCAGGCTTCCTCACTGTGGCAAAGGCCAGTTACTCATTTCAAAGTCCATGTTCATTTGCATCCCAGCCCTTCTCACTTCTTCCTCCACCCTAAACTACCTACAGCTCAGAGGCTTCCCTCCCCTTGGCTACTCATTCTTGTTATTATAACCCTGCTGTTCTCGCCATTCTCTCTCTCTCTCTCTCTCTCTCTCTCTCTCTCTCTCTCTCTCTCTCTCTCTCTCTCTCCTCCCTCCTTCCCTCACACTGACTCTTTCTTACTCTTCTTACTCTCCTACTCTCCCCCTATCTCTTGTTATTTTCATGCATTCTCCATATGCTATGTCCCCTCTATCTCCTGCTATCTCACTATCTCCACTGTTCTCTCCTGCTCTCCCACTTCCCTAGCCCGGGCCATATCCAGCTTGCTTCTTTTTCTCTTCACTCTCTCTCTCACATCTGCAATAAATCCTTCCCATTAACCATGCCATCGAGCAGTCATGTCAGCAGTTTCTTTACCACACATGTCCCATACAAGCAGAAAATGTTTAGTTTGACAACGTACAGTTCAACATCTTTTTCTGTTGTTGGAAGGGCCTTTGGGTTCCTTCTAAATCTTATTTGTGCTAAATTCATAAATGTATTTCTCTGTTTCTTCTGGGAACAATATGGTCTTAGTTTGAATGTTTGAGGCTAAGATCTATCCATTGGAGTATCTCAAGTAGATAAATGACATAATTTGGTCTATATTATCAAAGCATTACTCAATGATCTTACTGTGTTGTGATGTAGGGGCAAGGACAAAATA
Source organism: Acomys russatus (assembly GCF_903995435.1). Lineage (NCBI taxonomy): Eukaryota > Metazoa > Chordata > Mammalia > Rodentia > Muridae > Acomys > Acomys russatus. Next base: position 78,137,493 of record NC_067142.1, on the reverse strand, counting down.
AAGGAGCCAGTTAGAAGGGTGCCACAAAAATTTAATGAGACGTCTTGGTAGACAATCAAATGAGTGTTAGTAGGAAACATGGTGAGATGTAGATAGACATAGGAAAGTACTGGGGAGAGTGGATTTCCTGACTGATAGGAAGGGGTATAGGGAGGCGTTGAGATGATGATGAGGTTCTGACCCTGTAGGTATGAGCTAGAAGGCATGATTACTATTTTGCGATGGTGAGAAAGATTGGAAAGGGGAAGGTTAACCAGGTAAAGAAGAATGCGTTATGTGGTTGTAAAAATGGTAAGTTAGAGACATTTATTAGAAGCATAGACATTAGTATCTTGAGGTGAGAGTGTCTCAGATACATGTGTTTTTTATTTGTTTGTTTGCTTTTTAGAAAGTTACCTGGTTTATTAATTTGCTTGGTTAAGATAAAAAGTAAGTCTTATACTACTAAACTAACTGTTTACCAAAAAAATAACAACTGTTATTTAGTCATTTATTGGAGAGAAATATAATATTCAAAAACTCAGAAGATGAATATATTCTCATGGATGGGGATGTGCTTCAGTGGTTAAGAACACTGACTGCTCTTCCACGGGCCCTGGGGTTGATTCCCAGTGCCACATGGTGGAAGCAACCATCTGTAATTACAGTTTCAGGGGATTCTTTACTGTATTATGGCCTATGTGGTTTTAAAGCCCTCACTGGGGAATGAGTAGGCATCACAGAGGGAATCAGTGCCCACCCTGAGCCATAGGATTCACTAATGTTAAGAAATTAGGAAAAGAAAATCTACCAAGAAGATAGGAGGGTTGTAATGAGCAATAAAGTAGTAGAAAACTGAGAAAGGGTTGATATCTTAGAGGTGAAATAAACATTTTCTACATGAAGACAGTGATCAGTGGTGACAAGTGTTAGTGGGAAGTCACAGCTGAGGACTGGCCATTGGGCTCAGCAGCATGGAGATCATAGCTGACCTCAACAAGAGCCATTTTGGGCAGACTAATGTCTGACGTGAGGAAAACTTTAGAAGAGAAGGGAAACCTCGATGTGATCAAAGTTGTGGCAAGCAAGGGAGAACAAGACTGGCACGGATGAGGAGGAGTCGTGAGAGACTCTAAGCTTTCAGAAACTAAACTCACTCAGGAGCATCCACACGGATTCTATTGTCTTTGGAGAGCTGAAGGACCTTGGAGTTGAGGATGCTAGCTAACTGAGAAGCTCAGTCCTGGATGAGTAAAGCCCGTGGCCATGGATCTTCCCAGGATAGTCAGCGGGTAGAGTGTGCACCAAACCTCCAAAAGTAAGACGTGTTCTCGGCCAGGACCGAAGGCTTAGTGGGAAACTCTTTTCGTCTACAAATAGGACAATGACACACTGTTTAACTGCCACCCACAATAATGTCCCATCCTGTTTTCCTTCCCATTATCAGGATGGAACATTTAAGGAATAAAACAGCTGTTTAGAATTTTAGGGGTTTACCAAAAAGACCAGATGTATCTTGTGGTGTGTCCTGTGTCCAGCCATTCCTCAATGCGCTGAGCTGAATGACTCATGGGTATGAATCACCCATGACAGCTGTCACACTGGGTCTCTAAAGCTGCATGGATTTGCATTAAGACTGATGTCTCTCTCTCTCTCTCTCTCTCTCTCTCTCTCTCTCTCTCTCTCTCTCTCTCTCTCTCTCTCTCTCTCTCTCTCTGTTGTGTGTGTGTGTGTGTGTGTGTCACTCTCTCTCTCTCTCTGTTTCTCTCTCTCTGTCACTCTGTCTGTCTGTCTCTGTGTGTGTGTGTGTGTGTCACTCTCTCTCTCTCTGTTTCTCTCTCTCTGTCACTCTCTCTGTCTGTCTGTCTGTCTGTCTCTGTGTGTCTGTGTGTCTGTGTGTGTGTGTGTGTGTGTGACTCTCTCTCTGTCACTCTCTCTCTGTCACTCTCTCTCTGTTGCTCTCTCTCTGTCACTCTGTCTGTCTGTCTGTCTGTCTGTCTGTCTGTCTCTCTCTCTGTGTGTGTGTGTGTGTGTGTGTGTGTGTGTTTAGAGCCTCACAAGTTAAAGAATTTAAACCATTCTTATCTAAAATGTCAGTGCACAGGCAACAACATGGCAGACAAAGCAGAAAGCTCAGGTTTCACATTTCCTGTCTTGTTAGGCAATGGATACTAACACAGCCTAACACTGAACCATCTCAGGACATTTTCCTGAGGTCTACGGTGATCCTCACTTGACAGAAGTGTCATGGTTTAAAATGAGAATAAAATAAAACATGTTTCCTTTACTTTGCCTTGGGCACAGGTCTTTGCTTTGCAGGTCCAGGAATTCACAACCAACAGAACTGTCTGGGTTACCTAGGACTATGAGAGGTCTAACAAAGCCACAAGTGACCAGTGTCAGGTTCTTACATAAAAGACACCAGAGTGCTTCACTGAGAATCACTGGGGCTGTGGAGGGAGATGGATCATGTCTGTATTGTTAGCCCTGCCACAGCTCTGCCCTAAAAACTTGGGTCCAGGCTGCACCTGTACTGAGATTATCTGTAGTCTTTTGGAAAAATAGTACTTCATTCTCTCTAACTTTTGCTATCATAGTAACACAAGCTTAAATGAATCCATTGGTCCAATCCAGTGAATTTGACTGTTTTCCCTTCTTACCCTCCGCCCGTCACTAGCAAGAGAAAAGCCCTATTCAACAGTCAGAAACTGCCATGAGACACCCGAAAGTGCCTTGGGAAATACTGTGAAGATGATAAACTGTGTTCCTGAATGGTCCCAAGTCAAGTCACTGCCATTGTCACTGAGCCCAAGTTTATGGATTGTGTGATTTGGGGTAATTAATGTAAAAAAGCCTCAGTTTCCTCCTCGGTGATGGGATCATATCCCTATCTCATGATGACCAGTGGAAAGCTCAATGGAAAGTGCCCAGCTGCTGCAGCCTGTGCCCCAAAGCCTCGGCTGTGAGAACTGCCTGTTAGCAATGCCAGCTAAGATGATCCTCTTTACCCAAATGTCATAGGAAAGTGAAAGAGGGCGAGAAACTGCTTTGGACAGGCTTGTTCTTGTCTTAGTTACCGAGCCATAACCTGCCGCCTTCTCATCTGGTCCTCATATGGTGCTGATGTCATGATGACAAGGAATAGATGGGTATGGAGAAGAACACACATGCAAACACGGAGGGGAGGGGGGCTCGAAAGCCCCTCATAGCTGGGCACTCCCCGCCCCCAAGTTCGGCCCTGGGAGTACCTACTTCCTGAGTCAGCACTATGGAGAGCAGAGGTTCACAGATGGGCGCTGCTGCAGCGACTGACAACCAACACAATGCTAGTGCTGCTTAAGAGGAATTGCCGTGCCCCACCTTGCCAGGCCTCTGGTTGGCCGAACTGAGTTGGAGACCAAGAATTTGCTTCTCTACTCAGTTTCTAGGTGACAAAAAGACCACTGCCACAAGGATCAGGCCGTGGTCCAGCTAGTTCAACAGTGGCTGTCTCCCAACAGCAGTCTGAGAATCCAGTTAGTTGTTCAGTGCATGACACTGGGTGTCTGAGCTGGCCTCCAGTATAGAACCCTGAAGACGTGGGCTCTCATGCAGTGAATCAAGAGTAAGGGCGGGCAGGCAAGGAGTAAGGCTTTTCCTTCCTTGTTCTTCATATAAACTGCCACAGGTATAACCCAGACTTAGGGTGGGTCCCCCAACTCTAATTATCATTTGAGGAGTCAGACTCTGTGGTGACCCCTGGGTTTTTAGTTAATTCCAGATGTAGTCAAATTGACGACCAAGAATAGCTATCACATGTTCTTTCGGCAAATACCTTCTATTTCCCTTCTTCACCCTCCAGTGGGTCCCTGAATGACAGTGGTCTAGGCCTGCTTTGAACCGTGAAATGCTTAAGTTAAATCATTAGACGTTTAAGGCCGGGCTGGAGCTCAGTGGTGGAATACATGCTTTGCATGGAAAGGAGCCAGGATTTGGTCCTCAGCACCCAAACCAAATGGCATAAGCCTTCATCCATGTTATTCCAATCTTACTGTGTCTAAGTTTGTCCTTATATGAATTATTATAGAGTAGAAGCTGCTTTTTTTTAATCATTCAAAGGTCAGAAATGTTGGGCAGGAAGAGAGTAAGGAATTCCTTTACACTCGCCGTGTAGAAAGGGCAGTACTCCACCTGGGCTCAGGACACATGTGAATGAATCCCTGTAAGACAGGACCTTTGCCTGGGCTGTGAGGTGTCCCTCCAGTGGAGAATGCACAGTTTACAGGTAGGGGGAGCTAAAGAACACTACCTTGTAGGCCCCATTGATCAGAATTTCAGGACAGATGCAGTCAGCATCAGATGAGGTAGGAGGTGGGTGACACACAGTCATGTATGCTGTTCTAGGACCTTGTGCTTAACACAGTGAGTGGCCGTGAGAACGGGAATAGTTCAATTGGCTCCACACACTAAAGCTGATGCTTTGGCGGCACTGTAAAGGATGGGTTGGCAAAGAGTGGGATTATCGTACAGGATTGTTTTAGCTATTCTGGTTTTGTTTTGTTTTGTTTTGTTTTTCCATATGAAGTTGAGAATTGAACTTTCAAGGTCTGTAAAGAATTGTCTTAGACTTTTGATGGGAATTGCATTCTTTGACAACAAGACAAGTTAACTCCTGGCAACACCCAACCTGCCTCAAAGAGGATGATGAGCATCAAAGAACCTCCTTATGGAGCTGGCTTCAAATGTGGCAAACAAGCCATTGGGCAAAATGTCCTCATTTCTGCCACAGACAGAATTCTACCTAAAAACAGGCAAGTTTAGATGCAGGCAGAGTCTATGGCCAAACTCTGCCAAGACAGAGTAAACAAGTCCTCAATAATTCCTGCCTTGCAAATATGTCTGTCAGAGATATTGGGCCAGAAGGCTGAAAATGATGTTCCAATGTTGTAGAGAGTGTTGGGTGACTGTTCAGGCAGTAAACTGTGTCAGTCATTTTTTCATTTTGGAAGCTGCTAACCTGTATCCCAGGTTCACTCAGGTATTTAAGTGTTATCCCTTCTCAAGTCTCTGATGGGTTTGAAGACCAGATAGTTTAGCCTTTCAATTAAATTTAGTAGGTTAGGGATTAAGATTTTTTTTTAGATCAAGATAGATGTTTTAAGTTAATAGAGATGAGATATGATAGATATTAATCTCCATTCAGAAATTTAGACCCAACAAGATAGGAAAGATGTTTACTTCAAGTTTGCCAAATACAAATAGCCAAATCACTATGAATGCAACATTTATATAATTCCTGATTGTCTTGTGGTTCTTGCTGTTATATGTAGCTTATTTTACTCATGCGTAATAATATAAATGTTTATGTTAAAAAAGAAACATAATAAATAAAAAATATTTTTAAAAGAAACTAGTTTTTCAGAAAACAACAACAACAACAAAAGAGTGGGATTGCACTGATCTACTAATTCCTTTCCAAACACGATGAAGAGACATTGGGGAGAGGGGAGAGGAAATGGCAGTGTTCTAGAAAAGAGATGAAGGTCCAAGCCATGCTCTTGTCCCCTGTGGCCTCCTGTAGATAAGGCAGATCCAGGAAATCCCATGAAGCAGGTACTTAGAACTCCAGGGGATGTCAGGAACTGATTAGTTGTGTCTAAGATACTTGGAGCCACACGATAGATACTAATTTAGGCAATATAAGCCTCTGATGGTTTTCAAATCCTTACAAGGATGTTTTGGAAATCAATCTGGTCATCAAAATGCTCAGAGTCCACTGATGTGTTTCAGGGAAAGACCTATGGAAATTTGATTTAAAGACTTCTAAACCCTCCAAGATAGATATTCTATAAACAGAAGGGAAAGTTCCAACCCAAGCAGGTCTACTACGTGTGCGAGCGCGTGCACACATATGTGTATACGGGGCCCTCAAACACCAGCCATGCTCTCCTGAAAGTAAGGTAGTCAAGAGCCAGATACTGTCTTCTTAGACTCTTCATTCTGATTTGTGATATTTAAGACCATTTCAGCCACAGCAGTCCTCATAGAAGATGCGTCCTCAATTCAGGAGCCCCTCAGCAGAGTCTCAGGAAACTGGGAAGGATGGCCAGAAGCTAGTGACAGAGAGATGGCTTGACCAAAGCCATAGATGAGCATAGTGCCATCATCTAGCCTCAGGGAACGCAAACAGAAGCCGAGAGGATGTGGGCAGGGGAGTGTGTAATGCCTTCTCACTTGCAGCCACTGACGCGAACAGTAAGCAGTAACAGAGAGGACTTTTTTTTTTCTCCTGTAAATTAAAAAGAAGTGACTGACGTCATGTCATCCCCACAAATGAACTCACTTTTTCTCTAGCACTCACCCGATAGCTCCTTTCCCTTCTGTAACTTGGAATGGCAGCACAGATAATACCCAGCTTTCTACGAGCTAGAAGAACTAGAAGACTAATGTCCAGGCCCCTTCTCCACCTCGAATGAGCTCTCTGAGCCCTTGTTGCTTGCTTCTTTTCTTCATTATGAAGACAAGCTATGAAGTGTTGGCTTTGGAAGCATAGATTTCTCATCAAGATCCCTGCCAGTTCAACAATCTCATGTTTGTGCCCCCCGCCTTGCTCCATTTATTTTGCTCCTTTCTCTGTTTTCTCTTGCTCATACAATCTAGCCTGTGTGAGTAATGTTCATATGCTTATGAGTACAGTTGGTTCTTTGTGATCTGTGATAATAAGAGACGGGTCATGTGGATAACCCCAAATTGCAAACACTGTTCCTGTATACAGCTGAGGAGCATTCCTGTCTGACTAGCAATCTAGTATTTGGTTTGGGCTGCACTCACATAGAACCCATCAGTTAGTTGGGAGAGTAGTGCAGAGGTGTTAACCGCTCTTTCCTGGGAAGTAATAGGCACGGAAATTGGGATTCCCACATTGGTCAAAAGTCTTCTACCAAATAATGTTGTGTTTTACAGTTAGATCTGGCTGGTTTACATGATTAATGCTTCAATTGGTGAGATGAACACACTCTCAGGAATAGTAAGAAGGTGGAGGTTAGGCAAGATAGGCACTTACGGGGGATTTTACCAACTCAAGAGCCACAGGACCAAGTAGAGCCACATATGTTTGTTTCAGAGTAGTTCGACCAGCAGGCACTCTTTAGGATCTGATGTCAGTTTGATTGTATCCTGTGGATGTCACTGTACTAAGTAAGCTCCCTTAGACCCTTATGACATGGGATACCACCCTATAGGAAGAAGAGCCTCATGCACCTGTTTGCTCCTGATTTAGAGGCCCACAGACCTTCTACAATGAAAATGGACAACTCCACAAATTAAATGAAAAAGATATCTTAATTAAAACATAGAGCTGGGCTAGAGAGATGCCTCAGCCATTAAAGGCCAGGCTCACAACCAAAACATAGAGCTGTCACTTTTCTTTTCCTATTAAAGTCCAAACACCATAAAACATGGCATTCTTTATTTCCAAGAATGTCTTTTCTAAGGTATAAATTATTATAATTTCCCTAGAAAACTAATTTTATAATTGATTCAATAGCTTTAAAAAAATCAATTCACAATATTTGAAAAATAAACAGATCACGTTTATGACAGTCATCCTAGGATCATACCCTGCTGTGCTATCGAACCTATCTCCAGTAATATAGTTTTTAACAGGCCCCTCATGCTTAACTGTAGCATAACAAGCTATGGTAGGAATGGGATGTAGATGTCTCACATGATCTTAAGCATAAAATTTAATGGACTGAAAACACCATAAAAACTTTTTATTTATTAATAAAATATATAAAATTATTGTATAAGACTATAAGCTACAAAGCTCTATATGATGTTTTAGTTTATGATAAACTTTGATTTCTTTTTTGTGATCCAAATTGCATGTTCACTTAACCCTTGGAAAATACAGAAAAGACACCCAAGATTTTGTTAAGCAACTATAACCTAATACTCAGGGGCATTTACCATCGGGAGTATCTATCTACCATCAGGGGTATCTATCTACCATCAGGGGTATCTACCATCAGGGGTATCTATCTACCATCAGGGGTACCTACCATCAGGGGTATCTATCTACCATCAGGGGTATCTACCATCAGGGGTATCTATCTACCATCAGGGGTACCTACCATCAGGGGCATCTATCTACCATCAGGGGTATCTATCTACCATCAGGGGTATCTATCTACCATCGGGGTACCTATCTACCATCAGGGGTATCTATCTACCATCGGGGTACCTACCATCAGGGGAATCTATCTACCATCAAGGGTATCTATCTACCATCAAGGGTATCTATCTACCATCAGGGGTCCATCAGGGGTATCTATCTACCATCAAGGGTATCTATCTACCATCGGGGTACCTATCTACCATCAGGGGTATCTATCTACCATCGGGGTACCTATCTACCATCAGGGGTATCTATCTACCATCGGGGTACCTACCATCAGGGGAATCTATCTACCATCAAGGGTATCTATCTACCATCAAGGGTATCTATCTACCATCAGGGGTACCTATCTACCATCAAGGGTATCTATCTACCATCAGGGGTATCTATCTACCATCAGGGGAATCTATCTACCATCAAGGGTATCTATCTACCATCAGGGGTATCTATCTACCATCAGGGGTATCTATCTACCATCAGGGGAATCTATCTACCATCAAGGGTATCTATCTACCATCAGGGGTATCTACCTACCATCAGGGGTATCTATCTACCATCAGAGGTGGATATCTACCAGTGATTTTGTTTGTTTGTTTTGATTCTGTTTTCTAAGTCCCCAGACAGCTTTATTAGACATACATGAGTAACTGTGTCAATGATGAGAACAGATAGATGAGAGATGACAGATAGGTAGCCTGATGCTAGATTCTAGCTTAGATATCTTTATCTGTTAATATGACACAGCTTAAGCCTCACCTGAGGGGTTGTCTAGATCAGGTTGGCCCATGGGTGTTTCTGAAGGAGACTATCTTGATTGATGGTTGATGTGGAAGAGCGCAGCTCCCCACGCAGGTGGTCCATCATTGGATAAGAAAGCTAGCTAAGCACGGGCCTGCATGTGGAAGCCATCTATCAGCATTTGTTCATGGTTTCTGCCCACTTCCTTGGCTATGAGTGGCTTCCATGATTAGAAGTAATGCTGTGTTGACCCTTAGGCTGGTCCATCTTCAAGTTCTTGCTTGAGTTTTTGCGCCAACGTCCTACAGTGGCAGTCTATAACCTATAAGCTTAAATAAACCCTTCCCTCTCCTATACTGCTTTTGGTCGGAGTGTTTTAGTACAGCAACAGACACAAATCTAGAATAGATAGGTGGAGAGGCAAAGAGATAATTGAAAGACAATTGATAGGTGATAGATAGGTATATAAATGGTAGATAATAGATTATTGATAGACATTATCAATATAATTTGTCTTACGTTTTCTTTGTTCATAAGCATTTTCATGTCACTTATTTTCTAATATTTTATGTTTATGTTTCCATACTTAATGTCATCCAAGTATGATTATTTATTATATATGTCTATATTTTATTACTGAAATAGTGTTTTCAGTACTGATTTCACATAATATGGGCATGGTAGTCTTTTATGAAGACATTTAAGGCTACTAAATAAATGGTCAAGTAGCTTTCCAGATACATGGCAACAATTTATGGCTCTGCTTACTGTCAGAAAGCCCTTCTTTGGTATTCAGGAGTTTCGTGTTTCATGATGTTTGTAACTGTGTGAAGAAAAAGAAAAGTGAAAACTCAAGGTTTTAATTAATATGCATTTTTATTTAATTTGTACAGTTGAACATTTTTCATATACTTTATTTATATAAACTATTATAAACCTTATATGAAAAATATATACATATATGTATATTAATCTTTTCTCCATTTGTTTTTGTCTTTTAATTTTGTGAATGATTTTAATATTCAAGAATTTAAATTTTCCTGTCTTTGACTATTTGCTTTTATATAAGAATTGCTTTTATGCTTTTATTATAACTGAATATCTACTTTTAAAATGGAAAAATATCTAAATTTTGTTTAATATCTAACTTCATAATTCATTTTTTCCCAACTTGTGTGTATTACTATGAAGACACTTAGGGGGAACCTGTTCCCCAGAAAACTAGATAGCTACTCCATTTACGTGGAATGTTCTGCCTACTAACTTCTGATACACAGCGTGGTGAGTTGTCCAGATTTCTCTTAAAGAATAAAGAGTCTATTCCTCTACCTTGGAGAAGCTAGCACTAAATTGATGTTCTTCTCAGAGCAATAAACTCTGCCTTAGGAAAGGCCTATCTCCTCCAGAGGCAGCCTCCCCCAGACACTGGTCGAGCCTCACTCAAACTCTGGTCCATGCGGAGACAGAGAAGGTCGTCTATGGTGGGGCCATATAAGCCCACACTTGTCTCTATGGCCCCTAGTTGGGTCAGAATCAGTTCAATTTTCTTGAACTCACAGCTGTCCTCTTTCGTGCTCACTCGCAGAGAAGCCACTAATGAATGTCTTGCCACCCAATCTCCACCCAGAGCCAGGAACGCAGCCTCTGACCTACATATATGGACAATCTGCAGATCTAAAATTAGTCTCAAGTAGTGAACTCTTTATTTCCACGAGTTGGTGCCAATATTCATTTCAGAGCAAAATATGACCCAAATCGGTAGGAAGCTGCCATGGCTGTTTCGTCCCCTGCATTCTGCTGTGTAAATATCAGTACGAATGATGATGAGGTGCCGGGGGTGGGGAGCAGACCGCCAAGGCCCGGAGTCTGAAACTGTGAGGGTACTTTTTTTAGCATATGATCAAGATTACTAACAAAAGATCTAATTTTTGAGATCTGAAATACATCTAGCCCCTAAAATTTAAGACAAAAGACCAAGAGTGCATATAAAGTATATTCCAAGTTCATCTCTATGCATTTACCATTTCAGTATCTCCATTAGACAATTTGAAGTCTCAGAAATTCAGGTTTCCTCCAGAACTGCTTATTTTATTTATTTATTTATTTATACAAAAAAAAAAAAAACCCACTGTTTCTTATTTGTATCCATTTATTCTGTGAGATGAGCCTTGGGATCATGTTTCCAAATTATCCCTTACTGAGATTTCCATTGAAATAGTATTTAGCACAAAATAAATGTGGGAAAAATTAATACCCTAAAATATTTCACTATCCTCAACTAAGGACATGAAAAGTATAGTCTCTGGCTTGTGCTTGCTCCAGTATTTAATAATTTGAAATTTCTCAAGATCGCCTCCACATATATTTTATTAGCCATGGCAATGACCTTTTGACTTTTATTTTGAAAGAAACTGAAAAGCTCTTTCCCCGTAATGCCCCCAATTGACTGCTACTTACAGGAAAAGTAATCCCATGCCTTTTATGTTCACTGCTTCCCACGAAACTACATCAGTTCTCATTCCCGCTTCTCAGCTGGGCTTTCCTCTGTATTTAATTATGTCATCTGCAAATAATGACAATTTTGTCCTCTCTTAAAATATTCATGCATCCTCTTTCCACTTCTTAGGATATTGTGCTGGACAGAACGTTCACAAGAAAGTGAAGCAATGATGGCAGCAGCAGGAATCTTGGTCCAGGTCCCGTTTTTAACTCGGATTGTCTCTGGCGCCCCACCACTAAGCACTCTGCCAGCTGATGTCTTGTGACACTTCCAATCATCTGCAGAAAGACTCTGTTCCTAATTTTTCCAGGCTTTCTTTCTCATCTGTAAATAATATGTTGTGTGTGTCCTACTTTTTTTTTTTTTTTTGACATCTGATGAAATTACCATATGTTTGCCTCTTTTGAAGCATTGCTGTGCTGTAATATATTAATAGGAAGCCATTCTTGGATTTTCATATAGACTATTTCTGGAAGCAAGTATCATTGATTCCTCTCTCTCTCTGTCTCTCTCTGTTTCTGTTTCTCTCTGTCTCTCTCTGTCTCTCTGTCTCTCTCAGTCTCTGTCTCTGTCTGTCTGTGTGTGTGTTTGTGTGTGTGTGTGTGTGTGTGTGTATGTACAAATGTACACACATGTGTGTGAGAGTGGAAGCCAGAGGTTGATGACACACACTGCCTTCTATCCCTCTTCATCTTTCTTTGGGGGACAAGATCTTCCACTGGGCTTGGAGCTCCTGACTGGCTAGGCTAGCTGGTCAACTGGCTCCAGGGATCTTGCTGTCTCCATTCCTCAGGTGCCACCACAGCTGGCCTGCTAATGTGGGTGATGGGGAACCTGAACTCACACACTCATGCTTGCATGACCAGTACCTTACCGCCCCCTGATTCTTTGTGGAGGTTTGGACTTTTCACACGCACGCCCATCCCTGAGGTCAAGCTGCACGTGGAACAAATTTCAAATAGTGCTGACACAGCCAAGAGCCTGTGACAGAAAAAAGAGGAAAAGGAACTAGCTTATCAAGTAATTCTAATTCTTTCAATTTCTTTACAGAAAAAAAAATTTGATTCCATAGTCAAAAGACAAAAAGAAGTATGTTAAAAATAGCTAAGTATAAACGAGCCAATTCTATATTTTACAAAAGAGATGTACTCAGTAATGAAAGGATCAATAGCTATAAACAGAAAAAGCAAAACAAATGGACAATATAATTTGAAAGAATGCCAAACACTTCTGAAAATTAAAGAAATATAATTCAGAACCATAATAAATGTTCTTCTATGCCTCAGAAAACAGAAAAGTGCAAAACATTAGCAAGAGTCTTACTTCAGGCAAGGAGGCAGGCACATTCCTTTTTGTTTTTAGAGAAAGATTTGATAGAGTCATGAAATAAAAGTCCACATCTATTCAGTGCAGAAACTCTTCTGCAAAGGCATTATCTTAGAGGATAATTCAAAAAGCAAATGTAGAAAGCAAAATTAAACCAACAACAACTAACTCCTGTGGAAGTTGAACTAACGGAGACATCCCCTTGGTTGGGGTGACACTTCAAAATTACAAATAAGAGACAGGTATCTGTGTGGACTAACATGGAAAATTTCAAATATAAACCATGGAAACAGAGAAAATTATAAAAGTATAAAATATATGGCATATAATACACTTCTATTTATTATATAAAAATTATAGTACCCATTTGGTTTTCTCTTGTTTGTAGCAATTGATTCTTTCATTACTGATTATATCTCTTATGTAAAAATAAAATAAAATAAAATTAGCTCTTTGTCACTTAAATATTTTAAAATATTTCTATTTGTCTTTTGACTATAGAATCAATTTTTTCTATAAGAAAATTTAAAAATTAGAATTACTTGATAAGCAAGTTCCTTTTCCTCTTTCTTCTGTCACTGGCTTCCACTCTCATGAACATACACATGTGTGCACATGTGCACACACATGAACATGTATGCACAGACACACACATAAAAGGCATCAATGACACTTTCTGCCAGTAAATAATCATATGTATGTGTGTGTGTGTGTGTGTGTGTGTGTGTGTGTGTGTGTTTAACCTCCCTGGGTAGTTTGCTAGGTCAGAATCTTCCATCCTCCCCTCCCCCTACATTGCTAATGACAAAAGATTTTTGTGATTTTCATATGGGAGGGCACACACACATGCACATTTGTAGATGTGAGTGCAGGCAAGAGTTCTGCAGCACACATGTGGAAGGCAGAAGACAGCCAGTCTTTGATGCTAACCCTTGCTTTCCACCCTACTGAGGCGCCTCTTGCTCACCACTGCCTGTCCCAGGCTGCTCACAGACTTCTGGAAATTCTCATGTCCTGCAATGTGAACCCAGATCTTCACTCTTACACCGCAAGTGTTTTACCCACTGGTTTATCCTCCTGCCCCATATTTGGGGAGAAGTTTGTTTTGTTTTTGGTTTTTTTTAATTTGTTTCTTCTATTGCCTTAAAAAAAAATCTTTCTGTCCATTCCAAATTATTGTACTCTAAGAAAGAGGTGTGGAACCTGGAAATCTGCAATTTTAAAAGTATCCCAGAAAATTAAACCTGGAGAGTCAAGAAAGCAATCTGATGTCCCAGTCCCACACTGTACTGCTCAACTGGTCTTCACTTATATGCTAACATTGTGGAGAAAATGGCTAAATAAATCAGCTGCACAGCCATCAGTGTCTTCCTGTGGCCCAGTAAAGGTATATATAAGGTGTCAGAACTTCCAGTGTTCCAGTCTGGGTGTGTTTGCGCAAACCTGCAATCCCAGCAGTCAGGGCTGAAGCAAGAGGGGCCATAGGAGTCCTGTGCTAACGTGGGCTTCATAGCGAGACTCTGTCTCCAGAATCTTCAAATATCAGTGTCTTCACAATACAGAAAAAAATCCCAAGTCTTTGTAGAAATAATTTTGATAACTTACATTTTTCCTTCAAACTTTAAATTTCTATTTAATATTATTTTTAATCACATTGAATAAATATTCAACCCAAATTACCCAAATTTTCAAACTTTACACCATATCTGAGTGCATACACACAAAATGCGCACACATACATACACATGCACACACACACACACACACTCACACCACACTCTTTAAAACACATGCACACACTCACACTCACTCACACACATTCTCTCACATACACACTCACACAAACTCATACACTCTCACACATATACACACACACACACACACACACACACACCACTCTCTCACACAGACATGCACACACACTCATATACATGCATATACACTCACACACATGTGCACACACTCCCTCACATACACACTCACACAAGCTTATATACTCTCACACATATTCACACTTGCGCACACACTCACACACACCCTTCCCCCTTCCCGCTACCTTCTCTCCCTCTGTCTCTCCTCACCTTGCTGTCTTCCACGTCTGTTCCATGGCCGCTTTATATTTTTCAGTTCACTTTGGAGTTTCCAGTGCTACTTCTTTTTTTGTTGTTGTTTTGTTTTGGTTTTCTTTTTTCTTTTTCTTTTTTATTAATTTATTCTTGTTACATCTCAATGGTTATCCCATCCCTTGTATTCTCCCATTCTTCCCTCCCTCCCATTTTCCCCTTATTCCCCTCCCCTATGACTGTTCCTGAGGGGGATTACCTCCCCCTGTATATGCTCATAGGGTATCAAGTCTCTTCTTGGCAACCTGCTGTCCTTCCTCTGAGTGCCACCAGGTCTCCCCCTCCAGGGGACAGGGTCAAATGTGAGGCACCAGAGTACATGAGAAAGTCATATCCCACTCTCCACTCAACTGTGGAGAATGTTCTGACCATTGGCTAGATCTGGGTAGGGGTTTAAAGTTTACCTCCTGTATTGTCCTTGGCTGGTGCCTTAGTTTGAGCAGGACCCCTGGGCCCAAATCTGCCTATCATATTGTTTTACTTGTAAGTTTCTAGGACCCTCTGGATCCTTCTACTTTGCTATTCTCCTATGTTTCTCTCATTTAGAGTCCCAATATAACGTCTTCCCCTCTGTCCCAGTTTCCTGGTAAGTGAAGGCTTTCATGGGACATGCCCCTTGGGCTAGTATGCAGATATAAGTGAGTATATACCATTTGATTCTTTCTGCTTCTGGGTTAACTCACTCATTATGATCATTTCTAGTTCAATCCATTTATCCGCAAATTTCGGGAATTCCTTGTTTTTAATAGCTGAGTAGTATTCCATAGTGTATATGTACCACAGTTTCTTTATCCACTCTTCTACTGAGGGACACTTAGGCTGTTTCCATATTCTGGCTATTATGAATAAGGCTGCTATGAACATGGTTGAGCAAAGTGTCTTGTTGTGTGCTGGAGCATCTTCTGGGTATATTCCAAGGAGTGGAATATCCAATGCTACTTCTTGATCAAGAACCTGTTTTATACATATTTTTGAGGAAGCCTGCCCCTAAACTTTTTAGTCAGTATTAACTATTCTGGTTCTATTATCTGACCTTTTATGTCTGCTTTTATCCTCACTATTGCTTTCCTAGTGTTTTATTTTGAATTTTTTTTTTAAATCTTTCTTTGCAACTCAAAGAATCACTTTCAGGTTTTTGTTTTCTTCATCAATAAGATCATACAACCTGCTTCATTTTTATTATAATTTTACTTTTAGCTTCATATTGTATTTTTAAATAACTTTCTCAGTACTGGGCCAGCAAAATGGCTCATAGATGCTTGCTGCCAAGTCTTACAACCTGAGTTCTGTCTGCAGGACTCACATGGGAGAAAGACAAAAGGGGAAAGAGACCCTAACAAGTTGTCTTCTGACTTCTACCTGCATGCTGCGGCATTCACATGAAAGCTCTCTCTCTCTCTCTCTCTCTCTCTCTCTCTCTCTCTCTCTCTCTCTCTCTCTCTCTCTCTCTCTCATAAATAAATGTAATACAATATTTTAAAGTATTATTCTTCGGTATAATTTCGTTAGTGATAGTTTTATTTTTCCTTTAACTCAGTAGTTATTTAAGGAATGTTGGGGCTGGGTGTGGCCCCCTTAGTAAACATCTTGTCTAACATGGCCCGGTTTCAAGAAGTTGTGAGCTGCCTGACGTGGGTGCTGGAAAATGATCTCAGGTCCTCAGCAAGGGCAGTATGCTCTCTTAACCACTGAGCCATCTTCCCAGACCCTGTCCATTATTTTTACTATATAATCTTTCAAGCCATGAGCGAGGCATGGCAAATTCTCCAGAGGCTTATTTACCTCTACTTATCCCTGTGTCCTTCTTGGGCTCTTTTAATTTAGGTATAGCTTTTGTTTCTCAACTCAGCTTTTTGTGGTTTTTAATATAAATTTTTTGAGAATTTTACCCATCAATACTGCATTTATATCATTTTCATCCATTCTTCTCCACTTTTCAACTCCTCCTATGTCCCCCTTTCACATTCATGACCTCCTGTTATTGCTATAACACACACACACACACACACACACACACACACTCACGCACGCACACACGTGCACACACGTACATGCATGCACAGCCTGATGAATCCACCTATGAGTTTAGGGCTGACCATTTGGGGTTGGAGCCCATCAGAGCCTCAGAGCAAACAGAATGCGCATACTTCAGCTGCCGTTCTCTTTATGTTCAACTCAGGAAGTACATGCTTGGTTCTGTGCTAGCTGCTTTGTTTTCCTTATGAAGTAATTTAGCAGATAAGCTTGTGCTTCGCACTCACTGCAACAAGAGGAGGAGGCAGCATCGTGTTTGCACTGTGATGTAAACAGTCTGTTGGCTTTGCTTTCCATCCTCTCTTCTATGTGAATGAGCCAGCTGGGGCTGTGGCAGTTATTGTTAGCATGAGAGAAAAGACCAAGATTTGTAGATATCACCCAACAATATACCCTGACTGAAACAAGCACCTACCTCTGGAATATGTATTGTAGGAGGAAATGACAATCTGTTGGAACTGCTATGAGTTTGCTGGATATGGAGTGCTTACAATGAAATTCACCCCTAATTAGTGTGTGTGTGTGTGCATGTGTGTGCGTGTGCGTGTGTGTATGTGTTTCACATGGGTTCTTGAGTTCATGCAAGGCAATCATGTCACTAACTGAGCTCTGCCCCCGGCACTATCTCTTTACTTCTAAGACATTTTTTTTCCTCCTAAAATATTTGGGGCAATGTTTTATTACAAAAGCCACTGTCCTGTAATGATTCTGCACGTAGTAAAATAAATAAGAATGTTTCTAATTCTACTTATTTCCTTCTCATTTTCCAACATTTTCAAAATTGTGGAATCAAATTTTATAATTGAATTTTCCCACAAAGCACTGTCTTCATGCTGTATTGATTTTATTCTTAAAATCATAATTCTAACAATTTTTCTGAATTAATGTGTTGCATTCAATATTAATGGCCTTATACCAGTGTTCTGTTATGGTTGAATCAATCCTTCCTGCGGTGGGAATTTTTGACTCATCTTTGGGACACTTACTATGTTTTTCTTTTGAGAGCTATTTCCCTTTTGAACCCTTTTCTAACAAGTATGCTCTTCTTTTGCCTTTGAACATGACCAGCGTATTTTCTCTAACTGTAGAACTCTCATGTTAAAATTTTTCCCTGAAAAAAATCCAGAATTTTAAAACTGCATTACATACTTTTTAATAAACCATAGTGAAGAGTAAAGTTTCCTTGTAAAGGCTACGTTTTATAAGTTCCTTCTTTGAAAAGAGTTACAAGAATGTGGCACTCTATCAGGAATTTACCTAAGCCCCCTTGGATCCCAACTCTTCTAGTTGTGGTGATTGTTGTGGTGATGATGACGACGATGACAACAAGGACGATGATGATGATGGTGGTGATGATGGTGACGGTTGTAGGTTTGAACCCAAAAATTTTTCAATGGATCCTTCCTTGTTCCTCCTTCTGTTCAAGCTTTTTGTTTCCCCTAAGTGTATACATAAGCCTCTGTCCTCAATTTCAACCTTCTTTTACTTGCTTTTAAATCTATTTTTTTCTTTGGTCTCCATAGAAAGGTAACATTTGTCACGTACATTGCTGAGCTAATTTCTTTTCATGTCGGTTCTGCTGGCTGAGAATGGAACTCAGTGGCATGGGGCTTGCCTGCCATGAGCAGGGCTTCGGGTCCAATGTCCAGAACTGAAAAATGAACAAACAAAACCCAAAAGAACAAAAGAGCTAACCATTGTACCCATCACCTTCCAGGTAAATTTTCATTCTCCCATTAAACCTTCATGTTTCTTGAATCTTCTTCCTGTCCTTGTCCTATCCTGTTTGCTTCCTGCTAACAGTCCTAAGAGTAGCCTCCATCTTATCTCTCAGTGCTTGTTTTGCAATAAGAGGGGAGAGAAGTCCAGCTTGGACTCTAGACAGATTTCTGCCTCTGTGCTCTTTCATGGCGTGATCCCAGAAGACCCACGCCTGCTTTTCCATGGAAAAAAATGGCACTGTTAACATCCACCTCTATGGGTTGTTGTGGAAATTCAAAGTTCCCTGGGCGGTATAGTTCCATATTGCTAAAGCATGCTGGCAGCTGTTCATATAGAAACTCCTTTCAGCAAAAAGTAGCAACAATAAACCTTTCCTTAGTTGAACAATTTTGTGAGAGCTGTTATTTTCTCATTCTAAATAAGCCCTCTGTACTAACTTATTTACTGTACTTACTAATCAAATCCTTGATGAATGCCATGACACTTTAGGAAAAAAACAATTTAATGAGCTTTCATAAAATATACATGATTAAGGCAAGCCCAGTGCAAACTGCTGATCAATTAAGTCAAGGTAATCAGAATAGTATTCCTGTTCCAGATCCAGAGAGCGCTCAGGCAGGGCACAGTTCAATTCTCTCAGTTTTCCTGCCGAGCCTGTTTCAAGAGCTCCATGCTAGCCCTTTCACAGATGAAGAATAAAATCAACTACTATCTGCGATTTTGTTTGCTCTTCGAATGGGAGAGAAGCCCAGTTTAGAGTGTGAACCACTGGGCTCTTTCATGGTGTGACCTTAGAAGGCTCACACCAGTTCCCTCATGAGTGAAATGGTTCTGTTAACATCTTCCTCAAAGAGTTGTTGAGAAAAACTCAACAAATCTGTGTGCTATGGTTGCAATATCGCTAACTATGTGCTGCTGAGGCTGGAGATGTGGCTCCTGCAAAGGACCTGAGTTCAGTTCCCAGGATGCACAGCAAACAGTTCTCAACTGCCTGTAACTCTAGTTCCAGGGGACCCAGGGTCCCCTTTGGCCTCCATAGTCACCAGCACTCACATGTGTACACACAACATAAACACACACCCATGAAAAAAATAATAAATATTTTTAAGGAAAGAAAATGCTTCCGTTGACATTTTTGAGGATTTGTATACACAGAATGTTTTCCAGTCATTTACAAACATTAACAGAGTCTCACGTAGAGAGAGGAAAGTTCCAAACCTGGGGCTCAGGGGCAGCTCAGAGAGAGACCCTTCCTCTACCCTGCCACACCACTGACCCAAACTGCAGCCATAGTTTGTATATATTTGTTCATATGGTGGGGGGGGGGGACAGGAATAATCTTAGTAACTCTGCTTTGTAATCGAATGTATTCCTTTCAAACCTTGTAGAAATCTTTTCCCATAGGTGGCTTCTTAGAGCCACTGACCTCTGAGAAGCTGCCAGAGAGGACTGGAGGACTGGAGGGATAGGTAAGAAATATGGCTCCTCCCACAGGGCAAGGGTCAGGGAGCCCCTGGAGGTAGCCTAGGGGAACCCTTTCCTCATCCACTGGTGTTATCATGGAAGGAGACAAGCTTCTGAGGCGGGAAACCCAAGTCTCTTCAATTCTGCTCAAGGGAGCCACCTACTGTGTCACTTTTACATCGTCTAGATCCAACCTAAGTAAAAATGTGATTTGTGTGTTTTTGTTTTGCTTTGTGTTAAGGAAAAGGCTACATTTCTAATCATTCAAAATTTGTTTGAATGTTTTTATTTAATTCTTTGAATAAAAGTGCCCACTGACAGTCCACATGGTGATGGAGTAAGGGCACCTAACAATCACAGGGTGAAACCCAAGCCTCTGGCCAACACATATCTATGTGATGACATTTGTGCAGATTTAGGGAAGCAAGAGTGTGTAAAACACAAATACAGAGGTAGCTGTATACCATGTGTAAATAAATTGTTTACTTATTTTTAGTGTGTGTGTGTGTGTGTGTGTGTGTGTGTGTGTGTGTGTGTGTGTGTTCGCACTCGCGCGCGTGCTTACATGTACTGAGAAAACTAGGCATTTCTTGCTTGGAATTATGTTTGCCAATTTTTTTGTTGTTTATGAGAGAACAATGGCAAAGACTGTGACATTTTCCATAGATTAGTGCTGTTATTAGCCATCCTCACAGAGGCCCTTCTTTGTTTTTTGTTTTGTTTTAGGACTTTTATTTTCTTGAATTATATAGTTCTGGTTTGAAAGAATGGTGTGTGCACATGATTACAGGCGCCCTCAGAAGCCAGAGGAATACATTAGGCTCCCTGGAGCTGGAGATCCAGGTAGCTGTGAGTTGCCCAATGTGGGTGCTGGAAACCAAATGTGGGTCCTCTGAGAGTAGAGCAAACTCTTAACTGCTGAGCCATTGCTCTAGGCAATGATTAATGCAAGGACTCGGGGAGGATGTGTGGAGAATGAGGGATGGATGGGGGAGTGCTCAGCCCTAAACAAGGCATCTACCCCAGCGCCTCCAGTGCTCAGAGAACATCACCAAAGATGGGGTGCAAATAATAAGAGTCTGAAGATGAGAAGGTATACCAGGAAAAGACACCCTCTGGTGTCTACCACTAATCCACTGCAGCTGTGGTTACCCACACAAGAGCTGCACAAGATTGGGCCCATCAATACTGCAACATGGATTGGAAAGCCCTCATGATGCCTCATCATTCGTGAAGGACTATTAATACTTAATGGTTACCAGGGCAGGGAGTACCATTTTCTTCAGTAGTGTAGCCACTGGTAAGTTGCCTATTCAGTGGTAGGTAATGTTTCACATGTGCTGATGCAAGCGACACCAGTTAAAACCAAGTGGAACAGAGAGAGAGAGAGAGAGAGAGAGAGAGAGAGAGAGAGAGAGAGAGAGAGAGAGAGAGAGAAGAGGGAGACTTACTGGGAAGCAAACTTTATTGAGAAATGAAAGAGAGATGTGAGAGGGTTATGAGTAGGGGTGGAATGATGAAAATGTATTATATACAAGTATAAAACTCTCAAAAATTAAAATAAATAAATAAATAATTAAAATAAATAAAGATGACTCAGTGGGTACAGGTGCTTTTCACAAAACCTTAGTTCAATCCTCAGGATCTACACTGTGAAGGAGCATACCAACTCCCACAAGTTGTCCTCTGATCTCCTCACACATGTCTCACACACCACACACAAACACACACACACACACACACACACACACACAAACACACACACAAATAAAACAAATATAATTTTTTTAAAAAATTTAAAAGTCTGTGTCATTTTTGCTGGGCATGTTGGGGGTAGATGGGAGAGACTGAAGCTTAGTATTAGTATAGCAAAACAAAAATCCTTGACAAAAATAAGTAAACAAAAGTCAATGAAGTTGCTTGGCATGAAGGCAAATAATCAGCTTCTTTGCATAATTTTCTTTTTCATGTTCCAACTGGTTATTTCCATATCACACACAAATATAGGAGGAGCTTTTCCTCTTCTAACCCAACCAAAAAAATTTTTTGAAAGCTTTTTTGGCAGGGCCGGAAGCATTTACACTTATGAAACAAACTATTTTTAAGTTACACTGACAGAAAGCCTTACATACAAACATCTCACACAGTCATTGGCCATTCTTAGCAGGTGGCTGGGTGTGGTTGCTGAAACAAACAAGAAGCAAGTCTCCTTGGCTAGCGTTCTTGTTGCATGGGGCATTTGCTCATCGGTGGAAACCATCCATTTACCCATCTCAACCTGTCTAGAACTATATTTTAGCAGGGATAGGACAGCCTTCCCTGCCCCCCACCCCCGCCATCTGACTATTTGGCTCCCATTGAAATGCACACAGTCTATGCCAGTCACTAGTATATATTTTGTTACCTGTTGATTTTCTACCTTCCCTAGGAGTAGAATCCACATCTGTGTGGAGGTAAGGAATTGTCTGGGTAAAAGAGGCTCTTTGGTTAGCACAGCTGCTTTTCTCTCATCTCTTTAGCCTTATTCGTCCACATGTGGTCCCGTGAGCTAGGGCCATAGAGGTAGATGGTAGTGCAACCCATGGGTACGGGATCCGTGCTTCCTAGTGAGACTTCCAGATGATTCCAAGTCATTTATGTTTGAAAAATACTTTGTCCAGAATCTAGTGCTCCTTGATAGGGGATCTCACTTAAGACTTTGGCAGCAGATAAAATGTCTATTTTTCCATGATTCTCACTCCCTGTGTGGCAGGAACTTGGAATGTCTGTCGAGGGCAGTGGTTTTTAACTTTTCTAATGTAGTGACCCTTTAACACAGTTCCTCGTGTTGTGGTGACCCCACATCACCAAACTACTTTTGTTGCTATTTCATAAGTGTAATTTTGCTACTGTTATTAATTTAAATATGAATATCTATGTTTTACCACAGTCTTAGGTGACCCCTGTGAAAGGGTCATTTGGCCCCAAAAGGGCTATGTCCTACAGGTTGAGAACTACAGGTCTGGATCATCTTGGCAAGTATTTCATCTCAGGACTCACAAATGAAATTATTCAGGTAAACTAATCTTGGAGTAAAAGGCACAAGGCTTAGATACAGGCCAAGATAGGGGACAAAGGACTCAAGTCGTATGTGCTTAACTCAGTTAGCATTCCTTACCTATCACACACGCGCGCGCGCACGCACACACGCACACACACACACATGCACACACACACATACACATCAGAACAAGATGACAGCTTACAAACAAATGCACCAAGGGCCTGTGCTTTGATGTTGAAAAAGAGAACAGAGTGATAGTGATGTTCTGAAGGCAAAGGGTTTATTTGGATGTCAGTCACGCCCAAAGTCATATGCTCCCCACCCAAAAATAGTGAGTACTCATAACACCCAAGCATTTGAGCATACACCATCATTACCCGTTTACAAGAAAACAATAATGCACACAGAACATAGCTCTCAGTAGGCACATGGGTTCTTACTTTCTTTTACAATATTCCATGGCTGTTAATATTCCCAGGAGGCCGTAGAATGTGTGAGTACCATGGATAGGCAAAGAGCTCCTGAACACCTAACATAAGCTTCCCAACACTACACCTACCAAGGAGCTACTCAGGCTCTGTGATGCCAGCATGATCTGTATATCTACTTTACAGCAGCACAATTATAACGAATTCTCACCTTGCACTTTGAGAGCTTGCTGGAGGCTTATACTAGCTGATATGAGTCTAGTTGCTCCTCCCTGTGGTAAAATCACACAGTGATTAGGAAACCATGATCTACACAGCTCCAAACACTGCACAGAAATTACTAGCATTCTTTTTCTTCCTTCATTTCTCTTTTTGGTATAGAAAGAAAACTTAACATCAGCTCTTGATAAATGTTCGAGTGTACGACATATCAATTGTTGACTATTGGTGTAATGTTATAAACAGATCTCTAGAATTTAATTTGCTTTTCTCAGCTGAAGTTTATGCCCATTGATTTGTAACTCACCATTTCCTGCCCCGCGTCTGTCCTTATAAGACATCATCATTATGCATTTGATTCTGTAATTTTAACAGTCTAATCAAGACTATTAACCTAATCCCTCACAGGCATGCCCAGGGGCTTGTCTCCCAGCTGATTCTAGTCCTCATCAGAGTGACAAATGAACCATCACAATTAGTTCATATTCGCATAGGATAATAGGCTTTATTATGAAATTTGCCTACTGTACATTATGTACTTTGCACCCCTCCTGGGATGCAATCTTGGCTGCCAGCTTGCCTCCACATAGAACCAACTAAAAGACAAGCTGTGGGCCACTCCCATGAGGGATCTTCTTGATCAGATCATTTAAGTTTGAAGAACCACCCTAAATATGAGCAGCAACCCAGATACCAGGAGATGGAAGAAGGGAGCTTTCTTTGCTTTTGCCTGCTTACTTTCACTCTTGATGGCAAGTTCATCAACTCTGCTGCTGCTGTATTCTTTCACTGATGTTAGAACCCAACCTCTTTATGTTTAAAGCATGAACTGAAAACCAGAAGCTCTCCGGGGACTCTTGAGGCCTTCAAGCCCAGATTAGGGCTGACAAGACACCTAGCCTTGTGGATTGGTAGTCTACAAGTTTTCACCACATCATGCAAGGCAAGCTAAGAAGTTCCTTTTTAATATGCCTTCATTCAATTGGCTCTGTTCTTCCATGGAGCCATAATACATCTCCTTTCCCCCATTTTCTCCCTCATGTTTCATTTCCTCTTCCCAAACAGCTCTTCTACTTTTATATCTTTTTAAAATTTTTTTAATTTATGTTCCGTGTATGGATGTTTTGCCTTCATGTGTATCTGTGCAACATATATGTGCCTGATGCGAAAGGGCAGCTGAAGAGGGTGTTGAATCCCCTGGCACTGGAGTCATAGATGGCGGTGAGCTATGATGTGGGTGCTGGCAAACAGGCCTGGGTCTTCTTCAAGAGCAGCGCATACTCCTAGCTGCTGAGCTATCTCTCCAGCCACAATTTTCCCTATCATTTAAAAATATAGATTCCACACATATGAAAAATTTACATGTATAAATATTTAAGATTTTCATTTTCCATTAATCTATTGATAGGCACCTCAACTGACTCCATAGCTCAGCTATTCTAAGCAGTTCAGTGTTGAGTATGGGTACATGAGTGTCTATTCTGAGGTTGGCTCAGACTTTGTCTCTCGTGGAGGTACTCAGGAGTGGTATACCTGGATCACACAGTAGTTATATTTTTAGGTTTTGTAGACTCCCTATACTGATTTTTTATAGTGGCTGAACTAATATACATTTCTATCTGTAGTGTTCCACCACCACCCAGGGCATCCTCACTACCACTGTGTTTGTTTTATGAAGCCATTCTGACTAAGATGAGATCAGATCATTTTGATCTACATTTCCCTGAGTTCACACTGCTTTCTATAGTGGCTGCACTGCTTTGCATTCTTATAAGGGCATATTAATGCTCAGTTTCTCCATACTTTTGCCCAAAATATAAAGTCACCATCATATCAGGTATGGAATGCTAGCTCACTGTGCACTTTGGCTCGATTTTCCATGATGATTAATAATGTTTGGACATCTTTCCATATGCCTACTGGCCATTTGTATGCTTTTGCAGAAATGTCTATTCATACCCTTAATCTATTTTTAAAATGAGTTATTAGGTTATTTTGTTCTTTTAATCAAGTTGTTTGTGCTCCTTTGTATTTTAGAGCTCAGCCCCTTGTCAGAGGCAAGGTTTGTGAGTGTGCCCCATCCTTCTTTCTCAACAGCTGTAAACAACAGAGCAGAGATCTTGAGATAGCAGGAATTTAGCCACTGTCTTCCAAAAAAACAGAATGAAGGCCTAAAATTTTGGTTCTCATTCAAACTGCAATTGCATACAAACTAAAATCTGCAGAGCTGAGTTTAACTATCTTATTTTGGGATTTTCTTGGTTTGGTTTGGTTTGGTTTGGTTTGCCTTTCTTGTAAGACAAGATCTTCTTATATAGTCTAACCTGGTTCGAACTCAGGACCTTTACACCTGAGCCTTAGATTTCTGAGATTACAAGCAGTTCGCCTCCATGCACAACCTAGTGTTGTTTTCATTCAGTGTTGCAAGTACAGCTTGCACTGTTGTGTGCATCGTCTCGCGATCATTGAGTAAGATCTCACTCTAGCTAGTTTGCATAGATGCTCCCCAGGAGAATTTTGTTGTTACAGGAAAAAAATTAGGGCTAATGGCATATCTCTCCCAGAGCTGCCTCAAAGCACACTAGCCTAAAGAAATTATTCAAGGCTATGGAAGAAGGTCCAATTAATTGTAAATATTGGAGAGCCCTTGGTGCTTTCAGTATGATGTTAGCTGCTGGGAATGCAAAGCTAGTAAGACTATAAACAAGTCATAGCATCACGTGAGTTGGGTAGTATTGCTAGGTAGCTAGTCAGATACGAGCAGGCCTGGCAGTCACCGGATATACATCCCTCATCCGTGATCAGCCACTTACAAGCTTCAGTGTTTTGATTTCTGATAAAAAGAATGGGATCAGAGTCTCTCTCATCTCTGGCTCGGGGTCAAGACATGGCCTTCTAAATGTTTGGAAAGTCATGAGCTAAAGCTTTTTCATAAAGAACATAAAAGATCTATCATTGTCCCCTCTCTTAAAGATTATTCAAAATGGCCTGTCAACCACCTGAATAGGAAAACACCCTTCAGGGAAAAGTTTCTGCAACAGGGACTTTGAAAATCATTAATATCTCCCCCCCAAAATGTAGGTTGGCTCAATAGTTTCTTTGGTTGCTGCTTACTCTCACCCTTTGAGAGCGTCTCCACTGAACCATGAAGCAGACTCCATTTATCTTCTACATTGCACTATGCGTGTTTTGTGCAAATTCTTTCAACAGGCTCACAAAGAGAGTTGAAGGGGAAACAGAGCGAGATCCCACCAGCAAGCCAATAGGAATGCAGCCACAAACAATAAATAGAAAATAGGATGAATAACCGTTACAGTAGGGTAAGGAGCAGATACAAAGGCAAGCTAAGCCTTGAGAGGTTAAGACACTTGCACCATGCCAGGGTGGGGAGAATATTCTATAGACTGTATCATGAATGACAAACACGGACACTGCTGACTCTAGTCCCATTGCTACACTCAGGGCAGTCGTTAAAGGACACAATGCCATTGTCTTTTCAAGTGGGTTATGATCTCAAAATCTTTAGCATCATCGCATCTAAAATAGTGTGTAAAGGCTTTGCCATCTAATTTCAGTCTAGAAATTGTACATCTAAATCTGAAGTCTAGTCTTTTCCGCAGGCATACCTGATTTGGGTGTACCAATTAGTCTCAATCCAGTAATAAATATACTAACACAGCTTAAATAGACAAGCTATGAAATCTACATCTCTTGTGCTTTCATGTAAGCATGTACATGTATAGTGTGTGTGTGTATGTGTGTGTGTGTGTGTGTGTGTGTGTGTACAGGTACACATGTACATGGGTGCACATGTGTGCAGAGGTCAGAGGACAACTGTACTTCTGCCATCTCCTTCTGCCACTGCTGCTGTTGAGTGCAACACCAGGAGTACACATCTCTTCCCATTTCTCTAGTAGAAGTCCAAGTGTTGTCAGCTTCCAGGTGGAAAAGGGTTAAAACACAGGATCAAAGGTTCCACATTGTCTGGATCAAGAAGGGTGGAACAGGGACCCAAGATGCCATTCAGCCAGAAGTACCAGAAAAGATACCTCTGGAATAAGTGTTACTGCTCTTTTAGTTGGGCTGCCAGCACCAGGCCAGGTGGCAGTAGGGAGCTCAAGGCTCTGAACCCTAGCCAGGCAGCAATGAGGACCCAGCCTGACTCAGGCAGATTGATGGCTGCTTTGAGCACAGCCAGTAACAGAAGCTTGAAGTTCTGAAACCAAGAGGCAATGGCAGGAGCCCAGTATGGTTTGGGCTGACAGAATGGCTGCTTTGAGAAGCTCCCATTGATTGCCTTCATAGATGAGCCCTGCTGTGGGTGGAGCAGCATGAAAAAGATCGTGGCAGCTATTGGTGCTGACATACCATCGAACAGAGGGAGCTCACAGCTTGTGACTCCTTGACTGGAAGTCAAACCCAGCGATGAATTCTTTGGGGAGAAGGGGAGCCCCCTTTTCCCCCAGAATAAATGAAGAGTCTCAGAAGGTCATGGTAGAGGAATGGAGTGTAAGAGAGTTTGTTTTATGAATCAGGAACATTATAAATCTTGGGCAGTGGGAGGAGTTTTGGGGAACGAATGTGTTTGATTTGCTGGAGCTGGGAGTGCCAGGGATACTTCATTTACATGCGGCAACACAGTCCTATCATAAGAATAGGAACAGAGTTCTTACTTATCCTATGGGCAGCAGGAGTGTGGGAGAAGAACTCAAGGTATGGTTAGAGGTATGGGGGAAGGTCATTAGTTGAAAGCTAAGGTACCAAGACATCTCATTAGAACGGAGAGGATATGTCCAGGAATCCCCAGGTGCACACTGCATGGGTTTCTTACAAGAAAATGTTGGGCTATGTGACACTCCTTAGAGGATCTGGGGTTAGGAACCCAGCTGAGGAAGGGAGTCTGTCATTTTAGCATCAAGTTCAGGGGATATCTGGTAATGCCAGACTTCGACTTTAACAGCAGGATCCAACAGACAACCTTGGGCCATTTTTTGAGACAGGATCTCTTACTAGCCTGGGATTCACAGAGTAGACTGGATTGGCTGCCCGTGAAGCCCAGGTATCTGGATGTCTCTGCCTTCTGAGCACGGGGATTATAAGTGCATAATCCAGTGCTTATCTTTTCTTGCATCTTTGGGGAGCAGGGGGATAAACTCATGCCCCTTATGCAAGACAAGCCCTTTGCTAACCTAGTCATCTCCCAAGTGGCCTGCATCTCCCTTTTTAATATCCACTGTCAGCTGGAGGGAGCTACTCTCAAGTGGCACTACCATTCTCTTTGTCATGGTATTGATGCTGCCTCAATGGGAGGTCTCCATTATCTAATGGCTAAACTTGAAAAAGTATAAACCAGACATGCATAGCTCATCCTCTCAGTTTCCTTTTGAGCATCACACAGCTCTTTTCCTAAACACAGGGGTTTTTTTTGCAGCCTATAATGTCCAGCTTGAATGCCAATCTAAGGGGCTATTTGACCTTTAAACTATATCCTGCAGGAAAGTGAGACCTATAAATAGTTATATTTTCAAAGGTTATATGAAATGAAGAAATAAAAGGAAGAAATGTCACTGGAGGTTCGAGAAGGCAGGGTTCCTTTCTGCATTCTAATGTCATGCATGTTATAGCCCCAAAAACATCATCAAGTTCATTTACTCTTGACAGCTAAGGACGGAGCTATAAGTGAGCCCTAAAGAACTGTGTGCATTAACAAGACCCGATCATTCAGTGCATTGCTTTGTGATTTGATAGGGAGAACGGGGACCATGTGTTTCAAAAGATCAGCTACTTCTCCAAGTAAAGTCTAACAGTGGTGACAGTGGTTACCATTATCTACCTGTGAGAACTTCACAATGTGTTTACAATACTCTGCCAGCTTCATACTCTGGGGTAGCAGTATGCAGATTGTTGGTTGACTGTGCGGGCACATATATGTCCTGGGAAGAACAGGACAGAAGGAATGAGAGTTTGAGGCCAGCCTGGGCTACATGAACCCGTCAACTTGGGCTACTGGTGCATATCTTAATCATCTTAATATCTTCTGAGTCCATTGCTCTTCTGTTATGATCTTTCAATTCCTTCCATAGAGAGATGGAGCTGACCATTTTTACCATCCAGGTGGGTCCTGGCCTGTGACTTCTTGCTTTGACCAGAAGAATGCGGCAGAAATGATACTGCCTGTTGTTGGAGGAGACCTGTGGGATCTTTGGGGCTGCCCCTTTTCAGTGTTTCAGACTTTTCCTCACAATGTAAGAAGGCATGTGAGAGACAACTGAATAAGACCAACCGAGTAAGATGACCCACACTGCTAGACAATATCAGGGCCAAACATGAGTGAGGCCATCTTCCACCTTCTCAGCTCCATTAAACTGCCAGGTGATAGCAGCCTTAAGGATGACCCCAAATAAAACCAACAGAAGAGACATGCTGCTGACTCCAGCAACTCCCAGAGAATTCAGAGAAATAACAAATCCTGCATTAAGGCTATATATTGTGTGAGATTTGGTCCATCATTAAGACTATGTGGCCTAAGAAGTTTCACTTCTACGTACACCTAAAAGCTTTCCCCAATTTTTGTCCCACCATTGAACATGAAGTCTTGTGTCTGTTTTCAACCTCTTCAAGAGCCACAGTCTTCCTCCTTTACAAACCAATGGCCTCTCCTTCCAGCACTCACAGTTACTCTTGTGAGACTACTTAATTTTGCAATAAGAATTTTTGAGTAGCTACAGTTGACTAAACTCGTTTCCTTTTATATCTTGTCCTCTCAGCTAAAAGCATATCCTTTCTTGCAAATTCATCTAAAATATACCCTTCTCTTGCTATACTTGCCAAAGTCATTGAACTGCAATGGGAGAGGATGGGTATCTCTCACTAGAGGGACTGCACTCGCAGATGAGTCCTTATCTAGCCGGTGGCACCCGCCACTCTGGCTGTGCCTAGTTGGGCACAGAGGCTAACTAGGTGCTAATTAAAGATAGGCAAGCCTCAAAAGGATTTGACTCTGATTCCAATTTGCAAATTGAACTTGCACATTTGCACGTGGATTTGGATTTAGGTTGGATGTAAACTTCTCTTTGCTTATTAACTTGAAGCTCTTGGTTTTAAACTCGGCCAGAAGGCTGCAGGCTCTCTGCTATATGGGACCACACAGGCAGGAAAACTGACATGTGCTTTTGGAGCCTATTTAGAGGTTTTGCATTTATATGTCTCAGCTGAAGGGACATAATAGATTCATATTTTGAATTACATCTCCTTCCGACAGCCTCCTTAGCATCAAAACTTTCTCAATGTTTTAGGGTTTGGAGGTGTGTTGCTAATATTCAGGAGTACACTTCTGTATTTCTTTGGCAGGTAACATTGCATGGAAAGTCAAAGAGATATTCACAACATTTGATTTTCATCTGTGTGATGGCCACCCTTTATAAACATATTTTCACAGAGTTACTGGATTATTCTGGAAGCTTTATAAACTGGAATCAATATCTGTGTGTTCTTGATTATATAATCCTTATTATTCATATTTTACAACAATATGTAAGATGACCGAGCAATTCTATAATTAACCATGTTATGCTGGTGCCCTGTGTTTAGTCTCAGTCCACTAACATGTAATCAGGAAACAAACAAGTAATTTATGAGAATTCTTCTATCATTAATAATTGGATATTGGCTATGTTGTTCTGAAATGAACTGTAAATAAGTGGACATGCATTACAGAAATAACCACTGAGACATAAATTCTAGAACATTAGAGTTTCATATCACCTCATGTGATGCCTTTATTTTCTATGTAATGAGATTTAAAACTCAGGAAAAGGGTCACTTGTTTAGGATGGGAAACATGTGGTGGTGAATCTGGCTGAACCAGTTTCAGAGTGTGTGCTATGGGACACAGTGTCTGGCATGGGCTGAGAGTAAGTCATACCTTAGACATGTTACCTTGACTTTGCAGGCATCCTTACTAATACACAACAGTAATCTGCCCTTGTGAAGACCAAATAAGCATAGACCCAAAAGCTCCTCCTCCTACTGGTTAGCTGTGGGAGGGACCATGACACTAAGGACAGCAGAATAGTAGTGCAGAATGCCAACACTGTTAGTAACACAAAAACCCTGGTGTAAAGACATGGGAACTGTGGGCCTCTGTGGAGTCTCCTTATCAGTGAAGCAAACCCAAAGAGCTTGCTCTTCCCTTTGATCTGAACATTTTCATAAATTATCTTATACTCTACAAGCATGGAAAAGGGTGTTCCTCATATACTGAGTAGCTGCCGGATGGTTTAGATAGACATTAGTAACCTCATCAGCCCTCATCCCAAGTTCATGAGCAAAAATGCTGGGAGCATATTTATGACCTCCCAACACACAGCGATGAAGATTTCCCATCAGCAAAAATCCCTTTGTCTTTCCCAGTGTGCCACTGTCTGCATTGGAATGACTCCACTTATGGAGTGGGTGGAAGACAAAGGAGAGAAAGGAAGCTTCTTAGGCTTTAAACCCTAAACACTAATGTTCAACCTTCTTCAAAAATATGTACATTTCAAAGGGGGTAATGTCTAAAAGTATTCCAGAGCAATTATTTCTTTTCTTTCTTATTTTTATTATTTTGTAAGTATAACCTCAACTTTCTAAATGGAAGTCTCTTTGAAAAGGAGGGCAGGTGAGTACAAAGAAAGCTGAGCAGGTTAAATTCTTTCAAACCAAGTGCTGGTCTCCAGCCTGCCCTGGGTATGGTCTCCTGATCTGAAAACAATACAAGTTGAAGACTCATGCTCAGAAAGGGTTCAAGAAATGACTAGGAAGATGGCATTTGCCCATTCATTATCCAGTGTGAAGAATATCCACCAGGCAGATGCTAAAAATAGCAAATGAACATACACGAAGGCAACATGCTGACGCCCTGGCTATCTTTCATTCTGGAAGAAGAGTTGTTGTTGTTGTTGTTGTTGTTGTTGTTGTTTGTGGGGAGTCTGCTTTCATTAGAACTAAAATTATCAGTGTTTTACCCATTGGCATCTTGAAGTCTCTTCCATTTACAAAGAACAGTGATAGAGGCACTCTCAAGTCATGGGCTTATTTTAGTCTTGTGTTAAGTCAGTCTGATGATCACGGCCAAATACTCGACAGAAGCAACTTACTTGTAGGAGGAACAATTTATTTTGCTAGTGGTTGGTTTCAGGTTTCAGCCTATCATGGTGGGAAGGGTGGGACAGAGTAGCTCCTGTCATGGTGGACAGGAGGCAGAGTGGTAGAAGAATGTGAGAGAGCCAAGGCAAGATGTAGCCTCCAGTAACTTCCTTCCTCCAGCCAGGCTCCACCTTCCACAGTCTGTCAACTTTCCCAAAGTCAATTCCGATTCCGAACCCATCAAAGGATTAAACCATCCATCAGGGATGAGCACTCCTCGTCTGGGTACCTCTTGAAGCACTATCACAGGCAACTTCAGAAGGATGCTTTTCTAATCTCCTAGACAATTCTGAGTCTAATCAGACCAAGATGAACCATCATATGTTGAAAGGACAGTGAGGAGGCATGGAATTTGCCTTGCCTCTTTGCCTCTTCTACTCTCAAATTCATATGTTTTTTTTTTTTTAATGTATGAAGTTGTGTGAAATCCTGTATAGTTAACAAAATGGGGGAGGGGAGGGAGGGAGGCAGAGAGTTTATTGGGAGCAAGAGAGTGCTGGAATAGACATCCATGTGCCTTGATAAGGAGGATGAGACAAAAGGAATTTGAAAAGAGAAATGTGAGGAAGATCACACCAGGTAAAAATAGGGAGTGGTACGCTCTCTCTACATTATCTCCTCTCACTGAAAGCACTCAGCCTTTAACGATAGCTCTGTAACTACCTCAGTTCATCTCTCTTGCTCATGTCTTTCCTCTGGTACACCATGCATCTTTTCTCTACTTTGACAAATATTTGTGAGTGGATGAATAAAGGGATGGATCCTCGAGCTTGCAGTTCATCATCATGATGCTACATTTATAGGTTTGACTGACAGAATCCATCTAGACTGTCCTTCACCATGTGCATATATATGCGCATGTACACATGTGCTTGCATGTGTGTATGTGTGTGTATAGTCTTCGTGAGTCATATGTATGTCTGACCTTCAAGTCAAATTCCAAGGGCCTGAGAGAAAAAGCAACTGGCTTTGAAAAACATCATTATTGCTGCTTAAGCAAAGTGTATTTCATACCAGGCCACTTTCTGTACCAAGTCATCCTGGATCGGCTCTTTTTGTTGATGTATTTGTTATGGGTTTTTTGTTGTTGTTGTTGTTGTTGTTTTCGTTTTTGTTTTATTCCTTGGTTGTAAGGAAAGAAGAAGGACAAATATAGCAAATAAAATGTATGGCATAACATTTGATATGTATTTAAATAAAAATTATTTGTTGAATTAAAATTCCAATTTAGTTAGTCATCATATAGTTGGTCTTCAGTCTACTGCTGACTCAAGCAATGAATGATGTGGAGCCACATGGGAGTGACTAACAGTGACAAGGTTGGGGTGCTGGCTTCCCGGCTTTCATGGTAATCTGTGGGAAGCAGTGTATGGCCACTGTCTTACCAGACAGAAGATATGGAAGACAAGTCACCGTTTCTGGATGATGCTGTCATCACCACATGAAGTTTGGTTTCGTGGTGAAGTCTTGCTGTTGCCTTCCGCTCTGAGTACCTAGAATACCCATTCTCCATTGTCTTCTCTAGATTTCGGTTATATTTGTCTCCAGTTGCCACTGCATGCTTTCCATAGAGTGGTGGTTCTCAGTCCTTTTGGGGATAAAATGACCCTTTCATAGTGGTAGCATATCAGATATCTTGCATATAAAATATTTATATTTTAATTATAGGAATACCAAAATTATAGCTATGAAGTAGCAACAAAAGCAATTTTATGGCTGGGATCACCACAACATGGTGAACTGGATCAAAAAGTCCCAGCCTTAGCAAGGCTGAGAACCACTGCCATAGAGGAATGCTTGACTCTTGTACTTTTGATTTTACAGTTACATTTTACTTTTGACAGTTTTATACAAGCATACAAGTGCTAGGATCATTTTCACTCCCCGTTACCCTTTCTCCTCCCCTCCCACCCCTGCTAACCTCCGTCCTTAGTCTTTCCAACTAGCCCCATCCTACTTTCATTCTCACACAGATGTGCGCAGTCACAGCTGCTTATGCTCATGAATGGCTAAGTCATAACTAGAAAACTGCGTTCATAGCATTTCAACCCATTCTCCAGATCTTACAGTCTTCCCAGCCTCTTGCTGTGATGTTTCCTGGACCTTGGAGGGAATGTTGCAGATGGTCTATTTAGGAGCATGCAACGCTTACTTATTCTCATCACATTGGCAATTTGTGAGTCTTTGCATGAATCACCACTCACTGGAAAACAAACTTATCAAGGCCAAGAGCAGCACTAGTATACACACATGAGTGTGTATATACACATAGTTATAAGGCAGTTTGACTACATTATCTATTTAGTAACTCTAGTATATTTCCCTGACCCTGGCCTGTGATCTCCTCAGTCAATATACTTTTTCCAAAGTTTATATTTCTGGACATGTATTTCCTTCCTGTATGGCAGGAGAATGATTGGTTATCCCAAAACAATTGTGCCACTATTTCTCCAGTAGTCATGTCTTACTGAGCAGATCAGTATTTTCAAGTAGAGTGTCTACAGCTGAGTAAAACCATTGATGACTTTTCTCTTCCACTTGCATGTAAAGTACCTTTTAGTAATATGAATGTTTATATTTTTAAGCTCTTATAGGCTAGATAAGATTTTATAGAGACTCAGAAAAAGATATTAGGAAATTTTATAGAATTCTGTTTTTAGTCCAAATAAAACAACTAGAGACAAAGTAAATGCTACTTATTAGGAATAACAGAGTGGTAGAATATAAATATTCATATATTTATATGTACATAAATTTATAGTTCACAGAGAATGAGACAAGGGGGAGATTCTAAAGATAAAAATATAGTAGTATTGGAGATCAAGGGGATCCAAATGGGAAAGGAAGAAGTCAAATTATCCCTATTTGCAGATGATATGATAGTGTATATAAGTGACCCCCAAAATTCCACCAGAGAACTCCTACAGCTGATAAACACCTTCAGCAAATGTCAGGATATGAAATTAACTCAAAAAAGTCAGTAGCTTTCCTATATACAAAGAACAAACAGGCAGAGGAAGAAATTAGGAAAACTACTCCCTTCACGATAGCCACAAGCAATATAAACTATCTAGGAGTAACTCTAACCAAGCAAGTAAAGGACTTATTTGAAAACAACTTTAAACCTCTGAAGAAAGAGATTGAAGATGACATCAGAAGATAGAAGGATCTACCTTGTTCATGAATCAGGAGAATTAACATAGTAAAAATGGCCATCTTACCAAAAGCAATTTACAGATTCAACACAATCTCTATCAAAATACCTACAAAATATTTTGAAGATATTGAAAGATCAATTCTCAAATTCATATGGGGAAATAAAAAGCCCAGAATAGCAAAAACAATCCTACACAATAAAAGATCCTCTGGAGGAATCTCCATACCTGATCTCAAGCTGTACTACAGAGCAACAGTAATCAAAACAGCATGGTACTGGCACAGCAATAGGCTGGTGGATCAATGGAATCGAATTGAAGACCCAGAGATGAATCCACACACATTTGGTCACTTGATTTTTGACAAAGAAGCCAAATCTATTCAATGGAAAAACGATAGCATCTTCAACAAATGGTGCTGATCTAACTGGATGTCTATATGTAGGAAAATGCAATTAGGCCCCTATTTGTCACCATGCACAAAACTCAAGTCCAAGTGGATTAAAGACCTCAACTTAAAACCAGAGACATTAATTCAGTTAGAGGGAAAGGTGGGGATGAGCCTGGAACACATAGGCACAGGAGACAACTTCCTGAACAGTATACCAACAGCCCAGGCCTTAAC
This sequence comes from Acomys russatus, assembly GCF_903995435.1. NCBI lineage: Eukaryota > Metazoa > Chordata > Mammalia > Rodentia > Muridae > Acomys > Acomys russatus. The sequence goes on along the minus strand of NC_067142.1, from coordinate 78,100,793 downwards.
GTCAACAATTAATAAATGGGACCTCATGAGGCTGAGAAGCTTCTGTAAGGCAGGAGACACTGTCAGCAGAACAAAGTGACAGCCTACAGACTGGGAAAGGATCTTCACCAACCCTTCATCTGACAAAGTCTAATATCCAAAATATATAAAGAATTCAAGAAATTAAACACCACAAAACCAAACAACCCAATTGAGAAATGGGGCTCAGAACTAAACAGAGAATTCTCAACAGAGGAATATCAAATGGCTGAGAAACACTTCAAGAAATACTCATCCTCGTTAGTCATCAGAGAAATGCAAATCAAAACGACACTGAGATTCCATCTTACACTCATCAGAATGACTAAGATCAAAAACTCAAGTAACACCACATGTTGGCAAGGATGTGGAGAGAGAGGAACACTCCTTCATTGCTGGTGGGAATGCAAACTAGTACAACCACTTTGGAAAGCTATCTGAAACTTTCTCAGAAAAATGGGAATAGGGCTTCCTGAAGACCCAGCTATTCCACTCCTTGGAATATACCCAGAAGATGCGCTACCACACAACAGGGACATATGCTCAACCATGTTCATAGCTGCCTTATTCATAATAGTCAGAACATGGAAACAGCCTAAGTGTCCCTCAAGTAGAAGAATGGATAAAGAAACTGTGGTACATTTACACTATGGAATACTACTCAGCTATTAAAAATGAGGAATTCCTGAAATTTGTGGACAAATGGATTGATCTAGAAATTATTATAATGAGTGAGTTCACCCAGAAGCAAAAAGAGACAAATGGTATATACTCACTTATATCAAAACACTAGTCCAAGGGATACGTATCATGAAAATCTTTACTTACCAAGAAAGTGGGTCAGAGGAGAGGACATCCTATTGAGACTTTAGGTGAGAATAGCATGGAAGAAAGGAGAAATAGAAGGATCCAGAGGGTCCTGGAAACCTACAAGAAGAACTTTATGACAGGCAGATCTGGGTCCTGAGGTCCTCCTCAAACTAAGGCACCAGCCAAGGAGAATATAGGCAGTAAACTTTGAACCCCTACCCAGACCTAGCCGATGAACAGGATATTCTCCACCGTTGAGTGGAGAGTGAGATCTGACTTTCACACGAACTCCGGTGCCCCTTTTCTGACCACGTCCCCTGGATGGGGAGGCCTGACGGCACTCAGAGGAAGGATAGCAAGTTACCAAGAAGAGACTCGATATTCTAAGAGCATATATAGGGGGAGGAGGTCTCCCTCAATCACAGACATAGGGGAGGGGAGAAGGGGGGAAGCGGGATGGAGGGAGGAATAGGAGGATACAAGGGAAGGGCTAACAATTGAGATGTAATATGAATAAATTAATAAAAAATTTTTTTAAATATAGTAGTATTATATCTGATATTGAAACAATAACCTTAGCAACATTGGCTAATAGCAAAGACGGCACCAGTGTGAGGTTAAGTTGACAGTTGCATGGCAGATGTCCCTGCAGAGGCGTTATTCACTTGCTTCTGTGGTGACATCTGTGCAAGCTTGTAATTATTGCAGACTATTCTACAACAATAACTGTGTGTATAGTAAGAGTGTGTCTGTCAATCAGCCATCCCAACCTTTTTCATCTTTCCTCTCCTTTTTAGTTAGGACTGACAACAGCAACTCCATTTTTATTCCAACAACAAATCACACTTCATTCAACAATGTTATACCTTTCCACAGGCTCAAAACATGTTCTCTTTAATAACTGATTTTACTGCAATGTGTGTTTAAAAACATTTCTGTTATACTTAGAAAGGAAAAATGGTATGTGTGTTTGTTGTCCTTTAACAGTTAAACTTGCCAGACAGAGCAGAACACAGGACAATGTTCATCCCTAATTTTGTGTGTGTGTGTGTGTGTGTGTGTGTGTGTGTGTGTGTGTGTGCGCGCGTGTATGCATGTGTGTGTGATGAGTATGCGTATACAGGTGCATGTGTGTGCATATGTGTGTAGAGGTCAGAGGTTAACATCAAGTATCTTTCTCTATTGGTCTCCACCATTTTGCAGGGTGGGGGGTGGGGGAGGAAGAACAATATCTTTCTGGACACAGAACTCATGAATTGGCTAGACTGGCTTGCTAGTAGGTGCTGGGAGTCTGCCTGTCTTTCTCCCACCAGTGGGAACTGGAAGTCTGAATTAGGTCTGTATGCACGTACAGTGGGTACTGTATTGGGCCATGTCCTCAGTTCCTAGAGCACTTTAACTGCACAACATTTAGAGATGGCTAGGTTCCTAATAGAGATATCTAGTACTCTGCCTTTCAAAAACATGTTTTGGGCTGGGTCTGTAGCTAAATAACAGAGTTCTTACATAGTCTACCCAAAGCCCTGGCCATAGTCAGTCTCCAGTACTCTCAGAAAGCTGTATAAGTGCAAGTAATCCACGCCTTCCTGGGCCTTTTTCAGGTGGATAGGGTTAAGACAATTTAAATGGAATTTTTGTTCTGTTTTGGTTTTTTTGGAATTCCTAAGCTTCTACCAGTTAGCTGCTCCACCGCACAGCCTCTCCCACCAAGCTTTTTCTATACTGCTCCTTCTTCTGAATTCCCAAGTTCAATCAATGGCCCTACCACTGTTATACAAGTCAGAAACCTGAGCTTCATGCATCAGTATCCCTTCTCCAGTAAAACATGTCTGTCTCGCATCAGGGTGGAACTTGCTTTTCTGATGAGGACCTGGTCTTGTCCACTTTCCAACCGCATTAATATGTCCTGTTTTAGATCATGTTCAGTGTGTCAGGAACACTGGAAACAATATCTTGATTTTTGCCTCCATCAGCCTTGCCTCCTCTGAGCCCACACACCATTGTGTACATCTTCAAAATGTCCCTTCTAAACTACTGACTGTCCTGTGTCACTGTTCTACCTCCAACCCCTTCAGGCCCTGAGAACCTGACCATCCCAATCCAACCAGCTGCATTGCCTGGCTCTCCTTCTCGAATCACCTTGGACTTTTCAGTCCCTGAGAACCGTCTGCATCTGTCTCCCACACTGCACTATTTCACACCTCGGTAGCCTTGCTAATTCTCCGTCCTCTGGCAGCAATGCTCTCAGCCATGCTCTGTAACTCAGCCAGCTCCTAATAATATCCTCCAGAGCCCTCCTCAGCCATTCTCCCTTCCATCTCCTCCTGACCCAGACCCCAAAACTGGGATGGACTCTTCTCCTTTATGACTCCCAACTCTGGACTAGCCCTTTCTAACATTTACCTCACAACAACAAAATTACTATGTGATTATTAAACTAGACTCTCGGCTTCTAGAGGACAAAGGTGCTGCTCATTCCTGGACATATAAAAGAGAACCAATGGGTGAAGAGGGATATCAGCAGAGATAAGCACAGGAAAAAGTGTATGAAGCTTGTTCTTGGGTGCATTAGAGCTCCCATTCTCTATTGGCGGAGGCCCCACTTGGCTCTAATGCATGTAAGCACAAACAAGAGTGGCTCTGACTGCGGCTGGTGCCATAGCTGTTGTTTGTGCTTAGATAGGCAAATGCTCTTGTTCTTCATGGTGTCCTATCTCTCTGAAGGCTCCCTACAGGGGTACAGTTTTGATTCTTAGAGCTTCTATTATGTTAAAAATCATTGGTGTACTCCAAGTCTTAGCTCCTGATGCCCCAGAGCTGGAAAAGAGTTTCCTGTATAAGAACATGAAGGATAAAGTATGTGGCACCTTCCATGGCCTGTGGAGATTCTGTCCCATCTTTGGTCTGCTTCTGTCCCTCAGTGAGTCCAGATGTCAGCTCCCTCACTGACAGGACCCATCCTAGCCCTCTGAGCAGGAACTGAGAAGGTAGAACTGCATTCCCATCCTAGTGTAGACTGATGTTCCAGCGCCATGTCTTAACCTCACTTCCTGCCTCCCTCCATAAAGGCATCTTAAGATTCCAACTATTGCTGCTCTCAGAGATGCACTATTGTCTGTGCAAACAAGATTCCTTTAAAGCTGCGGATGGCGGCAGGAATGGTGGCACACGCCTTTAATCCCAGCACTTGGGGAAGCAGAGGCAGGGGGATCTCTGTTAGTTTGAGGCCAGCCTGGTCTACAAAGCCAGTCCAGGATAGCTGAGGCTATACAGAGAAACCCTGTCTCCAAAAACCAATAACCCAAGTCGGGGGTTCCTTTAGAACTTTGTCGTAAGTATCACTTTTCTTCTGCACAACTTCTTCCCAGGGAATTTCCCCCATGCCCCAACATCTCGTGCTTCTTAATACAGCCTTTTCCATTTGAATAAAGTGGCTATCTCCTATGTGTATATATAATGCCTGAAATATAATGCCTAACAATATGCACCCATGTTCTGGTTGGATGACAGCTGGCTTTAGATGTATAATGGCCTTAGATATTCTTGTGCAAAAATATAGATTTCCCCTTGTGCTGTTGTTCAAACAATCTCCTGGATGAGTCTATAGCACAGAATTTTAAAATTATCTAAATACCTAATCCCAGATACTCAAATATATTGTTCATCTCAAAAGTTCCACAGGACAAGTCCATGTAATGTTTAGACTTTGATTTCCCAACTCATCCTCAGAGATCACCCTCTTGAGTGATTACCCCTTTCTCACAGATTTGTTCAGGCCTTTTTCCCCCTAGGAGATAGTACATATGGAATTGATAATATATCATCTGTTTCCATCTTCAAAGCAAATCATAATAAATTTCATTAGTGATAGTGATTCGTGGTTAGATAAATTAGGAACTAAATGAAAAACCGTAGAGCATTTAGTTGTCTGCTCATGCATAATGAACTACTCCAGTGCCTCCCTACTTAATACAAACATTTGTTCATCTCTCACAATCTTATAAGTCACAAATGTATGCATGGTGCAGCATTCAGGATGCAGGATCCAGGGTGCAGCCAGGCTCTATCGTTCTATGTGGAAAACGTGCATTAAAGAGCTCAAACTGGTTTTGAGGATCAACAGTGGGTCACTTATGAGCCTGGCACCTTGCAGGGCAGCTAACTAACCGAGCAGACAATCAGCATCTACTTATAGTCTTTCCAGAATGTCAGTCTCAGGGAAGTATGCTACTGACAGGATGTGGCCAACTTTCTACAAAGCAAGTGGTCAAAAAGACAAACTTCCACTGCTCAAAGCAGCACAGTAGCATTTGCAGTAGTCTACCTTGGTTTACCTGGGACAAGAAAGGATATAAACCTTGTTTCTCAATACAAAGAATCAGAAAGCCATGTATTAATGTCTCATCGGATATTACTGGAAAGATAAGGGCATCTTTGTCTCTTCAAAGATTTATCAGATGGCCACTACTGAATGGCAGAGGCCACACTGAGTCATGCAGCAAGAGTACAAACCAACAGGCAGAGGGCAGCTTGCTGTCATGGGTTGGCCAATGCACAGTGTTTAGTTTAAAATGATTGCCTATATTTAAAGATTGATATAGATGTTTATATAAAATCAGAGTTGTAAAGTTTTCTGGGAGAAATTAACCTAATAATACTTGGTTTGAGTGGGAGCCACCTGGCTTGAGTGGGAGCCCTCAGCTTGAGTGGGCGTCAGCCGGCTTGAAATGAGTAGCTGCACCTATTGCAGAGAGAACATAGGCTACCTAGATTTTGGAGTTTAGGTATCTATCTATCTATATATGCATATATGTGTATTATGTGTATGTGTGTGCATATATGTATATATATATGTTCACATATGTGTGCCAAATCACTCTTGAGGACAGATATGTATATTATATATCCATATATCCATATATATAAGCATACTTGTAATAAGACTCAGATTATCCCCCTTTAGACATATAAAATCTAGAGCATATACATGAAAGAAGATGTTCAAAATAACATTTTTACTCTATCTAGAAGTACAGAGGTAACTTGTGTCTAGCCACAGAAGCTTGTATGGACTGTTATGAAGCCTAACACTGAGCTACTTGAGAATAGGGAAATCGGATAGGTGCTCGTTGTCGGCTTCTTTCAAGATGAACCCTGAACATATAGATGGAAATGAGAAAAGCCATCTAAAGACCTAGGTTGCTGGATTAAAATTCCTGTCCTTGAGTGTCTTCAAACTGTCCAAGTGTTATATGGCAAAACTGCTTTGTAAAAATGCTTAACATCAATCACCTATGAGTGAGGCTCCCAAGCAATGCCACATGCTAATCAATAACTGCTCTTCATGGTCATTTTCCCTGCAGTTGTCTTGGAAAGTTATAAATGATACTCAATTGTAGCTTTAATTTCTACTTCCCCAATCTCCACTGAGGATGAGTATTTTTTATAACTGTCCTACATTCATGTCTCCTTAGTAATGCTGACTTCTTCCTCCTCCTCCTCCTCCCCCTCCTCCTTCTCCTCCCCCTCCTCCCCCCTTCCCCCTCCTCCTCTTCCCCCTCCTCCCCCTCCTCCTTCCCCCTCCTCCCCCTCCTCCTCCCCCTCCCCCTCCTCCCCCTCCTCCTCCTTGCTGACTTACATGGTTTTTTGTTTTGTTTTGTTTTGTTTTGTTTTGTTCTTGACACCAACCAGTTTTCTGTTACATGTGCTACAGTCTCATCTCTGATTTGAACATTCAGTTTGGTTTTACCCTATTCATATGCTGGAAACCATGCATCTACACACTGTCAGAATTTAACTAGTTTTGCTCTTAAGCCCTGAACCCACAAATATGTCCAAACAACTTCCCCCTTGAGTATTTAAGACTTTACGTCTTACTAGTAAAGAATTATTTCTCCTGAAACTATTTTTATTCATAGTGTGGTGCGGTGTGAGCACCTCACTCTTTGCTGTTAGACACTCACTTCTCCCAACCCTGTGTTCTCCCTCTTCTCTCAAGATTCCTGTATACAAGGCATGCTGCTCAGCTCTTCAACTTACTGGCCTGACTTCTCTCTGCTGCACTGGTGTGCTATCTTAATCAGCATGGCTTGAAAAATACTACAAGAGAGCATGCTTTTCCTGCCCGTCCTTCTCAAGAGCAACTGATTAAGTTATTCTTATTTATTTGCTCCCCAAATGTAAATACATTTTATATTACTATATAAAAATTACTATTGCTGGCATATAGATGCAGGCTACTTTTAAAACATCAGGCTTAGATTCCAGGAACCTTTCTGAAAATCCTTTATTCTAATCAGTTGTCTTTAAATTGTGTGACTATTCTTTGTAAGATAGAAAATTATTACCATTAACTAATAGCAGTTTTGTTCCACACATATACTACTGTGTTTCTTTTTTTAAAGTATATTTCATTTATTATAATTTATTCACATTACACCCTGATTGCTATCCCCTCGCTCTTATCTTCCCATACCCACCCTCCCTCCTTCTTCTGCCTGTTCCCCTCCCCTAGACCTCTGATGGAGGGCCCTCCTACCCCAACTTTCTGGTGACAACCTATTAGGTCTCATCAGGACAGCCTGCTTCCTCTTCCTCTGTGTGCCCACTAGGCCATCTTGCCAAAGGGCAGTGACCAAATCGTGGGCACTAGAATGAATGTCAGAGGTTCAGCCGCAGTGCCCCCCTCCCTCCCATGTGGAGAGTCAGCAGTTCATTGCTTATATATGAACAGGGCATCTTGGTTCTCTGCATGCATTGTCCTTGGTTGGTGTATCAGTTTGTGCAGACCCTTTTGTGTCCAGACCTGCAGGCCTTGACGGTCTCCCTGTGGGCTACTGTTCCCTCCTGGACCTTCCATCCTCCCACTCTTCCCTAAAACTCTCAGTGCTCCACCCAGAGAGTCCAGCTTTGAGTCCCAATATCTGTCCCAATCCCCCACTGGGTGGAGTCTCTCAGAAGAGATCTATTTTGGCTAATATCCCACTTATAAGTGAGTATATACCATGCATGTCTTTCTGGGTCTGGGTTACCTCACTCAGGATGATCTTTTCTAGTTCCATCCATTTGCCTGCAGATTTCAAATGCTACTGTGTTTGCTATTTGAAGGATTCTTCAGCTTCCCTGTAAAGTAAGACATTTGCTGAGATTTTCTCAGCCCTGTGGAAATTAAAGGCCATGTTTTCACCAAGCTAGCAGTGTATGGGTGAGCACACTGACCTCTTTGGATTAACTCTTAGACTCTTTATGTTGGGTCTTTGTTCAGTCTCTGAGTCACAGATCTTAGCAATTTAGATAAGTTTTTCTTGCCCAAGATTAGACACCCCCAGAGGCATAAAAATCTCAGCAGACAAGCTGTATCTGAGCTTGTAGGCAGCCAGGCTGAGAGCAGAGCTAAGACTTGTGTGACAGGTCTAATGTCTCGCCCATGAGCTGTCAGGATTTATCTGAGACCACATACTGGCTGTGGAATCTGGGGGGGGGGTCATTGTAGCACCATCTCAATCAAGTGAAACCAAAACATCCTTCACTGTCAGCCTTTGGGTTCTGTTGCTTTTAGAAATAGATTAACTCTTTCAACCCCTTCTCTGCTGTCAACCATCCACAAAGAAGGTAGACAGTGTATGTCAAAAGCTTGGGGTAGAGGTATTAGACTCTGGAAAGTGGATGGCAAGAAATTAAAAATGCGTGCTAGAAATATGGCTCAGGGGGGAGGGGTACTGTTGCCAAACATGATGATCAGAGTTCATATTGTAGAAGGAAATACAAACTTCTACAGGTTGTCCTCTGAACCCATGCATGGGCCATCACACACACACACACACACACACACACACACACACACACAGACACAAACACACACAGAGATACACACACACACATACACATACACTGGGCAAATGTAATTTTAAAATTAAAAAACTCAAGCAAGTGATTCGACCGTGGCAGTGGACTGGAGAAACTTTATTCCTTTCTGATGTTTTAGTTAAATCTGCCCGTGCTTGCTGTTCTCAGGACAGTGGTTACTCACAAGGTAGATGGATGCTCACTGAGAATCTCTTAGGCCAGTGGTTATCGACCCCTTTGAGGGTCAAATGACCCTTTCCTGGGGTCACCTAACACTGTTGTAAAACACAGATATTTACATTGTGGTTCATAATAGTTATGAAGTCGCAACAAAAATAATGTTATGGTTGGAGGGATCACCACAACATGAAGAGCTGTACTGAAGGCTCACAGCATTAGGAAGGTATAGGGCTCCTGTCACAGATTGACTTTCTAGCCCAGCTTGCATTGTGTGTGCTTTGGTATCTGCACCCTTTGGCCTCTTGCTCTCCACCTATTCACTGCCTCTCTTTGCTGAAGAATTTCTAAGACATCCTTCTAGGACTTGGCTCCAGCCCACCCACCAGACAGCCACCTGTGATTGCCCATGTCCTTTATGGCACTCTCTTTACATTTGGTACCCCTTTGTCCCTCAACATTTAGGTTATAGATGTTTTATGTTACCTTCTTGACAATATTTGCTCCTGTCTAAATAGTGATACATTTTTGTCACTGAAATAAACAACAAATCATCTGTTCAAGAAATACACCTTAAAATGAGATGAGAAGGGGATATATAACAGAATAATTTTAACTAACATGGGGAATGGCTATACTGCTGGTAGTTCCAGGGCTACAGTCGTATCAGATGAAGAAAATTATATCCTTGGAGGTGCCTTCCTTCAATGGGATGCAAAGAGAAATGTAGAGGGGTGTGGAAGCCATGAGCCATGGAGAGAGATGCAGCCCTTAGGTGGCTGTAAAGACTTCATGACATTAAACTTTGACTGGATCCCACAAGTTGAGATGGCTGAAACTAAGCCCTTCCCTCATGGCCCTGGACTCTACCTGGAGCTGGGCACCCAACAGGAAGGGCAGGCTTCCCACTTACTTGTTCTCCTATTTAACAGTTGTTTACTGAACACATACTATATGCCAAGGACTGCACATAGTGTACTGCACATACCCCAGTGAATAGATATCACAGACATGTACAGGGCTTCATGTTCTCGTGGGGAAAGATGTGCAATAAAGAATTAAGCAATTGGACAACAGCATTTTACAAAGTCCATGGAGTGGGTAAGTTATTCACCGCCACATAGATACCTATCCGTGCTGCTTTTGACAGTGTCTTCAAATATTTCCTCCAAGTCTACTATCCTCAGATAGTTAATTTTTCAATGTCAGACTTTAAAAAAGTTTTTTTTATCTCTGCCAGTCTTGTTCTTTCTTTTTCCTGTGCATGTGTGTGCGCATGCCATCTCACATTTCTTGACACACAAAGAGGCAGTACTTTACAAAATACCATCTCAATTAAATCCCAACACAAAACATGCATTTACTATCATTAGTGTAACTCATTCACAGAGAACAGCTGGAGCTGACTGGCAAGACAGGCTACTCTGCAGATGAGGACAATTATCTATGGGAGCCAAGTTTATATCCTGAAACAGATTATGTGCCAACTTCTTTGTTTGGTTGGTTTGGTTTGGTTTGGTTTGGTTTGGTTTTGATACAAGTTCTTTCTATTTAACCCTGGCTAGCCTGGAACTTGCTATGCACATTAACCTGGCCTTGAAGGCAAAGAGATCAGCCTGCTTCTGCCTCTCAAGGGCTAGGATTAAAATCCTGGGCTACTATGCCTGAACCCAGTAACCACTTCTTATCTTGTCAACCAGAGATGAGTCAATGATGTACACGATCCCACCTTGACCAGGATTATTAGTGATGCATCCCTCTTACCTCTTACCCAGAGTAGTCATATACTCAAACTTTAATCTGATGTTGGTACCCAGAAAATGGAGCTGGGGCCACTGTAGCCTTCTATCTGTTTCTCTGTGCATTGATTAAATCCCTTTCTCTGATTTTCACAAATAAATAACTGAGCTGATGCTGAATATGGCCTGAGATCATATGGCAAGGTAAGTTTTGAAGGAAGCTATGCAAGCATGTCCTCTGCTTCCACAGCCTCTAAAACCCTGTGTGCAGATCTGCTACCACCCCACCACAGAAAAGTCAATTCTTCCAAAGGAAGGATGCCCCACACGGTATCCATCTCCCCAGAAGGCAGGAGGTAACAGAAGCCATAGGACATGGCATATATACAGAGAGACTTAGAGAAACTCCAGGAATTAAGAGATTTATACCACAGGCTGTGCAGCCCGGAAACCTATTTCGTAAACCAAATCACCCCGTGTAGCAGCTTTCATCCCACAATGGCAGAACCAAATAGAGTTGAGACCCTATGTTCCACAAAGCTTTAAATACCTAGTCTGGTGGTTTACAGGAAATGTTTGAGGTATAGTACTTGGGTAAATTTTGCCAGGGTGAGCTCAACTATCTTTCTCTCTCACGTCAAGGAATGATTTAAATGAAGCTTTAATGTCCCTATTGGTTGGAAGAGCTAAAATGTATACTTCTGCAATGGTCAAAACAGGCCCGCCCCCATGGGTGGGCCCCTCCATCCCACACACTTCTTCCAGCTGTCTTCCTGTTCTTATTTGGCTGTCTGTAGGTTGCCTGGGTTGTATTTAAAATGTGTCTTGTTGACAGAGGTTTCCCAAATTATACCACAGACTGCCATTAAGCATAGCTTAGGCGGGGCGACTGGGAGGGATAAATGTCACCTGCTGGGGAGGTTAAAGTGGCATTTGAGCTTATATTAACTCAGCTCCAGATGCTATTTGAATTGGGCATGGCAGGATGACCGTGACGATTATTAATGGACTATTATATTTGTAATACTGTGACTCCAACATTCTTAGTGCATGTGGTTGTTCCAACTGAGAATACATCCCTGTTTTTAAGCCTTACTTTGAGTAAATAGGAACTGTTTGTTTGGAATGTTCATTGATAAAGTATTCTTATTGATTAAAGCAGAGAAGAAGAACTGAGTGGTTTATGACTTGAATTCCTTTGGGAAACTATTCTATACCCCGAAATACCAGCCCCATCCTGCATGTGCATGTACATGATCTACACACACGCAGCTCACATGCACATGTTCTGGAAGTCTGTTCTAATGTAAGATACTGTCTATCTCTAGGAAGCTCTTCAGTGTCTTCCCAATTTAGCTCAATTAACATGGTATTCGTTTGTTCTCTTCTGCTCTTGGACACCACCCCTGAGACTCAAACAGGTGTCTTTACTGCTCCAAGTCTTGCTCTCCCTCCTTCCATGCAGTGCAGCTCAGAATGGATGATGTACTTTTTTTTTTAAAGATTTATTTATTATGTATCCAGTGTTGTCTGCCTGTAGGCCAGAAGAGGGCATCAGGTTACATTTAGATGGTTGTGACCTACCATGTGGGTTGCTGGGAATTAAACTCAGGACCTTTGGAAGAGCAGGCAGTGCTCTTAACCACTGAGTCATCTCTCCAGCCCCGGATGGTGCTCTTTTGGGGGACAAACAGGAACCAGCTGCCTCAAGGTCCTCCACCCAGCCCAGCTGCCTCCTTCCTCTTAATTTCAGAGCCACTTCTCAGGATGGTGTGCTAAAAGACCCAGATCTGGAAGTCAGCCAGACTTGGGATCAACTTGGAAACTAATTTTTTTTACTTAGCAGTTTCTGACTTGCACTGTTCCCTAGGATGGTAGCCACTCAGACTATGACACAGGCTGCCTTCCCACCGCCCCACACCTGTGCTTGTGCCTGTGCCTCCACTTTGCCTTCTGTGTTCAGATCAGGAAAATAAACTTGGAATGAAGAGTCGTGCCTGACTTACCTCTTAGAGCCTCAGCAATAAAACAGCCAGAGGTCTGGTTTTTAAAAAGGACCAGAGGTGGGGGTGAGGTGGGAATCAGTGAGGAAGCCCTTGCTGCCCAAACATGGGGACTTGAGCTCAGCGTCCCAGAGTACATGTAAAAGCCAGGAATGGAGGCACACACCAACCCCAGCACTGCACGTTTAAGGCAGGCAGGTCCCTGGAGCTTGCTGGACAGCCATTCTAGCTGAAGGAGCAAAAGCCCATGTTCAGCAAGAGACCCTGCCTCAAAAGGTAAAATGAAAAGTGACCAAAGAAAATACCCACAGAGTTGACCTCTGGTCTCCACATGCACAGAACCAGGCAAGCACAACCGCACAGCCATACATACACTAATGTGCCACATAAACAAGTAATAATAAAAGTTGTAAGTAAATAAAAACAGGCCAGAAGCCTTAATAGGACATCTGACAAGATGTCCAAGTGAAAAAATAAGGCCAGGAAGAGGAACTCCATATCACATTAGCAGGAAGCTTGGGATCTAGCGAGATGGATGGCACATCTATTACAATGACTGGCATCCGGAACACGGACAAGAGCAGCAAGGATGCAGACCAGCAGCTGGACATGTTGCCTCAACAAACAGTGTGTTGGTTCCTTAATCCCATCACAACATACACCCAAAAATTCCTGAAGACCTGTGTCCCCCACAGAAGCCTGGATACACATAATAGTTAGAGAAGTTTGAATGATGCCAGATGTGGTGGCATATGCCTGTAATTCCAGAACTCAGGGAGAGGGCAGAAGCAGGTGGATCTCTGTGAGCTCAAGGGCAGCCTGGTTTACAAAACGAGTCCAGGACAGCCAAGGCTACACAGAGAAACCCTGTCTCAAAAAACCAAAACAAAAATTTGGCTGACAGGTGACAAAACAAGAAAGCAATGAGAGTGTCCATCAGCAGGTAAATAAGTAAAGAATAAAGAAACTACATCATTATCCAGGCAATGGAATATTATTCAGTACTAAAATGAAGCGCTATAGGCCACCGAAAGAGGTAAAGGATGCTTGTGCACATTTTAAGGAAAAGCAACTGAGAAGGCTACACGATGAACCATATCAACTATATGATGCTGTGGAAAAAGCCAACACAGTGCAGGTAGCAAGATTGCTGATGGCCAGAGTTTAGGGGAAGGGAGAGGCGAACAGGTAGAACACAGCGGATTCCCAGGGCACTGGGACTCTGCATGGTGCTACAGTGGTTGGCCCACATCACCACATACTTATCTAAACTAATCATATTGACAATACCAAGAGTGAATGCTATGCGACAGTGGTGTATCTATATATATTCACGGAGTGTAATGAATGTAGCACCCTGATGGATTTTTGGTCATCCATAATTAATGCATGCGGGACCAGAGGAAAAATACGGAAACTCGGTGTTTCTCTCAGTGTCTCTGCGAATATAAGTTGGCCTGCACCACCCTTCCCACTCAGGCTCTAATATAAGTTATATCATGACCTGAAGGTGCTACAGGAGCTGGCCTCCTCAATAGATACAGACTATGTCCAGAAAGTATTTAGGGATGGGGGTATGATGTGCCATTGGAGGAGTCAGAGGTCTCCTATTGAGAACATGATGGGGGAGCAGAGGCCTACAGGGAGAAAGGAAGTGGGCTGTATAAGAGAGCAGTGAGCAAGAAAGCCCTATGCACGAGGGCAAGAGAAGGAGGGGACAGAGAAAGTCAGGGATACCTGGGACCAGGACAGCAGCTTGCTGGCCATGGGGAGGGATTCAGTTTTATTCCAAGTGAGGTGAGTATTTTAAGCAAAGTAGTCCAACCTATATTTGAAAGTGGCCACTAACCTGGTGCATGGAGTTTGGGCCATAGAGGAATAAAGGCAGGCATGGTGGGACTAATTAGAAAGTTTATAAAAGTTCAGGTAAGAACTGAGACTGCCATCAGAGAAGGAGGGGGAAGATTGTGGTTGACAGGTGGTTTAGGTTCTGGATATTTTTTGGAAGCAAACTCCATAATACAGATGTATTAGACATGAAATAACAGAGGAGGAAAGGAATGCAGGATGACTCTACGGTTTTGACATAAGGTATTTAGTGGGTGGATTTGTGTTTACTAAGTGGAGATGTGGTGGGAAATAAGAGATTTTACTTTGGGCCTCTGTCAAGTTAGAGGTACCTACTAGGCAGTCATGTAGAGAGTCAAAGACACCATTTGACATACAAATACGGAGTTCAGGGGGGAAGTCTCGGTTAGTTCCTGCATGGACATTCCAGTGTTTGGAAGCCAAAATATGAGAAGGAATCAGCTAAGAAGGAAGAAGATAGGCTTTCTCTGTCAGAGGAAAACACACACACACACACACACACACACACACACACACACATGCAGCACGCAGAGAAAGAGAGAGGGAGAGAGAGAGAGAACCTGTTTAATCAGCCATGGAAAATATTGGTAGTAAGCTGAACAGAGAACTGACCATAGACTCAGGAAAATGGAAGATGTCAGTAACATCATCAAAGTGAGTTCCTCAGCTGGTTAGCCTGAATGAGCTTCCCCATTGCTACAGGGACCTTATCACAATTTTTTAATTACGTGTTATGGACTTATGTATCTTCTGCTATGCTCACAATCCACTGAACATAAATTTCAATAGGGCAGGACCATAGCTCTGTCCATCATTCAGAGCCAAAGGCTGTGGCACCTGGAGTCACACACACACACACACACACACACACACACACACACACACATACACACACACACACACACACACACCACATGTTACATACACATATATTCAACGGACACAAATACACATCACAAATACACATAAAACACACACAAATACACACCTACATAAACACACGTCACACACAAACACATAAGGTATGTACACAAATATACTGCACAAACTACACACATATACCCACCTCACATACAAGTGCACATACACACACCCGACAAACTGTACACTTGTGGTCGGATCTAGTCACGGCATGCAAGCAGCCTCAGGTCAGCACAGTGTGGGAAGCAATAGTTAAAATGGCCTAAAGCTCGGATCTTAGCAGGCCACAGCTGTACCTGTTAGAGAATTGTTTGTGCAGCAGTGTGGACACATTGGCCTGGTCACTTCTTACTGATGGGTTTTAGGGTAAGACTTGTTGAGGAAGAACAAAATCAGAAGCGCTCTATGCTGACACTGGGCAAAAGGGCACAAAGACGACAACAGTAGAGACAAAGACAAAGCTACCGAAAAGTCTGTCAGGGAGACCTTATTTGACAGAATCGACAGCAAAGCTCCGATGGACTTTGGCCTGAGTCTTAAGTAATGCCAAATCCATACTGAATGCCAAGTGACAGTGAGAAAGCTGTTTCTCCAGCCTGCAACTTGATATCAGTATAAAAACAATGCAGCTGGACTTGACCATTTACAAACACACCACCACCGTTAAAAAAAAGAAAAAAAAATCAATTTTTCTCTGACAGGAAGGAAAGGGCCAGGGGCCATTCAGCCTAGTGTCAGTTGTGCACTTAGAAGTCTCAGATGGTATCCTCAGCTCCGACAGGCACTAAACATTTGTGTACATAGAATAGTAATAATTTCTTATGCTGACTTGACCTACAAAAAAAAGAAATGTAGATGGCTCTTGCCCATCCCTGAGGAAGGCACTTCAAGTATGATCAGATGCCCTGTACATGCCCAAGGTCACCAAGGTCATCACTGGCACTACTTTGGGATAAGGCTGCTTAGAGAATCGGGGTGACTTTAGTCTATCAGATGCTGCCCTTCCTGTGATAGCCCTGCCAGCATCAAACAGCTCGCTCAGGGTTCTTAATCCACTTGTGCCCATATGGTAACTAGCTCATCTCAGATAGTGTTTCCATCCAAAGCCAGACACTTGTGGTCTCACACCACACCCAGATTTGTGGGTGGAGTTTAGACAAACAGGCAAACACGCAAGTAAAAATATCACTGGGCACAAAAGAGTAGAGTCTTGAAGATAACCAGCAGAAGCCGGGGTGTAACATCGGCCTCATTAGCACAGCCCCAGGGACGGGAGACATCGAGTTACTGGATAGCAAGGATGCAATAAGAAACTTGATAATGACCGTCCACTGCTGAGGTCAGGTCTGCCTCAGGCAAGGAAAGCCGGAGCCTGGCAACATGCACATGCGCGGAAGGGGTCGTGTGCTGCGAGGGCACTGTGTGTCTAAACTGTGGGTGGGACAGTTAATATAGAGCTTTTCCATTCAGGAAATTCAAATCCCTCCCAAAGCCTGGACTTATTAAAAATCTTGAAGTTTCTCACATCTGTTACAAGGCATGCCTCGTCATTGCTGCATGCTGTTGGGTGCCGTGCTCTGGGCCTGAGGTTATGGGCAGCCAGAGTCCTCTCATTGCCAGGCCAGGGATCATTATTATTGGCAGCCTTTGGGGCTGCCAAAGCTTAAGACGCATGATTCTGAGAGGAGCCATCATGCAGGAAGGGCTGAAAGCTGGCCAGCTGTGTGGTGGGCCCAACACTCAATACCCCCATGCCTCTCAACCCAGTGCAACCGGAGCTCCTATGAGAGAAGCTGACCCCCTGAGGTGTTTCAACAGCTATAAAATTCCGCTAATAGCTCATTCAGAGTTCCTGTGCCCCGGACCACCACCATGTCTATGGAAACTGAGTTGGTTCCAAACAGGATGAACCAAACTTCTGTTTAAGCAAAAAAGTTATCCTGGGGCTGAAGGGCTTTAAATGGACCGTGGATAATGTTTTATTGCCTCAGCACTACGGTGAACTCAGCCCCTACACTTAGCCTCACCTTTCACAGTGTTATTTTTAGAGTGCTCATTACACCCAGCTTAAACTAAAAATATGATTCCCAGGAATAGCAGAACCTAGTTTTAATTGTACGAAGAGAAACAAGTACCCGTGGACTCTGATTACACATGCTGTCTCATGTGTCTGACATCACCATGAGGGGTATGCTTTCCGGCTGTTGGATTCGGTTCGGTTTGTTTTGCTTTCCCACTTAGCCTTTTTTAGCACCGGGGCTGTCTCTATAGCTGATGCTTGGATTTCTCATGCTGTGAAACAGAATCCTTGCTTAGGCAAGAAGTTCACCTCCAAGGAGCAACCCCAAACCATCCCAGTCCATCCCAAAGTGGACAGCCCCATACTGCCTGCCGTCCCTCTCACAGGGAGGTCAAGGTCCTGTGGTAGAAGAGTTTTGGAACCTGACAAACGGCAACTGGGTCTGTACCTCGATCCATGATCTCTGGGACTCTGGGTACATATTTAGTCTCTCTCCATCTTATTCTACCATAAAGAAGAATCATAGGTAGTGTAGTGATAAAATGATATTATTAACCTACACTGTGGAAGCCTAATTAAAGTAACAGGTTTTTACTTGACTAATTTTTATACTAGTCAGAATAGTAGGGGCATGCTATAAGCAATAAGGCAAGATGAGAGACATGGGTATGCTGTTATCGGGCCCTGGTGAAGCACGCATGGGGACATACATGACTGTGCTGCAGGCCAGCATGAAGGGCCACACTGACTCTGAGCTCACTTGCAAGGATGCGCTTTATCCAAGAGAAGGACATCCTCGTCGTCAGGCTGGTTCTAGAAGGATCTTAGGGCAGTCACACTCTCTGTCTGGTTTACTTGGGGGATAAAGACAGTGTCTAGCAAGAAGCTCGCTAAGCCAGAGCATGTACCATTGCTTCTTATCTCCAAAAAGATCTTGGGCATCTTACTAAAGACTTTATAATTCACTCATTGCAGCTTAAAAATACAGTTGTGTGGAGAGTGGGGCCTGACTCTAGCCTAAACTCTAATGGCCCCTATTTGACCACTTCCCCTTGGTGGGGAGGCCTGGTGGCACTCAGAGGAAGGGTAAGCAGGCTACCAAGATGAGACCTGATAGGCTGTGATCATATGGTGGGGCACAAGGTCCCCTTCTGTCACAGGCCTAGGGGAGGGGAATAGGGTGAAAGAGGGAGGGAGGGGGGAACGGGAAGATACAAGTGAGGGGATAACAATTAAGATGTAATTGGAATGAATTATTTAAATAAAAGTTTTTAAAAACTGGGAAGGGAGGCCGGGTGTGGTGGCACACGCCTTTAATCCCAGCACTTGGGAGGCAGAGGCAGGCAGATCTCTGTGAGTTCAAAGCCAGCCTGGTCTACAAAATGAATCCAGACAGCCAAGGTTACACAGAGAAACCCTGTCTCGAAAAACCCAAAAACAAAAATTTAAAAAAAAAGAAAAGAAAAAGAAAAACTGGGAAGGGAGGCTGGAAAGATTGCTCACTGGGAAGATACAAGTAAGGCAACAACAATTGAGATGTAATCTGAATAAATTACTTAAATAAAAAATATTTTTTAAATTCATATGTTGTCTCAATCTCCGAATGTGGACATGAGGATTAAATGAATACGGGTGATATGTATGTGCCTTTAGTGCTTTTCTATGTATACACAACTGCTCAAAAAAAGATTTGCTATTAATAGAATTATAGGAAATGCACTCCTGGTAGAGACAACTGCTTGAGCAAAGAGAAGAGTAAACAGGACAATTAATGGATAGTCATGGTCCAGACTGAAATCACAGAGCGTATTTGGGAGAAAGGGCACAGTCCCAAATATCCTCTCTAAGCAATCTTTGAAAATACCTGGTTTTCATCCATTTCTCCACCTGGCCCATGGGTTCTCTGGGATCAGGAACTCCCATTGAAGGCACTCACTGAACATCTCAGCCTTATCTTTTCTAGGGCAGTCACTTCCTGTTCTGGTTTTCAGACAATTGGAGACACTTTGATAGGCAGTCAGCTGCACAGTGCAGTGTGACTGCTGTACCAGGCCATGGAGAAACACATGCTTGAGAGATTTCTATCTGAAGGGGTACCTGGGGGGCTTGAACTTATGTTTATCATCTCGCAAATCCCTTGGTCCTAGAAGGGAGCTTGGTCAGATGGACCAGACAGCCACGCTGGACCTGTGTTGAGCAAACATGGTGTGCTGGAGCGGGGCAGAATACTGAGTTTGACAGCGGTCCTGGGACACACAATAACATAAGGGCCAACACAGCCTCAGAATAAGATACCTGCAAGTTTTGGCTGTAAGCAGCCTGACATCATGGAGCACTCTGATGGTTTCCCAGCCTCTGGCTTTTCTCTCAACACCAGGAAATTTTTACTCTACTATTTTTTTTTTTCAGAGAGATTTTTTTTTAACATACATAGACAAAGAAATAAAACTCATTTTTTCAAAGTAAGAGGATCATTTCACACACTGTTGAGAATAAAGAGCAGGAAAAGGGAAAATGAGGAGAAAGTGAATATACTGTGCCAACTACTCTGGGGCTCAGATACCGTCAACCTGTGTTAATCCAGGATTCCCTACATGTGTGTGTGTGTGTGTGTGTGTGTGTGTGTGTGTGTGTGTATGTATGTATGTATGTATGTATGTATGTATGTATGTACATATGGCTTTGAGACCACAGATTGACCTTCCCACCTCAACTCTAAGTGTACACAGCCTGACACTAGGAAAAACCAGCGGTGCCTCTGGAGTTGTCTGGCCCTGCTAGAATCTTCTCTCTGCCTTTCCCACTTGGACTTCCAGGCCCATAGCCCACTCTGCTCCTCACCGTAGCACATTTCCTACTTTTGGACTCATCTGGAAAGTTTGGCAGCTCATGGCTTATGGTGTTCAAACACAACTCTGGGGTGTGCGAAAAGGAACACAAATGGGCCGGAGGCGGGGCAGATAGATGAGGCCAGGCATGCCCAGCTGCCCTAGCTCTAGCCTAGAAAAGGATGGCCACCCTAGGAGCAGCCTGGCTGGACAGCTGACTCTCACTAATCCTGTCACTGGTGAGCCAGACTGGTCAATTTTCATCTCCCTCTGACCCGCGTGCTGTTCTTTACATCGCTGGCTTTATTTTCAAACCTGTCAACGGGCTTGTGAAAAGGTTACACACATGAGCAAAGGCCTGAGCTGCACCAGAAATGGGCTGGGAGGAGGAAGGCAGGATCAGAATGTGGTACAGAACTCGAGCCACCCAGACCTGAGAAGCCGAGTCAAGAAAGTGTGAGCTCACCATTGTCTGTAATCAGAGCCCAAATGAGACCGTTTTGAAGTCATTATGGCCCTGTCTGGTAAGAATAGGCAGCTGGCTATAAATCCAAGATGGACTACACATTTGTTGAACTATATTTATCAAATTTCTTAATAGAAAGGGTTCAGAGCCATTTGAGAAAGC
Organism: Acomys russatus; assembly: GCF_903995435.1. Lineage (NCBI taxonomy): Eukaryota > Metazoa > Chordata > Mammalia > Rodentia > Muridae > Acomys > Acomys russatus. The sequence goes on along the minus strand of NC_067142.1, from coordinate 78,079,935 downwards.
ACTTTTTTTTTTGATACTGACAGAAGCTAGCAACATGCTGTTTACTGTTTTTGCTCGGTTGCCAAGTGGGTGACTCAGTTAAAACAGGAACCGCATCAGCTCTGTTTGTAGGAACACATAAGGCTGTTGTTTGCAGAGGTCCTGTGTCCCTAAACTTCTTTCCAAGACCGAATCAAAGTATCTAAAAGAAGACAGGCAGGAATATCACTGAAGAGATACTTGCTCCGATCATGTGGCATCCCTCCAAATCATCACACTGTCCAAATCATTATCCGCAGGGCTAGCCGGACCCAGCCTGTCTCCGGATATGCATGTCACAGCAACTGTTTCTTCTAACCCAGTGGCTCTCAACCTTCCTAATGCTGTGACCCTTTAGTACAGTTCGTCATGTTGTGGTGACCCCCAAGCATAAGAGTATTTTATTGCTTCCTTATAACTGTAATTGTGCTACTGTTATGAATCATAGTGTAACTGTTTTTGGAGACAGAGGCTTTCCAAAGAAGCCAGGTTGAGAACGACGGTAACCACGCCAGGCCATTCTGCCTACCTGCCAAGTCCAAAGAACTGAAATCACAATAACAGATGATGGTGAGCTTGGGTTCACAAGGTACAACACACACCTTTATCTGAAGCTGAGGAGGCACCGTGACCCTCCTAGTTTATCAAGCTCACCAACAAACTACCTGGTTCCTCAAGATAGAACCTGGCTTGGGAAATTCACATCTGACCAGAAAAACAGGGCAAGACAATGTGGGAAAGGAGAACTGGCTACCAGCGGCACCAAGGGCAGCATTCTAGGTACCACTGCCAGCAGCATCCTCTGATAAGCAGAACCCAGTCTTCCTCCCACTGTATAAAGAAACCAAAGCTTCTGATGAGCCTCACAGGAAAATTAGAGAGAGAAAACACAAAACAATCCAGGGACTAAGTAAGGGGGAAATGATCTTTCTAAAGCACTCTGAATATTTCAGAGTAATAGGGTATTAATAGAGTATTTCCACTGTGGTATCAGAATTTAATAGTCATGAGATACAAATATATGGAAAAGCTATCTAATAGCAAGTTCACCATCCCATGGCCTCTGTCTGAAGGAAACTATACTAAGAATACACAGCTCTCAAACAGGATGAGATGCATAGCTGAACCTCCCTTCATCCTCTTGAGACAATGGTCCTCAGCCCTTAATGCTGTGACCCCTTAATGCCATTCCTCATGTCGTAGTGAGCCCCAACCATAAAATTATTTTCATTGCTACTTCCTAACAATAATTTTGCTGCTGTTATGAATAAATAATTTAACAAAATCCTGTGTCTTCCCAGGATCTTGGGTAACCCCTGGGAACTAGTCATTCGACCCCCAAGGGGGTTGCAACCCACAGGTTGTGAACTGTTGTCTTAAGAGAAGCCTCAAAGGTGTGGCAGCCATAGTTTCCATCTTAGCTACTTTTCTGTGGTGTGATAAAACATCCTAAGGAGAGCAACATAAGGAAAGTGTGTTTTCACTCACAGTTCAAGGTGTGGCCCATCACAGCAGGGAGGCCAGGGCAGCCAGAGCTTCAAGCAGGTGGTCCCATTGCTTCTGCAGTCAGGAAGAAGGGGAACAGTGAATGTTTGTATACAGATAGCTTTCCCTTTGGAGGCTCCCCCAACATCCAAGCCCAGGAAATAGAGCCACCCACTGTAGGCTTTGTTTTCCCACTTCGGTTAACCTAATCAAGACCAACCCTCAGAGGCATGCCCAGGGCCTAACCTAATTCAAACCATCCCTCATCGATGTACCAGGTGGCTTGTCTCCCAGGTGATCCAGATCCTATCAGATTGGCTCTCAACACTAACCATCACAATATTCTTCATACTCAAGGGACTGAAGGGAGGAGGCATCTTGCTTCTAACCAGCCATCCTACCGCAAGAGAAGTGGCCTAGTATGGGAGAGGTAAAAGTGCTAGGTCGTTTGCCTCCTTGGATTTGTCAAGGGAAAGTTCTCATGGATGTGAACCCTCTGAGTGAGTGGTCAGTAGAGCCTCCCAAGCAATGATGATGACATGCTACCACCAGCATGGAGAGCTTCACAAATCACACGGTTGGGAGGCCCAGTACTATCAGTAAGCAGAGACTCTGCAAGAGGACCAGAGGCCACTTCAACCTTTCGAAAGCTTGCCAGTCTAAAAGGTTAAGCTCCCTTGGACCAGAGCCTGAAATGGGGCTTCTTGCAAAGTAGCTTACTGAGGGAATGATTCCAGAGAAAGGTGAGACAGGGAAACCAGCAACCAGGATGATGGAGCTAAAGGATGCAAACCAAGGCTCTGGACCTCGCTGGTCCCACTGCAAGCTCTGATGGGTACTAGAATAAAGGAAATGAGGCTTTAGCTTCTTACCAGGGGGTCATTGGTTGGGATGGAAATGGAACCAGTACAAGAGGGATCTAAGGGAGAAGAAGGGTCACCATCCAGAAAAGAATGTCCCCAAGGGGTACAGCTTTAGGCGCTAACATCCTATACAGCAGCTAGGAGCAGAGATATAAAGGCTGCGTTGGCATGAGCTCTACCAGGTCCACCCTGTCCACAAAGAGCTGTTTAATCCTCCTATTCTGTTCCTCTCCAGTGGGGGAGGGAGGCCCTTATACTTCCTTCCCAAAAGGAAAGTCAACTCACCTATGTCTTAGGGTTTCTATTTCTGTGATGAAACAACACAACTAAAAGCAAGTCGAGGAGAAACGGCTTTGTTTGACTTCTATTTCCACATTGTAATCCATCACTGAAAGAAGCCAGTACAGAAACTCGAACAAGGCTGATGCAGAGGCCACTGAAGTGTGCTGCTTACTGGCTTGTTCCTCATAGTCTGCTTTGCCTGCCTTCTAGAACCTAAGACCACCACCCCACGACTGGCGTCACCTATGATGGGCAGGGCTCTCTTCCGCAAATCATTAAGAAAATGCCCCACAGCTGGATCTCACAGAGATATTTTTCTCAATTGAGGTTCCCTTGACTCAGATAACTCTAGCTTGTGTCAAGTTGACATAAAATTAGCCAGCACAATTGACCTCTGGTCAACTTGACATACAAACACATCACTGTTGAACCATAGCTTTTGCTTTCTTGTTCTTTCCCAAGATCACACATTAATATCAATATCACAATATAACACATTTTATAAACATTTAAAAGTCCCACGGTCTTTACCCAACACTTTAAAAAAAAATCAGTCTCCTTTAAAAAAAAATCCCAAGTTTCTTTTAAAACCTAAAATCTCTTTAAACATTTAAGCGTTCGACTTTAGGCTCCTGTGAAATAAAAAATAGGTTAAACACTTTCTTCCGTCAAGAGGGAAGAACCAGGGCATAGCCACAATCAAAGCAGAGCAAAACTGAACTCCAAAAAGTGTAAATAACTCAATATTCAATTATCTGGAAATCACTCACAGTCTTCACGGCTCCTCCAAGAGGCTTGGGGCACTTCTCATGTTCTGCCCTCTGCAGCACATGCAGCTTGTCTCTTAGACTCTGGCTGGCTCCACTCCACTGCCGCTGCTGTTTTTGGTGCTCATCCCATGGAACGGGCATCTCTAAAATGCTGGGGTCTTCTGCAGCAACTGGGCTGAACATTCACCAATAGCCTCTCCTGGGCTCTCTCTTCATTGCTCAAAACCTCAACTTTTCTCCATGACCTCTTCAATCCTGGGGCTTCCACTGCTACTGAGTCTGCACCTTCAATGGCCTCTCCTGGCCTCTCACAGTGCCCGGCCTCAGCTGCTCTCCATTGACCCCTTAATGTCTTCAAAACCAGTACCACCTGGGTGACACATCACCAAGTTTGCCTGCCAGCATGAGGTACAACCTTGGCCACCTCTGGAACACAGCTTCTGTGCACCAACTTTTCTGGAAACACTTCTAGAAGATTTCATCCCCATAGTGCTGGTCTCTTCTTAATCACTGCTAATTTCTCAGCTCCAGCCAACCAGCACTGATTGTCCCAGTGACACAAAGGTTGCTTCAGGGGTGCGGCTCTCTTGTTAATCACCATTGACTCTTCAGTTACAGCTGACCAGACACCAATATTCACCACACTGAAGTGCAAGTGGAATCTAGGCTCCCATCTGAAACTTCACAAGCCAGGCCTCCCTAACAAAACAACAACAAAACATAACAAAACAAAAAACCATGGTCAGATCTGTGACAGCAATAACCCATCATCCTGGCACCAACTTGTCTTACTATTGCCATGATGAACTACCACTTCAGCGATGCTACCACCTACTGTGGGCTGGACCCCTCCCCCCAATCAATTACTAATTAAGAAAATGTGCTACAGCCAGATCTTATGGAGGCCTTTTCTCAGTTGAGATTTCCTCCTCTCAAGTAACTCTAGCTTGTGTCAAGTTGGCATTAATTAGCCAGCATTACCTACAACAGGCCTAGCTAGGGATGGGAAGAGTCTTAGCTTTGCTTGAAATGCGAAGCTTTAATTAAGTGGTGCCAAATATTTTTAATGTTTCACTGAAGTATTATAGAAGTATAGAAAAAGTCACTTACTAGAACTCAGCAATTCTTTGGCAACCTGCATCTGTAAAATGATACCCATGATTAAGATACAGAAAGTGCCTAGCAACCAAAGGCCTCCTTACACCCGCTCCCAGGTGCTTCCATGCCAGCTCTACCACCACAGTTTTGCCTGTTTCTGTTTTGTATGTAAGTGGCATGTTACCATCTGCACACTTCTGTGTCTGACTCCTTTCTTTCAGCATGTTGTTAAATGAGAGTCATCCATGTGTCTGTCATCTGTGTAGCCTGTATTTTTTTGTAGGACTCTTTGGAGTGGCCTGATATCCATTAACTTTGCCATTCCTATGTTGGTAAGAATGTGGTTAATTTGCTGTTTAAATTTATCACACATATTGGGGCTTTAAACACTTCAATACATGGCACATGGTGGATCTGTATGCACATGTCTGTCTGTTAAATACTATGCACCCCGAAGTGGAGCTGTTGGGGTTATAGAAAAAAGTGTATGTGGGTGCATGTGCTGTGTGTGTGTGTGTGTGTGTGTGTGTGTGTGTGTGTGTTAAACACTGCCTAAAAGTCATAACATTCACAATTCCACCAGGATACATATATATATATATGTGTGTGTATATGTATATATATATATATTTATATATATATATAAACTCATGGTATGCACATATGTGATACCCACAGGACCAGAAGAGGGCATTGGATCCCATGGAGCTTGGGTTACAGGGAGTTGAGAGGCACCCATCATGGTTGCTGGGAGCCAAACTCAGTTCCCCAATTAGAACAATGGTTTCTCTTCACCACTAAACTATCTCTTCAGCACTATTACAGAAGCACAGAGAAGAATTCCTTATGAAAGACGATTTTTAGAAATTCTTCGCTAAGCCTCCCTATCCTGGTAAATGTAGAAGTTTGATCTCTCTGGAGCCCCAATTAATCTTGACACTTGTCTAAGTAATCTCAAAAGTCCTAATTCAGATTCATCACATAAGGACCTAAGGAGGGGCGACTGCATAAGAAAAACAGATGAGTGCTATGCCATTACTTGTGGTGGCAAAAGAAATCAAAGAAAAAAAGAGAGGGTCTATTTTTAGGGTTCTTTGCAGCGTTATTCATCTTCACCCCCTTACTCTCCAAAGGAACACGCTCACACAACAGACACAAACCACATGCGCACACATACCACATACATACCACACAACATAAATACATGCACAACACATTCACACAAACACACGTGCACGCATACAACACACACAAAGCACACACATATATCCCAAAAAAAAACCAGACACATACATCACACACACACACACACAAAAATGACACAACCTCAACACAACACAGAAAAACAACCCAACACATAACACACACACACACACACACACACACACACACACACACACACACACACCCCACTACCATTCAGACCCAAAATACTCCTGTGGAGCCCAGTCCAGCCAAGACACTTGGCACACACCTATGACACCAGCACTCAGAAGACCAGCTAAGTCAGGAATGTCTGCAGCTCAAGGCCAGATGGGGCTGCAAAGCCAGGCCTTGTCTCCAAACTTCGAATTTCAAAAAGATCCCAGTCCATGGCTGAGGGGCTCCATTCCTAGCCTCCTCTTGTTTCCATTTACAAGTGGGGCCTGCCTGCAATTGCTTGGTGGATGACGTAGGCCCTGCATGGGGCTCACAAGGCAAGCCTAGCCCTTTTGTCGATTTCCAGAGAACACGGGGAGTGTTAGGAAGCCAGTTCTCTGCAGAAGCCTTTGGGGAATAGTTTCAGCAAACATGTCATTTTCTAATTGGGGCTATTTGCCTCGGTCCTTCTGCCTGACTGTTCCCGTGAGTGAAGGTTATAATTATAAGCAGAACCACAGCATCTCCACTGCAGACTCCTCAGTGGCTTCCCTGACTCATGCAAATGAGCAACAGACCCTCGATGTGGATGTTTGAGGGAGATTTTCACTGAAAAAAAAAAATGAGCTGTAGTGATGGCATTAATAAACACTGCTGAGTGATGAGATGTAAGTTGGTTTTATTTTATCTTATATTAAAAGACAGGACACAGAGAACTGGGAGTCAAGCTCTGTTTATCTGAATGGTGTATATCTACCCACATATTACTTAAAACTTTTACTTTGAAAAGTATGTCAGTCCTGGCCTGCCAAGAAGACTCAGTAGATATGAGTTCTTGCTGACAAGCCCCATATCCTGAGTGTGACACGTATAATCTTTACTGTAAAAGGAGAGAACTGGCTCGTAAAGGTTGTCCTCTGACCTCCACACATGTTGTAGCACACACACACACACACACACACACAAATAAATGTAAACAAAAGTTAAGTATCTCAATATTGCCGTTGAATGCTCAGCCACAACAGAAAGCCTAATACCATCTCCTCCAAGGCTCTAGAAATATGGTCGAAGATGAGTCTGGAAGAAAGTAAGAGCCAGAAGACAGGGTGGAGTGTTGTGGAGCTCTGTCATCAGCACATGGCATGACCACTGCACTCATGAACTCATAGCTTCTGGAATTAGCTGCACATAATGTACACAAAATTGGTCCCACCAATGTGTCATGGATACAGATGGGGGTTTACAAGGCCTGCACTTCCCCCTGAGGATTGACAGGCAGTTAATAGTTTCTGGGAGAGTGGTAGATATTTTATACTACTGCGCCTATGAATGCCCCCACACTTATGCTCCTGTAGGTAAGCCTAATAAATCTCACTGGTCACACAGTCATGAAAGTAGAAGGCCTAGTCATCTGGTCTCCCTGCCACTAGAAAAACAGGGTCAGGATGAGGAGAGAGACAGAAAGGGTAATGGGGTGAGTATGATAAAAATATATTGCATGCATGTATGAAAATGTCATAACGACCCTATTACTATGTTTTTCTTCTTTTTTATAAGTTTGTTTGTTTATTCACTTTACATCCTGAGTGCAGCCCCCTCCCTCATCTCCCCTCAGTCCCACCCTCCCACCCTCTTCTCCCTTTCCTCCCTCCCCTTCTTCTCAGAAGGAGAGCCCTCCCCCCACTAATCCACCCCAGCACATGAAGCACACATCAGGACTGAGTGCATCCTCTTTCACTAAGGCAAGGCAGCCCTGCTAGGGGGAAATGATCCAAAAGCAGGCAACAGAGTCCGCGTCAGAGGCAGCCCTGGCTCTACTTACCAGAAGACCCACATGAAGCCTAAGCTGCCCATCAACTCCATCTGTGTAGGGGGCCTAGGCCCACCTCATGCATGGTCTTAGGATGGTGCTTCAGGCTCCGTATGCCCCATTGGCCTAGTTAACTTTGTTAGTCTTCTTGTGGAGTTCTTGTCCCCTCCGGGTCCTTCTATGCTTCCTCCTACGCTTCCACAAGACTCCTTGAGCTCCACCTAATGTTTGGATGGGAGACTCAGCATCTGCTGCCTGGTGGAGCCCCTTAGAGGACAGTTATGCTAGGCTCCTGTCTGAAATCATAGAAGAGCGTCATTAATAGTGTCAGGGGTTGGCTCTCTTCCATGGGATGGGTCTCAGGTTGGGCCAGGCTTTGGTTAGATGTTCTCCTAATTTCTGCTCCAACTTTATCCCTGCACTTCTTGTAGGCAGGGTAAATTTTGAAGGTTTTTGTGGGTGGGTTGGTGTTCCCCTCCCCCCACTACAAGTCCTTCCTGGCTAGAAGTTGGCCACTTCAGTCTCAATGTGACCCACTGCTAGGATTCTCAGCTAGAGTCACACCCATATCCTCCCAGAAGCCCACCCTGACACAGGTCTGCAGCTTGTCTCAGATATGTCTCCCATCCTCGGTTTCCCATGTTTCTCTCAGCCCTCTCACCTCCTGCCCTGCCCTGCTCTTCCCATATCTGATCCCCAGCCTCATTTTTCTCCCCCAGCATCTTCTATCCAATTCCCTTTCTTCATCTACTTCCCCTGTCTATTGTATTTCCTCTTCTGAGTGAGATCCAAGCATCGTCCTTTGGGTCTTTCTTGTTACTTACCTTCTTTGGGTCTATGGATTGTAGTATGGTTATATATGACTAATATCCACATATAAGTGAGTACATGCCAAGTGTGTTTTTCTGGGTCTGGGTTACATCACTCAGAATGATCTTTTCTAGTTCTATCCATTTGCCTGTAAATTTCGTGATTTCTTTGTTTTTAATAACAAAGTAGTATTCCATTGTGTAAACGTACCACAGTTTCTTTTTCGATTCTTCAGTTGAGAGACATCTAGGTTGTTTCCAATTTCTAGCTATTATGAATAAATTTGCTATGAATATAATTATTCAAATGTCTTTGCAATATGGTGGAGCATCTTGTGGGTATATGCCCAGGAGTGGTATAGCTGGGTGTTAAGGTAAAACTATTCCAAATTTTCTGAGAAAGCACCAGATTGATTTCAAAAGTGGTTATGAAGGAGAAGTCCCCTTTCTCCACATCCTTGCCAGCATGTGCTGTCACTTGAGTTTTTTTTTATCTTAAGTATTCTGACAGGTGTAATATGGAATCTCACAGTCATCTTGATTTGCACTTCCCTGATGATTAAGGATGTTGAGCATTTCTTTAGTGTGTCTTGGTGATTAGAGAATCGTTTGTTAAGAATTCTCTGTTTAGCTCTCTACCCCATTTTTTAATTAGACTATTTGGTTCATTGGTGTTTAATTTCTTGAGTTCCTTATATATTTTGGATATTAGCCATCTGTCAGATGTAGGGTTTTCCCAGCATGTAGGCTGACGTTTTGTTCCACTGACAGTGTTCTTTGCCTTAAAGAAGCTTTTCAGTTTTATGAGGTCCTACTTACTAATTGTTTATCTCAGAGCCTGGGCTGTTGGTGTTCTGTTCAGGATGTTATCTCCTATACCAGTGACTTCAAGGCTGTTTCCCACTTTCTCTCCTAATGGATTTAGTATTTCTGGTTTTATACTGAGGGCCTTGATCCACCCTCAATTTCGCCCAGGATGATGAGTATGGATCTATTTGCATTTTCTAACTAACACACATACATCTAGTCAGACCAGCACCATTTGTTGAAGATGCTTTCTGTTTTCCCATTGTATGGTTTTGGCTTCTTTGTCAAAAATCAAGCTCCATAGGTACATGGGTTTATTTCTGGGTCTTTGATTTGATTCCATTGATCAACCAGGCTATTTCTATGTGAATACAATGCAGTTTTTATTACTATTGCTCTGTAGTAAAACTTGAAATCAGGGATGGTGATACTGCCATCCCTTAATTATACAGGGCTGTTTTTAGCTATTCTGGGTTTTTTGAGATTTCCATATGAAGTTTACAAATTTTCCTTCAAGTTCTGTAAAGAATTATGTTGGTATTTTGGTGGGAATTGCACTGAATCTGTAGATTGTTTCTGGTAAGATGGCCATTTTTACTATGATAATCCTACCTATCTGTGAGCATGGGAGATTTTTTTCCATCTTCTGATATCTTCTTCAATTTCTTTCTTCAGAGACTTGAAGTTTTTTTCATACAAGTCTTTCACTTGCTTGGTTAGAGTTATATCAAGATACTTTATATTATTTGTAGCTATTTATGAAGGGTGTTGTTTCCCTGATTTCTTTCTCAGCCTATTTGTCATTTGTTTACAGGAGGACTACTGATTTTTTAAATTAATTTTGTATCTAGCCACCTTGCTGAAGGTGTTTATCAGCTGTAGGAGTTCTCAGTAGAATTTTTGGGGTCACTTATGTATACTATCATATCATGTGTGGGTAGCAACGCTTTGACTTCTTTTCCTATTTGTATCCCCTTAATCTCCTTTAGTTGTCTTGTTGTACTATAGTCAAGAGATAGGGAAAGAGTCGGTAGCCTTATCCTGTGCCTGATTTCAGTGGGATTGCTTTAAGTTTCTCTCCATGTAATTCGATGTTGACGATTGGCTTGCTATATATTACCTTTATTGTGTTTAGTTAAGCACCCAGTATTCTCTGAGGAAACTCAGACACTGGAGCTTTGTAGTTAGCAGCACAGCCACTAGCTCTTGCTTCATAGTCACTGAACTTCCACTTCTCAGACACTATCCATGCTGGGCACTGCTGCCTTGGAATCTCCCTTGTTACTATGTTTAATTAACATATGATAATAGAAAACTTTTTATAATACATAAATATTAGATAGCCACATGGCTCCTAACAAAATCACTAATGTTTTCTCTTGAGAAACTAACTGTGAGCATCAAACAATCTAACAGAGAAAAATGAAATAAGCAGAGGATATTTAATACGGTAGTCTGAGTGACAATGGCCCACATAGGCATGTGTATTTAAATGCTTGGTCCCCAGTTGGTGGAATTGTTTGGGAAGGATTAGGAGGTGTGGCCTTGTTGGAGTGGGTGTGGCCTTATTTGATGGAATGTGTCACTGGGGGATGAGATATAAGGTTTCAAAAGCCCACACCAGGCTGAGTCTCTGCCTGCAAATTTCAGATCACTTTCAGCTACTGCTTCAGCACCATGCTGGCCTGACTGTTGCCATTCATGCTCCTCACCATGATGACAGTCATAGACCAACACTCTGAAACTGTAAGGAAGACCTCAATTAAATGCCTTCCTTTATAACTTACCTTGGTCATGGTGTCTCCTCATAGCAATAGAGCAGTAGCTAAGACACTTGGCAACTTTGCTTTTGTGGTGTAGACAAGTGGCTAAGTTAGGACCTGGGGGGAGTGGTCTACCTGGCTCCAGGTAAAGTAAGGAGTCCTATAAGCATATATTAACCTGTATGGCTCTGGATGGTATAACTCACCCTCAGAAGGGATGGATTGTGGATTAAGGGAAGATCTTCTTATTAGGGCCATTTGCTGCCTTCCAGTCAATGAAGAGATCACCTCACCTCCAGGGAGCAGAGAGTCCTACCTCCTGCCAGTCACACCTTCAGTTTGTTCAGTTCCCTCAAGAGAAGGACAGGTGGGACTCTGGGTTTGAGCAGATCAAACCTGGATGCATTTCCTAGGGCAGAGAGTGCTCTTCACAAGGAGCTTCAGGATAACAAGTAAAAACTTGGGTGAGCCAAGCAAATCACCCAGGCACCCCTGAGAAGAGCTGATAGTGGTTCTGCTGGCAGGCTACTCTAACGTTAGCCGCAGGCTAGGGCAAGGCGGTAGGTCTCCACTTATGAGACCCAGCAATTCCATTGTGACTCCACCATTTCAGAGGTGAGAAAAGTAGGATTCAGACAAGTGTCTTCCTGCGGGATAGCAAGCAACTAGCAGTGAAAGGTGCACAGACAGAACACTCAACACCCCAACCACGGACACTGTCTTACTGTATAGTTCTTGAATTATGCCCCTTACATTCTGTGTGGGTTATTTGTGTCTTTGCTGCCACCAATTACCTGACAGAAATTACTGGGGATGGGTTTATTTTGTACCACAGTACCAAAGGCTCCTCCTGTAGTTGCCTGACTCCATGTGCAGTAGGACCTTGTGGTAGTTGGAACATATGGTAGAGGAAAAACTCCACATCACATGTCTGACAGGAAGCAAAGAGCAAAATAAATAGTGTCCAGGAATAATCACCCACCCTTTACCCCCACTCTCAGAGATTTACTTCCTCCAGTTCTGCCTCACATCTTAGGTTCTCATGACTGCCACAAACAGACCTGTCATCTAGAATGTAAGAAGCATTCCTGTCGTGAGCCCATGGGTGACATCACATACTCATCACGCAACACCTTCCAAAGGCTGTCAGTTCCGTTGCATAGCAAACTTAACCTCTTTGAACCTGTTGTCACATCAACACGTCAAGGCTAACAAAAACTGTAAGTGAAGATTTACAAAATGGATAAACCAGTGTTTTGGAAACTGTAAGCAGCTGAGTAACAGAAGGATTTCTTCTTACTTATACTGGTAAATACCATATTTATATAAACCAAATGAGAATATAGAAAGAAAAGAGAGATCTTTTAAAAACTATTACCACAGAAACTGTCATTATTGGCCAAAAGCCTATAACATATCCACTGTCCCTATCTACAGTTCAAGAGTAGGACCTTGGTGACAGTTGACACAACGCTTGGATGGGACCAACTCTGTGGTCAATTGAGTTTCTCCTTCAGCCGTTGGCCACTTTATTTTACCCTCCCTCACCCATATTCCCTGACTTCTTTGGTTTTCTTGTTAAATTAATAATCTCTAGAGTCCCTGGTGTGATATTTCAATACATGTGTGAAATATATAATATATAAAGGTCAGATGTGATAAATTCGCTTATTTATCACATAAGATATTTTTTACTTGTTGTATTTAGAAACATGTAAAATCCTCTCTACTGACTAAATTAAATCAGAAAAAAATGGATGGAGGGAACTGGGTGGGAGAGGGGGTGGAGAGGATAACTAGGAAGGGTATCAGTTATGAGGAGGTGGCAAAGGAGGACTGGAAAAGAGAGCAGAAATTGGGGATGGGTCGGTGCATCTCTAGGACAGGGGAGGTTCCTGGGACTCCTAGCAGAGTTTTAGGTCTGGTGGAAGAGTGGGAGGAAGGATAGAAGGAGCTAGTGGAGTCAAGGACACCACAAGAAGACCTACAGAGTAAACTAACCTGGGTCCATGGGGACATACAGAGACCAAATCATCAACCAAAGAACATGAATGGGTTGGACTTAGACTTCCTACACATATGTAGTAGATGTGCCGCTTAGTCAACACATGGGTCCCCTAACAATGGGAGTAGGGGCTGTCTCTGACTCTGTTGCCTGCCTCTGGATTTCTTTCCCCTAGCTGGGCTGCCTTGTCATGCCTCAGTGGAAGTGGACACACTTAGTCCTGCTACAACTTGAGGGGCCAGAGTGGATTGGTACCCCTTGGGGGCCTCCCCTTTTCTGAGAAGAAGATGAGGAGAGAATGGAGGAAAGAAGCAATGAAGGTGGGAATGGGAGGGGAGGAGGGAGGGAGGTGTCTGGGATCAGGATCTAAAGTGAGTAAATAAATAAATAAGAAAAAAGAAAAAATACAATTAATGTTCATTGTCCATAGTTACTGTACTGTGCTGTAGAACATTAGAGGTCGCTGCTCCTATCCAACTTCATCTTTGATAACATTGAACATCTGTACCTGCTCAGCCCCTCCTCTACTTAGCAGATTCTGCCGACCAATATTCTATGGAGAGGGCATGAGGACCTCACACTTACATGTAGCACTAGGGAAATCACAAAGGGATGTATACCTGTCTCTGCCAGGAAACCTGGGAAGAGTGATTGTCTACTACCTCTAGGCCTAGCCTCACCTGAATCCTCCAGGTTATTGTGTTTATCCAGACTCTGTATGGACTCCCGAGCCTCATCTCTCAGTCAGTAGGACCCATTCTTATGCCCATGCACTTTGTAAAAGAGTTTTGGTGTCACCATGCCTTAAGCTGTATTGTCATAATTGTCACGAGGAAGCTTTTCCCACAAAGTTGTACTGTTTTAAAATATGTCAACAAGAAACTACTCACGGTCAGACTCTGGAAGTTTGAACCAACACCAGATAATTAAGTTGTTGAGCCCAGATTTCCTTCTTGCCTTGTGAAGATTGTTACTCTGCCAGCCATGGTATTTGCAAGGACCCCCACAACTCTACTCTCTACTTCTCTGATATTGGTTTTGTCATTCTGCTCCTAATCTATTTTACTTAACACAGTGTCCTCCAGTGCCATCCACAGTGTTTCAAGAATTACATTCTTCTAGCACTGAGTGGCAGTGTACTGACAGTAAAGACCACATTATCTAGCCATCCAACCCTGAGTCAATGCCTAGGCTGACAATGAAAGGCGTCATGAATGTGCACGTCATCTGTATGAGTCCGCCATCTGTTACTACAATGAAGTTGATAAGGCAATTACCTTAGGAAGAGAAAGGGGTGGTTGAGCCCATGTTCTTCTAGTTCCAGTACAATTTTAGGTGGGCCAGGTGCCTTGAGCCTGTGTTGAGGGATCCCGATAGTAAAGACACAAGTATGCATTGAAACAAACTGCTCACATAGTGCTCTGGGAAGAATAGTAATGCTTGGAAACTGCGGTCCCATAATCCTTTTCATGGCATGCCCCCCCCCCAATGACCTAACTTACTCCATTCAGCCTCAGCCCTTGAAAGTTCCAGCACACACAAAGAGCTCAATCCTAGGGATCAGGCCTTGAACATATGGACACTCTTCCGAAACACCCATCTGAAATGTTTAAGTGGCAGCCATACTGTTTTCCTGTCCCAATCCTGTGTTCTGCCAAAGCAAGCACTGCACTACTCTCTGGGTGTTTTCAAACACACTCTGGACCTTTGGCTCCAGCCTGAGAGAAAAAGGCAAACCCAGTTTCTATCCAAGGAGAAGCCTGGGCTGAGTCTCCTGGCAGCCTCATCACTTGAGAACCACACTCTGCCTTTGTATGCTACTCCTGATTTCTCTGCCTTTGGCTGTAGATGGAGGTAACACCATAGCCAGACAGCTAGCAGGCCAAGTTCAAGGGCTAGTTGGCTGCCAAGAGCATTTTTTCCTATAAAGTGTCAGAAGTAGACAAGTCTGCTCAAAGCTCATGTAACATTCTCACCATATGCCATTTTGAAACAACCTTGTTCCGCGGGGACCCTTCAAAACGTTTTTCTTTGTAAACAGGCCTGATGATAAAGACATGAGAAGTCCTGGAGCCCGGAGGCTGTCACAAATCTCACGTACTAGCAATTTTGTCTTCTCTCCTAGGCACCGTGGGGTGGGACAGAAGCTGCAGCTGAGTGCTAAGCTTACTGGACATCCGTCAGCACCTGCTCCTAGTCAACAGGAGTCCTCGCTGCTGGATGGGCATTGCTGGTTTGAGAGAAAGCTTAAAAGCATCAAGAATGCCATCTGAATAAATAGAAAAGACCAGGTTGCGTGCACTTTGGGTTTCTTACCTTCCACCTGCCCAGAAGTGAGGCATCTCAGATTTAAAGAAAATAAATCAATAAATCCACTGTTCATTTGTAAATAAAGAAGACCAGGCAAATAAAGACAAACATGCACACGATATTATCTTTAAGTAATAAGAGTGGAAGGTGGCTCAGTTAGTAAAGCATTGGCCTTACAAACATGCAGGCCTGAGTTCAAACCCCAGAACCTACAGTAAGATAATAATAAAGCCAAGCATAGTGGCACGTGCTTGTAATCTCAGCTCTAGGGAGGCAGAGGCAAATAGATCCTTGGGGCTTGCTGGCCACCAGCCTAGCCTATTCAGCAAGCTACAGGACAGCAAGAGACCTAGTCTCCAAGGACTAGAGGGCTAGCAACTGAAGAATGACAGTCAAGGCTGTCCGCTAGCCTCAGCATGCTCATTTAAACACATTGCTACACATGAACACACATACACACACACTCATGAACACACATACACACACACTCATGAACACACATACACACACACTCATGAACACACATACACACACACTCATGAACACACATACACACACACTCATGAACACACATACACACACACACTCATGAACACACATACACACACACACTCATGAACACACATACACACACACACACTCATGAACACACATACACAAGCACACACATGCACATATACTCACATGCACACACACACAACAGTGCATACACACACACACACACACACACGCAATAAAAAAAGGATGTGATAAACATAGATAATTACATATTTGCCTAACTATTTTCCAACATCTATCATGGCTATTATTTTCTTCATAAGGAAAAAAAACAATAAATAAAAAACAGTGGCAAAAAGGAGCCTCCCTGAGCTCCCTGAGAAGCCATAACATAGTACCATAGAGTGGGGACTTTCAGCTCTGAAGGCTACAAAGATTGACATTAGGCATTGTGGGGTGTGCTGGGACATGAAGCTTCTGGTAATCTGCCCTTCATGTGTCAACACTGGACCTGGAACAATAACACCTGCCTCCCTACCTTGGCAGAGGTCTCAGAATGCACTCTGCCATGCACTACAATGAGGATGGGTGACAAGCCCTGGGGAAACCGCTGGACAGCTGGCCTTTCTCGCAGCCTCTAAGTGCTAGGGTGTAACATCACCCAGCACACTAGCACAAGGACTCTGCAGCATGGGAACCAGGAACTAGTTCAGTCAGTGTCACTCTGCCCAGCATCTGACTGGACTCAAGGGGAACCTGAATCCTGGGCAGTAATCAGTGTGTACACATGTTCACGAATGCCACTGTCATCAGTGCACTCCTTCCTGTGAAGGAATTCCTGCTTATTCCCCAATAAGGACACACAAGGAAGACACCAAGCATTGACCACTAAGAACCACGAGGCCTCCATCAGAGCACTGGACAATAAGCTCTTTCACTCAAGCCAAAAGTTTTCCCATTTGTCTGCATAGAAACAGCAAAACCATGTGACATCTCCCTTGGCACAAAATGCCCTGTTTACAATGCAAGATACAGCGCGGTTAGAATGTACAACACTCCATTGTTCAGAAACAGAATCTGAGTGAAAATATTAGGGACAGGAGCAAGTTAAATAGCTCTTGTGCAATGTGAGAATAAGGAAATATAATTAAGCTAATTCCCAGAATATGTTTAACCAATTTCTAACTTATTCTTTGAAATGTTCTTACATGTTTATAATGTATTTTGATCATATCTATCTGCCTCACCCCTTTCCATGTTAACTTCCCTCCCAGAGCACCCCAACACACCTCCCTCCCAAATTCATATATCTTGATTTGGCTTTGTGTTTTTTATAACCCACAGAGTCCAATTAGTGCAGTCTAGTCTGTAGATGTGAGGCATGAACAAATGACCAGTGGCCATCCTCCTATAGAAAAGGGACCCCTCGCTCCCCCAAGCAGCCATCAACTGCAGCTAAGTCCTTGGCAGGGGTAGGGCCTCCTATGTCCCTCCCCAGCTCATGCTAGAACACTGATGGGCTTGATCTTGTGTAGACATTGTGCAGGAAGCCACATGGGCCATGTGGTGAGTTCATGTGTGCAATAGTCATGTCACATTCAGAGGGGAGAACTTTATTCCTCTCTTCCCTAGCTGGCTCTTACAGTCTTTCCACCCTGTCTTCTAAAATGTTCCTGAGCCTTGTAGGGGGTTAGAGGTAGAGGTGACATAGATGTCCCATCTATGGCTGAGCACTCGCAGTCTCATCTCAGCCTTGCAATTCTGTATTGGGTTGCTTAAATGAATGTGGAGATTGAAACAACAACAACAACAGTTAAAGTTTTCTGAAAGAACATCAACCAAAACTTAATTGAAAATCACTAAGTCTGAGTTGCTTCTAATGCTCTCTTTCTCTCTCTCTCTCTCTCTCTCTCTCTCTCTCTCTCTCTCTCTCTCTCTCTCTCTCTCTCTCTCCTCTGCAACTTCCCTGTAGCCTTGGTTGAGAGTATCAAGTACCTCCACACCGAATGACCATCAAAGCCATGAGATGCCAACAAATGCTGCCCAAAACACATTGACTCCAATTCTAGAATATTGCATGTTCTGAATTGCAGTGGTTTTACTGTACCTATAAAAATTTTTGCTGTTATGAAAACATAATGGTTTAATTATAGAAAGCAAAGACTTAATATTTTCCTACCCAGGGTTACACAAAATTTTCTCAGGCACACACACTAAAAAAGGTTGTATGTGCAAAAAGTCCAAAATGCCTTGGTCTAACTCAGAGGCGTGAAGATAAGCACTAAACATTTCCTACAAAAATAGGTTAGTACTTGACTTCAAGATTTAAAAAAACAAAAAGAATAGGAAAGCAATAAGTAAGGGCTCTGAGGCTAGAATTGGAAAACCATGACCTAAAATGTCTGTGCATATGTCTTTGTCATGGGAGAAAATGCCATGCATCCCAGTGATTCATCCAAACCTGAGATAACAAACAGCATTTTGACCCGGAAAAGACACCTTCACACTGGAAAAGTGAACTCCCCAGGAGATAGTTCTAGAGATTTTTGCCAAACCCTAGTCTCCTATTGTCCATCTCAGCCTTTGGGTGACATCACTAACTTTAGTCAAGGTGGGGAGGGTTCAATGACATTCAGAGAAAGGGTCTTGTTTTGCCAAAGGTCAGCCACAGCTCTCTATTGGACAGGCTCCAGCAAGAATTCAGCTAAGTCTGTCATTAGCTGGGGTCACAGAGGGGTCAGAGAAAGCAGTAGCCTCCTTTACAGGAATAGGCAGAAACTCTCAACCACATTAGTCATCATGTAAGTTTCTCTGTCTAATTTCAAAGCCTCTTCCACTTGTGAAATTCTTCAAAGAGGTGGAAAAATTGGCAGTGCATTGTTTGTCCTCAGGGGCATCTTTATTAAATTATAAATGGTTGCATTTTTTCCACAAGGAAATCAGCACAGAGGAAGCTATGTTGTACTGGTTGGCTCTCAATTACCTTGAAGCTATGTTATACTGGTTGCCTTCAATTACCTTGATCATACCAAGTCACCCCACTTTCCGTCAGCATTGTATCTTCTAGGATGCACCAGGCACAAAAAGTAAAAGCAATTCCTACCCCATGACCTAAAATGTAAATAATGGTAACAAATGATTGGGTATTCTTACATCAATTGGCCAGCTCCTGTCTCGATTACATAGACTCTACTTGCTTTTCTTTGTTTTGCAAAATAACTGCTTATCAACATTCTCTGAGGTTTCATTATGAATGGGTCTGCTAGCTTCCAACCATCTTCTCGTCAGACCAGAAGGGCTTTCCTAGACTCCTTCCAACCTCAACATTTAACACTCTCTTCCCAGTCCAGTTGACTTCAGGAATATGCTTATCTCCAGTGTATAGATCAACACTTCAGACTTCTACAATTCCATCACAACGGCAACCAAAAAAGTGGCAAATAATCCTTAGCAATGATAAAGGCTGAGCTGTATAGCAAGACACATGCCAAACATGTCCATGAAAACCTCAGCTTGCCATGGAAGTATACACATTAGATGGCATTACTTACTGCTGTTTTACAGAGGGGAGAAATGAAATGTGAAAACCCAACGGCTATGCTCCAGATTGGCAGACTGCTGCAATCTGAACTGAGCTCCAGAGTCTCCTTTCTTTCCCTTCTTGGTATACCCAGCACAGATGTCACGTTGCTCTGGAATTCAGATACAGGTCCTGGGAGACAGATAAATATCTTATTAAGCACCAGCATGTCTAAGCATGTCACTTTCAGACACAGGCAGATTTAATTTGTTACAAGTCCACATTTAAAAGCCACTGTTCACTGATTGTTTACCATGTTGTTAATAAAAACCACAAAGCTTAGATGTCATCATAATCCATATGCCATCTACTCCTATTTCTTAACTTAAGGATAATATAATCCTATGTCAGATGTAGAAAATTAATCATAGAAAAGTTAAAGGACTGGCCCTGAGCCACATATCTGCTGACTCAATTTAGAAATTGACCTCATGATCTCTCTCCAGACTCAGCGAATGCACACGGATATGTTCTTTTGCTCTATGCATGTGAAATTGATGCCCACAGCCCTCCGTGACTGTAAATTGGGAACATTCACTCATCCAACCAGGCTCTCCTTTATTTCTGTGGGTAGCACACGGAACCTGGTATAAAGGGGTGTGGTCTGTACTATGAGGCTCCTCAGTTGAGTATTTGGTGTTGGGTCACAGCCCACATCAAGACAAGTTCCTCATCTTATAAATAATACATGCAATCTAAATGATCCAATTTGTATAAACCCAACTTGTTCAAGCCCTTATGAAGAGTCATGGAACGGTGAAAAGAATGTGGACTTTACAGTCACACAAGCCCCAGTAGTGTAACTGGATTTTGTCTGTTTTGCTATCGCGGTAAGTGTTTAATTCTCCAGTGTGGCCACAGAAGATCTGGTTTGCAACTCTTGCTCATTACCATGATGTGAATGCTGCCACCATGGCTCATTTCACAGTTTCAATATGCTGCTTGGGGTATAGAGTTAGAAAGACATGACAGTTGTTGGCTCCAAGTGGAAGGCATTTCCGGCACACCACTGCTGGCAGAACACAGTCTAACCCTGGCTTGAAAACCCCCAGGACAAGATCTGGGGTGAGCTACTCTACCTTCCTGAGTGCTGATCTCCACTTCTGTAAAGTGGGGAACATATTACTATCAGCAAGGAGAGCATGACTGCAAGCCTGTAAGGAGAAGACATCAGTCCTCCAGCCTTCCAGAAGAAGCTTCGCATACAGAGAGCCTTCTGACAAAGAGAGGTGAAGGAACACTCCACAAACACAGCCTAGCCTTGCAGCCATCCAGGAGGACCCTGGTAAGATGGATTGGCATTTGTCGACACAGGAGCCCCTAGTGGGAATAGTGCCTACCCTGCTCCCCTACTTTAAGCCCAAAGCTTTACCTCTGAGGTGTTGACTCTCTGTCGGTGTCATTGGATACCTGTGTCCTCTAGGTTGAAATACTCCCTCCTACATAGGGGAAAGAGGGTCAGAAGATCCAGGAACTCATAAGTTTACAAGATTCTGAAAAGCCAGTTTACAAGATACCACCACCACCACCCCACCACAGAGAGCCATTCCGGAAATCAGTAAATAATTGCTAAGAAGATCAGAAGCTTTTGGGGGGTGGCAGTGCCTGCAAGTTGCACAGGGGACACCAGTGATACAGTTTCCATGAATCATCACTGGTACTGAAATATTTTTGGTTTTGGTTTTGTTGTTTGCAACAACCTGAGTCACTCCTGTAGGTAACCCTTAAAAAAAATTAATTGTTCACTAATATGGACCTAGATAGAATCATTCCTTGGATTTACTGTTGCTCTATATAAAGGAAATTTGAAATAGTTTCCTCAAGGAAAGAGGGCAGAAAGAAGAAAGTGGCTGCAAGAGGTTTGGTCAGGTATGCCCGGACACAGCAAGGCTGGCCCAATAGTATGAATGTCAAGAGAGACCAAGAAACAAAGAATTAAGCGAGGTGACTAGGGTTCCTCGCCTCAGTTCCTGACCTTCCTGCCAGCTCCAAGGGGAATGAAGCACATGCCATTACTTTACAACTGTCTTGGTGTGCACTGGCTCTCGCACCAGGGACATGACCCATCAGCAAGCCATCCTCTCAGAGAAGAGCTTGGGGAGAGGGTGTTCTGCTACACCATATTGCTGCTGAAGCACAGCTGCCCGGATGGTCCAGCCCATGAAGCAAGGACCAGAGTTTTAAGCAATGTTGTGCTGCTCAGATCTGCACCCCACCCCCAGCTGTCCTTCAGTCAAGTGAATCTGAATGGATCCTTGCTGTTCAAAAAGAAAAGAGTGAAAAGACATGAAAACTAGCTGTGATCACATATAGCCCTTATAATCACCCGCTACTCCTCCAAATCGAATCCCCCATCAAGCAGACAAATTGACTTAATATCTTGGAGAATACTCAAAAGATTGTGTTTACTATGTGCCCAGTAGAAAGATTCAAAAACGCATTCAGTAAGAATAGCATTAGTGAAGCAATCAGCTCCCTCCCAAGCAGCCAGTTTCAAGGGAGAAAACACATTTTGATGGCTGTGTAGAGCTGAGACTATTATTTGTACTCGTGACTTTTATCGTTCGATGCCATGGACCATGTTAAGCTAATCACAACATTAAATCACATTCATTCTGTGTTCAGGAGCCACTGGGTAGTGGGGTTTTGGGTTTTTAACTTTATTTTCTCAGCACCAAGACTTACTGGAGCTTTTGCTTTCTGTGTGCAGTAACTTGGCCACAGATACATCCTGAGATCCTGAGATTCATCAGATAAAAAGGGCATCTTTTAGGTTTGCGTAGGTTGAGCTCAAAGTTGCTAGGAACTAGAAAGCATCAAGCCTTGGTATTGTTAACTGGAGTTGGGATGATAAGAATTGAGGACACAGAGAGGTCCTTCATTGTATTCCCCCTTAGGAGGCATTACCTCTTTACATGTTTCCTAAAGGTCTGTCTACTCCCACCATGTATGAAAGGGGAGAAAGGGCAATGTGCCTGCCTACAGTATACCCAGAATGTCAAAGTGAGGAACCTAAGGAGAGATTTCCTTTTGTATGTAGAACCAATGTTGCAGATGGAAGAAACAGGATTCTGACTCGGAATGTGAGGGGAGCTGATGATTCAAGGCAAGAACATCAGACCACCCCCCCAGCCCCCACCCTGAGGCTGTGAATCTTAGCAGGACCTTTCTGCTCACTGCAGCACACTGTTCCAGCAGCCCAGCTAATTTTAGGGCTTTAAGGAACTCTGAGTGAACTGCAAGGAATCGCCACATGAAATGACATTCAGGAAGCCAGGTCCCTCATCTTAGCTTTTGTTTTAGTTGTTTGTTTGTTTATTTGGCTTTGAAATGGGGTCTCATGTATCCCTTGACTGGTCTCAGGCATACTTCATAGCTAAGAACAGCCTTGAACTCCTGATCTCCTGCCTCCACTTCCTAAGTAGTAAGGACTGCAGGTGTGCGCCATAGCACTTGGTAGATGCAGTTCTGGGGTTCATGACTGATAACAATAATAAGCAACAATGGCTATACCAATTGCTTGTCACTGACACAGGTCCCTAACAAGCCTTACTGTGCTACTTAGACTATTATAAGTCCATAATGTGTTCAAATATGCCACTTAGAACTGCTTTGTATACATATGTGTGCATGGTATGTGTGTGTGCATGTGTGTGTGTGTGTGTGCATGTGCGCGCAACAAAATTAGGAGGTCCCCAACAGTAAATGGGTATTTCCCTTATGCAAGACAGGTTTTTGACAAATGCTTTTATCCTTCAACAGAGGCCTATCTAAACACAGGAAGATTCTCCTTTGTCTGCAAGGTATGCAGGACAAGGTAGCCTCCTTCTTTCAGGGTTTTCTTCTTCCACTTCTTCTCTAAGCTCTTTATGAGCCCTGTGCTGGGTATAATAAGGAGCTATGTCTGCAGCTGTAGACTTTAACCATGCGTGATGGCCCCTGAGAGACAAGAGGTGAGAGACAGGCTCAGACTCAGAGCAAGGGCTCAGTTTTCTATTGAGCATGGTAGTCTTGGAACATGCACTAAATGATCTCAAATTTCAGTCTTCCAGGTACATGGACTCCAACCTTCTTAGGATTTGACGGGACAATGTGACCACTTCCAACCAATGGCATGTGTACAGAAGTGTCATGTGATCATGCCAAGCCAGACCATTTCATTGACATAATCAGACCCTTGGGAGATCTTTTTATCTTGGCCATGAAGACTAGGGGGGCTTTAGATAGTGTCTCTTCTATCAGCTAGAGTCCTCAAGGAAATAAAATAGAACAAAATCTAGAGTGAGCTGCATTCGGCTCATAGTGGGAGTTAGAAGCAGGTCTTAGCTTATTAAAACCGTGTATCTCTGAGTTGTTTCCCAACCTGACTGATACATGAGACAAGTGGCTGAGGGGTGAGGGTGGGAGTGGGCAGAAGAAACTTGTCCCTAAAATAGAGATGTGGCATGTGCTTTCTTCACCAGAAAGAGTCAAATGTGCATTGCTGATGCTGTGAGGCCAATTCTGAGGAAATGTTGGGAAGCACATTGCCTTCTTGGAGGCAGGGCAAGACAGTTAAACGATATGCATGCTATTCTATCACATAAGCAAAATGCTATAGCAATTTAGACTAGACTTCAAGAGTTCATAGAAAATTCAAAAATGGCTTGTGTTAGAGGCTGGATTTGAGTAGACAGCCATTGGAATGCAAGAACCTCCCTGAGAGGCCTAACTCAGGGAGATGAGATTTGGCAGAAGGGAAATTTGGGCCATGGCGCAGCCACAGTGAAGGTCTCAACTCACCCTCTTTGCTCCTTGATGGAACTGAACTGGCCTAGTTACGCTTCACTGGGTGAAGGAGAGTCAGGCAGGAGATGTGGATGACCCCCCCCCCAAAGGAAGAAGTCTTAAGCTCAGAGCTCTCTTTAACCCCATAGGAATAACTGAAAATGGGGCCCATTAGCTACCTTATGAGAACAGTGCTCCCCTAAACTAGGAGGATACACAAACCTCAGCCATGAAAGAGGAATGAAAGTCCTCAGCATACGCTGTGTCCAGAAAAGCAAGAAGGCACATCGCAAACAGATGGGGGTCAGGGAAGTCTCTAGATGCACAGAGCAATCTTTTTACACAACATCTGGCATGTAAAGCTGAGACGAAGTGGTCCTGTGAGTGGGAGAAGGGAAACTCATCTTTGAAAGAGGTATTTACAGCTTAGGTAGCTGGTTAAGTGGCCATGGTGTGGCTTAAGGCGAGCAAAGATAAAGTAATCATAAGGTCATGGCTCTGCTCCAAATGAGAAATGAGAAGCCAAGTCATCTGCAGTAAAGGAAAGAGGAGAATGGATGGTTAAAATTGTGATTCTTAAGCAGAAAAGATAGTGAACAAGGAAAGTTGAATTGGACCACAGATATCACAAAGTTTGCATACGGACTTATCAAATGCACATACCATGTCAGTCTGATGATCATTCAGATCATGGACACGTGAAAAATTCTACATATTTGATTGCCAATAGCTGTGAAAGACTTGGGGAGGTTGTTAGACACGGGGCAGGACCTTACGGCTCATGGTGTGGCCGTCAGCTCTCACACATCCATGCTTCCTCATTAAGCGCATCTTCGAGGAGCAGCAAGGTCTTCAGACCTGCCCACTATGCTGCAGTGCTTCCTAAACATTTCCCTGTCTTAAAAAAAAAAAATGACGTGCACTTTTTAAAAATTATTATTAAGGGATGATGTTTAAATGTCGGCTATTTTATTAAAAGGGGAAACAGTGGAGAGATTAAAATTGCACCGGTGTTTTTTGAAAGCAACTGGAAGTGATCAGTGTACATTTGCAACCTGTTTGTAAATGTTCTTGGAGAAGGAAGGAATGCTGCTTTCAGATGTCCTGCTGTGACCCTGGCAATCTTAAGAGAAGTAGTTTGGAAAGATGCCATGTAGGAACCGATCACAAACTGAAGGAACAGAAGAATAGGCAGTTGTTTTTGGTTCCTCTGAAACAGTCAGCTGTGGTCCCTAAGGACGATGTGAGCAGAAATACAGACCAAACATTTCTTAGCTGCTCTGATCTTCGGATGTAAAGGGAAGGCGATTTGCAAGCACAGGCCCGCATGCTGCTGCAGTGTTCCTGGCAAGACTGTTCACATTAAGTCTGCATTGATCTTTAGACTAAAGCTGAGGCCACACACTTCTGTTTCTTTCTCTCCTTGGGATTGCAGAAACTTCAATCACAATACCCTGTCTCTCCGTCCAAGTTTTTAACAGCATTAGCTGATTAAGCCCTGTGTTACTCTGTGGAGGGGGGGTTACTTAAAGCACCCTTTACAAGAAGGCAAATGTGCCTACTCAACAGAGAAGTGTCAGGATGCAGCCTGCCTACCAAAAACTACCATTGCTCAACAGAACCTCCAATGAGCTTTCATCAGAGAGACACAGGCCCCTTTTACTGTCTGGGACCAGAGTGCAGCTCATCCTCAGCTTGAAGTGAAGTGATTATAATGACCTTCACAAAATCTTCATGGGAGGGAGGGAAATCATGAGCCCCACAAAGCCTTCAGGAACCCCTCACAAGGTCTGTTCTCCCAAAGATTCCATTCACAATAGGGCTAGAGAAATGGATAAGTGGTTAAGAGCACTGGCTGCTCTTCCAGAGGACCTGGGTTCAATTCCCACACGGCAGTTCATAACTGTCTATAATTCCTGTTCCAGAGGATTTGCCTCCCTTGCACTGACAAATATTCAGGGAAAAGGTCAATGCTAATGTTAATGCCAATGATAATAAGAATAATAATAACTTTAGCCAGGTGCTATGCTGAGGAACCCACTGCCTAGCATATATTAATCCCTGAGCTTGCTCTCCATCACTGAATAAACCAGGTATTGGGGTGTCTGCCTGAAATCCTAACACGTGCAAAGTAGACACAGGGTGACCAATATTTCAAAGCCATCCTTGGTTTCACAGCAGATCCAATTAATTGACTGGGGTTGGATTTCTTGACCATTTTCTGGTGATGCGTCTGCCTTTGAGTTACCTCTATTTTTGTAAGTTATTCCCTAAAAGTCAATAGTGCACCAATTAGAACTTATATAGTTCTGCATTTGGAATGAATAGACATGTCTTCATGCCTCCCCTAGAAAAGCCAGACAACCCAGACCAACAAAGAAGTTATTTGTCCAGAAGACTAGAAGTTTGTGGGGACCACTTGGGTACTAAAAAACAAAACATGTCTATACCTATTCCTGTTCCAAAGAAGACTCTTAAAATATCTTTAGTTTTTACTTTTCTTTTCATGGAAGAACTGCTCTTACTAGTCACAACCTGTTACCAAAAAAAGGAAGAAAGAAAAAAGGAAAGACGGAAGAGGGAAAGAGAGAAAGGAAGGGAAGGAGGGAGGGAGGGGAGGAAGGAGAGAGGGAGGAGGAAAGCCTGTCACTCCCTTACCAGCCACAACCCAGGGGATAGAAAGCTCCATATATGTTCACTGCATTAGCAAAGATGGCAACGTTGCTTCCGATTCAAACTCCGGTTAGTGGCTGCATTCATCACCACCATCACCGGATACTTTTTCTTAATATTTCTGTTCCTTCATTTCCACAATCCTGGTTTTTAAAAACATGTTTAAGTCCCACCCCTTGCAATTTGGAGACTGAACCTGAACAGGTGCATTGTGAATTTGTGTGTGTGTGTGTGTGTGTGTGTGTGTGTGTGTGTGTGTGTGTGTGTGTGTGTGTGTGTGAAGTTTCCACTAGCTGAGTTGGACAAAAAGCCCAGTTCAGAAATTCCCTTCTTGTGAAGGGTCATTCAAATTCTCACTTTTGCAAACATTTCAAATGTTTCCTAAAGCATTTTCTCACATGGGATCTTAATTGATCCTCCCCCAAAAAAGCTTAGAGATATGCAGAGCACAGAAAACCAATCCTAGCCTGCAGGCAAGGGGACGAGAACAAGACTCCTTAGCTTTCTTGAGATGCACAGACACTAGGCTCTCTTCCGAGGCCGCGTCTCCTTCTGTCTAAGATCTGGAAGGCACAGTCCTGTTGATAACTGTGTGTCTGAGCTCTACCTCTGCACAAGTGTTTAGAAGTACCCTCCCTTCACCTACCCGTTCTTCTAAGAGCCAAGGAGTACACACACACACATGCACATACACACACACACACAGAGAGAGAGAGAGAGAGAGAGAGAGAGAGAGAGAGAGAGAGAGAGAGAGAGAGAGAGAGAGAGTCCCCAGAAGAAATATGCCAATCCTTTCTTTTTTTGTTATTGTTTTATGAGTCTTACTCTCATGAAGTCTGGGATGGCCTGGGCCTAACAGCTGATACTGACCTTCTGACCCTCTTACCCCTCCCCCGAGAGCGATGCCATGTCAGGTGTGCATCGTGGCACTCAGTGTATATAGCGAGCTGAGGATGTGTTCTAGGCATGCACTTCGAGCTGAGCCACATCCCCAGCTCTCCTGCTTCTGTCTTGAGTCCCAGTATAATCTCTGTCCTCAGTTCCTTATTCTCCATCACAATAAAGCCTTTTGAGGGGGTGTGGCTCTTGCTAACCTTTTCTAAAACTCCTCTTCAAATCTCTTCGCTTCTCTATTTTCTTGAGTAGGAAATTCACTAAGGGATGAGTTTGGTGTCACCCCAAGGCAAGGAGAGAGACTGAGACAGGCTGCGGCCATCCTCAGGCCATCACAGAGGGGTCAGCTCTCACTGTCATTTAGGATTGGCTCCAGAGAAACCAAAGGCTCAGCGGGCTATACTGGAGAAAGCGTTATTGTTGAAAACCAAGAATAATTATTTGGAGCAGAAGCAAATTCCTTGCATCTGTCTGAGCCCCTGTTGATTTACAAACATAAAATAATTCGCCTCAACTGACTTAATTCCTGTTCCCAGTCAGCTCCCTCATGCTTTCCAACCAATGTCTTAATCCCCCTGTGCTCCCCGCACTACCCGAATCAAAGCAAAATTTATCTTTCTTTTATTTGCCAAAGCCGAGCAAATTTGGAAGGGGAAAATTACTAATAAAGGATAAAGGATTTTAAGGAAAACATATTGTTTCATTTCAGTGACTTGGAACAGACTACAAAGACACTTAATCACTATATTAAATCAAAGGAATGTAGATCACATTATTCACAGTCATAAATTGCTGACAACATGTGGCTTTTGAAAGACTCGGGATGGGAAGGCAGGGGAAGGGACACAGTCTGGAAAGGAGTAACCCTCGGGGACAGGGCTAGGAGCCGCTCCTGGATGTCATCCCCTTTTCTCACAAGGCAGCCATGGCACAGCTGAACCTCAGACCAGCTCCGCTGGCATTTCAAACTTTCATCAGCAGAGTCTAAGATCACCGAGTCCTTTGCAGGGGCAGGCCTGGGTCACTCTAACTGGAAACTTGAAGCATTGTGCCATCTTGGTGACAAAAAAAATCAGACATGTTTAGGAATTGTTTGAGGATTAATAAATCTATTGTTTTTGCTGTCGTGGTCAGTCATTTTATATTCTTAACTTTTTGAGACAGAGAGTCTCATGTAGCCCAGGCCTTCAATTGACAGAGCGCCAGAGGATAATATTGAACTCTTAACCCTCCTGCCTCCATCTTTCAGGTGTTAGGACTACACCATGTGCTGCCATGGCCAGAGATTTTTTTGCATACAAATTTATATACTATAAACCAAACATTCCTGAGTCATGTATGTATGTATGTATGTATGTATGTATGTATGTATGTATATACATATACATATACATATACATATACATATACATATATATATATATATATATATATATATATATATATATATATATATATTTCCATGGCATCTGATACAAGGGAAACTACTGTGTGTCCTCACAGAATCACAAAGGTTATAAGGTGGGGTGAGGTAGCGGATAAGGGGAGTTAATTAGGAGGAAACAACTGAAACGCTGACTTTCATCACAGCTGGCCACCACACCTTGCTCGGGACACAAGCTTCCTGAACTGTTAGCCCTGAGGAATCCAGGAGGAGCATGCTTTTCTCCCTCCAAGCTCCCTTCCCATCCCAAAGCTCAGTCCATGCTTCCCTACAGGTGGATAGGTCAATGCTTTCCTTCCTCCCCCAAGGGTATATAAAATGAGCTCCTAGCTCTAACCCAATGGGTGTTTCCCAACTGCCACCTGGCCCTGCTGCCCAGTCCTCATCCCAGGGCCTGGTCCATTCTTGTCCTGGCTGTCATTTATAATGGCTCAGTAAGCTTCCTACCACAAAGATTCTTTGCTCTCTAGGGTTTGCTCTCGCACACTCTCTTGCCACCCTGGCCCATGTGAAGCTGCAGGGTCCTGAACCCGCCCGCCCATGCTCCTGACATCTTTCTTCCTCCTTGGTGGCCACAGGAAGCAGGTATATGCTCTCTTTCTCCTTCAGTTTTTTTTTTTCCACCTATGAAATGGGAAGGATAACAACACTGGCCACATTGGGTAGTTTTTAATATGCGCTTAACATGGAAACATACCCATATGTTTCCTTTAGCCACTTGTCAGTGAAAGTCCCATCAGACAGCCGATTCCTGATCCTCACGGCAGCCTTGCTCTAGAAAATTTCCAGGAAAACTGAATTAGTGAATTCTGAGCCATTGCTGCAGGAGAAATACAGAGCAGCCTGTTATGGTTGTCTGGCAATAATAATTTCACCAACAGATCGATATATAACCCTAGTTGATGTGTGTTTCTGCTGATAGACATCTTGCTTAATGCATGATGATGATTCATAAACACTGAACTCAAGGCCAAATGTGCGGTAATTTGTGTCTGAACACAGCTTACCTCTGTTCATATTTTCTCCACGAGGCCCACACGGTCCGTATTCATTAGCACAACAGTATGATACCTGGGCCCCCCTTTTTTTTAAAAACAAGAAACTCACCAACAGAAAGCCCACAAATGCAAAAAGGTCCTGAATGGTTGGCGGAAAGGCAGAATATGTCCATGATTTTCAACTAAGTGGCTCCCTTGTCGCCACTCTGCACAAACCCATGAGTGGTCAAGAAAGCAGTGAGCGCTGATTCTCAAATCGACTCATTATTTAGCAAGCAAGTGAGGTTGCAGATGCCGAATCCATGAAGTACGACGGTCAGGTGCATTTACTTGATGGCGTCTCCCAAGCACTACAGCATTTCCTGGTTTTCAGAAGATAAACAACCCAGGGAGGGAATCAGGTTACAAGATGAGGTGGTGTAGATGGAACCCTGGCGTCCCACACCATGCCGCAGGGACAGAGACGCTACGATAGAACCCTAGTGTCCCACACTGTACCACAGGGACAGAGATGCTACGATAGAACCCTGGTGTCCCACACTGTACCACAGGGACAGAGATGCTAAGATGGAACCCTGGCGTCCCACACTGTGCCGCAGGGACAGAAATGCTATGATGGAACCCT
Source organism: Acomys russatus (assembly GCF_903995435.1). NCBI lineage: Eukaryota > Metazoa > Chordata > Mammalia > Rodentia > Muridae > Acomys > Acomys russatus. The sequence goes on along the minus strand of NC_067142.1, from coordinate 78,049,077 downwards.
AGTGTCCCACACTGTACCACAGGGACAGAGATGTTACGATGGAACCCTGGCGTCCCACACTGTACCACAGGGACAGAAATGCTACGATGGAACCCTGGCGTCCCACACTGTGCCACAGGGACAGAAATGCTATGATGGAACCCTGGTGTCCCACACTGTACCACAGGGACAGAGATGCTATGATGGAACCCTGGCATCCCACACTGTGCCGCAGGGACAGAAATGCTACGATGGAACCCTGGCATCCCACACTGTGCCGCAGGGACAGAAACGCTACAATGGAACCCTGGCGTCCCACACTGTGCCGCAGGGACAGAAATGTTGCGATGGAACCCTGGCGTCCCACACTGTACCACAGGGACAGAGATGCTACGATGGAACCCTGGCGTCCCACACTGTACCACAGGGACAGAGATGCTACGATGGAACCCTGGCGTCCCACCACAATACCACTCTTACCTACCACTATACACTGGGTACAAATGAATCACGACTGAATTCCCTGACGTAGAAATATCTCTGGGTGTGTTACTCAAAGGACAATAAACTTAGCTACATAGAAGGTGTAAAGTTGAGGAGCCCAATTACATGTCATGCTAAAAGAGTAAATTTTATTGTTCTTACCATATTTTCAGAAGTAATAATAGGAGGAGGTAGTTTTTATGCTAAGTAGTTTGATTTAGCTGGTCTAATATATATTATATATGTAAATTCATATACATCATGAATATAGAAAACTTTATTTTCCAATTAAAAGACAGAGGGAGGGAGGGACAGAAGGAGGGAGGGAGGGGGAGGGAGGGAGGAAAAAAGAGAAAAAGAGAGCCTATCCACAGGATTTTAATAAATTCTTAGTAATTAAGTTATAGTGAATTCTTATCCCAAATATAGTAATCATTACAAATTCTACACATTCGTGAAACTTTGGGGACAAGCTTTAACTTTTTTACATGATAAAAGCATAAAAATTATGCACATTGGGATTAAAGAAACAGCTCAGTCAAGTGCTTGCAGTATAAGCAGAGGGAACTGAGTTTGATCCTCTGGAATTCATGTGTGTGTGTGTGTGTGTGTGTGTGTGTGTGTGTGTGTGTGCGCGCGCGCGCGCGCGCGCACATGCATTCATGTGTATGGGTGTGTGGTGCGTGTGCCTATGTCTCTGTGTGTGTCATGTGTGTGTGGTGTATGATGTGTGTGTTTCTCTGTGTGTGTGCAGGGTGTGGTCTGTATTGTGCATATGTGTGCATTCATGAATTGCACAAATGTGTGTAAATGAATCCCACTGCTGTAGAAGTAAAGACAGGAGAGTGACTATGGAAGATACCTCAGTGTTGACCTCAGACCTCCATACTTATATGTACATACATGTATATACAAATACACATACACATGAACACACACACCACAGAAAATTATACAAGTCAGAAAGAGAACATGCAATGTTTAAATATATCTACATATATACTATATGATGTTTAAATATGTTAGTCACATTTATCTCTTGCAACATTTATAATTGACTTTATAGCTAGCATGACATTCTACATTTCCTAACTCTAGCTAGACAAAAAGCTCAAATATTTGTATAAGTAGTCCATATGTCATTTATAGTCTAAGCAATAGGTTGCAGTGGTACAGTCTCGTATCAAAGCTGGAAGGTTTTGATGCAGTTCTGTGATCAGTGTGTGTTCATTCTCAGAAGATCCTCCCAGGATGGGACAATTACAGACTATTAGGAACAAGCCAAAAGGTCTGATAGACAGACTGCTGGTATCAGGAGACTGGCAAGTCAGTCGTGAGCTACAAAAGCAACTGTCAAAATTCAGCATGGTTCCAAGGAAATGCTGTGTGATTGCCACTGTGCTTCTATCAGGAAAACTGAAGGTCTGTATTATTATTAGTAGTAGTAGTAGTAGCATATGGAGATGCCTATTATATGAACATAGGGAGAAAAGGAAGGGGAAGAAATATGAGAGAGAGAGACAGAGATCAGAGAGACAGAGATAGAGAGAGACAGAGAGACAGAGAGAGGCAGTGACAGAGAGAAAGAAAGACAGAGAGAGAGAGACAGGGAAATAGAAACAAAAAAGAGAGAGGTAAGAGGTAAGTAGAGGTAAGAGATAAGAGAAAGGGACGAGGTGAGTCTGTCCTTTTACATACTGGACAGGGCCACGCCCAGTGGCAGGTAGGCAATGACATCACAGGTAGGCAGACTGGGGCAGAATCCTAACACTTGGTGGCCAACCCGTGGTACTGTTGGAAGGTGATGAAATCATTAAGAGGTGGAGGCTAGTAGAAGGCAGCAGGGGCATTTAAAGGGGACAGTGGCTCCTCTGCCCCATGTCATCTCCATCCCAGCCACAAAGAGGCAAGCAGTTCCTCCCTGTCTGCTCCCACAAGGATGCACTGTGTCATCACAGGCCCAAGACAACAAGACCACGTGACCACATACAACCTTCTTTCTGTCCTTCAAAACCTTTCCTCCTTCTAAGTTGTTTTATTTCAGGTATCTGTGACAGCAGATTGAAAAAATGACTAATACCCAGGGCAAAATAAATGTCAAAATATTAACTGGCAAAAATAACATGATTCCATCAGGAACAAATTATCAAATGTGATTTCCATACGGAAGAATGAAGGAACCGTGTGGTGTGTGAAGCCACAGATGGCCTACTTGGGATCTTTAAGTCCTTTTTCATTGAAAGGGGAACACAGAAGAGGAGAAACGCACACAGTTATAGAAAGTAGGGGTGTTACAAGGTGGCTATTATGATCTCCTCTGTCTAGACCAGAGCTGAAGTGCTCGGCCCCTCTAGTAGGCACTTTATGCCCTGTCTCCTGGCCTCTGCTGGCTGCTGACGACCTTAGGCCACCCTTGGCTGGGGTAGTCCTCTAGTCGTGTCATTGTCTCTATGTGGTCCTTCCCTCTGTGCCAGTGTCCAAACTCTGACTCCTTTCTCTTATCAGAACACCAGCCATTGAAAAGCCAAGTCACCAGGAATCCAGGATTAGGCCATCCCCAAAGCCTTAACTACATCTGCAAAGACCATATATTCAAGTAACATTGCTTCCACAGTACTCAGGCATGAAAATTTGGGTATGTTTTTGGGGCAAATAATATTTAACCATGACACATGTGCATACTCTTAATTTTGATAGTTTCATCTCATTGTTTTTAATTGGCTGCGTCTTTTAAGCCTCTTAGTTTACAAGTCCACCTTTATCCCTTTCCTTCCTTTATAATATGTAAGTTGAAAGGTTAGGACTCAGCTACTGATAACGGCTACGGTGCAAGCCTGGAGACCAAGATCCAGTTCCTGAGTCCATAGAATAGACCTGATGCTCAAAAGTCCTCTGACCTCCACACAGCCACCATGAGACACATTCACACACAGCTACACACACCTCACGCATGTACATGTGACAACACCTCCCCGCCCCCCACACACACACATTTAAAGCTACTTAGGACCATTAAGCTGCAGTTTCCGTAACCTAAGTGTAGCTCTGGATGTCTGACTCTCAAACATTGTCCTTGACTGGGTTTATACAGGCCAACAGAAGCCCTCCTCCCATTAGAATCATACCTAAGACCCCGATTTCAGCTTGTGCAGTTAGGGCCTGGCAAAGGTCCTCCCACCCCGATCTCTGACCATCCTCTGCTTTGAATGTGGCCCTCAAATCTCCCTAGAATGGAAACGCCATCTCTGAACTCATGTGCTACTGTTACTTGGAGACCAGGATTCGGGACTTAGGAAGCAAGTTGGTTATCTTGTCACATAACCCTTGATGGCATACACAGTTCTTTAGGAAGAATTGGGAGCCAGAGATGGAACACTGACTTACTGTGCCTCCCTGAGTGATGTCTTCTTCACGTTATGATGCTACACACAGGCCTCAGCAGCAGGATCATAAGACCAAATAGACTTCAATTCTTCATAAAGTATCTAGTCTCTGGTGTTTTGTTACAGTGACAGAAAATTTACTAAGATGCCTTTGATAATCTGACCAAAGTTCTTATCTTTCACCTTTGAGGTGATTTCTCAATCATTCTGGCCCATTTTCAACAAGAATCCTGTTAAATCATTTTTTAAAAGCAATGCTCTCTCCTCAAGCTTGAGGTCTCAGTAATTTTCCATCTACTGCACTCATCCTTCCTCACTGTCCTCTTCATATATAACCCCTGCTTGTCCTCGTGGGCAGGAGGAAGCTCATTTTCACCCCAGAATCGCATTCTCTTATTATCAATTACACTTCGCAAATCAAAATGTCTTCACTTCTTTTACCTTGTGTCAGCCCAGGTTGTCTGTGATGGCTCACAACGTGGTTTAGCCTTTGTCTTCGTTTTTGTCTTTGTCTTTGTCCTCTGTAGTTCCTACAAAGTTAGGTCTAAAACAATTCATCAGACTTGGGTTCAATTCTTTGTGCAAACTATAGGAAGAGTGGTATGCGTGGTTTTCATGAGGGGACATATGTATGCGTGGTTTTCATGAGGGGGCATATTATATGTCTCTTCCTGAAGTTAGCAATCTTCTGTACTCAATGACTGCATCTCTCAATGGTGATGTTCTAGTCCTGTCATTCTTTTTTTTTTTCAACCATTAACTAATATGCCATCATAAGGAAATTATAATAAACACTTTCCATCTATTATATATCCACCCAATATTATATTTCACAACGGAAAATTATTTTTTTAAAGTGTCTCATGTTTTCCTCCTTGAGTTTTGAAAGCAACATATTTGCCTTCTACCAGCCTTCAAAAATGAAAGGTGATGTTGTTTTCACTATGAATTCGTGATGTCACGTGTCAGTGAGTCTTATTTGAACAAAATCATTATTCTTATTTGGTTCAAATATTGCCCTGTGTCTAGTGGGGCCTTCATTCGTCTCTTATCTTAGCTTTTCCAAGGCTGTGACAAAATACCTGAGGGAGAAAGGGAGGGAAATTTTATTTCTTGCTGTGGCTTCGAAACCCACCATCACTTGGCTCCATGGTAAAGCATACCATTCTGGCAGAAGGATGTGGCAAAGGGAAGCTATTCACCTCCTGGCAGCCAGGAAATGCACGTGGTGAACAAGGAAGCGTGCAGGGACAGGCTAACCACTTGGAGGGCATGCCCTCTGTTACTTCCTTCAACCTCCTGACAGTACCCTGAGCTGGCAGGCATGCCTTCAACACTAGGCCTTTAGGGAATCGCAGCTGATCCTAAGTGCTTTTCACACTCACTCCACGGCCTTTAACAACTTCCCTGAGATCTACTGTGAAGGGCGGTTGCAGTTCATCTTCTGTACTTCTTGCATCAGAGCAGGATTTGTCCGGGGTCTCTGGTTGCCACTCACTAGGGAGTTAGCTGCATTAGGTTAGCCATCCCTCCCAAGCTCTTGCAGAGAAGGAGCTAAAAGCAGATGTTTACACTTATATTTTTAGAAAGCATTCCATCAATCCGCACTCTTCTACACTGCATCTGTGTCTACTATGTGCTCCCAGGTCAAGACTCCTGGGTTTTAAGGCTGTATGGGTGACAGAATTAAGTAGTCCATAATGACTCACGCAAACACCTCACATTAAATACTCTATAGTTTCAAAGAAAATTATTCCAGCACAAAATAACTACAATTCTGTATTTCCCATCACCAATATGCATCTGTTTATGATCTGCCATATTGCAAGCATTACATATTGTACTGTCCCTCCGTATAAGTTTTATGAGTAAATGTTTAATGGTGATCACCAGCCAACAATACTGATGCTGTTCCAGAGATCATTGGTGTCTAAGTTGAAGGGTAAGAGTGATATGCACACGCTAGAGAGGGCTTAGTGGCCAAGAACACCTGCTGCTCTTCAAGAGGACCTGCCTTTTGCTCTCAGTACCCACAGCAGGTGGCTCATAACCACCTGAAACTCCAGCTCCAGGGTGTCTGGCACCCTCTCCAGGCCTCCACAGGCACCTGCAGCACACAGGGCATATACTTACATAGACACATAAATTAAAAAATAAATAAATATTTTTAAGAGAACAATGTCCCACGTTTTTGCATAGTGATAATATTGTTTTTTTCTATTTTGTATTTGAAAATGGGTTTTTTGGCTGTTACAGAATATCTGGTTCATGTTTTCTTCTTTGATTGGTTTAAATGTTATTTTATTTTGTGTCAAGGTGCTTGTCCATCCAAGTTGTTATTCTCCACTATCAACATGTTTTTCTTTAAGCTCTTTTTATAAAAATCAATACATTTGATGTTATTGCGTGTGTAGAGTGCATACAGATGCACACGGAGCTCAGAGACAAGTTTAGGGGAGTTTGAGAAATAAGCACATCTTTCCTCCACGGGTCTCAGGCACTAAACTCAGGTTATCAGGCTCACACAGCCTGCCTGTACTTTATCTGCCAAGCCATTTCTCCAGTGCAACCTGTTTCCAATGTGCCTTTTAAAAAAATATTTTCTAATCTCAGCAGCTTTCTTCACATATCTTAATATTCACTCTGCTTTTTTTTTTTTTTTTTTTTTTTTTTTCTAACTAGGTTCTGGCAAACTCTACCATTGCAAACATTCTGATTGATACCAAAGGATCTCACATCTCGTCCTTTGACTCCTTGGAGATCTATGTGAGTTTTGCAGTTTTGGTCTTCTCTCTTGTGATCTGGTCTGTAACACAGAACCGCAATGCTGAAGACTCATTAAGGACTCGTATGACAAATACGGGGAGCATATCTCCCCACAAGGCCTTAAGGAAAAGCATTGTGGGAACTGCTCCGTGAGCTGCAAATCCTCCTAGAACAAGCATTTGTGCAAGAAGCACAGAGGGAAGGTGAGTTGGCTTTAGACAGCCCTGGAAAGCAGATGCTGTGGTGGGCACTTGTCGGCTCCGTGGGATTCCTGCCGAGGCTAATCCATTATGGAAGCTGCGGCAGTAGCAGCCAGGCTCTTCAATTACCAACCACAGCAATAAATGAGATGGAGAGGAAATCTATAAAGTAAAAAGACATTTAAAGAGACATATCAGCCAAAGAGACAGATGGAGCCTTTTGGGAGAACCAATTTAAATAAACCAATTAAGACATATCTTAAAAACATAGCTAGTGGGATATGAACAGTGAACGGATATTTGATTACTTTAAGGAATCATTTGTTTAGATGTGCTGATAATATCATGTCTATGCCTCCTTTTAAATGTTTGCATGTCGTGTGGTGAGTGTGTGTGACTTTGTGCACATGTGTGCCTGTGTGCGTGTGTGCGCGCGTGTGTGTGTGTTTCCATGTGTGGATGCAGAGGCCAGAGGAGGACATTAGGTGGCCCTCTCTATCCCATTCGATCACATTTCTGAAACAGGGTCTCTCACCAAACCATTTCAGCTAGGCTGGACGGTCAAGAGGGTCCTAGGTGCTGTCTGTCTCCAGTGCTGGGGTTACAGGGACACTGGGACATGTGTGGACTTTCACAGAGGTGCTGAGGACTTGCGAGTCCTCGTGCTTGCTCAGCAAATACTCCCTCCTACAAAGCCATCTCACTTGCCCCAGCCAAACACTTTTGGAAAAGATCTTCACCAACCCTACATCTGACAAAGGTCTAATATCCAAACTATATAAAGAACTCAAGAAATTAAACACCACCAAACCAAATAACCCAATTGAGAAATGGGGCTCAGAAATAAACAGAGAATTCTCAACAGAGGAATATCGAATGGCTGAGAAACACTTAAAGAAATGCTCAACCTCCTTAGACATCAGGGAAATGCAAATCAAAACAACTCTGAGATTCCATCTTACACCCATCAGAATGGCTAAGATCAAAAATTCAAGTGACACCACATGCTGGCGAGGATGTGGAGAGAGAGGAACACTCCTTCATTGTTGGTGGGAATGCAAACTAGTACAGCCACTTTGGAAATCTATCTGGCGCTATATCAGAAAACTGGGAATAGGGCTTCCTCAAGACCCAGCTATCCCACTCCTTGGAATATACCCAGAAGATGCTCCAGCACACAACAAGAACATTTGCTCAACCATGTTCATAGCAGCCTTATTCATAATAGCCAGGACATGGAAACAGCCTAAGTGTCCATCAGTAGAAGAATGGATAAAGAAACTGTGGTACATTTACACTATGGAATACTACTCAGCTATTAAAAACAAGGAATTCTTGAAATTTGTGGACAAATGGATTGAACTAGAAATGATCATAATGAGTGAGTTAAGCCAGAAGCAGAAAGAGTCAAATGGTATATACTCACTTGTATCTGGACACTAGCCCAAGGGGCATGTCCCATGAAAGTCTTCACTTACCAGGAAAGTGAGACAGAGGGGAAGACATCCTATTGGGATTCTATGTGGGAGAAGCATGGGAGAATGGGGAAATAGAATGATCCAGCGGGTCCTAGAAACCTACAAGAAGAACATTATGATGGGCAGATTTGGGTCCAGGGGTCCTGCTCAAACTATAGCACCAGCCAAGGACAATATGTGTAGTAAACTTCAAACCCCTACCCAGATCTGGCCAATGGACAGGACATTCTCCACAGTTGAGTGGAGAGTGGGGTCTGACTTTCACATGAACTCTGGAGCCCCATATTTGACCACATCCCCTGGATGGGGAGGCCAGGTGGCACTCAGAGGAAGGATAGCAGGCTACCAAGAAGAGACTTGATACGCTATGAGCATATACAGGGGGAGGAGGTGCCCCTCAGTCACAGTCATAGGGGAGGGGAGTAAGGAGAAAATGGGAGGGAGGGAGGAATGGGAGGATACAAGGGATGGGATAACAATTGAGATGTAATATAAATAAATTAATAAAATATATTTTAAAAAAAAAAAGAAATAGTCTTCATTCTCTAGAGCTATAACTTGAAATAATTTCAGATGAGATAATGTGAATTTTGGATTTAACTTTTAAATAAGGCCCCTGGGAGAGCGTTCTGGAATGTGTCTGAAGGGCTTCAGTCTATGAGCTGATACCCACTGAGGCTGGTGACTACCACATAGTTATTCTTATAAATGTTACAATATTGAACACAGTAAAAAAATTAAAAAGGAAATACATAACCAAACAGATATTGAAATTCTCTGGAAGAATGTTACACCCATTGAAGGAGGCATACGAATTTAATGAAGCCAGAAGATGAGGTAGACACAAACTTGGGACAGGACATCCAATATTTCTTGGTATGCTAAATAATTTCTTGGTCTCACAGAGACTCGTTCTAAAAGCAATTAGTGAAGCAGTTTGTAATCCCTCTTAGATCCTACAGAGAGATTTAAATATATATATATATATATATATATATATATATATATATATATATATATATATATATATAGGCACCATCCAGTGATTCTAACTAGAATTTTTTAAAGTGTTACCGTACCAAGCAAGGAAGTTCAGAGCAGCACTGTGTGTGCCAGGGAAACAAATTAAAATGATATATATGAAAGCAACAGAAATTAGGAAGCAAGGTGATTACAGATAAGAAGTTGAACGTGCATTGGGAAAGCAGACAAGGGATGTGCCACCCCTGAGCACGTCTGTTGTGGAGAGGCACCCATGAGCACAGCCGGCCCTCAGGACGAGGGACAATCTCATCAGCCCGATTTGTTTTACACCTTCTAAGCCTGGATCTTAATTTTTGTGAACCTGAGTTTCCTACTCTGATGCATATACCAAATTATCTCCAGGTCAGCCGTGGAGATTTATGTAAGCAAGTGTGCTTCGTCAACCGTGAAGCCGGCACTTTCCATCGGGACTGCAGTTTCTGGCACGTAACCTGCGATGCATAAATCTGACTCGGGCTGGAGCTCTGAGCCCTTGTAGCTAAAGTGAACATGACACAACTCCTGGCAACAGGGTTTCTTCTGTACTGCATTCCTAAAGCCTCTTCTAAACTGATATCTCAGCAACTTTATTCAGCATTATCTGAAGGCCAAGAAGTTGCATATTGGCCTCAAGGATTTTTTTCAAGTTATTTTTTTTTTTTTACTCTTTTTGAAACACTAGTTTCTAAAAAAAAAAAAAAAAAAACCTGTTTTTAATAACTTCAACTTAAAGCTCATGGGCCTGTGAAAAGACTCAGACTCAGCAGACAAATGTGCCAATAAGCCTGATGATGTGAGCTCAGACCCAGGCGACCCTCATGGTGGAAGAATAAAAGGCTCCCTCAAGCTGTCCTCTGACTTCCACATGAGTGCCATGGCATGTACCAGCCTCCTAAGTAAATAGATGTAATTTAATTTTTTTTATTATTTATTTACTTATTCACTTTACATCCTGATCGAAGCCGCCCCCCTCCTCTCCTTCCAGTCCCACCCTCTCCCCCTCTTCCCTCATCTCCCCCTATTCCTCAGAAAGAGGGAGCCAGCCCCCCTAACAATCCACCCCAGCATATCAAATGACACCAGGACTGGGCTAGTCCTCTTCCCCTGTGGCCTGGCAAGGCAGCCCTGCCAGAGGGGAGTGATCAAAACGCAGGCAACCAAAGTCCATGTCGGAAACAGCCCCCTCTCCCCTTACCAGGGGACCCACAGGAAGCTTGAGCTGCCCATTGGTTACATCTGTGTAGGAGGCCTAGTCCTTGGTTGGTGCTTCAGTCTCAGAGAGCCTTTCTGGGCCCTGGTTAGTTGGCTCTGTTGGTCTTCTTGTGGAGCTCCTGTCACCTGGAGATCCTTCTATCTTTCCCTTCCCTTTTCCATTAGCTGTGAGTCTCAGGATCTGTTTGGATCTGCTGCTGGGTAGAGGCTCTCAACAGACGGCTATGCCAGACTCCTGTCTGTGAGCATAGCAGAATATCTTTAATAGTGTCAGGGGTTGCCTCTCTCCCACAAGGTGGGTTTCAGGTTGGGCCAGGTATTGGTTTGATGTAATCTAAATGTTTTTCTTCAAACATTTATTGTGTATCTTCCATATACCCACTCCAAGGCGAGTATTATAAAACTCAGAGAAATTATTAAGAAGCTGAATTCTATCATTTGCAAGCTTGGTGACTTTGGCAAATGACCTTGCCTGAACCTTCATCCTTTCTGTGAATAACAGAGGTGACAATTCTTTTGACTGTTTTAAAGAGTAACTTTAGTCTCAGGTCCTAAGGAGGCTGAGGCAAGAAGATGGTTTGAGGGCAAAATTTTGTGAGCTTGTAGCATTCTAAGCAATGTAACCAGAATTTGTCTCAAAAGAAAAAAATGTAGATGGGTAGATAAGCAGAGAGATAAATAGGTAGATGATAGAGTTTGTGCATACAGTCCTAGAAGACAATAAATGGTGGTAATAATAATAATAATAATAATAATAATAATAATAATAATAATAATAATAAATTGTTGCCAGTTTATTATAAATAAACTGGATGGTTTTGTTGAAGCCATCTATTTCCATGTTTTTAATAGTAATCAGTATTTTTAAATTTTGTTTGTTTAGTTGGTTTGATTTGGTTTGGTTTGGTTGTTGGTTTTATTGTTGTTGTTGTCTTGTTTTGTTTTGCTTTTTTGGGGGGTGGTTGGTTTTTTGTTTAGTTTTGTTTTGTTTTGTTGGCTTTTTTCAGTCAAGTTCTCACTCCTTCCACAGTCTGTGTTCTGTGGTTACAGGAATGTTTTACCATGCCTGGTTCTATTTTGGTTTTAAATGGATGAGCTGGGACTCTAACCTCACTGTGGGGGGAGGTCATACAGTACCCAAGGGGAATGAGTGTTGTGGGCACAATCTTTCAGAAGGCTGTTTTGTTCTCCACCTTTTCAAGTATGGTCTTAGTCAGTCACTTTAAATAATAAAATGGTCTGGCACCTGAATCTGTTAGAGGATAAAGTAGGAAATAAGCTTGAAACCATTGGCAGGAAGGATTTCTGAATAAAACCCCAGTAGCATAAGAAAGCCATCTTTAATTTTAAGAGGCAGCTTATAGAATGGAGGACACACCTTTGCCACCTATACATCCGACAGAGAGCTAGTATACAGAATGTACAAAGAACTAAAATAACTCATACTGAGGAAACAAAGCGACTCGATTTAAGAAGGGTGCATAGAACTAAACAGAATTCTCAAAAGATGAAACACAAATGACTGAGAAACAGTTGAAAAAAACTTCAACACCCTTAGCCATTAGGGAAAGGCAAATCAAAATTGTTTTGATATTTCATTTTACACCAATCAGAATGGCTAAGCTAAAAAAAAAAAAAAAACAAAAAAAACAAAAAAAAAACTGATGGCAACAAATGCTGTAGTGCACTTGAGGAAGGGAGGACACTTAACTCCTTGCTGGTGGGATAGGTGCAGCTGCTATGGAAACCAGGGTGGCAGTTCCTCGGGAAGCTAGAAATAGACATTCTGCTTCCACCTATATCATTCTTGGACACACACCCAAAGGGACTCTGCATCCTGCTGTACAGACACTCACTCATCCATGCTCATTGTTCTTCTAGTCACAATAGGCAGGAAATGGAAACGGCCGACATGTCTATCAGCTAATGCATGGAAAACAAAATTGTGGTACATGTACACAATGGAGTTTTAGTCAGCTCTTAAAAAGAATGAGATTATTAAGTCCACAGGTAAATGATGGAGTTGGAAGCAATCACTCCGAGTAATATAACCGGAACTCAGAGAGTCAAGCCATTTATTTCCTCTCATTTGTGAATGTTCACTTTGAGTTTTCAGGTATGTGCTTCATCTGAGATACAAATAGAGGTCAGAGAATTAGTAAGGGGCTGGGGTGGGAGGCTCCAGGTGAGGGGAGATAGAATGCAGTGGTATGAAAGTTTAAAGGAGAATAATGGAACAGGAAGGGTTAAATTAGGACAGAGGGAAGAGGAAAGGAGGGAAGAGGGAAGAATAGTGGAAGGAATACAAGAAGGGATAAGTAGAACTAAAAGATTTTTTGGAAAGTCATCCTGAAACCCACTGCTATGCAATCTTCCTAATGTCATACAGAAAGCATAGATAACATTTATAACACCATACTGTAGTGGGTAATGAGGTACTAAAGAATTGTGGTTTTTAAGAATTTTTTCTCTTTATGTGTGTGTGTGTATGTCTCTGTGTATGTGTGTGCCACGTGTCTGTGGGTATCTGCAGAGACCAGAAGAGAGCATCATATTCCCTCATAAGCCACACTAAGACATGTGTGCTGGGAACCAAACTCTAGGCCTCTACAAGAGCAGCAAACACTCTTAGCCTCTGAAACATCTCTCCAGCCCCTTGAAACAATTCTCTCTTTTATTTAATTAACTTACTTATTCACTTTACATCCCAATTGTAGCCTGCTCCCTCCTCTCCTCCTTGTCCTACGCTCCCTCTCTTTTCCCCATGTCCCTTCCTCTATTCCTCAAAAGAAGGGAGCCCTACCCACCCTCACACCCACCCCAGCTCATCAAGTCACCCTCAGGACTGAGCTCTTCCTCTTTTCTTCCACTGTGGCCTGACAAGTGAGTCCCACCAGGAGGAAATGATCAAAACACAGTCAAAAGAATCCATGTTAGAGACACCCCCCAAATCTCCTTACTAGGGGACCCATATGAAGCTCGAGCTGCCCCACAGCTACATCTGTGTAGGGGACCTAGGCTCAGTCTATAAATGGCCCTTGATTGCTACTTCAGTCTCCGCAAGTCCCTCTAGGCCCTGGTTAGTTGCCTCTGTTGGTCTTCTTGTGGAGGTCTTTTCACCTCCAGGTCCTACTATCCTTCCCACACACACACACATTTTTTCCACAGGACTCCCTACGCTTCACCCAATGTGTGGCTATGAGTCTCCACATCTGTGTGGAGTCACTGCTGGGTGGAGCCTCTCAGAGGACAGCTATGTTAGGCTCCTGTCTGTGAGCATAGCAAAATATTGTTAGTAGTGTCAAGGGTTGGCTCTCTCCCATGAGATGGGTCTCAGGTTGGGCCAGGCATTGGTTAGGCATTCTCTCAATCTCTGCTCTATCTTTATCAGTGCACATCTTGTAGGCAGGGTAAATTTCAGGTCAAAGTTTTTGTGGGTAGGGTGGCGTTTGCCTTCCTCCGCTTAGGAGTCCTGTCTAGTTAGAGGATATTCTTGTTAGTCTCCATGACCCCTGCTACTAGGAGTCTCGGATATATCCTCCTAGAAGCTACCCTGTCTTAGGTCTCTGGTTTGTCACAGAGATGCCTCCACCCATGGTTTCTCTTCTCTCTGTAGGACTTCTGTTCTACCATCCTTCACCCCTACATCCCCCTCCCTGCTCTCCCCAGGTCTTGTCTCCTCCCTCATTTCTCTCTGTGTTCCCTCTCCTACCATGTTCCCTCTCTTCAACCACTTCCACTGTCTAGTCTACTTCTTCTCCTTGGTGAGATTTAAGTATCCTCTCTTGGTTTCTCCTTGTTACTTATCGTCTTTGGGTGTCGGGTCTCATACGCTGGCAGGTAGGGCTGGAACAGGAGAGGATTTGTGCCTGTCCTGGAGGCTAAGGGGGATGGTGAGTGTCAGTGACCCAGCCTCCTCCTAGGACACCTGGAGGAAAAATACAAGTCGGGAGTCTCATCGGAGCAAGGTCTCAACTTTATTACGGCAGGTTTTTCTTATAGAGTATAGGGAGTGGGCAGGGTATAAGGTGTCAGGAGATATGACCTCTCTCAGGATGTAAAGTGGCCTGATATTGTGGGACCAATTGGTTTGTGTTACATGGCTGTTGGCAGGCAGGGCTTGCAGGAGGATGTGCCTGGATGGACCACGCTGAGGCATTCCTATGTGGAAGTATTTACCAAAAACTGTTGCTGACACTCAAGCCAGGCTTGCTTCTTTCTTCAATGCCTCAGAGGGCTGACAGATTTGGCCATAGGGCCCAACATTTGGGTCTGTGAATTGTTGTATGTTTATCATGTACTATGTGATTAAAATCCACTTATAAGTGAGTACATACCATGTGTGTCTTTTTGGGTCTGGGTTACCTCACTCAGAATGATGTTTTCTGGTTCCATCCATTTGAATGCAAATTTCATGATTTCCTTGTTTTTAATAGCTGAGTATTATTCCATTGTGTAAGTGTACCAGTTTCTTTATCCATTCTTTGGTTGAAGGACATCTAGGTTGTTTCTAGATTCTGGCTATAATAAATAAAGCTGCTATGAACATAATTGAGCTAGTGTCCTTGTTGTATGGTATATGCTCAGGAGTAGTATAGCTGGGTCTTGAGGTAGAACTATTGCCAGAATTTTCTGAGAAAGAGCCAGATTGATTTCCAACATGGTTGTACAAGTTTGTACTCCCACCAGCAGTGGAGGAGTGTTCCCCTTTCTTCATATCCTTGCCAGCATGTGCCATTATTTGACATTTTTATTTTAGCCATTCTGATAGGGGTAAGATGGAATCTCAGAGTCATTTTGATTTGCATTTCCCTGATAACTAAAGACATTGAGCATTTCTTTAAGTGCTTCTTGGCCATTAGAGGTGCCTCTGTTGCGAATTCCTTGTTTAACTCTTTACCCCAGTTTTAATTGGGTTATTTGGTTTGGTAGTGTTTAATTTCTTGAGTTCTTTATATATTTTGGATATTAGCCTTTGTCAGATATAGGATTGGTGAAGGTCTTTTCCCAATACATAGACTGCCATTTCACTGTATTGACAGTATCTTTTGCCTTACAGAAGCTTTTTAGTTTGATAAGTTCTCATTTATTAATTGTTGATCTTAGAGTCTGAGCTGTTGGTGTTCTGTTCAGGAAGTTGTCTCCTGTGCCAATGAGTTCAAGGATCTTCCCCTATTTTCTCTGGACTATTTTCGCGATAGATTCCACTTACCAATATTACATCAAGATCAGGTAAACAAGTTAAACAGTTCTATAATCTCTAAGGGAATAGAAGCAGTCATATATACAAAAGTCTACCAACTCCCCTCCCCCCCCCCAAAAAAAGCATAGGGCCAGATGGTTTGAGTGCAGAATCCTACCAGACTTTCAAAGAAGAGCGAATACCGCTATTCCTCAAGGTATTCCGTAAAATAGAAACAGAAGAACATTGCCAAACTCATTCTATGACACCCCCGTCACCCTGATACCGAAAGCACACAAAGATCCAACAAAGAAAAAGAGTTTCAGACCAATTTCTCTTATGAATGTTGGTACAAAACTGCTCACAAACAAAATCCAGAATGCATCAAAAATATCATCCACCACGATCAAGTAAGATTCATCCCAGGCCTGCAGGGGTGGCTCAATGTATGAAAATCCATCTACACAATTCGCCAGATAAACACAATGAGAGAAAAAACCCACATGATCAACTCATTAGTTGCCAGAAAAGCATTGGACAAAATCCAACAGCCCTTTCTTCTTAAAAGTCTTGGAAAGATCAGGGATATAAGACAAATACCTTAACACAATAAAGGCAATGTACAGCAAGCCAATAGCCAACATCAAATTAAATGGAGAGAAACTTAAAGCTACTCCACTGAAATCAGGGACAAGACAAAGCTACCCACTCTTTCCCTATCTCTTCAATATAGTACTTAAAGTCATAGCTAGAGCAATAAGACGACTAACGGAGAACAAGGGGATACAAATTGAAAAGGAAAATGTCAAAGTGTCACTGTTTTCAGATGATATGATAGTATACATAACTGACCCCAAAAAATCCACCAGAGAACTCCTATAGCTGACCTTCAACACTTCAACAAAATGGCTGGATACAAAATTAATTCAAAAAATAGTAGCTCTCCGATATACAAATGACAAATGGGCTAAGAAAGAAATCAAGGAAATAGCACTCTTCACAATAACCATGAATAATATAAAATATCTTGGTGTAACTCTAACCAAGCAAGTCAAAGACCTGTATGAAAAGGATTTCAAGTCTCTGAAGGAAGAAATTGAGGAAGATATCAAAAGATGGAAAGATTTCCAGTGCTCATGGATTGGTAGGATTAACATAGTAAAAATGGTCATCTTACCAAAAGCAGTCTACAGATTCAATGCAATCCCTGTCAAAATACCAACACCATTCTTTACAGACCTTAAAATAATAATTCTAAACTTCATATGGAAAAACAATAAAAAATAAAACAGAATAGCTAAAACAATCCTGTACAATAAAAGAGCTTCTGGAGGTATCTCCATCCCTGACTTCAAACTATACTACAGAGCAATAGTAATTAAAATAGCATGATACTGGCATAGAAATAGACTGATTGATCAATGGAATCAAATCAAAGACCCAGAAATAAACCCACACACCTACAGATACTTGATTTTTGACAAAAGAGTCAAGACCATACAATGGGGGAAAAAGGAAAGCATCTTCAACAAATGGTGATGGATGTCTATATGTAGAAAAATGCAAATAGATCCATATTTATCACCCTACACAAAACCAAAGTTCAAGTGGATTAAGAACCTCAACACAAACCCAGATATACTAAATCTATCAGAAGACGTGGGGAAGAGCCTTGAACTCATTGGCACAGGAGACAATTCGTAAGCACCAGGGAAACTTTTGAATAGACACAGTATCCTCAAATTGCATCCTAGATGCTTCAAAGCTTTCCTTCCACACCAAAGAAAGTCAAATTGGAAATATTAAATTATTTGTTATGAGTATGATTAATGCAAGAAGGAAAATCAGGAACCAAAATCAGTGAACCATGCTCAGACAGCAGTCACCGGCTCTACACTGAAGACATTAGCAAATGTGTACAGGTGCCAACAAGTGAATGCAGATGTTAAGTTAAATTGTTTACAGCACACAAAGTAGCTGGTTTTTTTTAAAAAAGAAACGTTTCCTTAGTGCTTGTCTTTTTAATTAACAAAAAATAAACACTATAGTAATCCCACTGTTTAAAGAATTTCTGTTGCCCTGGAGTGTCTTCACACTAATTAATTTAATTGAACTTCAGCAGATAAGTAAGGAGTATCTCCTATTTGTAAAATTCTTTGTTGTCATTGCCAAAGAATTAAAAGGTTATTAAGGAGCTAGATACAAAAAATAAAAAGAATTGGGACAAGTAACTTTAAAAGTTTACAAAATAGATTGTGTTTGACTGAAAACATTCAGAAAAAAATAAGACTGGAGAGACGGCTCAGGAGTTAAGAGCACCTGCTGCTCCTTCGAAAGATGTGGGCTCAGGTTCAACATGGTGGCTCACAACAATCTGGCAATCCAGGTCCAGGGGATTCAACCGCCTCTTCAGGCACTGCAGACACTGCACACATGTGGTGTACATACACAGACACAAGCAAAGCACTAGTGGACATAACATTTTAAAAGAAAAATCAGAAAACTGTTCACATAATGGCACATGATGATGACGAGGAGGAGGAGGAGGAGGAGGAGATGGATGGATGGATGACAGAAAATGACAGATAAATCATAAATGAATGAATGACATATAATTAACAATGGAGATCAACTATAGGTCAAGATTAGCTAGATAGATGATAGGTGAGTAGATGATGAAAAGATGCATAGATGATAGACAATAGACAGACAGATAGATGATACATACATGGATGGATGATAGAAAATAGCAAGATAGATGATATGAAAAGAGTTGTGTAATTTAAGATAAACCTTGAAGAATGAGTTTATTTGTTATCTGGATGGTAAAGGCAGGAATGGCATCTTTAGGCATCACCACTTGTCTTGCTTTTCTGCATGGCAATTTTCTTCTTAATGTCACTAAGACCTGTTGTCACAGGAACAAAAATCATGCAGATGTCCATGAAAACCAATAGGGTGTGTTACTGATCACACACTTGATATGTACTAAAGAAGATGTTACTCCGTTCAGAAAGAAACCAGTGGCCTGGGCTTTGTTTGGCATGCAGCTTTTCAGAAGAAAAAGGTCAAAGTGTTAGGAGAGGGTCTGTTGGGAGACCTTCCAGGAAAGTGAGGATATATAGGGCGATCGTTCTGGCTATTGTGTATACATTATATCAGAACAAGGAGAAAGTAAGAACACAGAGATGCACGGGCTGCGCCTGGTGGCAGTGCACTTCATTTGGGGTCAGAGTAAAGGTTCTTCCTCACTTAAACTGAGGAGGTTCAGGGCCATGACTCAGCCACTCCAAGCCTCCATTTCCAATATCACAGGGATGCTCTGGGGTTAAGTAGAACAAGGTACAAGGTAGGAGCAGCCCTCCGGCAAGTGTGGACAGCAGTCTGCTTTCAGGTACTAGATATAAAGAGTATTCTCATTACCAAGAACGGGAGTGGTGTATGCGTCTCTCAGTGAGGTAGTACAGCCCAGAATCGTGTTGAAGGCAGACAAACCGGAACAAGAGAAGAAGATACAACATGCTGAAAGAAAAGCTGGGGCAGTCACTGCTTAGGCTTTGGAAGCTCAGGCCACGTAACTAAAGGATTCTTCCCCCGGCCCCCCTTTGGAAACAGTCTCCTGTATCTCAAGGTGGGCTATGTCTCCCAAACTCACTGGGCAGCTGAAGAGTAACCTGAACTTCTGCTCTTTCTTCCTGTATCCCCCAAGTGCTAGGATTACAAGGGTGCGCCCACGCCCCATTTGTGCACTGCTGGGCACTGAAGCTGTGGCTTTCTGTATGGCAGGCAAGTCCTCTACCAACTGAAATGCATTGCCAAGTATGCCCCACCCCCAACCTCCATGAGAACTTTTTCTTTCTCTATCCCACAACGGGCACACAGAAAAGCACATGAATTATGTAGGCTAAAAGCTATTGTCCTTTATCAACTGTTTCTTCCATGGGCAGGAATGATAAATAGAATGTTGGGTCACTGGTATTGGCACAGATAAAATATGCTCTAAAAATTGATAGCTTGCATACCAGCTTTTCTCCTCGTTGCCAACTGCCAATATATTA
Source organism: Acomys russatus (assembly GCF_903995435.1). Taxonomy (NCBI): domain Eukaryota; kingdom Metazoa; phylum Chordata; class Mammalia; order Rodentia; family Muridae; genus Acomys; species Acomys russatus. Next base: position 78,029,313 of record NC_067142.1, on the reverse strand, counting down.
GCTGTCAGCAAGCAAAAACAGCCCACAACTGCCAGTGGCCAGATATTGATTTCTCTTATAGGCAGCAGACACTGAAGTTGTATACTTACACAGAGAGAGAGGGAGGGGCATGGCACATCTAACCCCTACAAATGAATTAAACAGGTTTCCCTTAGAAAAAGTATTTTTATTTCTAAGACAAAAATTTTGTTTCAAACATTTCATTTAAACTTGTGTGCGCGCGTGTGTGTGCGTGTGTGTGTGTTCATACTTTTACATGTGGCAGACAGAAGTCAATTTTTTTTGTGCATTTTCCTCTACCTCTCTCCACCTTACTGTCTTGAGATGGGGTCTCTCACTGAACCTGAGCCGCAGGATCTGCCTGTTTCCTCCCCACTGGTGCTGGCTTGGCAGACTCATGCCACCTCACCCAGCTTCAGCTTCTACACTGGTGCTGGGGGTATGAACTAAAGTCCTCTTGTTTGCCCCCAGAGCCACCTCCCCAGACCTAGAACTCATTGTTAAGTGAGATACTAATGTTCTCCTCATGGGGAGCTCTAATTACCCCCACAGTAACCCCATACTCAAGTACACAAAGGGGGACAGATGGAACTTGGCCACACGGCTTCTCTGGACTCTTCACAATATGCTTTGTCGCGAGTGTGTTCTTCGAGCACCTGAGGAAGTGGGTAAACCGCCCATGGGACAGGACAGCACCAGCACCCTTTGTAGATCTGATTGCCCGCACCTCTCAAGGTGGCCCACTGTCTTTGTGAGTTATGCCACTCAGATTTCCTCCATTAGAGTGGATGATGGAGCACGGACCCTGTATGGCAAGACCTATGATCTATGAGTAGCCATATCTTAAGCAGAATTATCACATCAGAAACATTTTGTCTTTAATATCCTTGGCTGACTCTTCCGGATGTTTCGGTAGGCCAGCTAACCGCTCTTTTACGGGGCTCTTTTGTATGTTCTCTGTCAAATACTGACCCGTATTTGAAGTCTATCTCAATTTATTCTGGTTTAAAAGGGTTTATATATGTCCCCTGTTTTATTTCTTAAAAGGCACGGGCTCTTCGTGCACGTGACACCAGAGTTTCACTGGTGGCCATGAATGAAAAGAAAATTTTTAGTATGTACTCTAGCACCGTACTCAAAGTGCTGAGCACATAAAGGAAAACACTCCCCAAATCTCCAAAAGTAAGAAGAGTTATTGGGGTCATTATATCCCTGCCTCACAGTGGTTAATGCTGGGCCAGGGTCATGACAACTTGTGATGTATATCTCTCCCTGAGTTCCATACTTAGTGGTATCATGATGCCAATTTAACATTAGCCTCAGTGGCAGTATTTACACCATAGCCATTGGAAATACACACACACACACACACACACACACACACACACACACACACGTATACATACATATTAGGGCTTAACTCTTCAGTCACCTAGAGAGGCAATTTCCCAGCACACCTCATGTCTAAGGTGTCTTTTAAGTAGATAGTGTATCTGTTCAAAATTTTTATTGTTTTTTTTTCTTCTTATTTGTTCTTCCAACATGACACAAAATACTTTGGCCACAGATATGTATCTCTGAACTTGAACAATCTCAGCCATACCCCTCCTGTTCATTTATACTTAGTGTACACATTGTCCAACATACTGAATATAAACCAAGCTGACACATAGACACAGCTGACATCTGCACTTGTGTGCATACATACATACACACACACACACACACACACACACACACACACACACACACACACACAGGTATAATTCAACACAAGAGAGATGTTTATTGAGAAAATACTTCAGTAAAAAGAGGTGAGTTTTTTTTTATGTTCTGTGTTAGTGCATGAGAGGTTGTTGTCAAAGGCTTAACATTTTAAAGAAGTGACTATCAGCAACTGACAGGATCAGAAGCCACTTAATTGCCCCAGAAAAGTATAACACTCATGAATTCTATCAGTCTCTCAGGATAGAGACACTAGGTTTTGAAATATAAGTTGCCCCTCCCGCCAATATTCTAGAGTGCTCAGTGCATTAAGAAGTTTAGTGTCAGAGTTTCCTCACACTTTCTCCCCTGTCCTCCCAGCTCACTGTAGAATCACTGCTGTGAGTTCTGTGAACTTAAGCCACTTCCTCCCCTCCATCCCACTCTCCTGCTAGGCTCAACAGAAAGAAAACATCCATGAAAGTCACAGTGGCCAATGACAATATTCAGGCCACCTCTCTGTTATAGTCACAATGGCCAACGGCACTCTTCAGGCCACCTCTCTGTTGCCTTATCCTTCCATGGCATTTGGTGTGAACCCCCTCGGCCATGCTTGGTCAGTGTCAGTCAGCACCTCTTTCCAGAGCCCCTCCAGGCCTCAGCATCTCCCCGGACCCCTCCAAACTGTAATTCAGGGCTAGGGCACTAGATGATTAGCAGCCACCAAAACCACCCTGGAAGTCTCATGAATTTAAAGAATGAATATCATAGTCAACGTGAGCATGAGTTTCAGAAAGATGTTTTATAGCAGAAGAGAGATTAAGAGAAAGGGGGCAAACAGAGATCCCATAACAAGAGCAATTTCCATTAAGAGTCTTTGTATTGTCTGTATTGTATTGTGTCTAAGGCTTAATTATATATGTGTATGCATACATATGGGTCTTTGTATACACATATGTATATATGTACACACACAGACATACACACACACATATGTGTGTGTGTGTGTGTGTGTGTGTGTTAGTAAAGCTGTATTGTCTGAGGTGTAGGGCAGTGAGCTGCTGAGTTCAGTTGTCCTAGCATGAGGTACTCATACATTTCTCTGCCCCAGCAGTTGGACTGTAGTTACACATATAGCTTCTAGGGCCAACAAAGAATCTAGTCACAGATCTCCTCAGAAAGGCCTCTGAGAGGATCTGTGAAGCAGTATCTTAATTACATGATGTAAAAGGACCCAGCCACTGTGGGCAGTACCGCTCTCTGAGCGTGGGGTCCTGGGTTGTGTGAGAATAGAGAAAACAAACTCACTGCTCTCTGCTCTCCCTGTAGATGTGATCTGGCCAAGCGCTTCAAGTTCCCGTGGCCTTGACTTCCCTGCAATGAGGGAGTGTGATCAGAAATTATGAGCCGAGGAAATTCTCTCACCCTTGAGTTGCTTTTGTCAGGGCATTTTGTCACAGCTACAAGGAATAAACCTGAGATAGCACCCTAAACTGCTTCACAACCCTCCATTATACTCCTCACAGGGGTGTTGCCTGCCTCTACCAAACATCTCTGCTACACCTGTGCAAGGCCTCAGCTCCAACCCCTTTCAAAAAGGGATACACAGATTCAGCACAGATGAACTTTGAGAAGCTCATTAAAAAGTTTCAATGGCTGTGAGAACATCAAATGGATGTTTGTAATCAATATTTCCTGCACTGAGGGCTAAGAAGTGAAGTCACGGAGATTAAATGCTTTCTTCCTTAGGAGAAAATAAAAAGAATAAATGAAAGATAAGAAGCATGGTACCCACCTGTGACTGAAGGGTGAAGGATATACACACATGGAAGAGACTTGGCTGCTCCTTTCAGAAAGGTATGGAGTGTCGGTGAATTCACTGGCTGTGTGCTGAGGGAGGCAGCCAGGGCCAAGCAGGGCCAGTAAAGACCAGGCAAAATCAGGAAAAGACAAGGCAGGGCCAGGGAGGGACAGAGAGGGCCAGGCAGGGCCAGGCAAGGCCAGGGAGGACCAGGCAGGGTCAGTTAGAGCCAGGTAGGACCAGGCAGGGCCAGGTAAAGCCAATCGGGGCTTTACAAGTAATTTACATAGAGTTTCTGAATTACAGGTTCCAGAAAAGGAAAAAAGATGCACATCATATCCAGAGAAAACTGTGAATAAGATACACCCCTGAAAACAGAAGTGCAGGGGTGAGTTGGAGCACTGGGGCCAGTGCATGGGAGGGAAGCCACTGGGTCAAGAAGACTTTGGACCATTGAATCCTAGGGCTTGGGATCCTCTCGAGTACAGGGGTCCTGCAAAGGGCAATCTGAAAAGACTCAAAGCAACTTCAAGCAGCAGTGAAGATCTTGGAAATGCAGATAGTGTCTTCTTCGCGTTGCCAAGGCCCCAGACACCAGACACCAGACATCGGCACTAAAGTCTGCCGAGAAATCAGAGTATGTCACAGCAAAGGAAAATGCAATGCTACTTACTCAAGGACACACCCAGAGGGACACATGAGGCCTCTTGGGACCCTGAAACTGCAAGATTAGGGAAATAATGACATGGATAGATCAATGGTCCCTTGAATGTCCTAGTGAAAGCAGACTGGAGGAAGGTGTGATCAGAGCATTGCAAAGCAGGTGACAGGACAGGAGCTGGTCAGGGTGCTGGCCCAGTAGAGGCAACCCTTCAGCAGAGGGAGAAGCTCATCTGTCCCTGTTCTATTGATGAAAAGAGATGTCATGTCCAAGACAACCCTTAACAAAAGAAAGCATTTAGTTGAGGCCTTGCTTACAATTTTAGGAAGTTATGCATGAACACCATGGTAGGAGGCACACAGGCACGGCAGTAGCAGAAGCGATGGCTGAGAACTTTGCATCCTGATCCTCAGTCATAGATAGAGAAACCTCAAAGCCCACCCCCACTGGCATACCTTTTCCAATAAGGCCACACCTCCTAATCCTTTCCAAATAGTTCCACTAATTAAGGACGAAGCATTTAAACATATGATCCAATGGGGGGTTGTCTTAGTCAGTGTTCTGTTGCTGTGAAGAGACACCGTGACCATGGCAACTCTCCTAAAGGAAAACATTTCATTAGGACTGGTTCACAGTTTCAAAGGTTTAGTCCGTTGTCATCATGGCAGGGAGCATGGTGGCACACAGGCAGGCATCGTGCTGGGGAAGGAGCTGAGAGTTCTACATCTGGATCCAGAGGCAGCAAGAAGAAAGAAAGTCTGGGCTTGGGATAATCTTTTTGAAATCTCAAGGCCAACACCCCTGGTGACATACTTTTTCCAACAAGGCCACACCTCCTAATCCTTTCCAATAGTGCCACTCCCTTATGATCAAGTATTCAAATCCATGAGCCAATGCGAGACCATTCCCACCCAAATCTCCACAAGGCCCACACTATGCCTTCCTATCACAGCTCCTTCAAGAAGACACACTGACTTGGCATGAGGGCATCTGACTTCCCCAGAAAAATCAGTCATGGTAGAGTGACCCTACTAAAACTTGACAGGGATTCTAGACCACATTAGAACAAAGACAGATTCTGTTGCAGAAAGATAGCCCACATCTGGAGACTAGAATCCTAAAACTCTCTTCAAAGCTACATCCACATTCAGCAAATGTGGGCAGCCCCACTGGAAGGCCATCAGCCCCTCGGCATGAGATGTCACCACCAGCGGCAGGCTGCGTGATTTACTGTGCACTGTGCAATGCAAACAAAGAGCCCTGTAGCCCTGTTCTTCTGCTTTTCTACCCTCTGTGAGCCCAGTGCCCAGTTTATTTTTATCTCTAAAACTCCATTCAGGCTGCATTCTCCAGCCCAGCTTCCCAGGGGGGGGGGGGGCGTGGCACCACCAGCCCATCCATCTTAATGAAATAACTGAAGTGGAGGCACAGAAAGACTTAGATTGCAGTTGAGCACCAAGTAATCGATCCATTCGTTGGTGATAAATCCAATCCAGGCATCTTAATGACTGAAAGCATTCATTAAGACAACCAATGGCAGTGCCCAGTCACTGCTGTGTTAATCTTGACTGTCTGCATCTATGTATCCAACGTCTGGCCTGTGAGCAGAGAAAACCAAAGCAGATGATTTTTAAAGTTAGCATATCTTCCTGCTGCCACCCTCTTCACATAACCTCAGACATTATTCTAGAATGTACATGATGAGCTTGCTGCTGAACCTCTCAGAGAGCAGCTTGTGGTTGACTGTGTAAGATGCAGGCTGCCCTTCCATGAATGCCCCTGGTGCCTGTATGAAGACTTGGGGGTGGAGAGATTCATGACTGAGCCCCAGTCTTTCCCCATCATGCTGCCCCACTCCCACTTGACGGCTGTGTGGAAGATCAAAAGATACACAAAATGGAAGGGAAAAAAAAAGTAGGAAGGAAGAGCTGATGCTGTGGCGACAGCAGGTGCCCTCAGTGACAATGCTGGCTCCCAGGCTGACAGTGACCTCACCATCATCCTCCATAATACTAATTCCCCCCACACCTGCAGGCAGGACCCTAGACACACACATGCCCCCAGCCCTGTTTTTCTCTGCTTCTAGATATTACTCCTTCACAAAGAGGCAGGCCTAAGGTTTTCCCTAATCCAAGCTGAGGGGGAGAGGTAGACCCATGCCCCATTTCTCTTCTACTCTCCTAAGATCACACTTCTAGAGAGCAACCCAAGTGGGGTTCCCTACAGAGCCCCACTTCATTGTAAGAAGGATAACCATGTAAAGAAAATCTGCAGTAGACTCAGATGCCTGACTGGGGAGCCTCGGTTGAGTGTGGACCCATCACACATGTATATCCAGAAATTCAACTGAGGTGCGGATCAAAAGAGTTGGAGCTGTGCCAGTCTAGGGGAGTCACAGGACAGGCTTGCCCTGATTCTCTACTCTCAGTGGCCAGGGTAGGCTGTGTAGTCTCTGCCCCTTGTTCTCATCTGTAGAGTACACCTACCCATCCAATAGCTTCCTGATTCCTGTTGTTTGTCAGACACACTTGAAGGATGGATCACTCAAAGCCTGGCCCTCAGGCAAGCCACAGGCTGCTTGGAGAAGTGGCTGAGTCATGACGGTCATAGCTGCATGCCAGGTGGTGACAAATCCTATGAAGAAAGATGCAGGTCAAGGCCGTAATGGTGGTGATGCTTCACACAGCCAATAGGATCTTTGTAAGGATGGTACCCTGATACACAGAGGCAGAAGGCTTTGAGTGAAAGGATCCCCAAATGCAAAGGGCCTGGAGGCAGCAATGGGGTTGGCTGGCTCCAGGAGAGCAGCTTGAACATGGTGAAAACAGTATATGTAAACAGGCATATTCGATAATAACTCCAGCATGCTGATCTAGGCTCAGCGACTTCTTCTGGCATGTCTTTCAGTGATTCAAGTTCTCTGGGCTCAGTCCACTCTTACAGCAAGCTAAACAACCTAATGTACCAAGCTTCATATATTAGCTATTTTACACTTGAATTAATTTATACATTTTAGATATTTAAAACTATTTAGTCCTTATAATTCCATGAAGCAGAAATCATTTTACACATAAGGAAAATTTCATTCAGAATAATTAACTAACTTGCCAGTCTTGGGATGTAAGGAGTTGTTGAAAGAAAATCAAAACATATCTGTCATATGATTATATATGCAAATAGAGATTGTTACAAATAGAGAAGAGACAAAGTTTAGTCAAATGACAGGGCTGGGGACAGGAAGATGCATGAATTTGATAAACTTGGTACCCACGCCTCTGCCATATCTACCGTATCTGAGCAATTGTGTGAGTGAGCCACCTCACTTGAGATACCAGGTTGATGGATTTCTAGGCAGAGCTGGACCATAGAAGAAAGTTCACAGTAAACAACTATAATTGTGTGCAATTTGTGAAGATGATTTGCATGCACAGGGTGCTGTGCTGTTTACCAAGTGCTTGCATATGCATGATTTCATTTGCATTCAGAGGCTCACTGGTGCCCTGGGCAGAAATGAGGTTACCCTAGAGGAAGGTCACTTAGGAGGAAAGATACAGGACACATGCTGGGTCACTCCACTCAGCAAAGAGTCCTGTCAAAAGAGTGAGGTTTAGAGACGCCATATGATCTGCCAGAGGATCTGGGGGGTCCAGTTACTGTAGCCCTTTCCCCTTTTCTGATCTTTAATTTCACAGCCCCAGAATATGCTCCAAATAGCTCCAGCCAGCTTATTTTATATCTTTCTCTCTGAGCTGCAAGAAACTGTAAGCTCAGATAACTTTGCCATTCAGAGAATCAAAAGTAATTGCTTTCCTGAGGCAGGGATGGTTGGCGGTGTGGTGTGCCTATTTATTGGTAGGGGGAGCCACTATCAAGATTTCCATTAAAAAGAAATATATCACTCACACTGGTGGAGAAGAGACAGACAGACTCTGGACAGAGTGACAGAGTCAAGGTCACATCAGATTTAAACCCCAACAGAGAATTGGTAGGAACAGTAGCCACCAGGATCTTTCCAGCAGGCTCTCAGAGAAGAGGAGGATATGGCTCAGGAGGAGCAGGCCAATGCTAGGCCATCTCAGCTGTTGCTAACCTCATTCTAAAAATGATGCTGTCATTCTTGCCATGGACCCAGAGTGTCGAGAACAGAGCTGGGAGAGCCTGCGTCAAAGGCAGCTGTGTCTTCCACTGACAAGAGCAGCATTTCTGTCAGGCATGATCTCACTCTGAATGCCGGGGCTCCCAAACTCACTGGGTCCAGTGAGAGAGAGAGAGCCCTCCTCACACATCTACAGACTCCTCTGGTTCTTCCTGAATCTTCTACAAGATCTGCTAACTCTATTTGGAACATGATTCTGACCATGTTCTCCTTCCAAAACATCTTTTCCCTCCCTGTCACTGATTGATTTTGCTCATTTTATTTTCTGTGACAACTCATCTGCTCTAAAAGTTACTTTGAAAAGTTGCTTCTTGTTGGGTATGTGGTCACAGCAACAAGATAACCAAACAAAACGCACAAGTTTAGGTGTATTCCAGGATAGGCTCGACCTTGCACGCAGAAGCAACTCACCCTCCCAACATGAATCATTATGCAAAGTGTATCTCAACTCTGGATGCTTGTTAAAGACATCTGCCATTCTTTGTTTTGTAAACCATTGTCCCATTACATCAGAATTCCATGGTTTCCATCCCCTTATGCCACTTGAATCTTGGTTATTAGCGAATTATCCTGTCCATGCAACATCTCGACCTCCCCTAGCTGAGACCCAGCTTTACCCACTGAGGACCTGGGCACATGCACAGCCTTTTCAGGCAGTGGTTCTTTCCTCTCCCTTTTTCATTCTAGACACGAGGCGCCCTTGCTCCTCCCTGATGCTTTTAGACCACGGGCTACCTCTTTCATCATCGATGGAAGGCTTGAAAGCGGTCATCTCAAGGTTCAATGTGCACACAAATCCTACGTAAAGCTACAGATTCCACATCTCCAACCAGCATCCTGATGGTGTAGGTGCTGCTTGCCCAGGAGAAAGACATGGAGGTCTGAGCCACTTTTTGTGGTCCCATGATAACACTATGACCTGTGTATGACCTGGGTCAACATCCTTGTCTCCAACATAACACTATGACCTGTGTATGACCTGGGTCAACATCCTTATCTCCAACACTGCTCGGCTCATTATTCTTGGCTATTTTAACAATTGTGTCAACGTTCTTTCCAAACCATGGCTCCTCACTTCTTTGGTTCCTATTGCCTTTGACTGTCTGGTCTTTTACCTCTTCTCACTTTTCAGCTCTTTGTCATTAGCTATGGCCATAGTTCTCCTGGGTTCTTACCTTACTGCCTCATTAATCCTGCCTTTGCTTGCTCATGTCAATCCCCTGCTTCTAACAGCACCGTCCTCCTCTGAGGACTATATGTACTACACATATCACTTTCTTCTTATCCCAAAGCCGCCGCCACTCCATAACTCGCCCCCATGTGTTTGTTCCTCAGTTAACCTGAGTTTTGAATCTACCAACTGAACGGGCCTTCAGTTCTCTCACCTTCCTTTTTCCTGGAAATCTCTCAAACATGACTGTACAGGACTATGCGCTTCTTCTGTGATCTTACACAGTTAGAGAGCAGTGCACAGCTACCTGAACAGCTTGGATATGACCCTAGTCCACTGACCTCCCTTCTCCCCAACATTCCATTCCAAACCTGCTAGCCTCCTTCAACCTGTTTCCTCCTCCGCGCCCCCCCCCCCCCGGTCAGTTGATAATTTGCTTCCTATTTCACAGAGACAATGAAAGAAATCGACTTGAATGTATGGGAGTCACCCCTGTAATCTCCACCCACCTGCCAGCGTCTGTGTCCATCCACACCCTCCCTAGGTTCCCTGTGGGCCAGTCTTCCAGCACCACACTATGCCCTTTAAGACCCCACCCTTCTTACCTGACCAGGTTACTGCTCTGGTAAGCTGCCACCTGCCTTTGCCATTTCTGCATCAACATTCTTCTTTATGTGACTGGCAACTCAAGTCAGGGCAGAGCCCAGAGCTTTACCCATGCCGAATGCATCCACTTCAAAGGTGTTGCACAAACCCATTTCTCTTTCTACAAAACAAAAAGGAAATCTAAAAGCCTACTTGGCACCCTCAAGTTCTTATAAGTAACTGTTTATTTTCTCTCCCAATGTATAGGAAAAGTCTTTTAAAATGTTTGTAATTGTCATTTCTAATTGTGCTCTGCTTGCTCTGAAATTCTTGTTTTATTAGAGTTGTATTTCACATGGAAAATAGTGCATAATTACAGCTTACAGAATAAATATGAGGGTGGGGTGTGGCTTGGTGGATACAGCACTTGCCTAGCTCATAAACATCCATTGGCTCTATCTCCAATGCAGCACAAACTAGGCATGGTGGCAAATGTTACAATCCTATCTTTCACTGGTAGAAACAAGAGGATTATGAGTTCAAGGTCATTTTCAGCCACCTCACAAATATATATATATATATATATATATATATATATATATATATCAGTTAAGATGAAGCAAGTGCTACCTAACAGCACCATGTACCTATTGTACCCACGAAAGAACTCTGGGTTTGGGCCCAGACACCTTGCCATCAAGTTCTTCTTAAGGTCACTTCCCCAACACACACACACACACACACACACACACACACACACACACACATCTTAAAAGATAACCATCCCAATATAAAGTTAAGATTCATAAGAAGCTTCTTAGATTAAGCATCTGAACACCGGTTCCCTTCTTTCTCTCATATTGAACAGCCAATCAGCTGACACAAGTACTGGCTGTAACATCCGCACACAGGCAGAGCCTGCACCACTCTCCATTCCTTGCTCTACAACCCTGATCCGAGTGCACACAGCCAGCACTGTCCTTGCAAAGTGAAAATAAGCAGCCAGTCCTCTGAGCACATCATCCTGTGGCTTCCTACTCAGGGTACAATCCAGAGCCTCCAAGGAGCCCCATAATCTAGTGCTTCTTAGTTCTTGGCCTCATCCCCTTCCACCCTCTCAGTCAGCCTCCATTCCACCCCTGGCTTCCTGGATGCCCTCCTTGCCTTCTGCCTGTCCTCCTGCACTCCAGAACCTTCTTCAAGTTGCTACATCGGTTTCTCCAGTCACCTCGCTACTCCTCACTCCGCTGCCCATATGGCCATGCCTTCATTTCCTGCAGACCCCTGTTCAAAGGACTTGCTCTGAAAGTCTTGCTTGCTCAGCCTTACAATGTACCCCAAAAGTCCCTGGGGAACAATAAGAGTCTCCCTTATTCTGCTGTGTTTCTTTTAGTTACAGGCATTACCACCTGCTTTTTAAATTACATAGGTAGGTGTGTAGATGATCAAATAAATGGTAGATAGAGATTAACATAGTATAAGGTAGATGATACATACATACATGTATACATACATACATACATACATGATAGAAGATAAATAGATGGATGATAAAGAACCAGATAATCACTTACCATATTAAGTATTAGATAGGTGATAGATGGATAGATAGATAAGAGAGAGATAGATGAGAGATGAGTGGATGTATAGGTGATAAATAGATACACACATAACATATTTAGTATTAAAATATGAATAGTTAAATGGTGGATGGATGGATGGATGGATGGATGGGTGGATGGATGGATGGATGGATGGGTGAATGGATGGATGGATGGATGGATGGATGGATGGATGGGTGGATGGATGGGTGGATGGATGGATGGATGGATGGGTTGGATGGATGGATGGATGGATGGGTGGATGGATGGATGGGTGGATGGATGGATGGATGGATGGATGGATGGATGGGTGGGTGGGTGGATGGATGGATGGATGGATGGATGGATGGGTGGATGGGTGGATGGATGGATGGATGGATGGATGGATGGATGGATGGATGGATGGGATGGATGGATGGATGGGTGGATGGGTGGATGGGCAGACTTATCTTTTAGTTGTTTAGTTTTAGGCTCCTGCTAATAGAAGAGCACCATCGCATTGCTCCATCCTAACAGTTAATCATGGGTGTGGAATATCTACGTGCTCCTCAGAGAAAGAATAGGCAGGTTACCAAGATGAGACTTGATAGGTTGTGACCATATGGTGGGGGAGGAGGTCGCCTTCTGTCACAGACCTAGGGGATGGGAATAGGGTGAAAGAGCGATGGGATGGAGGCGGGAACGGGAGGAGACAAGCAAGGGCATAAAAATTGGTATGTAATCTGAATAAATTAATAAAAATATGTATGTGCTCAGTAAATATTTGTCTTATGAATGAATATGCTAGACATGTACTTTCAGACTGTACTCTTAATCACTGGCCCTCACTGTGGGCAAATGCACTGACGTCTCTAAGCCTACGTCAGCTGACACTCAGTGCAGCACACGTACTACTTTGTTTAAATACGGTAATTTCCTCCCTTTCCCTTTGGCCTAATGCTGAGAAGGGCTCTGCGGCTCAGATTTTCTATAGCAGTCCCAGCTTACACATCTTGCTCTGGAAATTATTAGACACGCCCCCCTTTTGTGATCAAAACTCTACTTGGAATAACTAGTGACACGCTTATCTGATCATGGGTACCATGTGATAGTCTCAGGGGTTCCTCTCAGCTCTCTAGAGAGGGGGTGTCCATGAACTGGGGAGCAATGGGTACTTTTCCTAGGCGCAGTTCTCAGACAAAGTAACATGTGATACACATCTGCAGCAACCACCTCACAGATCATGTAAATAAAAAAATATAGCAAGAAAGAATATATTTTGAAATACTGCATTAATTTAAAAATCCTAGACTCATGGGAAAGGATATTACTCTGGTTTAAATACCGTGGAACCCAAACGCAGCAGTTAAATTCTCAGTTGTGACATTTCTTAGACCATATGGAGAGTTGTGTGACCTGTGTGGGACACACTTGACTATACAATGCATATGAGTTCTTTGTAAACTTGCCGCAGCTCTTGGCTGCTTAAGGAAATATTGAGTGATGGCCACCAACAATGAACTCTCCTACAGTTCCCTGACTGAACAGCTGGGCTGCCTTGCCCCCCAGCCAATGCTGAGGGAACCCCAGAAAGCCAGGAAGGGGTTGAGATTCACTCCCCTCTTGGAGTAAACATGCCGTAGGTAGGACCTGATACCCCGAAAACACACAGATGTTTTCTTTTATGAACCTTTGTCCTCAAAGCTTGCCTCAGAAGGGCCCAGGAAAGCTTATGGGAGAAAAGCGTGAATGAGGCGGAGTCACAGGCATTCCCTGTGGACCCATTAGCTGTGGCCAGAGCCACATGCAATACCTAACACAGGAAGGCACAGCCTACTACAAGCCTCCGGACTTACAGGAAAAAGAGGCTGTGGCGGGGAAAGATGGCTGGTGTTCAGAAAGATTAATAAGACCCTCTGCTGGCGACACACAGCTGCAGTTCTGAATTGACACTTCTGGGCAAGAGGTGGCTTTATCAAGGCTGTCTGGGAATGGGGACATCTGTTTCATCACTCTAGGGATGGTGGACAAGATGGCCTTGAGGGTTGTCAGCTGCCATTTACTCCCCGTCATTCCTGTTCTTAATGGCTCTACCTCATCCTCCCCTGCACATTCCAGTGTACACACAGAGAACATCAAGGCTGAAGATCAACCTGAAACCCACTGACTCCTTTTTTTAAATTATTTTTATTCACTTTACATCCCAGTCACAGCCCCTCCCTTCTCTTCTCCTGGTCCCACCCTCCCTTCCTGGTTCCCCTACTCCTTAGAGAAGGGGAGCCCCCATACCCATGCACCCCAGCATATCAAGTCACATCAGGACTGAGTGCATCCTCTTCCTCTTTGGCCTGGTAAGGTAGCCCAGCCATGGGAAAGTGATAGAAAATAAAGCAACGGAGTCCATGGCAGAGTTATCCCCCATTCCCTTTACTGGGCAACCCATATGAGGACCAAGTTGCCCATCGGTTAAATCTGTGTAGAAGACCTAGGTCCAGTTCATGCATGGTCCTTGGTTGGAGCTTCAGTCTTCACAGCCACCTCTGGGTCCTGGTTAGTTGGCTCTTGATCTTCTTGAGCTCCTGTCACCTCTGAGTCTTTCTATCCTTCCTCACTACCTCTCCCCACCCCACTTCTTCACAATACTCCCTGCACTCTACTCAATGTTTGGCTGTGAGTCTGCATCTGTTTCCATAAGCTTCTGGGTGGAGCCACTCAGAGGACAGCTATATAAGGCTCCAATCTGCAAGCATAGCAGAGTGTCAAGGCTTGGCTCTCTCCCATGGAGTAGGTTTCAGGTTGAAACCATCTGACTCTTAAGAATGAAATGTGAAATGTGAGATGCACTCTTCTCTGAGCTGGGGCCTCAAACCAAATTAGAAACAGTGAGAGAAGAAACCATCAGAGAGCCTGTGTCCTCCTTTCTTTGTTTGCTGGTTGGTGCCATAGCCCAAGCTGTCCCTGCCAACTCCTTTCCTGCCTGGAGGACGGCCTTCCTCTTGAACCAGGACAAATTCTCCCTCTCTTAAGTCATTTTTGCCAGTTATATGGTCTATTTTCTTGAGTGGCTGTGGAAAAACAAATGACTGAGATAGAAATAAGCCAAGTTCAGGCTATAGTCTGGGTTGATTTCTCATGCCATAAGGCATTAGGTGAATTTAAATTTTTATTTATTTATTAGTTGTCTTTTGAACATCTCCTATGTGATAAACAGTTTTTCAAATGCAGACAGACAAAAATGAAAACTTGTTTTTCCCCTGCATTCTTCAAGTGATATGAAATCTACAAAAATATAATAGAGGGGCCAAAGAGATGGTTCAGTGATTAAGAGCACTTGCTACTCTTACAGAGGACCTGGGTGTGAGTTTCTGCACATATATATCAGTCAACTACTATAATGAAATTGTGTTTTATATATATACACACACACAGTTATGTCTGATTATACTACTCAGAGAATGAATATCTAATAAATGTTATTGGAAATATGTTTATAAACATTAAGTAATGCCTTTGACTCCTAAGTCACTGTAGCTGGGTATAAAATTTAAGTTTGAAAGTTACTTTACTTCAGAACTGTACAAGGCCTGTGGGGTTCTTTTTTGGCTATTATGAATTTGTACAGCTTTGTTTAATTCCTAGCTCTTTAGTTCTTCGTGTATAGGCCTAGAAGTGGAATGAGTCATATGGTAATCCTATGTTCAGATTTAGAGATGCCTTCCATGTGTAGACTGCTCAGGTGTCATGGCACTAGTCTCCAGACCACAGGAGGAGCTAAAAGTCCAACAGTAATTTAAAATATCTGTGATAATCTAATTATTAAGTGGGCAAAAAAATGTAATGCTCAAATAGATATTTCATAAGAGACAATGTACAAATGGCCAGCAATCACATAAAGGAATATTCACCAACTAAATGCCATAAGGTGATACATGGATTAAAAATATGTGACTCATACACACACTGGAATACTATTTAGCTGGGGGAGGGGGAAGGAGAAAGAATATCTTGGCTTTTGTTGCAATGTGGGTGGATGTAGAAGGCTCATATGGGTGGGTATAAAAGGCTTTATTAAGTTAAGCAGAAAGACAAACATCACACAGTTTCACACACATGTGGGACATACATCAGCCGTGTTCAGAAAAGCACAGAATCAAACTCATTTTCTAGAAGCCAGGAAGAGTTGAGTCTTGAAAGAAATTAGTCTGATGTCACACTAGGTAGAGTAAGCTCGGCATTCTGATACCCAGAGGGTAATTTCAGTCTGAAGAATATTGCATTGCATCATTCAAGCTGCCAAAGAGCAATGATTCTGAATGTTTCTATCAAGAAAAAAAACGGTAAGCACTTGTGCAGAGCCCAAGTATCTTGAATCACTGTCTGTGCAGGCTAGAAATGTACCAATCATCCAGCTAAACCCCATAAAAACAAATGATTGTTATTACCTGTCCAAAGATTTGGTAATTTCTCCATCCCTGCTGCTACCTGGGCTATGAATATATTAAATAGGCACAGAATATGTAAATAGAGAGAAAAGTGAGGCCTCCTGACCACTTTCCAGATGTGACATTTCTGAATATTTATGTCCCCCCAGACTCCAGAGAGAGAAGGATGCTGACAGATCTGAGTGTCTAAGGGAGGCCATTTACACAAGGGAGAGCTCAGCAGACTGTCACCCAACAAGGCGGAAGTAGTAATGGCTACAATGGGTAACGTGAGGAAGGCGAGGGGACACACAGGCTTTTCCTTAAATGTCGTCCCATAAAAGAGGACTTAGAAACTGTAAACCAAGGGAAGAAGCAGCTTTTACAGGCTGGGTTGCACGGAGATGGAGTCCAAAGTGGTTAAATCACCCACGAGAGGTGAAGCAATGTGCTACACAGAGCAGGGCTGTAGTCGAAGAGGGAGATTAAAACAGATTCTTATTTGTGCTGGGCAGGCAGGGGTGGAGTGTGGAGAAAGACATGCCTATGTACAGTGTAGCATCAGCAGGGGTCTCTCCCTTTCCAGCCTAGTGCTGATGAGCCAGTAGTAGGTGGAGTTAAGGGTCTCCCTTGTCATCTTTTTCAAGTAGTTCCCTTCCTCTATCAGGGATTTTGGAGAGATGCTCTCTACTCTTTAGCTGTGGCCTTAGGAAAACTACTTACCCTTTCTGAGTCTTAATTCCCCTTCCCATAAACTAGGCCTAGTATTTCTAATTGTACTTCATTCCCAACATCCAAGACTGACTGTGCTGTCCTGGCTCCTCAATTCCACTCTGACTTACACAGTCTGAGATGCTAGCATCCTGTGGGGTAGTATTGGTTACTGGAGGCTCTCAGACTCTCTGATAACTCTCAGACTCCTTCAGGGTCACCTGACCCCAGTCCATATCCCGTGCCTTGGGCTCACTGGTGATGACACATGAACAGGAGCTTGCCTTCAGTTTAAACACTTCACGGGAAAGGAGAGCCGGGTACTTCAAGAGACAAGTCGTTCATCTTTGAAAGCTCTGCTGCTCCTCTTTGTTCAAGCATGATATTGACTATTTCAATCAACAAAGGCTGAGCATCACAGAGGCCCCAGATAACAAGACCAGACCCCTGCTTTTTTTTTTTCATTAAATTTTTTCATACAACATATTTTATCATACTCTTTCTTTTTACACAGTTCCTCATAGATCCTTTTTACCTCCCTACTCATCCAATTTCGTGCACCTGTGCTCTCTCTCAAACAAATAAACAAACCACACACCAAGCCAAAAGCACATAAAAAAAAAATCATGGAATCCCTTTGTGTTGGCCAGCTAATCCTGGGCATGTGCCCCTACCCTGGAACACAGTTGATGTGCACATTGGAGAACATTGGTTTTCCCTTTCCCGGCAAGTAGCATTACAAATGACTTCTTGGTTAGGGGTGGGACACTGTGTCCACTTCCCCTCTCAGTGTTGGAATTTTGTCTGTTTGAACCTGTGCGGGCCCTGTGCATGCTGCCACAGTCTCTGTGAGTTCACATGTGCATCAGCCCTGCTGTGTCCGGTTTGATCCTGTGTGGGTCCTATGCATGCTGCCACTGACTCTGTGGGTTCACATGTGCATCAGGCCTGCTACATCTGGAAGACATAACTTCCTTGAAGTCATCTACCACTGCTGGCTCTTATAATCTTTCCAATTCTTCTTCCACATAGATCCCTAAGCCTTGAGGGGAGGGTCCTGCTGGAGACATTCCACTTAGAGCTGAGTGTTCCAAAGTCTCCCATTTTCTGTATGCTGTCCAGTTTTAAAGATCTGCTCTTGATGAACCTTCATGTGAGCGTCTACTGGCTGAGAATCCTAACAAAATACACAGGGGTCCTGAGGAGTCTAGCTTACCAGCTACATAACATGATGTCCTTCTGGAAAAATCTCAACCCTTTCCCCTTCCTCTCTCGAAATTAAATTCTCTTATGATGATGCCCTTATAAAACCAGTGACTAATAAAACTGCCAAAAACACAAGCAGGAAAGCAGCTGTCCAAATCAATAATGTTTTCCCTCTGAGACGCTGACTCCTTCCACAAAGTATTTAAAAATATATATATATTCCATTTCTTGGCCTGAAGAGTGTCACCCAGCATCCGCTGCCTGTTTGAGATAAGCTCTGAATTGGTGAGAGATGAGAACATGCCAGGAAATTGAGGACACACGGGTATTTTCCTGAGCCGTATTAACACTTCTCGTGCTTTTCAGAGATTAGAACTTTTATCACTGGCTCACACACATAAAAAAAAAATGTATTAAACTGCAAAATTTTAGAGCAGAACAGACCAAAATCACCCCCTTTCTCAGTTTGCTGTGTGATGATGCAGCAGAGTACTGACAAGGAGTGGGAACCCCATTGAGTCAGCGCTCTCCCACTGGACTCACCTTCCCCTCCTGGGCAAGGCCAGTGATTAGTATGGAGCTGAGCAGCTGTCATCTCTGAGGAGTGGAGTGAAGAGCCACATTTACTCTTTGTTGGAAGTTCCTAGATAGAGGAGAAGCTGGGATTACCAAGATGATGCCAACTAAATGCCCTGGTAAGTGAATTTTGGATGGCAGCATGCGTTACCAAGCAGTAATGACACAGTCAAAAAGACCATTAGGCAGGTGGGAGTCAGTGAGGACAAAAGACACAAAAGGCCAAGCAGGCGGTGGAAAAGGAGGCCTAGATGAAGATGCTATGATGAAAAAACACAGTAGTCCAATGTGGTCACTTTCTGAATGTTTGCCATGGGTCACATTTCTTTAAGTCCTCAACCTAATGTAGTGTTCACAATTCCAAGTAGCTGCCATAATTCTACAGTCTGGTGATAAGTAACATCTAAATTCACTAACTCAAATCGCTTGCCACCACCTGCCGGAGCGCTGCACTTCCACTGCTATTGCTAGATGATAGGCTGTTGATGTTTTCCAAGTCGGAGATGACCTGGGGTGAGCAGCTCAGACCTTTAGATTCTCTGTGACAACTCAACATGGTCCCGCAGGGCAGGGACAATGGCTTAATGCTTTTCATTTCCTTTATGCAGGGATGTTAAGATGAAAGACCCAGGGCTGAAGCAGAAATTCCTTCAGTAAAGAACTTCCATCGTGAGCATGACGACTGTGTTTGATCTCCAGAAGCCAGGCTTTGTTTTTTGTTTTGGTTTTAAAGCTCAGAGTATGGTTGGTGCTCATAATCCAAGTGATTGGGAGGAG
This sequence comes from Acomys russatus, assembly GCF_903995435.1. NCBI lineage: Eukaryota > Metazoa > Chordata > Mammalia > Rodentia > Muridae > Acomys > Acomys russatus. Next base: position 78,009,964 of record NC_067142.1, on the reverse strand, counting down.
ACAAGCCAATCTCTAGGGTTCACCAACAAGTCAGCCCCACCCACTCAGCATGGTTCAAGATAGTGAGAGACTCTGTCTCAAGACATAAATGGCAGAACCATACCTGAGAGGTTGAACTCTGGCCTCCACACATAGGCACACACATGTGTGCATGGAGAGAAAGAAAGAGAGAGAGAGAGAGAGAGAGAGAGAGAGAGAGAGAGAGAGAGAGAGAGAAGAGAGATGAGGGGGTATCCGAGAGAAGACAGTAAGGACATCTCAGTTATGGGCTACAGCCTATCCATGTTATGGAAGGGAGTGGTGACTGCTAGCTCCACATTCTGTAAGACCACTGGACCACTGTCTCCCTGATTAAACACCTGTAAATCAGAGCCGCTATCTGGAGCATGACAACTTAGACAAGCACTAACCACCCATAAAAAGCCAGCAAGCATTTTCCATATGTCAAGCGTTCTGAGCCAACTAGAAAGAAGGACTTCCCCTGTGTTTCTGATTAATCATTTCTAAGAAAGAAAGAACAGAGTCATGGCAGGGCTTGACGCAATCCACAAAGTGGAGATTCCACTAAACAAGCGACATGGCAGAGCAAGAGGAAACACAGGTCCTCTGCCGACTAGAGTTTTGTCAATTCAGAATGAGAAATGACCTTGAAACCTCAGAGACCAAATCAAAAGTTGGTACAATTTATGAATTAATCTAGAGTGGGTAAAGATGACTGGAGCCTGGGGGAGTCTGTTACCTCCATGGGGAATGTAAGACTTAGAATGAGCCTTTAAGAATGAACATGGCTGTAGAAAGGACAGGATGGGGGGAGGGGAATGGTGTGGGAAGCCAAGTGGGCCAAGACTTCATGGAAGCGGACTCCAGCCAGGATGTGTGGACTCTCCAGAGCCCAGACATGGCAGCTCTGAGTGTCAGCATGAGGAGTGAGCAGAGATCCATGCTAGCTCCTTCCAATCACCATCAGCATCTCATTTCTCTAGGCCTTTCTGTTCCTCCTTGATCATTTAAGAATACCTGTAGGAAAAGCTAGCTAGAAAGTTAGAATCTTTCCTTCCTCTTACCAAGCTGTGGCCTCAAAGTAAAAGACAACTCAATCTAGTGTGTGTATGTGTGTGTGTGTGTGTGTGTGTGTGTGTGTGTGTATGTGTGTGTATGTGTGTAAGTCTGTATATGTATGTGTATGTGTGTGTATATGTGTGTGTGCACGCGTGTGTGTGTGTATGTGTGTGTGCACGTGTGTGCATGCAAGCATGTGCATACCTGTGCACTGTGTGCCCATGTGCATAGGAACCAGAAGGCAATCTCACGTCTCAAGACACTGGGCATCGACCTCCTGGGTTTTTTGTTTCTTGTTTTGTAGACAGGGTCTCTCCTTGGCCGGAAACTCACTGACTCAACAGCTGTAGACCAGGAAGCCCTAAGAATCCACTTGTCTACAGCTCCTCAGTGTTGAGATTATAAGTGCACCATGCCTGGCATTTTACAAAAGTGCTGGGCATTGAAGTCAGGTCCTCCTGCTTTCATGGCAAGCACTTCACCAGTGGGGCCATCGGGATTTTATGAGCCTCATCAGCACTATTGTCTCTCACAAAGGCTCCTCAAGAATCCTAGCTCTGGCCTGGGCATGGTCTAGGGAGGCAGAGGCAGGTGGACGAATGCCATGTGACTTCACTTAGATATGGAGTGTAAAAGAAGAACACATAGAAGTAGACAATGCAGTGGTGGTCACCCAGGTGGAATGGGGGAGGTCAGGAAATGTTACGAAAAGGATGCAAAGTCTCAGTGAGACAGGAGGACTCAGTCCTGAGCACTACAGTACAGCATGATGGGGACTCAGTCCTGAGCACTACAGTACAGCATGATGGGGACTCAGTCCTGAGCACTGCAGTACAACAGGATGGAGGACTTGGTCCTGAGCACTACAGTACAGCAGGATGGAGGACTTGGTCCTGAGCACTACAGTACAGCATGTGGCCTGTTGTTTCCACTAATCTTTCTTAAGATTTATTATTTTATGTGTATGAGTGCTTTGCTTGTGTGTGTGTGTGTGTGTGTGTGTGTGTGTGTGTGCGTGTGTGTGTACCCTGTACATAAAGTGCCCATGGAGGACAAAAGAGGGCCTTAGATCTCCTAGAATTAGAGTTACAGATGATTGTCAGCCACCATGTGGGTGTTATAAACTGAGCCCGGGTCCTCTGCAAGAGCAGCGCTCATTGCTCTGGCTGACATGCAAGGCCGCCATGCCTGTGCCCTGGGTGCCACTTCACCTTCCGCACATCTCAGCTGGAGCCCCACCCCCATGCCTGGCCTCATCTTGCTTCCCCGCATCATCTGTTCCTTTCTACGCCCTCTCCTTTCTTCAGTTGTCTTCATTCTTAAAGACTCATGCCAAATCTTATATTTTCTGTTGAGATAACTGATTCTCCCAGCCTCCACCGAGCCATCTCTGCATACCCCTAACCATCTAGTTTAGATAAGCTTAGAAACTGCTCTCATGGCAAAATATATTTCCCATGCCATCTACCAAGCTATAATACAAAAGAATTAGCCTGTCAAGCTTACATTGTTCAGTCAACAAAAACTGTCCAGAATATATTATATAGATTTAAAAAAAAATGTTAGTACTTCTATGGATATTTTTACAAGAATATATCTAAGAGAAAAAAAAAATACAATCCAAATCACCAAAACCCCAAGACAACAATTAGATCCCAAGAAATCAATACAGTATAATTTTCTCTTATGTAGCTTTTCATATATACTGTATCACAAGAGGGATTTGCCAAATTAAAATTTCCAAAGTATGTGACAATACGGGATACAAATTACCAAAAACCCACTGCTGTAGTAGAAAGATATTTCATGACAGCTAAATTAAACCATTCAATCATGGGACTGAAAACCAAGACAGAGAGACCAGCTGGTCAAAAATCTGAAAGGGAGGTGCAGTGTGTGACTTCAGCTAGGGAGGCGTCAGGTCAGGGACAGGCTCTGGTGCCCATGAGCTAATCAGCTTTCCGGTACTGTAACAAAAGTCAAAGATAATCAACTTATGAAGAGAAAAGGTTTGTTTTGACTCACATGCCTATTTCATTTCAGAAAATGGTGTCATCGTAGGCACAGCGCCTATGACATATATGGAAACTAGGTCTTTGTGTCAAAAGTGATGTCACTACAGATGTGTGATCACAAGCTGCTACACAATTGTCAATGTGAAAGCTGCAAAGTTCTCCAACATGTACTCTGATCCACACCAGATTATATAATGTAGGTAAGAGTTAAACCTTTCCAAATATGCCTTCCCTGTCACCAGATGTTAGTCTGCATGTTTTAGCACCATGTTAGAAAGGCTCACTGATGGGTGAGTTTTCCCAGTGTGACAGAAATGTTCACTGCCTGTATGCTCGAAGGCCTGTCTCTAAGTTGTTCGTGAGGCTTTGGAAAGTTGCCTTGGGTATAAAAACAAAGCAAAACTATTTCTACAATGCAAGGGCTTCCCGGAACTGAGAGGCACTTCCTATTTAAGATGCCCAAGGTGTGGCTGGTAAGGTAGCTCAGCAGGGACAAGCCTTAGTCTTATATGCCTGATAACCTGACATCCATACCCAGAACCCGCATGGTAGAAGGAGAGAACCGACTCCTGACTCCTGTATGCTGAACTCTGACCTCCACACAAGTGCTCTAGCATGTGCACATACACACACAAACACACACACACACACACACACACACACACGCACACACACACACACATACACTATACACATGACATATACATGCACAATAATGCCAAATAAATAAAACTAAAATGTCAAAGGAACCATCTAGGACACTTTAGCTATTGAATAGCTGGCCCTGCTGTGGCCAGCCTTCCCTTTACTGTATCCTCACTCGGACATTGCATCAAGGAGCTCAGCTGATGTCCTTCCTCAGAATCAAGCACTCAGTCATTTACAGTCCCTGGGTCTTGTTTTCTAAAATCCAAATCACTGTCCCTTCTGTCAAATGTTTTCTAGTACCTCAGTTTCCCCAACTTCTTATTCTCACCGCCCAGTCAAGGCCGAGTTCACATGTCCCCTGAGGTTCACTTCAGAGCCACCCTCAACCTGTAACTCCAACATAGCCGTACAATAAATGCCTCACATGATGATGCTTTGTGTAACACTTCTTCAAATGTTTTCCAAGTCCGTGTGTGACCTGTTCACAGTCCAAATAGAATTCACATTTTAAATATGCCAAGAAAGCTGGTATTTCATATTCAAAGGTGAATTCTTTTAGAGAACAAAGCATTAGACTTTAAAATGATCACCCACATCCTAATTCGCATCTCATTTGTATTGATTTGTCATATTTGTATAAAGTATAACCTTCCCTTAAGATTTTTTTTGTCAATTATTTGTGTTATACCACAGTGATGAACATTCACTTTAACAACTTTTTTTTCTTATTCCTTCTTTCTCTATGTCCGATATTCATATGTTTAAGCTTGATCAATAAGATTACCTGAAAGAACAAAAAAATGCCACTAACTTCTCAAATGCCAAACCTAAAGAAATCTGTTAAACAAGATGCGAGAAGTGTTAGCTCTCTCTGTGTTGTTACAACGCAAGCTTAGCAGGAATTCTAATGCAGTCTTCTGAACACACTTCCAGGGTGAGAGCCACCACTCTAACTGTATTAGAGTGTGATGATTATGTCATTTCTATCTACTTTGCATAAATAATATATTCAAGTGGCCCTAACCTCTACATATGTGATAAATAGTGCAATTAATTAGTATAAATGTCCTCCAGCCCTGTACTCTGGGTACAACGGGCATGAAATGCATAACATGCTTTAAAAACAACCAGCATAATTATCTCCCAGATACTATTCCTAGGGGACATATCTTCTACCACTGGACGCTGACGAATCTGACCCTGTGAGAAAGCTGCTCTGGTGGAGGCAGAGGCTTGAGGATGTACCAAGTGCAACATCAGACTGTGGATATATGCATTTGGTGTCAAGAGAATGCTGGTTTCTAGCTTTGGTGATGGTGAGGGGGTGGTTTGGTGGGATATGGAATCCATATTTTCATAGCCTAAAAATACGCAACTGTCTTAATGCAGCACTCCGACACAAGTTCTAACTCTGCCGGGCACCATGTGAAGCCCTGAGCAAATGTGATTGAGTCTTTATGTTCATGATGATGTCTACTGCACAGGAGGAGACTGAGGTTCTGGAACATTCTTTTGCGTGCCCTGTGCTGCACTTCTAAAATACACCTCACCTTTTTTGTTTCTTGGCTTCTGCTGTGTTGGATGTGAATACCATTAAGAATCTACAATTCCAACTAGCTTTTTGTTTTTTTTTTTTTTTATCTCTTTCTGTATCCAGGAAACAAATAATAAATAAATAATGAGTGAAACTTAGGAAGCTGACCCTGTCACCCTATCACAGATCTAGTGTGAGAACCAAAGCTCCACGGCTCATATTCGGCTGGCCGTGCTAGCCATGCCTTTCCTCCCACAGCTTCATCCTCCTATCTGTCTTCCTCTGCAGTCTTGTCAACAGTCTGCTCTTCCATAAGGCTCCCTTCTGGGAAACAGTCCACCTCCCTGCCCCCAAGCCCCACCCTCAGCATCCCTGCAGCCTTCTTAGCTGTCCTCTACCGTGGCCTGGATGACCCAATATCACATCCTCTGCTTCTGCACCCTTCATCCCTAATTCCTCAGTTCTGCCTCTACAGGTTCTAACCAGCGCCTGGCATATAATTACAGTATTGACAAAGAAAAGAACGATGAAGTGACTTTAAGCTGAAGGACGCATGAGCATGCTTGCATGGTCTGAATCTACTCTCTCCATTCCTTCCCTCCTTGAGTCGGTCATCTTTCTGCTATCACAGAAAGTATCTGGTATATTCAGCTTATAAACGGAAAAGGTTATTGGGATTACCATTTTGGAGAGCCATCCCATTATCAGTTGGCTCTATTGCCTTAGCTCTTGGGCAACACATTAGGGCATGACTGCTTGGCAAAGCAAAACCAGTTAACCCAAAGCTAGGAAGGAAAATGAAAGGGAAAAACAGAATTCCACTACCTTCCCTAAGGGAATGCTCTCTAGAATTTAATAATAACCTCCATCTGGCTTAGTCCAGAGAGGCATCTCTCTGGGAACCTTTGTGAATCCACAAAATACAAGCTTCCCTGAAGCAAGCAAGCTGAACAATTACCCTCTTTTTAGGCTAAATGCCATTGTACGTTTTCAGTTCACAAATGGGACACAGCCGAGAGTGGTGAGATGAGAGAAAGCCATGTTGAAAGCCCGCAGATACCTGGGTATGGATACATTCTTCCCAGGGATCTAAGGAACCAAGGGGAGGGGAATTTAAGTTTTTCCAGAATCTTCTACCAGAGTTCTCAAGAAGAGAAACCAGGAGTTGCTTAACTCTTTTATGTTAAAGGGGGAAGGTGGGAAACTAAGGCTTTTGTGGTAAGATTGCTGGTTTAGCAAAGAAAAGTACAGGCTTCCCACATCAATTGTCAGAGGACTAAGAAATAGATTTTCATTGTTTGTCTCAAGGGGCACAACTGGGTGTCCTGTGTTTCATCTGACAGGATGAAATGGAGAAGATCTTGCGGGTTGATTGCTTAGAATAATTTAACAGAGGTTGACTATTGGGACCAAGTTTCTTGTGGACAAAAGCCCATGCAATGTTCTTACATTCAACATGGGAGACACCGAGTGTCTCTGTGTCATTGTGACTTCCCTGGCTTCCTGAGGTCTGCACTCTTGTTTAAGGGACAAATACACTGTATTCTCATCGAGAAGAGGTTTGCTTCGGGGGAGAGGGAGGAGACTGTTCTGAATGCATTTCATAGAACGGACTAGATTGTGTCTGCCTCCAGGAGAGTGTTCCACCACAGGATCCCCACCCCCACGTGGGTCAAGTCTAGTGCATGCACCTATTTAAAGCAAGAAACCAGGTGGAGGTATCTTTCACTTTTACTTGGGTTTCAATTTTTCTTGAGGAATACACAACATACACTGACTTGAATAATTCAACACACCCCAATAGGTGTGTCTTAGAAGCAATACCCCCATGCTGTCCATGGTTCCTGCCAAGCTCCCTCTCCACCAGAGAGGGGGGAGCAGGTCCATCCATTTCCATGGACTTCTGGATCTCCAGAGTGTCTGACACATGGATGATGCTCTGCGAAGATTTGCAAAGAACCGCCCAGTGTCTCTGTGCAGAAAGGTCCATTCTCTCGAGTTTGGGGTCTAATCTAATCTATTTGTGAAAACAACAACTCTCCATGTGTCAGGCTGAATGAGTCCTGAGCTCTTTTTCCAAAACCAAGGGGCTAGGAAAATCCTTGCTAAGGTGAGGCAGAGCCTTAGAGACTGTCCAACTGAAGGGATCCAAATAACGGGCTCTGGGGCTTGTCAGAAGCCCTGGCACAGTGCCTTAGACAGCAGCTTATTCCTTCTTTCTGCTTCCTTTCCTTCACCTGTGAATGAGGTCAGTAACAGCACTTGCTTTAAGGGTTTGTTTTGAGGATGAAAGGCAAATCTTACATTGTGCCTGGGTCATAATAAAAATTCATATAACTGCTAAATACAGCTTTTATTATTAAAGAGAGAGATTGAAGTCATCTTAATAAACATCTCACTTTTAAATTAAAGTAATCTTTTCCTTTAAAAAAAAAAAAAGCAACACATGCCTCCAACTATAAACTCAAATGAGAAATCTTAGTATCTCACAAGGAGAACAAAAAATCAGACAGCAGTCTGCAGGGGCACCCTAGGGGTCCTTCTGCCAGCTCTGTACAGCACCTGCTCCCCTTCACGGGACCCCTAGGATGGCACTTCTGCACCTGTCTCCACCATGTGCTTTCTGGTTGAGCAGCACAGTTATCACACACAGATCTGTCCCCTGCCTCATTTGCAAACTCCTGTAAGGTGAGGGGGAAAATGACATTTTGTTTTTGTGATTTCCAGTCCCCAGTGAGGAGTCATGGGACATCAGAATAAGCTCACAAATATTTCATGGGTTAACTTAGTCAGGAGGCATTTTTTAGCCTCCCTGACATGAGAGGCCCCAGGCTAAGTGTAAGGATCGATAAGCTGAGAAGGTGACTGAGACTGTTTGCTAATAACCTCTTAAGAAGCTGGGAGGAAACACGGGAAGGCTACCACCCTCTCCTGCTCCTCCTCTCTCGGAGCTTTCCTGTCACATGTGCACACGCCACACCACGGGCAATTGATGGCCTGTGTTTTAATTTCTGTTAGAAGTGCAAAGGGTCTTGTGCCCACAGATCTCCAGGGAACCCAAGAACCTTAAGCATGCAGGATTTTGTCCTCTTAAAGGAAAGGACATAAGATTTGTTTTTCTACTCAGATAGCTAGGAACTGGGGGGTGATTAATCACCAGCCTCGTAACCTGTGGAAGCTGAAGGTCCAGGCCATATCAAACTCCCACAGCCAGGACTGGAGGTGGCTAGTAGTCTAAGTGACACTTACCTTACGTGTATAGCCAGTGGCTCCCTCCAGCTCCCACAACCAGGATCTGAGATGACTAATAGCCTAGATGACCTCTAACTATTTGTATGACCAAAACCATTCCAGATCCTTCCTTAGGCCCTTCAGCTAGTACAAGTAGCCTATCTCTAGAACCCACCTCTTGGGAGAAATAACATGTATTTTGAGTTGAATTTCAATGTAATTGCACCTCCTTGTGTACTGGGGATTGTATTAAAGCCAGAAACGTTTTTTTTTTTTTTCCCCAAACTGCACTGTGTTTGAGTATACTGGCAGTAAACTGCCTGCATCTGACTCTCAAAGTTTGATCCAATATGACTAAGTCGAGCTGAACCAAGTTTTCCTTCTCAGGTCTTGGTGTTTCGTTTCCCCACCTGCCATGGTGCTTGTGTTACTGGTGAGAAAACAATCTGACCAAAAGCAACTTAGGGTAGGAAGGGTGTTGGCTCTGGTTCCTTAACAATTAGATGGTATTATGAATTTATTAGACAAATATATCTTCCTTACAACCCAACTACCCTAAATAAGAGGAATAAACCTTCCTGGTCTCACCTCCACGGGACGAATCCCTAGGCGGCTGCAGACCTGCATGCAGATCCTCTCCCAGATAGAAGCAATGGGCACCCTCGTGGTCCGATCCTGCAGCCTGCGGTCTCTCCACCTGCCTCCTCTCCCAGTCGGTCTGGAGCCCCTGGTCTCTCCACAGGTTCCCTCCTTCCATGGCTGGTCGATTTGCAATAGCGTAGCTCAGCTGGTGTCCTCATCTTGTCCTTAATCCCTGGGCCCAAATGGCTCATCTATCACAGATGCTTCTCTCAGTGAGGTATCAGAGGTGTTTCAATGGGGCAAAGCCCCCCACGATTATTTTCACCTGGGGCCCAGACATGTTCCTTCCACAGAAAGCGTGTCTGTCAGCACAAATTTCCAAGGACATAGTCCATTGTGGAGCGAACTCAGGGCAGAAACTGAAGCAGAAGCCATTAAGAAAAGCTGTCTGTTGGCTCGCTCTCTGGCTCATGCTAACTTAGTTTTATTATACACGCCCCCTGCCCCGCCCACCTGCCTGGAAATGGTACCACCCAACAGTGGGCTGGTCCCTCCCACATCAATCATCAATCAAGACAACTGCTCGCTGACATGGCCATAAGCCAATCCGATCAAGGTGTTTCTTCAACTGTGGCCCCCTCTTCCCAGATTTTCTATGTTGTGTCAAATTGATAACGAAAACTAACCAGGACAGCCTGGTTCTAGGCAAATTGCAAACACATATTCATTTGTGGATGTTTGGCTTTCAGATTCCACGGCACAGAGTAGAATTAAGATGGACACTGAGGGGCTGGAGAGATGGCTCAGTGGTTAAGAGCACTGCCTGCTCTTCCAGAGCTCCAGAGTTCAATTGCCAGCAACCACATGGTGGCTCACAACCATCTATAATGAGATCTGGTGCCCTCTTCTGGCCTGTAGGTGTACATGCAGGCAGAGCACTGTATACATAATTAATTAACTAATTAATTGATTTTATTTTTAATGAGCACAGACTTAAGATGCTCCACAGCCTTCCCACTCCCACGTCAATTGTGTCTCCTCATTCAGCCACAAATGCACACTGGCCAAAACCCCTCCGTTATCAAGCTCCGTCCTGAGCCCATGTTGTCAAGTATTCTGCCACTGGTTAAGGATAATCCTTGCCCTTTATACTTTGCTCTCCCGCCAACCACTTCCTCATCCACTACTGAGATCTAACCAACTCCCTTTTCTCCCACCTCACCATCGCTACCTACGTCTCTATTAGTCATTCTCATGCACACTGATTGTCCAGCGGAGCGTGGTGACACACGCCTTTACTCCCAGCACTCGGGAGGCAGAAACAGGCAGATTGCTGTGAGTTCGAGGCTAGCCTGGACTACAAAAGTGAGTCCAGAACAGCTAAGACTACATAGAGAAACCCTGTCTCAAAGAAGAAGAAAAAAAAAAAGCATTGACTGTCCACTTTGCAGGATCTGGAATTGGCTAATGGGTGTGCTCCTAGACAGTATGTGAAGACATTTCCAGGAATAGGGTTATTAGCACAGATATAAAGAAGTCCAAGGAAAACATCAGCATGGTTTGCCTGCCTCCCTTTGCTCTTTCTGTTAAGTATATCTATTTCTTCTTCTTCTTCTTCCTCCTCCTCCTCCTCCTCTTCCTCCTTCTCCTCCTCCTCCTCTTTCTCCTCCCCCTCCTCCTCCTCCTCCTTTTCCTTCTTATTCTCCCCATATGGACAGGATACCAGTGGCTCTCCAGAACTCCTCCAGCCTTTTAGCACCACATCAAGAATGCTGAAGCATTCAGCCTTGTGGACTTGGTAGCTGCCATGTTCTCAAATTCTCTAGCACAGTATTAATGGTCATTGTTGGACTACTCGGCCCCTACTCTGTAAGCTACTCTAGTGAGTCCCTCTTTACCACTTAGAAATTTTAATGGTCTGTTTCTCTAAAGAACCCTATCTAACACATACTCCCCAACCCTACCACTCCCCACCCCAGGGAGGTCTAGATGCATGCCTCTATGGCTCCTGAAAGAGAAATGCTTCTTTTACCACTTCCTCTAGTTGGATCCCCTGGGAATGTCAGAAAACTCACAGCCAGGATCCTGGGAATGTAGCTCAGATGGTAAAATGTAACCTACCATGCACAAGGCCTTGAGGACCAGCTTTCAGCATTGCATAAACCGGGCATGGTGTGTACAGCAACAATCCTAGCTTTTGGGAGGGATGGGGCAGAAGGACCAGAAAGGCAAGGTCATCCTCAGCTACACAGAGAGATGAAGGTCAGCCTGGGTTATGTGAGAAAGAAAGAAAGAAAGAAAGAAAGAAAGAAAGAAAGAAAGAAAGAAAGAAAGAAAGAAGGAAGGAAGAAGCAAACAAACCCAGGAAACTCAGAAGCAGTGGGATTCTCTCTCTTTGTTTCCAGTTAATTAACTTCTCAGGTCTCAGTTTCCTTCTCACTGAGGGTGGACAACACAACTGTGTGAGGCTGCTTTAGTAGCCCAGCAGGCACGCAGCCCAGTGCAGCACTCGGAGACACCTGACAGAGGTTCACTTGTTCGGCCCTTCCCTGCCAGATGGACAGCACACTGAAGCTTCCCCCAGGAGAATCTCCAGACAGGACCTTGGCAATACCATGAAGACTCTGGCAAGCTCATCAGCACCATTGATTTGCCCTGTTAAGCTGTGAGGAGGTTCATAAATTCACAGAAGACTTTGTGTTCAGTGATTCGCCATCGCTCTCATTTGTCTTATATGATATTATATATTTAAGAGTGTAGTGGTAGATGAAAAATCATTATTAAATTTATTTCATGGTGTCCCAGCAAAGCAAGAAAGAATTGCTTTATCTGAGCTTTCATGACTTCAGTCTCAAGCATTAATAATATCCCTTGTACATATTATCTCAGCTTCTGCCATTTACACAGAAGGATAGCTTTGCTGGCAATAGGAGTTTTCCTTGATTACCCATTTGCCTAACATGTGCACATAAACACATATTTTATATCTATTTTTACAGCTTTGTTGCTCAAGTGTGGGTTATCCTTTCATTTAGGATGAGAGCTACACACATTAAATGAAACTCAAGGAGCTAGAGAATCTAGTTCAGTGACAGAGTGCGTGCCCTGGATTCAATCTCCAACTATGGGAGGGAGGGAGGGAGAGAGGGAGGGAGGGGAGGAGGAAGGGAGGGAGGGAGGGAGGGGAAAGGGTAGGAGGGAGGGAAGGACAGAGGGAGGAGGGAGGGAGGGAGAGAGAGAGGGAGGGAAGGAGGGAGGAAGGGAGGGAGGGAGGGAAAGAGATAGGAAGAGAGTGAGGGAGGGAAGGACAGAGGGAGGAAAGGAGGGAAGGTGGGAGGGAGGAAGGGAAGGAGGAAGGGAGGGAGGAAGGGAATGACGGAGGGAGGGAAGGAGAGAGGCAGGGAGGGAGAGAAGGTGGGAGGGAGGGAGGGAGAGAGGCAGGGAGGGAGGGAGAGAGGGGAAAGGGGAGAGAACAGGGGAAGAGAGGGGAAAGCATCCTTGCCACGTTCCCTAAGTGATAAGTTTGAGAGGCCCTGCCCTCACTAGTCAGCTTCTGGCTCCATGAAAGACTGGATCTAGACTCTGCCATCAGCAGGCGATGCTAACCCTCCCCTAGCCACACCTTCAACCCTGGAGACATGCAGTTGGCCTTTCTGCTCCATGGTTGAACTTACAATCAACAAAGCATGATGGGAATGGTCGCTCTGCTGACCTGGGAAAGTCCTCCAAGACCCCAAGTGAATCAGCCCCCACAGGGTGAGGAGGACAAAGACGACTCACAGCAGAACCTCTGCTAGGCTCTGCTTGCCAGTCCAGAGCCCTCCTGAGAAAGTCTCCTTGTAAGAAGTGGGACATCAAGTGAAATTTTATTCGTGTATTTGTTTGGTTGGTTGGTTTTGGTTTCCAAGACAGAGTTTCTCTATGTAGCCTTGGCTGTCCTGGAGCTCATTCTGTAGACCAAGCTGGATCCACCAGCCTCAGAGATCTACCTGCCTCTGCCTCCTAAGTGCTGGGATTAAAGATATGCAACACCATCACCAAGAATCAAGTAAAAATTTTAAGACATGAAGGATTTAAATCCCTGAAGAGAACAAGAAGGGGATTTGAAACAAAATTTACCAAGTCAGTGTTTGATACCTCAGCTTACATATTCACTGCACTCCCTCAAGTAAGGTCACAGCTGAAGTTCCGGGGCATAGAACAGCACCTCCCATGAACATGCCCTTATGAACCCCAAAAGCACATACCTCGGGGCTGAACAGTCAATAGGTCCTGTGCAAGATGTAGCTGCAGAGAGGCTGGGAGCTTGAGGTTACACAGAAATTGTGGCTGGCAAGACGACTCGGCGGAGGTATTGGTGACTTTTCTGTTGCTGTGATAAAATACCATGAGCAAATGCAGTTCACAGAGGAAAAAGAGTTTGGGGTGTTACCATTATAGAGCAGTGGTTCTCGACCTTTCTAATGCTGTGACGGTTTAGTACAGTTCCTCCTGTTGTGGTGACCCCAACTATACCATTGTTTTTGTTGTGACTCCATAACTGTCAATTTGCTACTGTTATGAGTGGGAATGTCAGGCTCCCTGTTTTCCAGTGGCCAAAGGTGACCCCTGTGAAAGGGTCATTTGACCCTCAGAAGGTGCCTGACCCACAGGATGCGGGTTCCATCATGGTGGGTTGGAAGGCGAGCATTAAAGCAGGAGCAGGGAGCCGAGGGAGCACACCTTAAGCTACAAACAGAAAACCAAGAGAGCAAGCTAAAACTAGGGCAAAGCATGGCTTTGACATTACCATTCATAACAGTAGCAAGATTATAGTTAGGAAGTCACAGCAAAAATAACTTTATGGTTTGGGGTCACTACATCATAAGGAACTATAAACTCTTTGTTTTCCTAAATCAGGGGCTCTCTATGTAGTCCTGGCTATCCTGCAACTCACTTTGTAGACCAGGCTGGTCTCGAACTTAGAGCTTTGCCTGCCTCTGCCTCCAAGTGCTGGTATTAAAGGCATGCACCATCATACCTGGCAAGGCCATGAACTCTTAAAGCCTACCTCTAGTGACATATCCCCTCCAACAAGGCTGTACTACCTCCTGAAACCACCAAGTGGAGACCAAACACCTGAACCTCTGGGCAACAATCTCATTGAAATCCTCACAATGTGTAAACTAGGTGATTATTACACAAGTTTGATGAGCTGTGTTAAGTTTAGTTTCTGTTGCTATGATAAAACACCCTGATAAAAGCAATTTGAAGAAAGAAAAGGCTTACTCGGCCTATAATTCCAGCTTACCATGGGTGATTGTGGGGAAGTTAAGGCAAGAACTTAAAGCAACTAGTCATAGCCACAGTCAAGAGTAGAGATAATGGATGCATACATGCCTATTAGAAATTAGCTCACATTCTCTACCTATATGGCCCAGAATCCTCTGCGTAGGAAATGGTGCTGCCCACAGTGGGCTAGGTCTTCCCATATCAATTAGCATAACCAAGACAATTCTCTATAGATATGTCCACAGGCCAACTGTAATCCCTCACAGATAGTCTTTTTCAAGGTAATTAAAACTATTATACTACATAAAGGTAAAACAAGAATCAACTCCATAAAGTTGTCTTCCAACCTGCATACATGCATTAGAGTGCAATGTACACACACAGACACACACCATGGACACTTCACACATATGTACACACATATGCAATAAGTAAAAAAATTTAAAGCATTTCATTGTTATGTAAGTCAACCATATGAAATTCAGGAGGATCAAATTCTGCTTTAAGCATAGCCTGTTACCAAGTGAGAAGCCAGCCAAAATCAGAATGGCTTATCCTAAATATCCTGTCAGAAGGACAACATTCCCAGACATTCAAAGCATCCCTTGGGAATTACAGTTGGGATAGATGGGCATACTCAGACCTTGTCTGAACAATGGGAAGACAGAGGCACCAAAACTGAACCTAATACTGGTTTGTGTGGACACAGACGGCACCTGCTTTAGGCATGGCAGTTAGCTCCCATGGCGACCAGAACCTGTCCAAAGAGCCTTATATCATCCGCAGTAGGCCTTCTCTGGGACACACTGTTCCAAACACACAGTATTCTATCTCCTTTCAAGGGCCATTTTGAAAATGTTTCACAAGTGAATGACATATGCCCCTCTGCTAGCTTTTCACAACGTGCCCGTCATGCTTAGTGCACCTACTCTGGTAAACTTGCCTAAATTCCTCTGACGCAGACCTCATTAGACCTACTTTGTAGACTCAGAAATTGAGGCTTAGAGGAGATGAGCGATTTGTCCAATTTCCTGCTTGGTAGCCTGCCTCCAGAATATTCCCAAAGTATCCATGCTTAGCTATATGGAGAATGACAGCAAGCCAGTGTAGACAGAGCCTGGCCTTACTTCGCTGTCTCTTTATCTTCTTTGAAAACACACAAAGCTGCCGAGTTAGACCTAGGCTACATCTGCAAGTGGAGACAGGGCAGACTGTCCTTAGACCTTTGGATGGCCCGTGTGTCCTCTGTAGATAGAGCCTGATGTCATACACCTTACTTCAGTGGTTCTCATGCTGGGGTTCCAGGGCCAGCACCATCAGCAGTCGCATTCCAAGGCACTCTTTCCAAGAGTGGAATTCTGAGGTGGAGCCCTGGCACTGAGATTAAAAAAAAAAAAAAACCACTGAGGAAATGCCTCAACTGGTAAAGCTCTTGCCGTGTAAAGGTGAGGGCCCGCAGTCAGGGCTCCAGAACCTATGTAAAGCAGGATGCAATTGCACACATCTGTGACCCCGATACTTCTGTGGCAAGAGAGAAGGCTGAGATCGGAGAATCCTTGAAATCTCACAGGTCAGCTTGCATGGCACATAACAAAGGGGCCCTGTCTCAAACAAGGTGAAAGGCAGTGACTAACGTCTGAGGCTGTCTTTTGGACCTCCATATGTATGCAATGGCAAGCACGCACATGTGCATGTGCATGCATGTGCTCACACTCACACACACACACACACACACACACACACACACACACACACACACACAGAGAGAGAGAGAGAGATTTTTTTTTTAAGTCTTCCAGGTGATTCTGATTCAGGCCCAAGTTGAAGAATCCCTAATCTGTAACACAACAGGGAGAAGAGGTAACACCGGTAAGAAGTGGGAGGCCAGGCCTTTCAAACTTTCAGCATCAAAAACGCAAATCTTACCTGCTGACACTACAAGGCTCAGGTGCCAACAACCATTCCGTTTCCCAGCCTCATCTCATCCTCCTTTACTTCACAAGTCCCATGTGTCCACGCCATTCGCTCTTCCCGTGCCGTGAGTTCTAATCCTCTGTGTCTTTGTATATATCTATAACTTTCAGCTTGGAGAATCTTCTCTACTTCTGACCCTCCTCCTTCTATTGCTCGCCACTTCCTAGCTCTCTTGAACTCACCACTGAAAAATCTCATCTAGAAGCTTTCTCATGCTGTCTTTCTCCTTGGCTGTATGTGTGTGTGTGTATGTATGTATGCATCTATGCACATATATGTACATACATATCTGTGTGTGTGTGTGTGTGTTCACATACACATGTGTGGTAATGTTGAGACAGAAATGGACAGAGAAACCTGAAGAGAGAACCAACAATTCCTTGGCCTCCTCTCTTGGCTCCCTCCTGACTGGCCAGGCCCTGCCACAGCGCATGCCCTCTCCAGTGAAAAGGCTGACAGCCATGTTCTAAAGACCCCCCTCATCTGTCTGTTGTGCCAAGAACATATGTCTCTCTGAAACAAAAAGGAGGGGCAGAGGGCTTATTTTTGACTCTCAGTGCATTCTGCCTCATTTTCTGTGGACTTTCTATTGAATTGCTTTAGGGATTCGGACTCAATAACCAAGTAGTGCCTATACGCACAGCTGTTATAAATAAGACATTTGAAAAATCAAATTAGATCCATCTGCTGGAACTGAGCAGAAATGTGTACCGATCTAGAATGGTGCCTTCCAAATGTGTCTTGCTGAACAGGAACTCATTCATCAGCAGACTGAGGAGTTCCACTGGCAATATAGACTGCTCTAATGACCTGTGCAGAGTTTTTGTTTGTGTGTTTGCTTGGGAGCTGGGGGGTGGTAGTGGTGGTGGTGGTGGTGGTGGTGGTGGTGGTGGTGGTGGTGGTGGTGGTGTGTGTGTGTGTGTGTGTGTGTGTGTGTGTGTGTGTGTGTGTGTGTGTTTTCTAGGGGCTTATGTAGCCAATTATGAACCTGAACTCCTTATATCCTGCCTCTGCCTCCTACCTGGTGAGATTATAGGCATGTGCCATCATGCCCAGCCACTAGTACAGTTTTAAACCATCACATAATCTCTCAAAGGGACTGATCTTAAACAGGTCTGTTTGATATCTTTAATTATTTTAAACTTTATCATCATCATCATCATCATCCTCATTTGTGTGTGTGTGTGTAGGGAGAGAGTGAGAGGGAGGGAGGGAGGAGGATACACCCACATCTATGGAGAACAGAGGACAATGCTGTAGAGTCTGTTTCCTCCTTCTACCTTTCTGTGGGTTCCAAGGATCAAACCCAGATCATCAGGTTTGCAAGGCAAGTTAGTTTACCTGCTGGGCCATCCTGCCAGTGGTAGTTTAAAATCAATGTGCTTTTATGTCATTATGTGGGCTCTAAATTTTTATTTTTAATTTTTTTCAGACAATATTTCCCCATTTTTAACTATAGGAATGGTAAGAGAAAGTATAAGATTTTCTTACATACAGATGGAGCTGGAGGACATTAGGGTCGTTGAAACAGATGGACAGAAGGACGCATACCAAGTATCATCACTCACTTATGGAAAATAAAGTTGGCCATATAGAAGTAGAGAGTTAAACAGTGGCTGGAGAGGCAACTCAGTGGCAGAGTGCTTGCCTAGAGCCCAAGTTCTAGCCCCAGGTATGTAAAACAAGAGAGAAGCAGGGGAGAGAAAGGGAGGAGGAAGGGGGAGAGGACGTGAGGGAAGAGTCAGGAGGAGTGAAGGAAAGAGAGAGAGAAGAATGGTAGCTACATTCCGAGAAGATGGGGGCAGCAGAGAAAGGTTTGATGGAGTGCAAGGCTACATTTGAATAGTAGGAATGCGTCTGCTGTTCTGTAGCACACCCAGCAAACACGGTGGTAATTTTTGAAATAGCTCAAGTAGAAACTACAAAATTTGGAGATAATACATTACTCTGAATTGACCATTATACATGCTACATCTCACAAATATTATGTCAACAAAAATAAATTTAATAAATATATACATATAAAACACATGTACATATGTATATATAGTATTTATTTTTAAAATAGAGTCTTGCTGTATAACCAAGGATGGCTTCAAACTTATGATCCCTCCACCTCAGCCTCCCAAGAGCTGAGAGATTACAAACTTATGCCACCACACATGTATAAATTAAATATTTTTAAATGTATTCTCAAGGATGCATCTAAAATCCAGAGAAAGGGTTGGGTGGGGCGGTGGTTCCAGTCCTGCAATGCTTGCCTAGCACGCACAGAGCCCTGGGTTCCATGCTCCGCATCACGGGAATTGGGATCTTGGAGGTGCACACACCCATGGTACCAGCACTGGGGAGGCAGATGCAGGAGGATCAGAAGTTCAAGCTCATCCTCTGGCACACAAGTTGAAAGCCAGACTAGAATTTATGAGGCGCTGTCTCAACTATAATAAAATAAAAATAAAACCAAACTGGCTGTTCTCTGAGGCCTCCAATTCAATTCTATTTTTTTTTTTCTATTCTGTTTCATCAAAGCTATTCTATGCTATTTCTCAATGTTAGTCTAACCTCAAATGGATCTCATGACCTAGTGCAAACCTCAGCTCCAGCAGACAGGGATGGAGTAACCAGGTGCGGAGAAGTACAGTCTTTCTTCAGTGCCAGTGCTCCACCAGCCTGGGCTGGGTGAGCCCCCGCCCCCCGGATCCATTCACTACCCAGGTGAGCTGGTAACAGGAATCCAAGGACGCAGATGAGAGTGAGGTCACCAGCAGAGTCACACCCCAGGGATGAGCACAACCCCCCTCGGCTGTGAGTGACACTACATAAAGTCATCATCTTAAAGGGACGTCATTGCCAGCCCAGTGCATCTGAACATGTTTTACTTATTAGCATCAAATGCTGTCCCCCGCCGGCACCCTCTGCTCTCTCTCCACTTTCCGCCTTTGGTAAAGGAATAACGGGTTTAATGAAAAACACCCAAGTGGTTATGACACAGAGAAAGCCAGGAAGAGGGAATGCCACATCCTCTGATGGGTTTGCAGGCCCACATGCCTGCTTCTGATCAGGGACAATTGTCCCAGCCACCCCAGGCACAGAACAGGCTCCCTAATAAAAAGCCCTGCTTTTCCCAACTTACATTTTTGCAACTAAGGTTTACTTATCACCTGCATTCGGTGACAGTTATCTCTGTGATCTTAGGGATATTTCATGTGCTTATTGTGTTTTCAGTGGCCAATAAGCCCATGACACAGTAACAAATGCAGGACACTTAGAATATTTTCATGATCTTAAGTGACGGAAGTGAGGTGTCAGAGTCAGATAACCCAGTGACAACATGAGTTCCTTAAGGACCCAGGTGTCTCTGTTGCTATGTGGTGCTAACTCTGCCAGAGCTCCCTGACCTCGGCTACTGCACATGGGCTCAAAGCGGCAGGCGCAAGTTCTGTGGTGCAAATGACTCATCTTGACAGTCGACTGCATTGAGAGATGCCTGGAAAGTCAGTCAAGAAAAGTACATGTCTCTGGGGCCATTTCCAGAGACTGACTCTGTCAGTTGGTAAAATGAATAGAGACAATGTGGGTTGCACCACCCAATTAGTCCGGGGAACTGAATAGAACAAAAGGAAAAATTGGGAATCTTGCACCAATGGTCAGGCTCAAATCTTCTTGGGCATTTGAAGTTTTGTTGTTGTCCTCAACCCCAGACATCAGACCTAAATTCTTTTGATTCTGTTTTGTTTTTCAAGACATAGTTTTTCTGTGTAGCCTTGGCTGTCCTGGAGTCACTGTGTAGACCAGGCTGGCCTTGAACTCACAGAGATCCACTTGCCTCTGCCTCTCGAGTGCTGGGATTAAAGGCATGCGCCACGACACTAGGCTGATTCTGATTCTTAATGCAGATTCCAGGGAGCTTCAAAATCTTCCGACCTCGCTAGGACTGTATTACTTCATTGAGACTTAACATCCATATCCACAAACAAGAAACAGAGAGCACACTGAGCATGGTGTCACTCTTTTGAAATCTCAAAGCCTGCTCCCCAGTGACATACACCCCCCCAACAAGGCCACACCTTGTAACCCTTCTCAAACAGTTCCACTAAGTATTCAAACATCTGAGCCCGTGGGAGCAATTCTTATTCAAACAATCACACAGTATTCTAGTCAACAGCAGGCCATGTGTCCTACAGTGGATACATAAGACTGTATTGCTGTTAATGCCATAGCTCCTTAGTGCACTATGACGCCCACACAGTGATAAAGTCATCTAGTGGTGCACTTCTTAGAACGCATCGGTAAGTGGTGCGTGACTGTGCCTTCAAGTCAAGGATTGCTGAATTTCTTTTTATTTTATTTTATTAATTTATTCATATTACATCTCAGTGGTTATCCCATCCCTTGTATCCTCCCATTCCTCCCTCCCTCCCATTTTCCCCTTAATCCCTCCCCTATGACTGTGACTGAGGAGGACCTCCTCCCCCTGTATATGCTCATAAGGTATCAAGTCTCTTCTTGGTAGCCTGTTATCCTTCTGCTGAGTGCCACCAGGTCTCCCCATCCAGGGGACGTGGTCAAATATGAGGCACCAGAGTACGTGTGAAAGTCATACTCCACTCTCCACTCAACTGTGGAGAATGTCCTGTCCATTGGCTAGATCTGGGTAGGGGTTTGAAGTGATTGCTGAATTTTTACCCTTCTCATGTTTCCTCCCAATCTTTTCTTCCTCGCACAGAATCAGAATCTAGCAGGGCCGCTCCAGGAGTTACTCTGTGTCCACTCTGGCTGGGTTCCAAGTTCTCATGTCCAGGGCGCGCAGATCTTGCACCACCCTCAGCACCCACTGTTCTCTCAATGCCCACTATGCCACTCATTGCTACATTTGGTGGAAGTTTTTGTTTAAAACTTTATTAAAGGGGAAACAACCAGGGGCAGGAGAGATGGTTCGGTGCATTAAGAGCACTTGCCCCGAAAGGAAGGAACCTACATTAGAATATCCAGTAATCTCATTCAAAAATAAAAATGTTAGGCACAGGCTGTGCATCCCTCTAACCCCGGCACTGCAAGGGCAGAAAGAGGAGGATCCTGAGACAGTACGCTTCTGGTTCACGGAGAGACCCTGACTCAAAGGAATATGGTGGGGAATGCTATCCTGTTCTGGCTTCAACACGCACACACAAGGGCGGGTGCATCTGCCGTCTCACATGCATGACCACATAGTCCCTGCCTCCTTCCTCTACCCTGAGAGGGGAGGTCGGGAGGGAGAGACAGAAACAGAGACAGAGAGACAGAGACAGAGAGAATAGACAGACTGTCCCTTATGCCCCTTTTCTCCTGAGCAAAAGGCATTGCTACTTTAATTCTTACATGTAGCAATGCTAGTTGGAAGTCCGTACACAAGCCAATTCATAGTTGTTGCAGATATGGGACATGGTGTATGGGCAATGAGTGCAACACAAATTAATGCATGGTTGCCTATAGCAGACATAGCTTCCCTATTATTTAAAGTTGGCTTACCCAAGTATGGTGACATATTCCTATGGTCCCAGCACTTGGAATGCTGGGATAGGATGATCCTGAGCTCAAGTACAGGCTGGGCTAACTAGCAGGACTTTTGTATCAGAAAAAACAAAACAAAACAAAACAAAAAAAAGAAAGAAACAGATCAAAGCAAGATGTAAATAA
Organism: Acomys russatus; assembly: GCF_903995435.1. Lineage (NCBI taxonomy): Eukaryota > Metazoa > Chordata > Mammalia > Rodentia > Muridae > Acomys > Acomys russatus. The sequence continues at coordinate 77,987,974 of NC_067142.1, read as the reverse complement.
AAATCTAAGTGGCTCAGTACTTGTTCTCATTTTTGTATTATATGAAGTTATCAGAACCGATGTATGAAGGAAAGGAAAGTATAAAAGTTCTTCCTAAAGTTACAGCTACCTAGGAATTAATTGTACAGGAATTCCTCCTAGAGCTCTTTGCTTCCAAACTTATTATAATTACCAGTCACCAATCAACAGTTTGGAGGACGTACCTTCACTGTTAGATCTTATATACTGCATGTTTTTCAGTTCTCACAGACAAGACATTTTATGTGATGTCAAGTAAGAATAAACCTGCTGGATTTGTTAATTAGCTATAATGGTTGTTTGACGGAGTCTTTGGGATTCCCTATATAGAAAATCAAGGCATCTGCACACTGACAATTTGGCGTCCTCCATTCCAATTTCTCTGTCTTTTCCTTCTCTTGCTTGATTGCTCTGGCTAGGACTTTCAGGACATGAAGAATCCAAGTGAGGGAGGCAGACATCCTTGTCTTGGCCCATATGTCAGAGAGAGAGAGAGAGCTTTTAGCACTTGTCTATTCAGGATGATGTTAGCTGCAGGTTATATACACCCTTTGTTATGTTGAGACACAAATGAAATTACTGTCTTTAATCCCAATTGCTTGGGAAACTCAGGCAAGGAACTCACACATATAAGGTCAGCTGGGCTTCATAATGAGTTCAAAGCCACCTTGGGAACTTAATTGAGCTCTTGTCTCAAAATAAAAATAAAAACAAATTAAGATAAGACCTGTGTGGGACTGACAAGATGGCATTTGCCTCCAAAATTAGGTGACCTGGGTTCAAAAGGCATACCGAAATCTAAGAAAAGTGGCTGTGTAACATAGGCCTGGGGATATACCTCAGAGGTAGAGAACTTGCCAAAGGATCTAGTTCAATCCTGAGTTCTAGAGAGAATAGGCCTGGGGATACAGCTCAGGGGTAGAGAGAATTTGCTGAGTCCTGAGTCCTAGAGAGAGTCAGACAGAAAAAGAGCTCTGAAGATGCAACTGCCAGGAGAATGACAGACTATGGATGTCTGGCTAAGAAAAGTGGCATTTAAGGACACTATGGAACAGTAAGCCTGCCTTCCACATTGACACCCACACTGAGCTCTGCCCTGGTCTAATTCACACCTCAGGGCTGTACCCCACACGCACCCATGAACTTTGCATGTTCCGCTTTGTTTAATCCATAAGACAATCCCCCAACATCACTTAATGGGATTTTTATCCCTTTTCTATGTCTTATTAACAAGAAAATTTAGTTAAAAGAGCTTTTTCCCCCCAAGGAAAATTCTCAAAGGAGAGAGAAAGAAGCTCTCTCATTGATGCTGGCATATCTACAACCCTGATTAACCATTACAGTTTTGGGACCGTGGAAGATAAAGGAGCTTAGCCTGAGGTTTGCTTTAGGGACGAAAGATATTTAAGAGCAAAAATAGTGCTTCAAATTAAAAAAAAAAAATAGACTTCTGCTTTAATGAAAAACTTCTAACCACATGAAAACAACAAGCTTTGTTGAAAACTGTTAAGAAAAAATACAGTCCACATCTTACTCCTCACACAAAAAAGGCTTATTATGTTCTCCCCCCCCCCCCCCCCCATTAACTCTCTCCTCGGGGTATTCCTGTGTCTGCAAAACATATCACAGCACTTTCCTGCGGGATGGCTCTGCAATGCTGCCACTGAAGTTCAAGAAACGGCTGAACCCACTGAGCAGGCTTTGGGGAGGAGCCCTTTACATAAGCCAGAGGTGAGAGAGAGTCCCTCTCCACCTGCTGCAGCCACTGGGCAGACTGGAAGGGAGGCGGACCATACAGTCCGGCGCTTCCCAGGCATTCCTCTTCAGAAAGAACCCATAGCGCTACTGAGCCAATTTTACAAGGCCATTTTCTTGCCAAGCCTTGCAGTACCCTGCACCCTTTCTCTGTCCATTGTGTGACTCCCTTTCTCAACACGTTCAAATTTATGCACCTTAAAAAGTAAGCCCTTTAGCCCAAGGCAGTAGAATTCACTGGGTGGTCAACCATAGGTGCAGTATATTCCCCACTTCCTGTTCACTTTCTCGTTTGCCTGGAGGGAGAGTGGATCTTTCTCCAGAAAGTGGATAGAAGGGACCTGGCTGAGGAGGCCAGGGTATGACCACACTCCATGCCTCCTTACCTTAAGCACCGTTACCATTCTGCCCAAGGTGGTCTCTGCAGTGCTTAACCATTTTAACAGTAGAGACTGGCTACAACTCATCTTTAATTAAATATACAAATAGCATTTTCCATAGACCGTAATTTCTCAATGCTTTTTTTTTTTTTTACAGTTTCCTCACTATTTCCTCCTCCTTCTTGACAAGATCTCATGTAGCCCAGGCTAGCCTCCAACTTACTACAGAGCCAAGAATGATCTTAAACTTCAGACTCTCTTACCTCTAGAGTTCAAGTGTTAGGATTACAGGTAAGCACAGCTATGCCTGGTTGAAAACGCACCTACAACCACACAGTAGGAAAGAAAAACATAGCATCCAAAAATCCAAAAGCCATTATGACACGTGGTGCCTTTCAGAAGGAAAAGAAAAACCTGCAAGTAGGACAGGCTTCCCATTGACTGCCACGGAACCAGGAAGAGACAACCTGGGCTAGTGTTTGTATCTGAAGAGCAAAGCGCAGTCCTCCCACATGCCCCAGGGGAGGGCAGCCACTGAGAGTCAGCATAGCCAGCCCCAAGGCGGCCTTACACAAAGCTGAATGACACTGAGGCCAAGCAGAGGGCATGTTATGCCTATGGTAAGGACTGATGAAGGGCAGGGTTGGGGAAGACCACCTCGCCAGATTGCAACTTGGACTGAGTGGGATCAAATAGGCCAAGAGGTCTCCATTGAGCCCAGAAAACTCACCACAAACACATCACCCAAAACCTTAGTGTCAGACAATGGCAGAAAGGCAAGAGAAGGGCTATGGCCACAAAGGCCTAGTGAAGCGAAGGATAGCGAGCAGGCCTGCGCAGGTGCTCCCAAGGTCCTCTGACAACCAGGAGGCTGCATCCCTCCCCTCCCCCACATAATCAGACACTATCTTGATTAGGATTAAGGGGAGAGGCAAGAACGTGAAGAACTGAGAATTTGTCGCAAAGAGATGAGCTAATCTAGGCAGGTAAGACTCCATTTAGGATTGTCCGTGAGCCGCACATTGGAATGGAGACACAAGAGCTCATAAAGCTAATTAGACGAGTTACGGCTGGAAAGACGCTTACATGTTCTTTGCACATCTGAGCTCAGTGGGCACGAGTCCCCTACTTCTTTTTTAGAGCATTTTGATTATCAGCCTCAACCATAAAGCTTTTTCTATGTTTTTGGCTCTTTCCTCAGAGTTAAAAGTCATTGGACTTAAGGTTTTAAGAGGCCGCGTCTATGTTGTCAGGTTGCTTTCCTTTCCGAAGAAAAGCAAAGCACAGTGCATAGGGAAGACTGCCCTCCTTTCTCTGATTTTTCTGAGAATTCTCTTACAGCTCCAGGAATGTCATTGAACTTGGAGCATGCAATAGACCCAGGATAAGAACACCTGAGTCCTGTGATCTGAAATCAACAGTGGGGTCCAACCGCTGCAAGTCCTCCATAATAGAGAGTGGCTATCACAGAATTCCAGATCCCACCCAAAGATGATACATAAAATTGGCGAGTTCCTTACGCTGTTATTTTTTCACATTAGAAAATGGGGTTGGCTGGGCAGTGTTGGCTCACACCTTTAATCCCAGCACTCAGGAGGCAGAGGCCAGCAGATTTCTGTGAGTTTGAGGCCAGCCTGTTCTACAGAGTGAGTTCTAGAACAAACAGAGCTAAAACACAGAAACATAAAACTTAGAAAGAGAACGGGGTTGAAAATCCCTACCTCTCTGGAGAGAGGACACAGTGGTTAAAAGCATTTGACTTCCTTGCGGAGACCCTGAGTTCAGTTCCCAGCACCCATGCTGGACAGCCATGGTGACCTGTAACTCTCCTGGGCATATGACACCTTCTTATGCCCTCAATGGGCACCCACACATATACATATGCATATGCATACAAACACACACGAGAGAGAGAGAGAGAGAGAGAGAGAGAGAGAGAGAGAGAGAGAGAGAGAGAGAGAGAGAGAGCTTTTTTTAAAATGCCTATCTTGTGGGGTCACTGTGAGGACAAAGGGATACAACCCCTCTATAAAGTGCTCAGTACCCACTAGCTAGCACATGTTACTCAGTACCCACTACCTAGCGCACATTACTCAGTACCCACTACCTAGCACACATTACTCAGTACCTACTACCTAGCACACATTACTCAGTACCCACTAGCTAGCACACACAATAAACATCGGCTCTCTTACTTTTGGATTACAAACACCTTCCGTGCCTCATCCATCTTACTCTCTTAGGACTAGTCAAACACCTGGTCTCTGGCAATGTTTAAGAAACGCTTGCTGAATAAATTCAGAATAAGCCAGTGCATACATGTGAAAGCTCAAAACATATTTGCCTACAGAACAAGAACTCAAAGTCAGTTGTCACAAATCCTGTGACACAGAGCCTCACGGTAACAAGTGTCAGAAGTTCCCAACTCCCACCACCTGGAGGCTGATAAAATGATGAATTTGTATTGGAGGAGCAGGTGTGGCCTAGGAGAGTAAAGCAAAATTTCAGAGTCAGGAATATTAAATCAAGGATACTGAAAAGACGGCTGGGGAGGTGGCTCAGCAGTTAGGAGCACTGGCTCCTTTTCCAGAAGACCTGACTTCAATTCCCAGCACCCACCCTGTGGCTCTCAACCATCTGTAACACCAATTCCAGAGGGTCCAGTGCCCTCTTCTGGACTCTGGGGGCATTGCATGCACATGATACATAGACATACATGCTACCAAAGCACCTATGTACAAAAAACAAACAAAATGACTTCCACACTGCGTGTTACTGTATATAGCAAAAGGAGCTTTGACCACTTTGGAAATTTATCTGGTGCTATCTCAGAAAAATGGGAATAGGGCTTCCTCAAGACCCAGCTATTCCACTCCTTGGAATATACCCAGAAGATGCTCCAGCACACAACAAGAAAATTTGCTCAACCATGTTCATAGCAGCCTTATTCATAATAGCCAGAACATGGAAACAGCCTAAGTGTCCCTCAGTAGAAGAGTGGATAAAGAAACTGTGGTACATATACACTATGGAATACTACTCAGCTATTAAAAACAAGGAATTCCCGAAATTTGTGGATAAATGGATTGAGCTAGAAATGATCATAATGAGTGAGTTAACCCAGAAGCAGAAAGAATCAAATGGTATATACTCACTTATATCTGCATACTAGCCCAAGGGGCATGTCCCACGAAAGCCTTCACTTACCAGGAAACTGGGACAGAGGGGAAGGCATCCTATTGGGACTCTAAATGAGAGACGCATGGGAGAACAGCAAAATAAAAGGATCCAGAGGGTCCTAGAAATCTACAAGTAGAACAATATGATAGGCAGATTTGGGCCCAGGGGTCCCGCTCAAACTAAGGCACCAGCCAAGGACAATACAGGAGGTAAACTTTAAACCCCTTCCCAGATCTAGCCAATGGTCAGAATATTCTCCACAGTTGAGTGGAGAGTGTGATACGACTTTCTCACGTACTCTGGTGCCTCACATTTGACCATGTCCCCTGGAGGGGGAGACCTGGTGGCACTCAGAGGAAGGACAGCAAGTAGCCAAGAAGAGACTTGATACCCTATGAGAATATGTAGGGGGATGTAATCCCCCTCAGGAACAGTCATAGGGGAGGGGAATAATGGGAAAATGGGGGGGGGGGAGGAATGGGAGGATACAAGGGATGGGATAAACATTGAGATGTAACAAGAATAAATTAATAAAAAAAAAAAAAGGAGCTTTGAAAGTATAAGCAAAGTCAAGGGAGGCGGGACATGATCCTAAAGCACAGATAGGTCCTCAGTGTAATGAGAAAGAAAAAGGCTACAAAGGAGGCTTTACAGAGGAGAGAGGCAATGTGGTGATGGTAGCAGGGGTTGGGGCAAGTCAGCCACAAGTCAGAGTGCTTGGCCACCAGAAACTAAAAGCGGCAGGAACAGATTCCCCCCAAGGAGCCCTGGACGCGGCTAACCCTCAGAGCCCCAGATTTTCAGTCCTGCAGAATTCCAGCCACCATAACTGCAATGACAAACTTCTGACATTTTAAGCCCCTCAGTCTGTGGTAACATGGTACGACCATCTCAGGACTCTAGTACAAAGGCCACTTGTCCCTTCCAGGGCACCCTGCCACTTCCTGTTTCCAACAACCCCACAGAGAGCAGAAGCCACACCCACTAGGCACATTTCAGAAGGGCAGGGCATGGTGGTGAGGTGGTATGCTTGGCAGTGACCTTGAGCTTTACAACACAGGGCAAGTCTGGACTCAGCTGCCTCAGGAGAAGAGATGCATATATTCCACTCCTGAGCTTTCCCAAAGAAGAGATTTTCCCCCCATGACACCCTCTTGTATTGGCGAGAAAATGTATGCTCATCTCTGAAGGAGGAGAGGGGAGGCCTCTATGTCTACCTTACAGTCCCTGATACAAACAGCTGTAAGTCAGCATGAGGACCCCTCAGGCGTCCCCTACTTCCTAAAACAAGTCTAACTCAGAGATTGCAACATCAAGGCCAAACAGGTCTGAATGTTGTTGGAACATAGTATTGTATCGTTTTCATTTTCACTTTCAGTTGCCAGTATTTAAAGATGCAAGCCTCCAACATCTTTTGAGCATTCACAAGATGGATATGAGTCAGCCTGCATTCTCCTGCACTAACCAGAGCCAAACCAAGCTGCTCCGGAGACCAAGCATAAGGTCTTTATTCTCCACCACTCACTATGATATCTCAACACAGACAGCTCCATTCTGTGTGAGCCATCTCACAGTTGAACTTTGGCCCATCCTTTCTCCATGGCCACTGCAGAGTAAAGTGTCCAGCTTCACCTGCCAAAGGCCTGGAAACACCACAGAAACTTCTGGCTACTCTTCATTTCCTAGAGGAATTAATATAAACCTCTCATATTTCTCTCACGTAAGTCTCTCACAAGATTCCTTATATTCAGGGTCTCCTGTGGATAATCGAAAAAGAGAGCCAAGGAACAGGAGATTGGGCTATGGTGTCTCTAGTCAAATAATCTGAATATTAAAAAAAGAAAAAAAGAAAAGAAAAGAAATCCAATGGGCAGGCAATGGAAAAGCATTCAAATCCAGCAGAACCAAAGACCAGTGGTGCTCCCTGCCAACGAAAGCAATCATTGCTCTTTGCACAGATGCTCAGGAGCATAGGTCATCATTGTATTGGTGCAAAGGGTCCTCTTACCGTGTAGTGCAGACATTTGAAACAATGAGATAATCACAACATGAGCAAAAATTCCGACCCCACCTTCTTTGTAGAGTCATCTCTACCTGCAGCCTCCAGGGCCCGACACCACTGCCCTGACCCTGCTCTGGGACCCAATTCCTGCATCATCACAGCCCAGGGACTGGCTCTGAGGAAATAATGTTAACTTCATAACTACCTCCTTTCATAATTTGCTACTTTGATGCCTTAAGCTAAGCCATCCTGTTTTTCATACGACTTTTGAACTTTCTAAATTAGCTATTTGTATTTCTTTTGTAAATTGCAAAATGGAATCCTGGGTTTTTCTGGTGTCCACAGTTTCTTAGTGAATTTGTAAATCTGTCTATATACACAGCACAGTTGTTGAGGTCAGGCTGTGCCTGCTCCATGTTGTCTCAAAGAGCAGGAGAGGGGACACTTCAGAAAAAGGGGGGGGGCACATTCAGACTGAGCCCTTCCCGGAGTTCTTGACTCCCTTTCTAGGCACTCTGTAGCCCACATTTACACAGGCAGAGAAATAGCTTTACCACGTGACATGTCACATGCATAGAAGCATTGGTATTATGACTGAAATAAAAGAACCTGTGTTTGCCTTGTCCAGATTACCTTTGAAACCCCTGGACCTTGTGACATCATCATCATCATCGTCGTCGTCGTCATCGTCGTCATCATCATCATCCAATTACTTAACAAAGCCTGATACTGTGGAAGAGCAGAACATGCCCATCCACGCTTCTGGTACAGCAAACACACTCATGCCAACAAAGACGTGCTGAACTGGCTGGCACCTTCCCCTTTTATACTTTGTGAGCACTGCATGCCACAGGAGCAGCCCTGCACCTGCTGAGCTATGTCACCTATCTGTGGCTGTCCCAATTTTTATACTAAAGCCCTTTATTTTCAAATACTAATTTCTTATAGTCTGGATACTTGCAGTTATATTTACAGTTACAGTTTATGTTTTACCACCACAATCCACCTGGAATTGGAAGCTCAAATTGAGGCAAGCGGCTGATTTAATTTTTCCAGGTGCTCATTTCCCATACATCCGCTATCATGAAATAGCAGTTTGTTTCTCTTTCCCTTAGCTAAAAAAAAACTCAACAAATATTTGCTTTCTACTCTCCACCAGACACAGTGCTAGGTGTAGGTTATGTTGATTTGAGAAAGGGGAATATGGATGCTGAACTAGAAAGCATTAAAAATGAACTGTAAGAGATAAATTGACATGAATTATGCATATATACTAACACATGAATGCAACTTACAAAAGAAGAAGCAAATGGCTAATCTTAAAAGTTTAGAGTGTTCTATTCACCACAGAAATGCAAATGAGAACATGCAAATATTAACACTGTAAAAGGAAGGCAATAAAATTAAGTCTGTACACCTATTATGTTGGTTGTGATTTTTTTTTTTAGTGAGTCAGTTCCAGTGGAGTGTCAGAGGCTACAACAGACATGGCTGCACAGGAGCCATGGCCAGGAAGGTGTGTGGAACTTCTGCGTGGGTAGTGGGATATGAGGAACCCTGGCTACTGTACCTCTCAAAGGTCTGATGGCTTTCTTTGCTTATGTAACTCATTTTTCTAAAGATCTCAAAACCAACTATAGCTACACTTATTTACAGCATCATACTTCTAGCAAGGATTTTCCCTATACATTATTGCTTTGGTTGCTATTCAAAGTAAATACACACACACACACACACACACACACACACACACACACACACACACACACATATATATATATATATATATTTTTTTTTTTTTTTTTTTTTTTTTTTTTTTTTTACTTCATCTGAAAGGGTCCTGGCAATTCTGAAATTCAGCTTTGGTCTTGGAATACTGGCAGAACTTGGAGAAATGAAAGATGTTGGGGCTTCCAGGCATAAGCAATAACATGAAGGCAAACAGAGGCAAACAGACAGCAAGGCACAGGATTTGTTTGTGGTAACAGACCAGGAGCTGAATTGAATCCATCAAGTTTTAGAGATAAAAGAAAATTGGCTGGAACCTTTTATTTTGTAGGTGGAAAATGCAATAATGACCTGCCACCAGCGGCTACAGCCAGAGAACACCCAAGTGTTCTGAAATGACTTCATTTCTTTTCATTTCAATTTTCCTCGTGTGTGTGTGTGTGTGTGTGTGTGTGTGTGTGTGTGTGTGTGTGAGCCTAACATCAAGTCAGCCAACAGTCCAGAATGGATATGGAGGCACTCCTGAATCCTCAGCCTTGGCTCAGACCCTACTGGCAGTTAATGGTTTTGGGAGAGAGACAGACATTTTTCTTCAGGGCTGTGGCACCTGGTGAGTTCCCTATGCTCCCTTGGTTGGCCCTACCCCACATAGGCAGCACCAATTGGACTCACTGAAGTACCAAAAAAAAAATGGACATGAATTTGAGAGGAAGGTATTCTGTGGGGAATATCTCAAAGGACTTGGGGGAGAGAAGCAGAGAGGGATGTGATCAAAATGTATCGTCTCTATCTATGAAATCACAAAGAGTAAATAAAATTTTATTTTATTTTTATTTATTGTAATATAGTTTGTGCGCTAGACATTAAAATGCCCCTAGATCCTACAAGTATCTTACTTTTCCATTCATCTAGAAATGAGTTAAATGTTGTAAGAGTTGCCATTCTGTGAACTGTAACAAAAAAAGAAAAAAGGCAATGGAAAGAAAAGTGGAGGACTGCTATCCTTGAGAAAAGGAAAACAGATGCTACAGATCCTATAAAACTTGCAGTTACCATTGAGTATTTAACACATAGACAGGCTAAGGTGACAAGGTTAGAGGAGGAAACACCAGGAAGAGCAGTCTGAACAATTCCCACAATGCACACCAATCTCAAACTTACTTACTTTCTCTTAATTTGAGTGAAAGTCCTTGGGCTACAGGGGGCATTGGGTCCTGTCTTCAGAAAGACCGAGCCTCAACACTAGTGCTTCCTCAGCGCCAGAGTAATGATTACCCTAAACTCTTGAGATCAAAGTTGAAAGTAAGCACCAATGGTATCAGAGAAACCCACAAGCAATGTATCCACAGAAAATAAAGTCTCATAGTCAGGCATGGTGGCTGGTGCTTATAATCCCAGCACAAGAGAGTGTAAAGCAGTAGAGCCAGGAGTTCAAGGTGAAAGCTGTCCTGAGTTGAAAGGTGACGTTTTCCAGGGTAGGCTCCAGGTAATGTTGTGGGGGTGGAGGCAGCAATCATTAATCCTGATTCTAAATTTGGTTGTGTAGAGGAATTTAATCCAGCAACATGGTGGCTCGGATCACATCCACAGACCGTCTAGGCTTCTATGATCTGGCTGGAATGCAGACATGCCCTTCTTACACCCTTTAATCCCAAGCAATGAAGGTAAAGTGAGTTTGTAGAAGAAAGCACCACCATGTTTGAAAGTGATGTCTAACTGAGAGGCAAACAAAGTGAGGAGTGAATGATTTACAGAATGGAATATCCCCAACCCTCATTGGAACAGAGAGGAAAGAGAGGTGGTTTAAGAGAGAGTGGCACAGAGGGAGAAAGAGAGGAGGCAGTTTTACCAGGATAGTTTTACAGAGACAGGTTGAAGAGAGAACAATCTAGACACAGATGAAGACAGAATGAGCCAGAGAATGAGAAGAAGCCAGAAGATTAGAACAGATTGCTAGAGTTAGTTTGAGACCAAGCAGCAGAGCAATTCAGTTAGAAGCTGAGAGAAGCCAGCTAAGAGAAAAGTTTGAGCTGGAGTAGCTGAGTTGAACCAGCCAGCCAGAGTTCAGAAAGAACTAGAAAGGGTAAGCTTATTCAGCAGTGAATCTCAGAGGCTGAAAGCATTCTAGGCCAAGAAGCTTCCAAGAGACAAAGAGTACATCAGGTGAATAAAAGATACTTATACAGACTGGAACTGGAATCAATTCAGAGACACACCTCTGTAGGGTGTGGGGTTTGTGAGGGAATTTGCAGGAAGGATTACCTGAGTAGGAATGACACCCTCGGGGTGGGTAGCACCTTTTGTTGGTGGCCCACATATAAAACTGTCCAAGGGAAAAGCAGTGCTGCTTTTGCCTGTGCGCCATCACCTCTTGCTTGTGAGTGCATCTACTCCACTGCTGGTGTGACCTTCCTTCATTGTTATCAGAACACAGATTCTTCAGACTCCCAAGGAAGACTGAAAAATGACCACCTCTCCAGGACTTCATCAGGTCTTCAATGCCAGATTGGAACTACTGAGGCATGCAGCCTCGTGTACTGGGTAGCAGCTACTGGGTTCTCCTTCTCTCCAGTGTAAGCATCACTTGCTGGACCATCAGCCCATATTATGTAAGTGTGGTGGTTTGCGTAGACACAGCCCCATAGACTCATGGGTTTAAATGCTTGTCCACGGGGAGCGGCACTATTAGTAAGTGTGTCGTTGTGGGGGCTGGATTTGAGGTCTGCTATGCTCAAGGTACACCCAGGGTGGTACACAATCTCCTTTCTGCTGCCTACAGATCAAGATGTAGAGCTCTCAGCTCCTTCTCCAGCACCATGTCTGCCTGCATGCCGCCATGCTTCCCGCCATGATGATAATGGACTAAACCTCTGACCTGTAAGCCAGCCCCAATTAAATGTTTCCTCTATAAGAGTTGCCATGGTCATGGTGTCTCTTCACAGCAATGGAAATCCAAACTAAGACAATCAGGCAATCTGGTATGTCTTTTCGTAAATATTTGTTCATTCTATAGGTCTTGCTCCCCTAGAAAACACTAATATAGAGACCCTAGCTCAAAGCTGCAATAAACACCAAAGCATGTCATAATCAAAATTTTAAATATAAGTGTTAATGGGGAAAAAAAATCCCCAAAGCACTCAGATACCAAAATATGTGTAGAAGAAGGAAAAAAAGTACAGCAGCCACATAGTTGGCTTATGGCATCGGCTGCACTGAGACTGCCTTCCAGCGTCACTCAGTCTGTTGGTCATGCTTTAATGTCACGCATCCTCAACTCAGGCATTAGAAGGGAACTGGGTTCCATGAAATTTATCCTACGCCTTATTCGTCACCCCACAAGATGCTAGGACGAGTGTCTTTACCCGCCCCAGTAACACCAAGTCTTATTTCAAAGAGCCTGCTGGCAAACAGCACTTTTAACACTGATTGTAGAGCAGATCACATCTGATGTGTGGCCTCTCATGGGCTGTATTTTATACCCAAATATTAATCTTGGAAAGTATTCATACAGGCCTTCCTGGAATTTATGAGACTGTTGGAAAGAAAAGAGAAAAGATTTTATAAGGTTTTTAAGTACTGAAGTGTTAACCTGCCATTCAGCCCCTTTGTCTATTTAAAAAGTAAAATAGTAGAGACAGGCAGGAAGGATTAGGCAACCTGCCCCTCCCTGCCCTGCCTCAGAGTTGCTGCAGAGCCAGGCTTTCCTTGGAGAATCCTTGCTCTCCTTCCCACATCTCTTACTGTGCTAGCAATCCCTGACGCACACAGCCAGTCCTGAGTAGACACGCACACATCTCTAACCCTGGCTCCAGCTGCCCCTCCCCCAAGCTCCTCTTCTTCACTGTATATTGTTGAATTAGTTGTTGAATTATGCAAAAAGCATAAGCCACTTAAAGAAGGAAGGGTTCTTGTTTTGCCTCACAGTCTGAAAGTAAAATCTACTGAAGTCCTGGCAGTAGGAACAAGAAGCATCCGCGCCTGGTGCATCCACAATCAGGAAACAGGAGGAGGGGTGTCACTGCTCAGCCCACTTTCTCCTCTCCCCTTTATATTCAGCACCTACCCCTTCCCCCATGGGATAGTGCCACCTCCATTCAGGGCCAACCATCTCTCTTATGTCAGCTACTCTGGGAACACCATCCTAGGTGACCGCACACCTAGGGAAGCTGCTAGTGAAGGCTAGCCATCATAGATAATAGCAGCTCAGAATCCATGGTCAGAAAGCCAAGGGTCAGCCCTGACATGGCCTCTTCTCTCATCTGTAGGCAGTGATAACTTGGCAATGTCTATCAAGACAGCCATTTAAGTGTCTCATAACCTCCTCTTCTCCATGTTCCCTCTCCCCTGTCTCCTAAGCCCTGCTCCATCTTTCCAATCTGTTTTCACACTTCAGTTGAAAGGGCGCATTTTCCTTCTGTCCCCATGTTTAATCATCTCACTTCCATATCCTTACCTAATCACACTGAGACAATAATGTAGACTTTTTACTTTCAACTACTAGAATGAAAAAAAAAAAAAAAAAAGTAGAATTTTATAAGATTTATTGGAGGAAAATACCTACTATCTCTTCTCATTTTAATGCTCAAAGGCAATTGCTTTCCCTTCCTTTTAGCTATGCTAATATTTGTTAAAATATCTTGTAATGACATATTTATCTTGCCATTTCTTTTTTATTTTTTAACATTGATTATTGTATATGCATGAGTGTTTTGTCTGCAGTGCCCACAGAGACCAGTAGAGGGCATTGGCTCCCCAGGCACTGGAGTTACAAGTGGTTGTGAGCCACCTGTGGATTCTGGGAACTAAACCTGATGTCCTGCAAGCCCCAGGAAGTGCTCCTAACCACTGAGCCATCCCCCAGCCCCTATATCACTGTTTCTTGACTTTCTTCCCTTCTGATATCTAGTGCATTCCTATCACAGGAAATATGGAGCTATATTCACAATTCTCTCCCAGTCCACACTGATTAGATACACATATACACACTTTTCCTCTTATCAGCCTCTGAAACAATTATATCAAATACGAGACTGAGCTCATGATTAAGTTTATATGATGAAAACACATAGAAATATCCCTAGGACCCCATGCAGCACCCCACAGCTACCATTCCTTTCTTATGCTGTGCTTTGACTTAGGGATTTCTCCGATAAGGCCTGGGGAGAAGGCTCAGGAGCTGGTTCGGAAGCTCTTTCCACTCTTACACAGGACCCTGGTTCAGTTCCCAGCACCCACATGCTAGCTCACAGGAATCTGTAACTCCAGTTCTAGGAAATCTAACTCCCTTTCTGGCATTCATGGGTACCAGACATGCACATGGTACACATAAAATTGAATAAATCTTCAAGGGAAATAATCTTTAAAAAGAATTGCTTCATTTTTAACATCATAATATTTAATTTATGAAATTTAATATTCATAATAGGCTTAAGAACAGCTCTTAAAAAAAAATACCTAGGCTGTAATGCCTGGAAACTAACAGAATCTTTCATGGCAAAAGATACTTTGCAATATGATAAATTATGAGTGTTAAGACAGGTGGCGCCAAAGAAAAAAGTGGACAGGACAGCACCTGCGATGATCCTCTGGCCTCCAATACACACGATACATAGTGCTTGAGTCCATCCTGTTTCTACAAAAACAAAACAAAAACAAAAACAAAAACAAAAACAAAAAAACCCACTTCATACTGAGTAATCCATAAACAGGAAAAAAAAAAGTATTGTTCATGGTTCTGGTGGGGGAGTCCGTGGTCAGGGCATGGTGGGATCAATTATTGGTACAGGCCAGCTTTGACTTCCAAAAGGCACCTCAACTGCTGCTTCCTCCAGAAGGGGGCAGTGCTAGGTCCTCACTGGGAGAAAAGACAAAGGTCATGAACTGTTCCTGAATCATTGTATATTCAGCTCCCAGAGGCTCCCTCTTCTCAGTCCATCACAATAATGATTTAATTTCAATGTGTGGATTTGGGGAGGGTGCCACATTCAGACCAAAGTAGGCCGTGCAGGAGGGCCCTACTGCCATCACTAGACTTTGAGCCCAAGAGCACGGGACTGGGCCACAGAAGACAGAACACGTAAGAAAGGACTTTTTCCTCCAAAACAGAGGTTCTCACCCTGCAGGTCACAACCCCTTCGTGGGTCCCGTATCGGATGTCCTGCGCGCTAGATATTTACAATACAATTCGTAACAGTTGCAAAATTACAATTATGGGTCACCACACCACGAGAGATTGTAGGAAAGGGCCACAGCATTTGGAAGGCTAAGAACCAGTGCTCTAAAGCATCGGCAGGGGAAGGGCCCACAACAACTCTGACAGGAACTGATAAAACTTATTTCAGACTTCTGGCCTCTAGGACCCTAAGAAGACACATCGTTTGCAGTCATCATGTGCTTTGTCATAGGACATTAACGCACCTGTTCAACACTCATTACCAATTTCTTTCCAATTTCCCTACCAACAAATCTATGCCTGGGGTCGTTATTCAAAGACATTAGCTTTTCTGGGGGAGCTAATTCTCTTACAGACTTTCCTCCCTGACCTGTTCCTGCTTTCCAGGTCTACTGGAGAACAGAGAGCTGTGGCCCCTTCTGTGTCACCCACTGAGCTCTTTCACCCCCAGCCTATCTTAAAAATGTCTGGTTTCTAGACTGATCCCACCCCTCCCCCTCTCTCTTTTCTCTTCCTAAACAAGGGCATTCATCCTTTGTCTCTCAGCTCTTGCTGAAAGCCCTCTAGCTCATCTTTTTTTTTATTTACTTAATTTATTCAGATTACACCTCAATTGTTAACCCAACCCTTGTATCCTCCTGTTCCTCCCTCCCTCCCGCTTTCACCTTATTCCCCTCCCCTATGTCTGTGACTGATGGGGACCTCCCCCCCCTCTATATGATCATAAGCTATCAAGTCTCATCTTGGTAGTCTGCTATCCTTCCTCTGAGTGCCACCAGGCCTCCCTATCAAGGGGACATGGTCAATTATGGGGCACTAGAGTTCGTGTGAGAGTCATTCCCTGCTCGCCACTCAATGGTGGAGAATGTCCTGTTCATTGGCTAGATCTGGGTAGGAGTTCAATGTTTACTGCGCGTATTGTCCTTGGTTGGTGCAGTAGTTTGAGCAGAACCCCTGGGCCCAGATCCGCCCTTCATAATGTTCTTCTTGTAGGTTTCTAGGACCCTCTGGATCTTTCTATTTCCCCATTCTCCCATCTTATCCTATAACATTGCTTCTCCCTACAGAAGGCCAGAAAACCCGCTATTTCCTCTAAAATAGCCATTGGTACACACTGTAGTCAGTTCTGTTTGATAGTTACATTGGGTATTCAGGGGACTTATCTGTCGTCAATTCTAGAAATTTTTTCTTGAATTGTTTCTTGGATAATTTCCTCAATCTCCTCTCCTTAAGCTTAAAAAGTTGAGCCCTCTAGCCTAACCCTCTATTTTTTCTTACTTTACCCCACTCGTACTCACTGTCTTAATTCTACTTTCTGGAACTCAGTAACACTTTCTCGTTTTGTCTTCCAAAATCTCACTGAGTATTTCAGGTTTTCTTTAATAACGTTCATCTCAAATAGTTCCTCTTGAGAATCTCAGTGCCCCTTCCTTTTGTGGGTTTGTCTACCTTCATTTGATTAACATTTCTTATTTTCTCAATGAGTTTTAAAAATAAGTATCCAAGGGCTGGAGAGATGGCTCGGCAGCTAAGAGCACACCCTGCTCCTTCAGAGGGCATTGGATGGTCTCACGGGGACTATGAAGCAAAGGAAGGGAAACATGGGAAGCAGGCAGAGCCTGATGCAGACCCCCCACCACACACTCCCAGTTTGTTACCAATTGCCTAGGGCGCCTTTTCTCTACCCAGGTACAAAGCATGGGCAGGCAAGGAAGCGGGGCCTCCATCTTGGGGAGTTTTCACTTCCCTCAGTTCTTGCAGCAGCAAGCTGGGGGTGGCGGCACACATGAACTCTAGCTGCAGTCCTCATGTGGGCCTCAGGAGACCTGCCAGTTGTGTGTACTTTTCCTTTACGTATTGAATGACCTATAAAAAGGTCGAGATGATGTCACATATGACGTGATTAGGCACACTTCCTTTATTGTCAAAAGCTGGATATTAGCTCAGCTCAGCTCCTTGTCTCAGAATTACACTGATTAGGAAACATACTAGAAAGTGTAGGCAACAGCCTGAGTTAGTGATACAGTTTGGAGGTCTTCTGGTTCATTCTCTCTGTTAGTTGAAGAAGCAGGAAAAATCTTAAGCAGGACAGATACCACTGGGGACATCCCAAACACACAGACAGCAGCAGACAGAAACACTTTTGAAGAAACACATTTATTGGTAGCAAGGAAACACACACACACACACACACACAGAAGACACACAGAGAAAAAGTCCCTCACTTTTGAGAAGCTAAAACAATCCCAGCTGTGTTTTCAAGGTCTGAAGTTTTTTAAGTCTCTGAAGTGGCGTTTCCCTCCCCTAACTTAGGTTGGTCAGTTTGAAGACAGACAGGATGGTCAGTTGGCCTGTAGCTGTTGTGTAACTGTTGTGCTGTCCTGGTCCAGTCTTAACTTACTGAGCCATCAGCAGGAGGCTGGCTGGTGGAGGAGATAAAAGCCAAAAAAGCCTTTAAGAGGCCAGGCTTTTTTCAGATCAAGAGAGTGAGGAAGAAGCCAGCCATCCTGGAAGTTTGCCAGATTCCCGTTGCCTGTCTGTCTGTCTACCAGGGAGTCTGTCTAACTACTAGTTTCTTATTAGCACAGCCTAGATCTGGTAACCCTATTCTTTGGGAGGGAAAAATATATTGTTTACTATCAAGTGGGTGAATAATATTAGAAACAAAAGACAACTGTGTTGATCTGCTGATCTGTTTCCTGCTACTATAACAGAATACCAAAAGTAGGTAATTTGTGAAAAAGCAAAGATATATGTCTCCTGGCTCTAGAGACCACAAAGTCCAAATTTGGGGGCCTGGCATATGATAAGTGTTTTTCTGTTTTGTTTTGTTTCTTGTTTCATTATTCCATAGCAGAAGGCTCGAGGCAGGCATCAGGGCACAGACAGAACAGAACAAGGGAAGGCCATCCTCTTTTCATTGCAAGCCCATCCTCTCACAATAAGAAGCCTGCTCCCATGATGGAGGCATTGATTCATTCACACACCCAAGCCCCGTGACTCAATTGATGCCTGAAGGTCACAGCTCTCCACAGTGATGTCCTGAAGAATTACGTTTCCAATGATGAACCCGCCTGCCTCCATCTTGGGCTTGAAAGCCATTTTATGGGAAAGACAAAACTAGGTTCATCCCTGTTTATGATTAAGTATCTGTTTCTCAAGGATTGGGCTATGCCCCACCCATAATCTTAACTACAAATGTTCTGTACTGCCTGTTCCAGGAAACGGCAACCAAGTCTTGCTTCAAAAAGTTGTTACGGCCATACTGCAACTCTATCTTTGTTTCAAACGCTTTTTTGAAACAAACCTTGTTATGACCACCTTGTTATGTTCTGCTCCTGAAACCCCGCCTACTTGCCTGGCAAATCCTCCTTTTATGAACCCCCTAACCTCGAGCTGTAAAAACTTTTATCTTTCTCATGTCCAAGGCTAATTTCTTGAAACCTGCGTTAAGGGGAGGTAGCCTGTGTACACAAATAAAAAAGCTTGCTTTGGTTTATTTGGCCATGATGATTTGGGTCAGTGATTTTTCAACTCAGATCTTTAGAATTAACACACATACATGGGCTCTGGGGAATATACTCAACATAGCTCTGACAGAACTGGGTTTTTAGCATGTACCGATGAGAAGGATAAACAAGTGGGTGGTCCAGGGTTATTCTGAAATCCATATTTAGATTTTTTTCATTAAACCTATTCCACAATAAGGTCTGGCGTGTACAAACTATTCCAACACTTTCCTCTTTAGCATCCTTCCTGCCTGGTCCCCAGCACTCTAGGGATTTAACTTTGCTTGGATCACTACTGTAGTGGATGTAAACATGTTTTTTTGTTTGAAAAAGTTCAAAGCCTGCACACTACACTTGCACTTACCATGCCTCCATTCACAGTGGGTCTCCAGCATTCTTTTTCCCAACGGCCCTTGCACCAGGTCTTTCCCTCCTAATTTTTTTTTTTTTTTTTTTTTTTTTTTTTTTTTAAGACCACAAGGTGCCCGTTTTACCACCTGTGTGTAAGAGCCCCCGGAGGAATGCCACTGTCCAGCTGTATCAGATGGAAGCAGAGCCTCTCCAGTCACTGGAATCTGAGTCTGGCCCTGTTTAAACGCAGGAAGCTATGCTGAGAAAAACCCAGCTGCAGACTAAATGACCTAATAAGGGCTTTTTCATCTGCAGCATCAGTTTTTAGGCACGCTATTTCCAGCCTCCCCTTCAGATTAGATTTGTTAATTTCTCCAGACAGGAATAAATCTCATCTGGTTGTTTATGAGGCCAGAAGTGTGGAATTTAGAAAGATTTGGGTCCAACTGCACATCCGATTGTAGCACATTCGGAGGCTCCACAGAAACAAACTCAGTGTCAACAGCTGAGTGTAACACTAACACGCACAGACCCAGGATGAAAAGCCCTATCTGCACACTTGGCAGTGCAACTGTGGGACATCTGCGTGTACTGAGAGTCCCATAAGAATGCTGACTTTGGCTACAAGGCCAGAGTATTTGCAAATGTTAACACAGAAGGAGCTTTTTCTATTTTTCACATGTGTGATTGTGGTATATGCAAGTGTCCGTGTACATGGGTTTGTGTGTGATGATGTGTGTGTGCATGTGTGTGTGAGCCCAAGGTTGAAGTGAGAAATCATCCTCTGTTAGTCTTCTGTCTTTTGCATTGAGTCATGGTCTCTCAGTTCAACTCAGAGCTCAGTAAGTAGCTGGCTACTCTGGGAATTCCTGTCCCTACCTACAGAGACTAGAATTGTGCTGGGCCACCACACCCATCGCCATTTGCATGAGTTCTGGGGATCGAAATTCTTGTACAACCAGTGCTTTAATCACTGAGCCATCTCCCCACCCCAAGCCTGGTGGTTTTAAAACATCAGTAAAGCTCAACTACATTGCTCACCTGGGTTCAAAGAACAAAGACGGATGGGAGACCAGGACTGGAGACTGAGATTACAGTCCTGGCATTCTTACGAAGGTGAGCTGCTGTCTTCCAAACTTAATTACAGTTCCTCCCAAGACAACTTTTGGGTTTGTCTCCTCTCATGAGACACAAACTGAACACACGTCCCATAGCTTCAGCTTTCCTGCTAAGTTTATTTTCCCATCAGTCAGGCCACTAGGCAGCTACATAGAAAAGAGGACACACTGGGCCCTTAGAAGATTTTTCTTACAAAGTCCACCTTTAGGTGCTGCTGGGATGGCTCAACAATTGCGCTGGATAGTTTTATGTCAACATGACACAAGCTAAAGTCTTTATTAAGAATTTTTGGTTTTTTTTAAAAGCCCAGTTGTGTTATATAAATATGCTTTTGTTTTAATCTCAGGTGTGGGATATGAGGCTGCTTCAGATTGACCACAGCTGTTGATTATGATTTCTCTCATGGCTCTGGAAGGGGCATGATGTTTTCCAGCTGAAGAAAGTTTACATTTGGAATTCTGGGGACTCTTGAGAGGTATACAATGCCAGAGCCCTTAGAGGCACAGTGGCTGCTACTCCCCCTGGTGCCTCTCCTGCTGCTGTTGCTGGTTGCTGGATTGCTGCTTGGAAATATCCTGACAAGGAAGATCAAATTTGCCCCAAAGAACTCCACATCCCTAATCAGCAGGATGCAGTCTAATGATATATCGATGCTTCCTTTCCTCTCAACATTCTTTCTCTCCCACCTAGTGTTGAGGATTGGAAGGGACAGAGGTAGTGTAGGGATGTAGGAAAAAGAACCCAATAAAGTAGTCAAAAGTCCAGCTACAAAAGTCATCTGAGAAGAGGGAACCTCAATTGATAAAAATGTCTCCATAAGGTAGGGTTGCGGGCAAGCCTATAAGGTATTTTCTTAATTAGTGATTGATGGGGAAGAGCCCAGCCCATTGTGGGTGGTGTCATTCATGGGCTGGTGGTCCTAGGTTCAGTGAGAAGGCTGATCAAGCCAGGAAGCAACACCCCTCCATGGCCTCTGCGTCAGCTCCTGCCTCCAGCTTCCTGCCCTGAGTTCCTGTCCTGACTTCCTCTGATGAACTGTGATATGCAAGAATAAAGCCAAATAAACGCCTCCCCCTCCCCCAGGTGCTCTTGGCCGTGGTGTTTCATCTCAGGCTCTGTCTGGGTCGCCTTGGAAATGCAGTGCCACCATCAATTAATTGCTGCGCAAGTTCCTAAGAGGTTGTGAGAAATAGTAAACACGTGGCAGCAGTCGCTGAAAGGTTTCCTTTTGATCGTATGCTGTACAAAATGTGTTGCTGGTCATTGGGCTCATTGTAATTCACTTAAACACATATTTGGATGAAGCTCACTGTTTTATCTAGAAGATTACATGGTGTTTAGAACATACCTGATGCCATGCCTAGCAGATAATATGGATATTCCTTCAGAGAGGCTGAAGGCCCATACATTCCTAGGTCTCCACTTTACTTTTTTTTTTTTTTTTTCCATTTCGCCAAGAAAACCTCTCCTTGGTTTCACTTCAAACTTTTAAACTTTGTTGACATAGTGTCAGCTTCAGCTCAAGCCTCACCACATGGAGTAGAATGTTGAGAAATGGCTTGCAGATGAAAACCATTAAGTGTTAGAGGTTCCCGGCGGCCCACTGCCAACCTTCTCCAAAGGGATGTCCAGCCATACAGCCCCTGGACTTGCTGCAATGAGGAAAGTGTCTCTCTTGTGCTTTGTCATTTTTCCATTCCTAATAGAGACTGAAATATCCTAAAATTTAGTGAAAAAAAAAATTCTCAAGGTTCTGGGAATGTATTAGTCCAATATATTGCTGTCTTCCTGGGTTTTTTTTATGTTTGAAAGTATATGAGTTTGGACAAAGTCTAATCCGTGCTTCAGACGTCAGGGTGGAGACAGCATGTGCTTGGTTTTGAGGCATTTTTACTCTAGTAAGAAATATAGTATATGTTTATGCTCAAACATGTATATGAATATATGCTGGGACATGTCCAAGGTTGGAACTTGAGAATGTGGGGAGCTGGTATGTATGAGAAACAGAGAAAACCAGTAGAGAATGAAAAAGAACATTTTTTCGGGCATCCACAGACGGCAGTAACCGTTCCTCGTGGGGACTGTCTCTTCTAAGCTTCACGCCAAGTCCTCATGGCCAGGAGAAGCCTAGATCTCGTAGACTTCAAAATCCTAGCTGTTGCCTATGGTGACACACTAGTGACACACACGGTCGCACTTACTTTATTTAGATATTGTCCTCTGTATCATGGAGGTTTTCCACTGTGAATGTTCATGTACAAATATCGTGGACTGGATTTCCTATTGTACTGTCAGAATACCCAACAGGCAAGGGTATCTGTACTCCCTCAGAGTAACTGTAAAAGTATCAACCGAGGCTGATAGCATTGTCAACCTCCAAAAAAGACACAAGAAAGTAACATTGTAACCAGCCAGCTGGAACTGATGTTCCTTCCTCCTAAAACAGTTTCAATTACCTGCCCACTTTACTACCTTTAGGAAAACAACTCAATAACTGACAAAAACTACAGAAACCATCTGTCAAACTGAGTCTTTTGTGCAACCCCAATATAACAAGCAAAGTAAATGAAACTGTTTCAGGGGAGGCAAGGTAAAGCTGAATTGCTTCTGCCCGGCCCTGCATGAATGTACAACAGTCCCGGAGCCTCCGCCTTTGAGCCTCCTGATATCACACAGTACTGCGGGAGAAATAATTACTATGAGAACTTCAACTAGACTGCCGGGAAATAGCCCAGTCAGGACTTAAACCCCTAGAATAACCAACACCTCCTCCATTGTCTGGCCTCAACAGGAAAGCTAGAAACCATGACAAACTGAGTAAGGCAAGATTCTAACATCACCTAATCTCAGATAGGTAACAGCCAGGAGTACATGCCTAAAGTCTACTTCCAAAGCAGTTCTCTACAAGTACGGATAAGAGAGGGATTTCAAGCCATTCAGCATCAGCATGAATATAAAAATGAACTCGGCGTTATCCTAATTAAAGTATCAATTTAGACTATATCATTTCAAGTGCAATGAAGCAGAGCTGAAATTAGAAAGTTAATTACGATCCATTTTATTATTCTGATTTGGAGTTTACAGCTGCCTAGAAATTAAAGTAGACGAAAAGAGAGAAACAGAGGCCTACAGTTTGGGCCTAAAATGTCCTCCAGATGGGTATGTTACAGGCTGGGTCCCAGCAGAGGGGAACCTTTAAGAGGCAGTGCCTAATAAAAAGTCCTCAGGCCGTTGCTTATTCCCTGGAAGGAATAGAGGAAGCCCTGCTCCCTTCTTTCTCTTTTTCATGCCAGCTTTACCCCACCATGAGTCCCCTCTCATGGTCTACTGCCACACCATAGGCACCGAAGCAATGGGACCCAAGGACAATGGCTTGAAATTTCCAAGATCATAAGCCAAAATAATGTTTTTCTTCTCCACACGTTTATTGCAGGCATCTTTTGTGGTAATAAAAAGGCTGACTATGACAAAAGAACCCAAAAGCTGGAGCCTCAGCAGGAAGTCTGAAGGCATGCTGCTCACACACATTCAGAAACTATACAAAGAGCTCAGCTTCACAGGGAAGGAAATAGGGGTCTCCTTTGGCCCATGTCTCTGGCACTGCTGGGTAACCTACACTTGGTGCCTTGAGATTTAATACAGGTAGAAAAAGAACAAGATGCCTTGGGGGTCTCCAAATCATTAGCATATATTTTCTTCTAGTTGAGTTGCCAGCCTATCTTTTAGATTCCAAATAACTCAATCTAGAATCAGGCTCAGAGCTCTCTACATAAATAGAAGGAAATAAACAAAAAGAGTGCTGATTAGAGGAAAAAGAAGGGTAAAAATTATTAAGATGAACCAGCTACAAACTACTTGTTAATAAACCGAACGTATTAAAAATCAGAGAAATCAAGTGAAAACCAAACAATGCGACTTTCAAGCAAATAGACTGCAAAAACTTTAAAGCTGAAGTAAGTCCAAGATTTAGGCAGGGATGTGGGATTTTCACCTGGGGCATTAAGAAGGATGAGATTGCTTTCCCCCGAGATCTAGGAGGATACAGAGAGAGCAGGCTTGTGAAGGAAAATACAGAGTTCTGGCTTAAACATCTTAATTTTTAGGTGTCTCTAGGAGAGTCAAGCGTAATGCCAGGCAGGCAACTGGTTATGCAAGACTGGGGATTGAGTTAGGATTTAAGAGAGAGACATAACTTTCACTGGTATTAATCTGGAGATGGTATCTAAATCCATGAGCTTAGATTAGCTCCACAGGGATTAAGTGAGGATGAAATAGAGAATGAGAGCTAAGCCTGAGTCCCAAGAGATGATTCAGCAGCTAAGAGTGCCCACTGCTCTTCCAAAGGGCCCAAGTTCAGTTCCCAGGACCTGCAAGGAGCAGCTTATCACCAACTGTGTGTGTGTGTGTGTGTGTGTGTGTGTATGGTACACATGCACACACACACACACACACACACACACACACACACACACACATTTTTTTTCCAGGGATCTGATAACTTTTCTAGTCTCTGAGGCCACATGCACAGACACACACACACACACACACACACACACACACACACACACAATTAAATCCCTTTTTTTTAAAGATCAAAAGCAGAGAGCTAGAATTTCCTAAATTCTAGAGTTGGAGATGGAACCTTGGGCTAGGCAAGGGCTTATAAACCACTGAACAACATTACATCTGAAGAGTTGAAGGAAAGATGGGCAAAGAAAGACTGGAACGGGAGCTGTGGGGAGTAGAAGAGAGCAGAGGGTGCTGTCACAGCAACCAAGGAGGAGTAAGTGCCCATGTTTAATGTCACAGTCATTTAAACAATATAAGGACTAAGATTTTCTTGTTAGAAGGAATCATACAGATGGCATCAAAAGCGTAGCTGAAGGGATCGTGTGGCTGGGGCAGGAGGCAGGAGAACAGCATTTTACCAGCCTATCACACTATTGCCTTCTGCATTTCTCCCTGTGTGAATATAGTATCTGCATAAAAGCACATAAATGGACATTTCCTTGTTTGAATTAACAGAGGCTGGGATGTAGTTCAGTGGTTTATATGTCCTTGCCTAATACAAGGTTCCATCACCAACACCAGAAAAAAAAATTAAATGGTAAAGAAAACAGATTAGGTCCAGCTAAAAGAATAATTAGTAAAACATATATAAAAATTTGCATATTACTAAATAGTGCTAAGAGAACTGTAAAAAGGAGTTAAAAGATATAGACATAAATTGAAACATTGTGTCATACACTGAATCAATTTCTTCCCCAAGACAGAATTTAAAAAATAATTAGAGGCAATTTTTCAAAATAATGTGAATTTTTATCTATTATAATTAGATGACATAAGCCTGCATTGGACGTTGGGTACATTGGATAAGATATTGGATACCCAATATATTCCAGGAGGGGGCAGGAGGAGGGAACCTATGCCAAACCTAGCAATGAGGACAAAGTGAAGATTCTTAAAGCACCCAGAGAGAAAGGAATGATCATCTATCCCGGAAATGCAACAACAGCAGTGGGTTTTGCTAAAGCAGCTACGGATTCAAGAACGCACTGAAGTAAGATCTTCATCAATGTAAAAGTATTGAACCGGCAAATTATGCTCACTAACAAAAGTGAGATCAGTCATTAACAACTTCACAGAACAGACAGTGTAAACGGCAACATCTTTCACTCTTTTAAGAGTAACAATTCTCAATAAAAGAAAGTGTTTGGTCTATCCAGGTAAGAAATTGAGGATTGAGGAAGTAAGGAAGTGATTGAGGAAGGATGCACCTGAGAGACTAGCTCTCACCTGGTTTCTTTCTCAACATGGCGTCCTCCATTCAGCGCAGGAGTGAGCAGCCCTCACCCTTGGCTAGAGCGCAATCTTGGCTAAGTTTTCTTTCAACAAAAGAATTCTTTTTATAGAAGTTTTTGGCCAGGCAGGCCTTCACTGTTGAGTACTATACAAAAGAAATGGCCCTCATCCTAACAAATTCCCAAGGGAAATTCCCTACTCTTGCAAATTCTGAATTTTTTGGTTTTCTTACTTTTTGTTTTAATTTGTTTATTTGGTTTAGTAACAATAAATAGTTTCTGAAGCCCTTTAACTTCATATGAAGAAATAAATCATTTATTATAATTTTATATATTCCACAGGGGATAGGGGAAGTGCTACAATTGATAGATTAAAAAAAAAATACCACAAAAATATGCCAAGATGTGATTGAAAAGGAGATCCAAGAGGGCAGCTGTCTTAGTTAGGATTTTATTGCTGTGAAAAGACATCATGACCAAGGCAACTCTTTAAAAGAAAACATTTAATTGGGGCTGGCTTACAGTTCAGAGGTTTAGTCCATTATCTTCATGACAGGAAGCATGGCGGCATGCAGGCAGACATGGCGCTGGAGAAGGAGCTGAGTTCTACATCTTGATCTGCAGGCAGCAAAAGGGTACTGTGTCACACTGACCAGACCTGACCTTCTTACACCTCAAAGCCCCGCCTCCACAGTGCCACCCTTCCTCTAACAAGGCCACACCTACTCCAACAAGGCCACGCCTACTCCAACAAGGCCACACCTCCTAATGGTGCTACTCTCCAGCATTCAAACACATGAGTCTATGGGGGCCTTACCTATTCAAACCACAACAGAAGCATAAAGTATAAACAAAGAAAGACTTCAAAATATGCACAGAGGCTAGAAAGGACACTGATACATTCTCCAGGAAGGGACAGTAGACACCAGCAGGAAGACAGCTTTTTCTCTGTATTCAATGCCTGACAGCAATTCAAATGCTGAAGAAAAGCCATCATTATAGGAGCTGCTATGGCCGAGCTGGCCTCTGCCTGTGTGTCCAGTATGGCCTTTGTAACATAGTGTGGTGAGTCTTGGCTTTCTTTTTATCTTTCTATCATGCATCTATCCTCATCCCTTAAAACAAAGAAATCGATCCCATTCCATCTGCCTCGCTCTCACGTGGGCCAGGCTTTTCCAAACTCTGTCACCGTGTGGCATCTGTCCACTCCACTGTAGCTGGTAGAAGGTGGCTCTAAACACAGGACTGACGGCAAGTTGGTATGGGATGAAGGGAGTCTGCATTTGCAATAGGACCATAAGCACGCAGATGTTTATATAAAGCAGGCTCTCTACAGGACACTGCCTGAGGGTAAGGTGGGGAAACAGTTTGTCTGTCAGTCACAATTAAGACAGTTTCTGAGACCTGTCCTGAAGTTTCATTCATCTTTCCACCTATAAAATACATTTAACTTGAAACCATGAGTGGATAAGAACAGAGACCAAAGCGAGGCCCTGAGGAGGTAAGTAAGACAGCAAAACTGTGACAAAGGACTATGAGCCACTGACCCTCAGCGAAATCACAACCAAGTCTGGGAGAAAAAAAAAAAAGAGGTCTAGAAACCTTTCTGATTTCCTGCAAATGTCTCATCCTCACGCTGCGCCACCAAATACCTAAGTTGTGATGCAAAGTGATAGCATTTGGCACTCACAGGGGTTTCTCATTTTTACAGTCTCCATGCAAACTCTTGATTAATCCTGATGGCTCTCCTCAGAGAGATGCTGGTCTGAAGCCAGCCTGAGTGTGTGCACCTCCACCCCTCCCCCACCCCCATCCCCCCGTGGCGGTTGCATAAGTTCACACAACACCCATTCCTGTCCCCCACAATCTCCCATCAGCCACGGCTTAAATCCTCATGACAGGATTTAGACAAACTCCCCTCTTCAAACTGTCCTTCTGTTCCCCCACACACACACCCAGGATTATGTCTCCCCTCAGAGTTCCCTGGCTTGGGTTTTACACTCGACGGTTTCCCAGGATTCCCAGGATCTGCACTTGAAGTTTAATGGTCCCTGCCTCCAGCATTCTCCTTGTGGGGGCACAAACTTGCCTTGGTGTTCATAGAGCGATAGTCCAAACACCCATCTCCCGGGGTGTTTCCCACAAAATAAGAAAGAAGTGAAGCAAAATCAAACACAAACAAAGGAAAAATATTCCGTCACCAGAAGAGAAAAAAGGAAACTCAAGAGAACTAACACACAGCCCTGCCCTGGTGTCACTTCTGTCACTGTGATGGAATGCCCTGACCAAAGGCAGCTTAGAAGAGGGAGGGTTACGATTCCAGGTTACTGTCCATCATTGCAAGGAAGTCAGAGAGGCAGGACCTTGAGACAGCCAGTCACGTTAAATCCAGAGCCAAGAGCAGGGAAGGGCAAACACACCCATTCTGCCAGCTTACTGCTATTCAGCTAGCTTCCTTTATTCTTACACAGTTTGGGACCCAGCCTAGGAACGGTGCCATGCACACATATGGGGTGTTTCTTCCCACTAACTAAGGCAATCAAGATCACCCCCACAGGCTGACCTGATCAAGACAATCCCTCATTCAGTCTCTCTTCCCATTGGCTTCTAGATTGTGACAAGTTGACACTGTAAAGCTAGACATCACAGACTCCCAGTCTCTGACCCACCCCCCACCCCCCACCCCCGTCATCCTAAACTCAAATGAGACAGTCTTGTTTGTAAACACTAGACCATCTATCTTTGAATATATAAGTCAGATCTTCTATTGTAACTTACTAACACAAAGAAAAAATAAATGCATATTTATATCACGTCACTGATGAAGGTGGAAAGATGGTTTAATAAGAGCACTTGGTGTACAAGCATAAAGACCTGAGTTCAAATCCCCAGCACTCACGTAAGAAGTTAGGCACAGCTATATGCACCAGTAAACCCCAGCACTATCAGGAGCAGAAATAAGAAAATCAGTGAGGCTTGTAGACTCCCAGCCTAGCTCTAGGTTCAGTGAGAGACCTTGCCTCAAAGGAATAAAATGGACGGTAACAGATTAGGACACTCAATTATTCTCCTCTGGCCTCTACATGGAGGCCACGTAAGTATCCACACACACATGTGTGCATATATCACACATACACACACAAGCTACCGTTGCCCTAACCCTAACGTCTTCTAGCTCTGCTCGGAATTAAATCTAATTTACATTGCCTACACCTGGAAAGGGACCTCCCTCTCATATAGCAGTTAAATGAAATTCCCTCCCCCCAGAAAAAAAGGCCATCATAAAATGCCTATAAAACATTTAGGAAGGGGTTGCTACATACCCAATGCTGTGGAGGGGAAATTCCCCAGAGAAATGGTGACAGCCCTGTAGAGTTATGGCAACAGCAACCAAGTGGTCACTATTATCTCCCCAAATCACAGGAATGACTTAAAGTCAAATGAATGTGAATCCAATAAAACAAAATCAGAGAGCCAAGATTTTTTAATTTAAGATGATAATCTAAGGAACAAAGCAAGAAAGAAAAATAATTAAATAGGCCATTTTAATTAAACACTCCAGAAAGCCTGATTTTAACAACCCCATCCATTCTATAAATATGACTTCTTGTTAATAATTTAACCTGAACAGTTCCCAGTTACAGGCTTTAGGGAGCACAATTTAACAGTCCACTTATAATGGCTATAAATTCCTCAGGTAAGACAAAATTAAATGGTCACCAACCATTCAATATGGAAGTTAATGACTCTCTCAAGTCCCGTCTCATCTTTAAAACATTACCGTCTTGACATTCTCTCATTTTAATATGACTTTGGAGTCTCTGAAAACCTCAGAGGGCTCTGCTCTGGGCACAGGGCTCACTAGAGGTACTGTGTGTTTGGAAGTCTGAATGCTTCGTCTGTGTTCATCTACCATGGAGCTCGGCTTGGATGACGCAATCTCACTCAAGTCTTCTCAGGCCTTCAGTTGCCAAAAGGGTAAGCCACCATGATAAGACTGAGAAAACCAATTAAGACCTCTGAGAAACACGGACTCCCATATAATGGCCTCCCAATGACCAGAGATAGATTCCCATTACGTGCATCTCTATGCATGGACTTCTCCCCATGCCCATGGGCGAATGGCATATGCAGGAGACCAAAACCCAGAGACCGCCAGTAAGCAGGAGCCAGGAGAGATATCAAAGAAATGTGTTTTCCAGGTCGGAGCTAATGGGAGTTATACTGAGGTCTGGGCCAAAGTATTAAGATAACCTTGGAAGTTGAATAAGAAATAAGTCCAACCCAGTCTTGCAGAGTGAGGAAGTGCCCCAGCTTGGGGAAGGGCTATAACATCATAGGCTACAGTACCCATGGTCCTCCTTGGGCTACCAGAAATGCAAAGCAGAAAGACACAATTTCCATTCCATTGGCTGAGGGATCAGAGCCGAACAATGTTCATCTCTCAGAATGTGCTTAAATCCTAAGCTAAGAAGAAAGGCCATGTAAAAGACAAAAGTGTGCACCTGCAGTAGGTAGAGATGACAGAGACTCAGTTCCCTTCTGCCCACTAAGCCCCTGAGGTGAATAACGAGGGAGAGTACCCATGTCCTAAGTCCAAGGTCAAGACCATGACTCACTCACAAATGGTTCTTCCTAAAATCCCACTTTATATGGCTCCTTTAAAAATATACCATTAATCCAGGGATGGCAGCTCTAGCCTTTAATCTCAGTACTTGGGAGGCAGAGGCAGGTGGATCTCTGAGTTCAAGGCCAGCCTGGTCTACAGAGTGAGTTTCAGGGTAGTTAGGATTACACAGAGAAGCTCTACCTTGAAAATTCGAAAAAAAAACCAAAAAGAGAAAGAAATATGCCATTAAGTCAGTAGCTGAAGTCTTTATCATCTTAAAGAGACCCATTTGTCCTTTACATTTTACATATGTTATTTAGCCAAATGCAGGCATCAGTTTTCACATCCTAATATCTCTTTAGTTGGGATTCATATGGCCACTGGTAATACTCCACAACCACTGTTGGCCAGATGGTTCATGGTGGACCATCTGAAAACACATGTACCTGATTCACTGGCTTGTCTAGTCAGCTACAAACAGTAAGACTTTCCACTCACACAGCATTTAAGGATCGCTTGGAGAAGCCTAACTTCCTGGTTGTTATTTTCTACTAAGACAGAGAAAATGAGTACATGAAAATATGTGGAAAAAATGAGAAAACACAAGAAACTGGGTGAGGAATGTCTGTTTGTTTGCTTGCTTGCTTGCTTGCTTTGGGGGCCTCTTTAGGATGTGGCAGGGAATGGTGAACAGGGACAACAGGCCTGAAAAGTGATGTGGAAAACCCAAACTCTCAGGGCAAACACATTACTAATTTATTTTGCTTATGTTTCATTTTCTATGGGATGTGCACAGCAATATGTACATATGTAATATAAAACAATCTAAATACTGATATAATTTAAATATATATGTAATATCTAAATACATCCCAGAGAATTCTTTCACTAAACTTGAAGTTGTACATTATATACGTGTATTAAATGCTCATGCTATACCCACAAAATAAATATAAATATGTGTTAGCTAAAAGTTTTAGAGAAACTAGATTCCACATAGTATAGAAAAATCAGTGTTATGTCACTAAATTTGAAGAAAATTGTTCATTGCTAATACACAAAATATAGTATCTTAAAAGTTGAGAGAATTTTACACTTAATGAAATAAACATATTCCCCTTTGTGTGAGGTCCATAATTTTATTGGAGTCCCTCCAATAGTTCTTTCATACAACTCACATCCCATTCTCCACATTCCAGTAAGACTGTCAGCCTTTCTGAAGTGACTCAGACATGTGGCCGAGCATCCTGGTGCTGGCGACCTCTGTTCTTCTCTTTTCATTCCAGGGAACATGACAAGATGACAAACCAGGCCTTTGTAATGGCGTGAGCTCATGTGTACCAGTCACCATCAATGAACTTGGGTGGGACTGATGTAGCCACCTCCAACACCCGTGCAATAATTCAACTCTGCCTCAGAACCTTCTTTCTACTGGCTTCATGGTGACTCCCAGGACAATTTTGAGGAGTCACTGATAATAATAGAAGACCCCCCATCCACCAGCGCATATCTGAGGAGTCACTGATAATAATAGAAGACCCCCCCATCCACCAGTGCATATCTGAGGAGTCACTGATAATAATAGAAGACCCCCCATCCACCAGTGCATATCTGAGGAGTCACTGATAATAATAGAAGACCCCCCATCCACCAGCGCATATCTGAGGAGTCACTGATAATCATAGAAGACCCCCCATTCACCAATGCATATCTGGTGTCCTTGGCTGATTGGAACAAAAAAATGATACCAATTAATGCCTGCTGTACGGTGCTGTCAATCAAGCCTTAATCAAATCAAGGCTTTAATCGTATCAAGACATTGAGATGTGGCATGCTTTGCTGCATTGACATCATGGTTTCAATAGTTACCATGTCTCTTTACCTGGTGTTTCTTCTTCTCCCAGCCACTTAGATTCCCAGTCCTTCATCATCATGGAGAGCTACACTCAAACAGCACATGCTCAGACGAGTCATCCGTGG
Organism: Acomys russatus; assembly: GCF_903995435.1. Classification (NCBI taxonomy): domain Eukaryota; kingdom Metazoa; phylum Chordata; class Mammalia; order Rodentia; family Muridae; genus Acomys; species Acomys russatus. Next base: position 77,955,370 of record NC_067142.1, on the reverse strand, counting down.
CCTTCACGGCCCTCCAGTCCCTCTCCTTGCCTGATTGTCTGCGTAACAATGGATTACCACCTGTCCTGGGTTGAAGGCAAAATGCCCCCCCACAGGCTCATGATATTACATTATGGACTGTTTTTTTTTTCCATTATGGACTTATTAATTTGCTTGTTTAGTTATTTGCAATGAAATTCCTCTGCAAGAAATGCTAAATGCTCATTTTGTGTATCGACGTGCCCTGCTTACACGCAGTACAAGGCAGAGTCTTCAGAAGTGTTTCTCGAATGAATCAATGAATGAACCCATGATAGAAGTGAAGTGGGCTAAGTCCTTGTGCCACACATGTAAGGCAAGACTAAGGCACAGATTGACCACGCGTCGTCCCAAAGTCCTAAGCAGTGGCAAAAGTTAGATTGGCCCAGCTTTTCTGATTTGTTTTTCCAGTGTACCATCTTCTTGCACAATTTTGATAAACTTCCCCTGAGAGAACCAAGTTCAAGACCATAAACTGCTAAACATCGTTGATAAAACTTCAAACCTCAATAGAGGGAAACAGTCAACCATGGGCTGTCACATCTTCTCATTCATTATAAAATACACTCCAGGTATGCTCGACTGCGAGAAAGAAATGGCCCCAAATGCTGACCACACTTGAGGTGCCCTCACACTCTAGCGACATCTTCATCTGACTGAAGAACCGCTCAAGACTTAGAGCAACTGCAATGAATCTATTTACACATTCCTTCCATCCCAAATACCCACAGACCTCCTAACTCCCAGATAACAACCAAGGAAATAATCATGAAATAAATAGCCCAGAGTCTTGACACTCCCAGAAGTCCTGAGGCAGAAATTAAATTTTAATCTTAGAGCTTATTTGACCTTCACTCTCATCTAGTGTTCTCATTTCCAGTGCTGGGCTTGGGTTTAGGGAGGATTCTGATATTGATAAATACCCATTTTTGTGACTTTCTTTAATCCTAGCTATTACAGGCAGAAATCAGAATGGGGTACCTCCCACCTAGCTGACTTCCAGAATAGAATTCCACATACTTGGCCAACAATCCCAAAAATTTATTCCCAGGAGACTAATTGTGTGAGTTATGTATCTGTAGATAGTTTTATACTCAGAGAAATTATGGAAACCCTATACCACATACATCCCCATGGAGTCACATTGTCCGGGTAGATGTTAAAAATTTGAGAAGCAGTTTGGTTGTCTGTGGTGGAATCTCCTAAATGAACAATGGTTTTCTTTTTCTTAATGCTCACTAACGTTCCACTGGCTTAGTGTTCCTGAAAAAAGACATGGCTCCAGTTCCTCAAATTCCCATCCTCCACCCTCTCTGCTCCCAACCACCCCGCCCCCCAAAGTAACCAACATGAACAACAAAATCAATCAACACTGTGAAATCATTTACTCCCCTGGTCCAACACAGCATTTGTCCTTCTTGCACTGTTGCCGCTCTGATCTGCTTCTGGTCCCATGACCGCCCTTGAAGGTTCTGCCCTCTTCCGACCTCTCCCTGGCATCTGTGCAGCTCCCTCAGCCAGGTCCGGCAGCACTTGTCTTTTAAGAGCCGTGTAATGGTTGTGACCTGAATAGACCGAGCTGTCTGAAGTCTGTAATTCTCTCCCAGCGTTCCAGCCTTTCCCTCTAGGTTCTAAATGTTCCCTGCCATTTAAACAATTGCCTCGTGAACTGCAATTAATTTAATGATGGAAGGAATCGGGATAGCTAGCAGGCCAGGCCAGCAATCACTTGTGGCTCTCTACTCAATTCCAGTTACCTTCGCTAGTGAGACGAGAGGGGAGACCTAGTGGGTGCAAAGCTACCCTAACCAGAATCTACAGAACTTTTGTGAGTAAAGCCCCAGGCACCCCCTGTGCTCCCCACTTGAGGTCTAAGGACCACTGTGGAACTGAATGACCAACAGAGCCTCATTCAATAATTTGAGCCGTCTGATCTGAGGGGAAGTGGCAAAAGCTGTAGAACAAATCAGATCAGGGTATGCCAACTGATCCGTCTTTGCAGGAAACTGCTGGAGATGGAGAGCTCTAGATATAGGCAGGGACACTGGAGAATTATAAAAAGAAAAGCAAGATGGCTGTTCTCCTGAGCAAGCAAGCCTTGCCTTGGAAGAAAGATGTTAGTTATTTACCCTGGACTCTCTGGGCGATGTCAAATTGGACAACAAATACATCCTCCAAATCTTAGATCATGGAATCTGAAAGAAGGGCAGAGAGAGGGAGAGAGAAAGGGAGAGGAAGGGAGGAACAGAGGGACAGAGGGACAGAGAGTCAGAGGGAGGGAAGGAGGGAGAGAAGGAGGAAGGGAGGGAGAGAGGGAGAGAAGGCGGGAGGGAGGGAGGGAGAGAAGGAGGGAGGGGGGAGGGAGGGACAGCTTTGGGAACAGACCTTATGCTGTCTCTAGGTCTGTTTCTATCTTTTTTGAGTCACTGCCCAGCCTCTGCCCTTTTAAGGGTTTGTGACTTGGCTGCCTTCAGGATGGCTGAGTCACACTTTGTGATGGATTAGGAAATGGTGCCATTTTCCATATCCTTCAGAGGACACCCTCGGGCTGGAGTTCACAACACAGGTTAGGAGCTAGTCAAGCTTGGGTGACGTCAGTCCAAGCTGCATGATGAATTTTCAGAGAGTCCCCATGTGTCTCAGTCAATTTTGTGTTGTTATGACAGAATAAAAAAAAAAAAAAAACCTGCAAACTTATAAAGAAAAAAAAATTGTTGGATCTGGGGAGTCCGATGTCAAGGTGCTAATATCAGGTAAGGGCTTCTTGCGGCTTTCTTATAGCCCAGGAAAGGGAACACATGCAGAGCAGAGGGCTGGCTTTATTCACAAAACCACTCTCACAGTAACTACCGCTCTCAGGAGAATTAACCCACTCTCAGGATGATGCTATTAATCCATTTAGGAGGGTGGGACCCCCCAAGACCTAATCTACTCTTAAAGGTCCTACCTCCCCAAACTGTCACAGTGACATCCAGACTCAACAGGAACTTCAGAGGGGACATTCAAATGCCAGCATCATCTATCTGTTGCAGTATAGTACCCAAGGTGACTGGGAGAGGGGAAACAACAGCAAGAGTTCGTTGAAACAGTGAAAGTAATGATGCAACAGGGGCTTTTACTTGGACAAGCAGAAGGGCAAACTAATTCATAGCCAACAGGGCCACCGAAACAGTTAGTAAGTGAGAACCGTGGTAAAGCATGGTCCACTCCCTGCTGAGCTACGCAAGACACAGGTGGGCCCAAGGCCTGGAGCTTTTCAAGCAGGTCTCTTGAAACTATGTCTTAACGTGCCAACTACTGTCCCCAAATGCAAACAAATAAATACCCAATATTCTAATCAGCTAACAGTAGCCAGTCTGTCATAATAAAGATTGATATGAATAATTAATTTTACTCACATTTTATCTAAAGTTCAATAAAACATTCCACCAGTCAGTCCTTTCCATAGCTTACACTGGGAAGTAGGATAGTTTGCTTTTTTCACAGGGGTGGTGCTGGGGATCGAGCCCAGGGCTTCCTGCATAATTGGCAACCTCAGCTACCCCTTCAGCCCTTAAAGATGATTCCTGTAGCTGCGTGGCTGTCAACCTTCCTAACACTGCGACCTTTCAAAACAGTGCTTCATGTTGTGGTGACCCCCAGCCATAAAATTATTTTAGGTGTTACTTCATAACTGTAGTCTTACTACTATCATGAATCATGATGCAAATATCTGATCTGCAGGGTACCTGATATGTGACCCCTGTGAAAAGCCCATTTGACTCTGCCCCCATGCACCCCCCCCAAGGGGGTCACGACCCACAGGTTGAGAACCACTACTACAGCGCAAGTTTCTACCATACAGTTTGCCCCAGCAGCCAAAGCTAAGTGGATGAGTACTTGAGTGACTTACGCTTCTCAAGGTCTGCTCACGACTTTGAACAGCTCCTCCTCTCACTCCAGACTCCTCATCCAGGGCAAAAGAGATAAATGAGAACAACCAAAGAACCAGGAAATCACAAACTGCAATCTCAAGTGACTAAAGAGAGGGCACGTGTTGGCTTTAGGATATCAACAAAGGCTTATTTAAGCCCTACTGCAGACTGTGGCAGCTTTTTTTTAAAGGGATACTATGAGACCATTTGACTTATAGGTGTGGGAAACATTTGCAGTTATATTCCAGAGAAACAGCAATTCATGCTTTCTCTGGGGCAGAAGGACGGGGACCATTTTGTCTTCACCAGGGCAAACACACAGGGTGATATCCATCTGTTGTCAAGACACAATATCTGCACAGAATTAGTCTGTGAACTAATTCGGCCCTTACTAGAGGCCTCTGAGTACCAAGGAAAAGGTGATTCATCCTTTCAAAGCCGAGCATGACCAGGGAAGAGGTTGCTCTGTTTTACCTCCCCTTTGCTCTGGGGGAGCAAGGGCTGTGCATCCTTGACAGCATGGACTCCGCTGTGGGCGGGTTATGGACTGCTTGCTTTATGAACAGCTGCCTCACTCACTGACTACGGTCAGCAAATCTCGTTGCTGTGTCAGGGCCTTCCTGTTATGGCAACCTGGGAAGCAAAGACATTCTGGGGCAGGTGGGACTTCAAAAACCAGCAGGAAGCCAAAAATCCTTAGACATTCAAGTCCCCCGGTGGCCCAAACTCATCACATAGCACGTCCCTGTGTTGGAAGTCAGACAACAGGGAAAAACTAATTATTCTTCGTTGTCATTGCCAATGTGACAGCATCACCCAACGGCGTTAATCAAACTCCCACCTGTATTCAGAGCAGTATCTGGAGTTGAACCAAGGTGTGTGTGTGTGTGTGTGTGTGTGTGTGTGTGTGTGTGTGTGTGTGTGTACACATGTGTGCATGCATGCACATGCCATGCGTATATACAGAGACCAGGGACCAATCCCAAGTGTGATTGGGCTCCTGTCTACCTTGGTTTTTGAGAGCTCTCTCATTGATCTACAGGTCACTGAGTGGACTGGGCTGGCTGGCCAGAGAGCCCCAGGGATCTGCCTGCCTCTGCCTCTGCCTCTTCAGCATTGAGATTACAAACACGAGCCACCATCCCTGGCTTTTTAAAAAGTAGGTTTAGGCCCTGGAGCTTGCTTGAATCTAGGCCTTCATGTTTACACAGTAGGCACTTTATCAACTGAACTCTGTCCAAACCCTCCCTGACTCCTTCTTGGGTCCAACTGGTCCACCCCCTGGGAATTAGTGGCACAGGTGTGTGCAGTCCTGCACTGATCAGCCCATGAGTCACTGCATTGGAGACTTTGTGACTGAGGCACTGCTTTTTGCTTCTCATCCTAACCTCTGCACGATACCCAATCCAAGGAGGACTCCACAGACGCTGTGAGTGGGGATAAGCCACACACACACCGACCAACATACAGCATCAAAGTGATTAGGAGAAAAAAGAACCCTTAAGACACTTTGACAATTACATGTTTATAAAAATTACATAGATTATAAATATATAAGCCTTATTCTTATTTGTGAAACAGTAATCACAGGTAGGGTGAGTCAAGACACCATTGATGAGTGCCTTAGAAATGCTCTATGATTCGTGCAGAGCCGCAGGGTACATGCTCAGATACCACAGAATGTTTGGCTTTCCCAAGCACACTAAACCAAGCCACAGGGATTATAACTAGCATGTCCTGAGTGGCAAGGGACAGTCAGTGGGAAATGAAATAAACATCTAGGCATAGTGGCACACACTTGCAATTTCAGCATTCAGGAGGATGGTGACTTTGAAGCCAGACTGGGCTATACAGCTGAGGAAGAAAACGCAAGCAAGGGAACCAAGGGATATAACCTCAGTGTAGTGCTATGCAGCTCTGCGTTATATTCACTTCTGCTGCATTGTGGAAATGACCCAGCTGTCCATCGACAGAGGGATCCATAAGAAACTGTGACGTGTATGAGCCGCGAATGCTTTCCAGCCATAAAAAGGTGGAGTTATGTCACGTGCAGGAAAATGGATGCAACTGTGCATGATCATAATGAGATAATTAAGTCAGTCTAGAGAAACAAATGCCACACGTTTTCTCTTTTTTGGCACCCTATATTTTATATAGATACACAGAATCGTGTTATCAGTGAGATCAAAGTAGATGGAAGAATTGTTGGAGAGAAGACTAACAGGGAGAGAGGAAAAAGAGGAGAGGCACTTGGAGAATGAGAAGCATCTTGCTCAAAGTACATATTACACTTGCATGAAAATGGCCTTATATAACCCAGCTTAATGTGATAAAGATAAAAGAAAAGAGAAATACAAAGATGGGAAGAGGCATTCAGAAAAAGAGTACCCAGGATGCTATGGGCGCTTAAGGAAAAGGAGATAGTTCCAGGGGGTGTGGCATCCGAACCCCTCGTCTAACCACAAGAAAGGCACCGCGTTCTTCTGGGCTCATGATCACCCCTCACAGCAGACTTCTTAGAAACCACAGACACCTCTGGGAGCAGAGGTTTCAGCGATTCTTGCCTGCTCTGTTCCTCACCCAGCTCTGCCGGAGAGCCATTCTTCCGGAACAAATTGCAAGCAGAGAATCCCACTGCCTACCCAGGAAAGGCATCGGAACGGAAAGCAAAATTTGCTGACCTTTTGGAGCCTTGTGCCTCAGGAAAAAAAAAAAAAACACTCATGTCTGACAAAGACTCACTGAAGTGCGCTGGCTGCCTTCCAGTTGCCCTTGTCAGCATGCCCCACCCCCCAGCACTGCACTTCCTCCACCCCCAGCCTTAGCATTAAACAGTATCAGTTGTTTTCTATATTGTACTGTCAGCATCGATGGGCTCTCTGGTTCCTACTTGAGTCTAGCTAAGGGAAACAGTGGTATAAAATAGAAGGAGGGTGGGAAGGCATGGTTGGCACCCCTGCCCTCCCTCCACACAGCATCAGGTATCTCTCCACACCTACCTACCTTCTGTCCCTGTGTTACAGTAACTGCTCACCCCACACATACCCTTCCCTACCCTGTCCCCAGTCCCCCCACAAGTCCCTCTGTCCACCATTGTTTTTCCAATGCACTGAATCACTCCCATGATTTTCTCTACTTCACCCAATAACCTGAGAGCAGTTATATATAAGCTCCCTTCAACAGTCAGACATCCGGTCCCCTTCTGTTGCCAAGTCTCTGATGCTACAGGTGAGGAGGACAAACTGAGAGACCGACTGAGGAGCCTGGGTGGAAATCAAGGCTTTGCAGCTCAGTCAGTCAACACTGTGGGTCATAGCTCCGAGGACCTGTCCCCCAGGATAACTGTCGTTCTAGAATATTCCCAATGTGCAATTGGGAGGAAAGATTGTTGTCCATCTCTGCTGGACATAGAAAACTGAAATTAGTGCCTCCTATTTTTATTTCAGTGCAGTAGCTGCAAGATCAACCTCGCATTTAACAGGCATTCGTTGTGAAATACCCTAACAAGCATTTTGAGATTATTATGAAATGTTGTGCTTTCTTCTCATTGATTTTTAACTGTTTAAGTCAATAAAATACTATCCCTTGCTATGTTACTAAAATATTAATTCTCTGTAGATGGGGCCAGGAAGGAAAACAGTGCTATCCGTCCCCACCTCTGCAGGCCACTTGCTCTTCATTCGGAGGCCTAACAGGGTTTACACGATGACAGGGTCAGATCGATTTGTGTGGCTCTTGACCTGGAGCCCCTTTTCTGCAGTTATCTGTTTTAATGTCCCAAGTAGACACCTCCAAACAGGAAACACAAAAAGAAATCTGTAAAAACAGGTGGCTGCTGGCCAACTAGTCAAGCCTGAATTTAGCACCACTTAATGGAGGATACATACATACATACATACATACATACATACATACATACATACATTATATGTATATGTGTGTGTGCATAAGTGTATATTATGCATCACAGCCAAAGGACCTAGGTTCTAAATGTGGGCCAAGAACCTTAAGAATTGCATCATTCAAATGCCTAGATGTTTGTATTTACCACCCATAAACAGAGTATAAGACAGTTTTCTCACCCAAACAGCATCATGCTGAAACGTAAATGATGTAATGTACATGAAAGCATGTAAGAGCCTCACATATGGGGCAGTCTGTCTTTTGAAATAAAGAAGAGCTTGAAACAGGGAAAACAGTCTAACATAAGCCATTGTGTCGGAAGATCCAATGTTAATTAAAAGCTTGGCAGTGCTTCACAAGACGCACATAGCAGAGTGTGCCTCTGCGGTTTGCAAGATGATTAGGGAGGTGAGCCAAGTATATCTTTAGTAATTATTCAAGAGTATTAACAAGCATAGTTTGGACCATTGAAGTGTGTCATTAAAAAAGTCCAGGACTGGGGAGGCTATGTGGCCACATACTCCTGTAACCCAGCACTATAGGAGGCCGAAACAGGAAGATCAGCTTAGTGGCCACCAGCCTAGCTCAAGGTTCAGTGAAAGATGCTACCTCAAGCAAATGAAGTCGAGAGTGATAGGCCAGGACACCAAACCTCCTCCGCTGGCCTCGGCATGCATGTACAGACACATGGGTAGACATACATGTTCATATACACAACATACAACACACATATACAAAGACACACACACCAAAACTAACTAAATAAATAATCAATCAACTGCCTCTTGAACCAGGTTCAAAGGAGAGAGACTGCCACAGATGCCCAGCCTTACTTCTGTCCTCAGTCTCTCTGATCTTGACTCACAGCAATGCCAAACAGCAGGCTCACAGTCCCTCTACCTCACCTTCCCACAATGACAGATGTGCCCTCAAATTGAAAGCCCAAATAAATCCTTTCTCCCTGAACTTGCTTCCTGTCCAGTGTTTGGTCTCAGCAGTGAGGAAAGCAGTGGGCACCGCACTTGTCCATCGTGACTCTACATTATCCAGTAAGTAAATGAGAGTCAGGAGAGTCCAGGACTTCCCCTGATGCTTGCCTTCTGTCCCTCGCTGGTCCTTTGGTGTTTAGTTTATAGGAACAAGGGAGAAAAGTCCATTGTGAGCGTCCCAGAGCAAAAGAAAGGAGACACCATGGGTAAGGAAGCTCAGACCCCAGAGTGCCACTATGAACTTCACAGTTCCAAGGCCCATGTGTGTGCACACACCTACACGCAGCACCGAACAGTACCCTACACACTACAATGTCAACACCCTACACACTCCAATGTAAACATTTGGTCCCAGCTGCTAGTGCTGTCAGATCCCAGCACATGGACCCTTCCCCATTATCGCTCTGTATCCCCCTTTCTTAGAGATAAGCTTCTTGTATCCTGAAACCCCCAAGACAGAGAATGAGGAAAATTTCTCCCATCTACCTGTTCAAGGTCAGCTTTGAGTTAGCCTGCTTCCTTCCACTAATCTCTCACCACAGTCCTCACCACAGGTGACTTACCTTGTCCCTGGGGGGTGGGGGGAGGCAGTGGCAGGGGAAGAGCTTTAATATTGGCTCCAACAGTTCGCTTTTCAAACACACTTGAAAAACGGACACATGTCACAGATATACCTCACCTATAAGACTAAAAGAATGTGTCAATAAACAGGAAACACCTGAAAGAGGGACTTACCACTGGTGTTCCTGGCCGATGTCATTATTTTTCTGTCCAGACCCAAAGGCTAGAGAGTCACTTCGATGCATGTTTGGCGATAACGAAGGGAAAGGGCAGAGCTGTGTGACCCAGGGCCACAGGCCAGTAGCTGCACCCACAGAGCCAGTGTGCATATTTGGCAGCTGGTGGGAAGGTGGGCTGTGGGAAGCAGGTCTGATTAGCAATGTGAGGATTGATGGGTGATGTGTGGATACAGAGGATGGCAATAAAGAAAATTGCCTTTGGGAAGCAGGCACGTTTACCGCTTGTGTCACCTCATACTGAGACCCATTGACGCCTTATTTTCCAATTGACTCAAATATACAGGCTTTTGGTACAGCAGGACACCAGGCTCCTAGATAAGTAAAAAAAACAGGACAGCAAACAGTAGCAAGATGCTTCTGTCTTCTTTTAGATCGGTGCTTCTTCCCTGGCAGCGGAGAGAAGCCCTGAGGGAGCACTGAGGAGATAAAGCCATCCAGAGACTGGTACAATCTGAGCTTTCCAATGGCACCCCAAGATTAGCATCCACTGAACAGAAACAAGTCACATAACTCTGCCACTGCCAAATTCTCAGGAGGACGATGTCACCGGCAGGAAGGGAGCTATGATTGGTCCTCGGATCAAGTATGGGATGTCATAGACTCAAAGTCATAAGACTGGAAGGATTTGCCTGGTGTCTCATGAACTGAAAGAGTAAAGAGGGGAGAATTAATATTTTCTAAGCTTGTCATGTCTGGCGAATGAAGGAGAATTCTAGTCAGTGTGGGAGAATGCGGGAATAGAACCATAGATAAGATAGAAATGTTGACAGGTATCTATTCATTCATGATTTCACTCATTCATAAGTCAGCCGGTGCTTATCAAATAGCTGACTACATGTCAAGGCTAAAACACACACAGGGATAGGAACTATAGATAAATAAACAGATTAGATATATGACAGATAGATAGACAGATAGATAGATAGATAGATAGATAGATAGATAGCACAGTGCCTGGTAAAAAGGCAATTGACCTAGTTGTATATGTAAGTATGAAGAGAAAAATACATTGTAATGAGTTTATAGCTAATCCTGAGATGGGCACAGGACACTGAGGGACCCATAATGGGGCAGGAAGCAGAGGACAGCTGAAACGTCTCTTCTGCTGAGGCCTCTGGAGGGAGACTGACAGCAAAGAGAGCCTGGTGGAGCAAACAGTGGCGAGTAAGCTGGAGAGCAGCTTGTGCAGACAGCACCTTGCATGAAACGGGAAAAGCAACGCAGAGTGGGGATAAGCTGTAGTGGCACGTGAGCCCGAGCAGAGCAGTCTTTCTAAGAAGGACGTGACCAATGTACACCATTAGCCAGGGAGGAGCATGGCTCAAATCCACTCAAGGTCACACTATAGGACCTTTTCTTCCCTCCAAAGCCCTTTCCTTAACCCTTTCACGTGGAACTACAGAGTGCTCTGCAGAAGCCTCTGTAGTGCCTTCTCCTCATTTCAAACAAATCAACTTGCAGAAAAGGACATGCATTTGTCTGCAAAGAAAGTGCAGATGCTGCTCCCAAAGGTCAAGGTTCAAAGGTCAGACCAAAGAAGCAAAGAAAGCTGCCCTCCAGAGAGATACAGCTCAGTGCGAGGACCGCTCATCCACTACCACACCATAACTTCTCCATGTCCTTTAAGAGCTCCTGGTACCCCTGACCCTTCCTTGCCTCCCATAGATATGACAGAAAAATCTCCATTTCTCATAGACCACCCTTTAATGACTTTATTTCCCATTGGTAGTAGAACAAACCCTTTGAACTCTAGGTTTCAGGGACACGGGTTTCTCATCTGCCTTGGTGACCTGCATTTCTAGTAGTTCCAGGGTGACACGGATGCAAGTTCCAAGTCTTGTCATAGACAACAATTCAGAGGGGAATTCAATGGACAACTCAGTGGAGTGGGGGTTGCCCTGAGGCACAGGCCAGGCCTGGCTCTAGACCAGAAAAGAGAGGTGAGAATGGGGCCTCTCACAGAGCATGGGGCAATTGTGAACACCGTGAAAGCCCTGCCAAAAGTAATTAAACTCACTACTTGTGTCAATGACATGTTCATTTTCCTACTTAAAAAAAAATGGTGAGCACGTGGAGAAAGTAGCTGCTGGGCTCTTCTTTGCTAGCTTTGGTTAACCTTGAACAACAGAATTACCAGTCTCAGCCAGCCAGGCTACCTTTCTCTCAGCCAGAGCCATCTTGAATACTCTACAGATAACTCAAGAAAACAGCATAGGTGATGACCTTAGCTTACTGCTTAACTTCTGGAAAGTTCGGTGTCAGCCAGGGCTATTTGAGACAGTTTGTACCTGGTTTTTGATATCACAAACACGAATGAACTCTGGAGGACCCTGACCAGAGAGGAGCATGCCTCCTGCAACGGTCTAGCAGATGGACTGCCATGACCGGTGCTAAGAACGGAGGCTGTGGTGGGCCTAAACCCATCAATGACTTTTACCGATGCTACGAAGCAAGGCTGTGATCAGCCCAAGGCAATGTCTGTGCTGGGTAAAGAGCAGCTGTGACTGAACCAGGCAAATGGCTGGCCTATATAAGCAGATTACTAAGGCCCAGTTGATGATTCAGCAAGGAAAAACTCACTACTGCTACCGACCTTTGTCTTAAAACTTTGGCGTGATAAAAAGCTTCTCTCGGATGAGATGCTTTTCTCTTGCTTACACTCCATGGTGTAGGCTGAGCTGGTAACATGAAGAAAGAGACAGCGCAACTTGGTGGCAACATCAGAAGAGAGCAGTGACAGAGAGAGCGAGGGAGTTAGCAGGATAAACTGCGAACACGACATGGTAGCCAGCTACAGCGCAGCTAGAGACATGGCGGGTTTCCAACTCCCACGAAGCCTGGCAAGGTGTCTCAATCAGTCCCAGTGGTGTTCGACGCCCCAAGTCACGCCAGTCTCGCTGGGTTATAGAATGGGTCAGATGATGGTCAGCTGTACAGTCCAGGAGCAATCATGGCAGGAAGAAGACGTCAGAAATAGACATGTAGTAGCAGGGTGGCCTAGCTGCAAAAGCACCAATGCAAACTTAGCTTCCTGACGGCTAAAGAAGAGGCAGTTAAGTACAGCCAGGGCAAGATGGAGATTGGCAGAGATGGAGAGAGATGCCAAGAGGGTGCTTGGATTATAGGGGGATAGAAGGCTTTAAGGAGCCAGAAAAGAGAAGCTACAGGACATGGCCTCCAGAATTCCGGAGTGTCATGGGCCTCAGACTTCAGGCTCAGAGCTCTATCATCAGCCACTGCCAAGGGCTAAGGGTACCAAATGCCTAAGGTCTGTACCTAATCTGTAACATTTGTGGATCTGAGGGTGTGGTGCACCTGAGGCCCACATGGGGACCCAACACTAGAGGGCGCCACTTGCTGATGCTCAGAAAGTCTCCAGAAAGGCGTTTTAAGAGCAGCTTCTTGTCTACCCAAGATTTCTTCTACCCAGGGAGAGAAAAGAAAGGAAGGAAGGAAGGAAGGAAGGAAGGAAGGAAGGAAGGAAGGGAGGGAGGGAGGGAGGGAAAGAGGGAGGGAGGGAGGGAGGGAGGGAGGGAGGGAAGAAAGAAAGAAGAAAAGGAAGAGTGAAAAACATGGGAAGAGACAGAGCTATGTTCTGATTTCGAAGCCAGAAAGCAAGTGGGACCCAACATTGAAAGCCCATGAGCCCCTCGCTCTGAAGAGGTGCTTCGGGAGACATGTCAGTGCATATCTCATTGAAAGGACACTTCCTCACCTTGTCCTCACACAGGCGCATTGTTCCTTTTTACCCTTTGGGCTTAGGCTGGTCTTCTTTAGGCTAGCTATTTGACAAGACCACAAAGGTAATTCGTCTCACTTTAGGAAAAGTCCCGCTGGGAAAGCGTGAGATGCCAAGGTCTGGCAACTAAGAAATGAACCACAGGCAGGAAATAAGTACAGACTTGAGGGTGAGAGTGTGGTGGAACTTTTCCAGAACCAGAGATCTCAGAGTCTCTCTGGAATCAAAGATCAGTGAGAGCATCATGAAAATGGCATGTTGGAGGAAGGCCGTCAGATCAAACAGACACTGTTGGAGCCCCTGCTCACTACCCCAGCATCTCTGAGTTTGCCTCCTCCCATGGTCATTGATGATAACTGACTCTGATATCACCAGAGTGGTGAGTGGCTTGCCCTATGTGGCAAAGAATCAGTTTGTTTGTTGTCTCAAATATTTAATCGTCTCAACACTAGTGCTTTTGTATTTAGTTACTTTTCTCATTGCAACAGCGCCCTGGACAGGAACAGCCTAAGGGGGCGCAGAGAGGGGTGGAGAATGGTTTATTCAGACCCACGGTTTGTCAGGGAATGACCCACCATGCAGGGAAAGCACAGTGCAGTTCATGGCAGCTGGGCCTGCTGGTGGTGGCTTCAGTGTATGACATCATCTCCATGGGTCAGGAGGCTGGGCTGTCATCCTCAAGGCCCATCTCCCACAAACAGGACCACAGGGGGCTTACATCCAAATCATAACAGTTTTGGAAATGTAATTAAAAACAAAACAATGACTAGAGAACCTGGCTATTAAACATCAGACAAATCCGAGTGGGGGAAGAGTCTACAAAATACTCAACAAACACTCTTAAGAGTGTCAAAGTCATCAAAAACCAAGTTTCAGTAACTGTCACAACCAAGAGTCTGAGGAGACAAGACAATGAAATATACCATGGTCTCCTGGATGGGTGGAACAGAAAGGACATCAGAGAAAAAGGGAGGAAGAGTGAAAGAACGGCGGACTTTAGTTAATAGCGATGGACCAATACTGGTCCAGTAATGTGAACAATAGTCTAAAATTCACATAAAAAATTAACAAGAAGAACATGCTGTAAGAGGGGTATCTGAGAACTATGCTAACCTTGACGGTTTTCGATAAATCTAACTCTTCTAAAATGATAAAATTTATGTCAAAAAGTAAAGCACTAAGAAGATAAATTACAAAAAAAAAAATAACAAGATGAACAAAATAAAAGCTCCAAATATGTGATCCTAAGTAGATACAAAATTATATTTCAACAGACACAAGAACAAAGAAAGGACAACAACTATTTCATTAAATAGTGCACATATAGGTGAATAAATAACAACGTACAGACACAGTCATGGCATTTGTCATTGCAACTAAATAAAGGGCTGTGTATGAGAGATCAAGTCCCTATATTGCAAACACACATACACATACACACACACATGCACACACACACACACACACACACACACACTTAGAAGACACATTTGCCATTATTTAAGTTCTTAACATGAAATGTGACTATGTTCTCTGCTTGTCAGCCTCTGATTGGGCTTGCTCTCAGGACTTTTCACAGGTGACTGCCCAAATGTTTTTGTTTTATTTTGATAACGCCAGCAACAGAGAAATCCATTTTATAGAAGTACTTTGGCAAAAGGATCACATGACTTAGAGTGAGCTTCATTTATTTTTGTTTGATTTTTATCCAAAATGAAGACAATACAGTGGTTTGGTTTTAATGATTATTTTTTAAATTGTGTTTTCAATCTCTCATCGTATTACCCAAGATCTTTTCTCCTGTAAAGTTAGAGATTCAAGTGATCTCTTAGAGACATGGACATGAGATGAGTGGTATTTGTTTCTTTTAAGGGGCAATAAGATGAGAACATTCTATCAAAGTTCATAAAGTGAGACAGGCAGAGAGATGCACACTTGTCACCTCAGGATTCAGAGGCCAGTCCAGGACACATCATGAGAGCTCATCTGAAAAAGCCAACAGCAACAACAAAAAAAGAAGCCTTATGGTGTTGGCGGATAGCCCCTTTACATTTTTGGAATATCGGGATTAAAATGTGTTTTATAACTGTTGTGAAACTGCAAGCCCTGTCATAACAATCTGTAGAAACTGCTCTCCCCAGCTTCTAACTCTTGCCTTCCCCTTTGATCTTGTCTGCTATTGAAAGGCCGACCCTCTTCTCACAGGCGTATTGGGGTCGCTATAATATCAAACACCGTAGACGCGTGAGTACCTCTAGCCGTCCACTTCACCTCTTTACAAAGATAAGCCCTGACAGCTTTCTTATCTCACAGGACTAATGTCTGGATCAAGCCTTCTCGCCTTGACTTCATGACCACTGCAATAGACAATGAATTCTTCAACTTTTCTCACACAATAGAAAGAAAACCTAGAGTGGAGCTCATCATCCTTTGATTCAGTTGAAAATTTGCCTAATAATTCTAGTCATGAAAAAATTTTTCTCACACAATTTTTTGGGTTTTTGTTCTGCCTCAAGGTCCTTGATTTTAGCAGCCAGAATCTTTTACATAAGCAGAACACACTTTTGCATAAAGCTCAAACTCTAAAGTAACAGGTTAGTAAAATTAACGGTAACCCTTCAGAGATGTACACAGTTGGCTGTAACTGCAACTGTCAACAGTGAAGCTGAAGTGCATTTTAAATACTCACCATGTTCAAATATACATAGAAGAGATCAACCACCCAATATCCGTGTAGACAGCCAGGTGCAAGGGAAAACTTTGCTCGGTTTGTTCTTCAAATTGTCCTTTTATATCCTTTCCAGCTCATAAAGGCACCAAGTACTTGCTCCTTTCCTGGGTGGTAACGGAAATGCTGCCTTCTTACAGGTTTATAGGGCACTGCCAAGCAAACATCTCAGAAACAGCATGAATAATCCATGGGTCCTAATGTCCGTGACATGAACTTTATGCATAAAATGTTAATTATTTCTGACTTCCATCTCTTAATTTAGCAAAAAATTTTGAAAATTCTCTTGAATTTAAACTTCTTTCTGTATGTTTTCTATATAAATACCAACTACATTTTTGGTAGTCTTTTTTTAGGGCACTAGTACCACTCTGAAAATAAAACCCAACAATACATAGAAATCATGACCAGTTAAAGGATGCCAGGAATGGAAGATTGAGTTACTATCCTAAATGCATAGTATAAATAAGAAAATTCACACTCTTGCTTCAACAGATGTAGAAAAGGCATTTTATTAATTCTTGATAAGTAGTATTAAAATAAGAGTAAGTAACCCTACCCAGATCTAGCCAACGGACAGGACATTCTCCACAGTTGAGTGGAGAGTGGGGTATGACTTTCTCACGAACTCTGGTGCCTCACATTTGACCATGTCCCCTGGAGGGGGAGACCTGGTGGCACTCAGAGGAAGGACAGCAGGTTGCCAAGAAGTGACTTGATACCCTATGAGCATATACAGGGGGAGGGAATCCCCCTCAGGAACAGTCATAGGGGAAGGGAATAAGGGGAAAATGGGAGGGAGGGAAGAATGGGAGGATACAAGGGATGGGATAATTTGAGATGTAACAAGAATAAATTAATAAAAAAATTTTTAAAAAAAGAGTAAGTAATATCCCATAGTAGATTTAAAAATAGGATTCTTTAAAAAAACTACAAATCTGAATAAATTAATTAAATTTTTTTAAAAACTACAGCTAATATTGTACTCAACACCCGAAACTCACTGCTTTAGAGTTCCTTCAAAATTCCTGTGTTGAGCCACATAAGGTGGTACATGCCTGAAATCCTAGCTAGCCAAAAGGGTAAGAAAGAAGGGTCATAAATAAATTCAAGTCCTGCCTGCCCTGCATAGTGAGTTTAAAGCCAGCCTGGGCAACTTAGTGAGCCTCTACTTCAAAAAACCAACCAACCAAAACAAAACATAAAACAAAATACAAAATGCTGTGAATATAGCTGACTGATAGATCACTTACCCAGCATGTAGAAGGCCCTATGGTCAATCCTTAGTGAGTGAGAGAGGCAGGGGAGGGAGAGAGAGAGAGAGAGAGAGAGAGAGAGAGAGAGAGAGAGAGAGAGAGAATGGAAAAACTCTAATCCATAGTAAATCGGAACATGACTATTTTTGGAGACTGGCCCTTTAAAGAAGTAGATGAGTCGACTCTAATCAAATATGAGTGAGATCTTTCTAATCGGAGACATGGATATGGATAGGCACCGAGGGAAGATTATGTAGGCAGGTGACAAGAGGACGTGGAGAGAAACTTCAGAAGACACGGAACCTGCTAGAATTTGGACTTGTGTTTGTCGCCTCCAGAACTATGTGGAAGTAAACCAAAGATGTGGCATAGATGAACAGATGACGCTCACACTATGTGTAATTCTAGAGCCTCCGGGTCGATTCTGACAATGGTGGCAGCAGGCTCAGGCTCCCAGCAGCCATGAAGGAGGAGTAAGCCATCCCCCTGCCCAGCATATGCCACAATGGTTAGTATTTCCTGCTTCTTTGACATTCACCATCCTGCCTTGGATGATATGATTGCAGTGTAGTTTTTACATTTCCTAGAAGGCTAATGATGCCACACACATGTTTCCCTGTGTTTCTTGCCCATTCATATTTTTTTCTTTTGAGAAGTGTCTGTCTAGTTTATTTGCCCATTTATTAACTACAGCATTTGCTCATTCAAAGGTTTCATTTCTTTTTATTTTATGTGCACGAGTGCTTTTCCTGCATGTACCTATGTGCACCGTGTGTGCGCCTGATGCTTAGAAGAGTCTGGAAGACATTGGATCTCCTGGAACTGGAGTTACAGGTGATTCTGAGCTACCGCGTGTAGTCGGAACTGAATCTGGATCCTCTGAAAAAGCAACGAGCGCACTTAACTGTTGAGCCATCTCTCTAGGCCTCAGATAATTTGCTCCTTTGAGTTATTCATGTATATTTAACATATGCAATAGTAAAAATACATTGAATATGTGCTGACATATATAAATATGCCCAAACTTAAAATTATGCTTTAAATATATATACTTAGGTTACAATAACCATATATATTTCAATAAAATCAGGCCATTGTATATGGAAATATCACAGTATACCGTATAAATATATGCAATCATTGTGTGCCAGTGAATTACAATAAAAAGACACAAAGGTAGTAGGGGTGTATTGGAGGCATCTGTGGGAAGTGGGGGGGCGGGATTAGGGATAGCCATGATCAAGATGTATTATACACACATATGAAATTTTCTAAGAACAAATAAAATATAAACATTTTTAAATATATATATATAATAATGCATATTACTTCATGGTTTTTTATTTTGCTTCAAAATTATTTTGAATTTAAATCAAATAGCAGCCAAACCATAGCCTTTCATTCCCTGAATATTATACAAAACAAAAAACAAATGCAGATACAGGCAGAAGGCAGAAAAGAAAGCCCAGACTGGCAGATCATTTGTAGACAACACAAACAAGTGGGAAGCTGATATTGCCCATACTCTCTTTCACTTCTACACCCTAGTTACAGCTTGCAATTCCTTTTTGTACATCACAATGCAAAATACACTATAAGCCTCTTGATTAACTTTGACTCAACCTCCTTTCCCATATAGTTTTCAGTATCCCTAGAACTGGAACCCATAGCATATGTCATAAAAGGAACCCTAGAGATGTGTGCCGACAGGGACCAAGTGATGAGAAAAGCAAGTAGGCCTGGGGAGATGGCTCAGTGGGTAGGGGTGCTTTCTGTGAAAGCAGAAGGACCTGAGTTCTAATCCCCAGATCCCACATTAGGAAGCTGGGTATGACGAGTGAACCTGTAACCCCAGTGTTGGTAGAAACAGATCTCAGAAGCCCACTGCCTGGCCAGCCTGGCAGAAATAGCAAGTTGGGGGCTCAAGGAAAGGCCATGTCTCAAAAAGTAAACTAAAGAGCAACAGAGGAAGACATTCAATAGCCTTCTATGCCTAACACACACATCTGTGCAGTAGCAATACACACATGCACATATACCTTACACCATACCCCAT
Source organism: Acomys russatus (assembly GCF_903995435.1). Taxonomy (NCBI): domain Eukaryota; kingdom Metazoa; phylum Chordata; class Mammalia; order Rodentia; family Muridae; genus Acomys; species Acomys russatus. The sequence goes on along the minus strand of NC_067142.1, from coordinate 77,935,967 downwards.
ACACTGTAATACATATGTGAAGAACAGACAAAAAGAAAGGGGGTAGAGGAGTGAGAGGCACTCCAAGCCCTGATGTCTTACTAATCTATGATGTTGAGAAGTTGGACCACCAGCTGTTTCCAGGTCAACATCCACATGCATGCTACAAACATTCTCACTTCTCTTTAATCGTGTTTTAAATGTTGACAGTTAGATCCAGAGTCAACGGATGGCCTGTTTGTCTCTTCCACGCTTTCTCACATTCAGTCCTTGCCAAAGATCTCCATTATCTAAGTTTCAGAGCAGGCTCTAAGCCTTGCAGACTGAATTAAGCCATCTGTAAACGCCGTGTCTTTATGGTTCCATGTGTATAAGGGTCCCCGTCACAAGTCAGACAAGCACTCATTTCAGTCTTGAAAATCTGACTTCAAAAATAAACAATAAAAATGCCACCTTGTCTAGTAAATGTGACCACTTTATGTTCTTTAAGTATATTTCTGTATTATAAAATATTGCTTTTTAAGCGTCTCTACCTCATTGGGGGGGGGGGAGGTCTAGAGAACCTTTCTTCCCACCTCTTTTTCCACTAACCTGTCTCCCACCTCCCTGAGGCATTCTGTTACATTCTTGAATTCCAAACTTCAGTCTTCAACAGACTGAAAAACTGAAGCCTACCCAGCAGGGAGACCTTGTGAAACTCTCCAGAACACTCATGCTCAGCCATCCTCAGGGGGCGTCCCAGGCCAGTCACTCCTGACAGTATGAGCTGACAGACCACAGCCCATTTCTCCACACAAGAACTGAAATACAGATCTCAGCACAGTTTTTAATGAAGAAGAAGAAGAAGAAGAAGAAGAAGAAGAAGAAGAAGAAGAAGAAGAAGAAGAAGAAGAAGAAAGAAGAAGAAGAAGAAGAAGAAGAAGAAGAAGAAGAAGAAGAAGAAAGAGCACTGTTCCTTCCTACTGCTACTGCAGCCGCATGGTTTCTATTCTAAGTTTTGCTGCAGCCTCACACACAGTTCAGTATCACAATGTTCGTTCTTCTCATCTTTCTGTCATGTGGCCAGCCTTCCCCTACCACTCACAGCCTCTTGCTCACACCAGCTGAGAAGGCCACGGGGACCACGGCTCTCAGGCCCTCTGTAAACAAAGGGTCTACTGCCCTCATCACACAGGGCATTTGGGATGCTGTGTCTTCACTGTTCTAATTTTTTTTTTTTTTTTTTTTGAGTTCCAAGCAGAGAAAGTAAGTTTTCCTCCTCATAATGTGTTCTTTTATGGTCTTTTAAAAACTCCTACAATTAGAGAAACGGGGTGTTGCACAGAAATCCTGTAAGAGCCTTCTTTCCTTGGCCTTGCATGGATAATGAAGTACTCTCACATCCAATAGCATATTTAATTCCGACAACATACATCCCCAGAGACAGGCCGTGCAGATATCGCTGTGTCCATTTAGTAAACCAGGCCATAAATGATCGACTGCCTCCCAGAACTGGAAAACTCAGTGACGTCACCTGACTTCAGCACAGCAACATGCAGGGCTCCAGGTTTTACTGTTTAGATGTCCACCTCAGAGAAATCAAGGGTCTCCTGAGACGGAGGGAGCCTGGTGGCCGCCATACTCCAAATCTACTACTTTCTCACACAGTTTCTCCTGGTGAAAAGCACACAAAGCCAGGGGAGGTGGCACATGCCCATTGGCTCAGTACTGTAAGAGAGAGGCAGGAGACTCAAGAGTTCAAGGTCATCCTCAGCTATCTAGTTTTTCAAAGCTAATGTGAGTTACATGAAACCCTGTCTCAACAACGAAAGTGACAGAAGAGCTGGATCGATGCAGCAGCAGTTAAGAGCACTGGCTGCTCTTTCAGAGGACCCTGGCTTGATTCACAGCACGTATGTGGCAGCTCAGAACTGTCTGTGACTCCATCTCCAGGGGATCCAGTGCCCTCTTCTGGCCTCCATGTACACAACATTCACATGGTGCACAGACATACATACAGGCAAAATGCCCATACAAATAAAATAAATAGGAATTAGTTTTAATGAGAGAGACATAGACAAGATACATAGGAAGACAAAGAGAGACAGGAAGGGAGAAAAACTTCCCTGCTTGGAATTTTTTCTGAGGTCTGTAGTAACATAATTCTACCATGGTTCCTATTATATTATATTGTAACTTTGGTTAACATTTGCCTTCTGTGATCATGAAGGCAGAAAATCATGATCATGTATCTCAAAATTCTCTCTCTCTCTCTCTCTCTCTCTCTCTCTCTCTCTCTCTCTCTCTCTCTCTCTCTCTCTCTCCCTCTCACACACACACACACACACACACACACACACACACACACACCCATACACACACAGAATGACAGACTGCATAATGATAAGACCAGTCTATATGCCAACATGGATTAAGGGAAATTTCACAAGGCTTCACTCCTAGATTTACAGGCAATCAATGGATGCTCTAAGAATCAGACTCCTCCAAGAATTAGCCCTGATGATAGTATACATGGATGAATTTCTCAAAACAATACTTAAGCTAAGAAAAAAATTCTATTGGTTCATGGAAATGGAAAATTCAAACATTATGCCGACTAAGCCCAGAGTTTCAAATGACCACCTGGCTTCCACGTGTCACTCTCCAGCTTAACATGTAACAAAACTGAGCCCCTTACAAGTTTCCAAAATCAACTCCTGCAGCTCCTGTGCCTCAGTGGTGGACAACCTGTCCTTCAGTCATCCAGGGCAAGATGCGGAAGTCACTTTCTCTCCAGGCTTCCCCACCATCTCTTAGGCAGCGCCTCACTCTCCTGGACCAGTCACCAACACATGCTGCAGGCAGCCTTCTTACTGCCTGTCTTTATCAGGCCGCATCATCATCATCATCGCATCATCTTTTAGATGACTAGCTTCGTGTCTGTCTCCCCATCCAACCTTGGTCTTTACTTGGACCAACAAAATATATTTCTTAGGCCCATTTACCTTTTCGCACCATATCTCCCATGGAATTTACACTTTTAAGGAGATTGGCTGGCCTTTTTTTAAAGCAGTTACATCACTTTTTTTTTTATGTAATTCTTAGATTGATGTGTATCTATCCTTTTGATCAGTAAGTACAGATAATCCATTGTTAAGAAAAAAAAGACTTACCAAAAACTTTGTCAGTTTAAATTCTAGGCATTCTCTGCAACTTATTTTATCAGCAGGGGTCACGCCCTGTGGAGACCAGTTTTTGTCTCTATTGTGTTGGGATTAAGGGCTGGCACCACCACCACCACCACCACCACCACCACCACCACCACCACCACCACCACCGCCCTGTTTAACTATTTCATCTCAATTTAGTCAAAATCTTTAGAAATCTCATCTGTCTGCCTTTCTCTCTGAACTTTTTTAGAGAGGGTAAGAAGTGTGACTATGACTAAGCCTACTGCAAACAAATTCATAAACACCAAAACAAAGCCAAAAGAGATCCAGGAGCCTTCTGCCATGGCGCCTTGGAGAGGGACCATAGCAGCTTTTATTTTATTATTTTTCTTAGCAATTAACTCCATTCCCTAGGTCAGTTTAGAAGATTGCCAGTCTCCTAGTTCCACGTCTCCAACCGGCCATGCGTATGTAGCCATCTTTGCTCTGGCCCATGGACGCTCTCTGGGAGCTATTCCCCCCTTTTAGACTATGACAAAATATGATTTTTTTAAGAGTGTGGATACCTGCCCCACTTCGAGTACCACTTGGCATCCGACAAGGACTTGAACCCTGGACCCTCCACAGCAGACACAGAAAGAGCTACCTGGTTTGTACCTACCTTTTGTCTATTGTCTGTCTTTCCCCTCTAGAATATAAATTCCTGTCTCTAATGGGAGATGCTGGTTATGTCCACGAAGAAATGATGGATGGCCAGGATTTCCCCCTTTGCTTGCATTGAGCTACATACATCACCTTGGCCCAAAATAGTAAAATTTTTGTCAAAAGAGCTCTTTCAGACAACTGCTGCATGTTTTCTCTCATGCATGGGACTTAAATTTTAAAACTATATATACACATAAATGTGTGTATTGAAATACAAATGCATATGTATATATGTGTGTATATGTATGTGTGTGTATACATGTGTATGTGTAGGTAACATAACTAGAAGCAGATCTTGAGGGACAAGAAAGAGATCAAGGGGAGGTGGAAAACAAGAGGATAATGGAGAAGATATAACGAAGCAGAACAGAATACTAACTGGGGAGTGGGGAAGGAACTAACTAGAAATGGGGGTGGAGCATGAAGGACCAGAGGGGGGAATTGCAAAGGATCACGTGTTAACATATGTGTAGAAGCTTGTCATGATGAAACCCACGGCTTGACACACTAAAGCAAACAACAACAGCAGGAACAATAGACCTTCTGCATTTTTCTGTGTTCTCTTTCAGTCGAGTTGGAGCTTGTCCTGGGGGCACATGTAGATACTGTTTCCCTTTAAGACTAGAGATCACATAATTCCACAGCCAACACCTAACTGGGAGCACCCAATTATAACCAAAATGGCCCAAAATATCCATTGTCAGGCAGAAGTTTCTCTCAGTGGATAAGCCTGTGTGCTGCTCTTGCCGAGGATTGGAGTGCAGTTTCAAGCACTCATTTTGGGGGCTTACATCTGCTAGTAACTCCAGTTCCTGGGATACAATGCTTCTGACCTAACATACACACACACACACACACACAATTTAAAAGTGACAAAATAAAACTTTAATAACATATCCAGCCTCTCTTGCTTAATAACAGAACCCCCATTTCTTCACTGACCATGGGAATAGCTCAGGCCAATAGTGTGTGAGTGAATGAGATGTGAGGCCACACCTGTACAGAGAAATGTGCGTGTTATTCTATGACCATTTCCCCTCCCACTGAGGAAATGAGCAGTGGAAACTCTGTGAGCCCCTAGAGGCCCATTTCACTGTGGGCTGTGATATGGAAAGTAACGTTCTATGCCCCATGAGTCATCATACATTGAAATGTCACTGTTACTGCTCTGATAGCCCAATTCATACAACAAAGACGTGGAACGTCTTCCTTGGCACTGAACACTAGAGGAGCCAAGTATACCAAGGGCTATGAGAAGGGAAATGCCCCAGGTGCCAGGTCCCAATCTGCTACAATTGTCTCAGATGGTGAGAATTCTGCTAACTGACTTTGTCACATGGGGACCTTCTTACTTTGTGCAGGGGTGGAGTTGGGGGTGGAGCCAGGGGCATAGGAGGTATAACCAGGTTCTCACTGGTGCAGTAAAGAAAACACAGTATGTTCTAAATTAGTTCCTACAAATGAATATATGAAAATAAAGTTCATCTTTGAGAGTTAGATAGATGATAGATAGCTAAACAGATGATAGATACATGATAGTTAAATAGATAAATGATAGATTAGATAGAAGATAGATAGATACATAGACTAGACAGGCAGACAGATATAGAAAAAATACAAGAAAAATTGGGTCTTTTTCTGATGTATCTCTGTTCATTTGAAACCTCTGCAGCCCTACTTCTCTGCACCCTCCCCACACACATTATCATCACTCTGCAAAAGGTCACTCCTCAAGGAAGGGATCATCACCAAGTGAGAGTGGAGACAGCGCAGCCGCAGCCCCCCTCGCACCAATCAGTGCCGCCTGCTAACCCTTCATCAGCACCTCGGTCAATATTTCATCTCGAAGCTAAAATTAAGTCGTCACCCCTCCTGCAGGCAGTGCTACTCCTTGAAGTAAAAAAAAAATTTTTTTTACATGAGGTTAGCGGAGGATCACTTAGCATCTGAAATCACTTCCCCCTGTGACCTTGAGCTTTTAGTGCCCAAGAGCCAAAATAAAATCTCTGGCTCAAGATTTATGAATAAATAATTAACCATAAAAAAAAAAATAAAAGCAGCCCTTAAAAAAGAAAGCAGGACTTTTTCCATTGGCGGCCAAGGTTTCTTTTGTAGGTGTTACTCTCTCTTTCCTGCACCAAATGTTTGGGAGACAAATACAAACAAAACAAAAAATATCAAGCTTGGGAGCCAAGAAGAGACGGTTGCTCCCCTCTTCTGTGGGTCTTCCAGGATCTTCAGAATGGGCATCAGTCTCTCTCTCTCTCTTTCTCTCTTTCTCTCTCTCTCTCTCTCTCTCTCTCTCTCTCTCTCTCTCTCTCTCTCACACACACACACACACACACACACATGCACACACACTCACATGCACACCACCCCCCACCATCACCAGATCTGTCCCTCTCACCCACAACACCCTTTCCAAGCAGAGCCTGAGTGGGCTTTTGTGATGGTTGAGCTGCCAGCCACACTGTTTTCCTCACAGGAGGTAGAAGAGTCTGAATCCAATGGAGACCACTCTGGGATCACTGCATGTCCCCACTGCCAGATGTCCCACTTTTGGCAGGGTGGGCCCTCTGAGATCAGCTCACACACTGAAACAAAGGCCTCGGAGGCTTGAGGAAAGTGAGAGCAGTACAAGGGCACTTGCTCTCGCAGACAGCCTGGGACTTGTTTCAGGCATCCACTGTGTGGCCCACAACCATCTACAACTCCAGCTTCAGGGAACCCAGGGCCTTCCTCTGACTTGTCCAGGCACCAGACACACATGCGCAGCACAGACATACATGTAACACACATAAAATAAATAAATTTTTTAAATGTTTAAATAATAATGACCTTAGGGAACACCTTAACCCTCTTCTCCACAAACTGCAGGGGGGGAAATTATATATAGCCAATTCCTCTTCAATAGGAAACTCAGTGTTTTGAGGAACCTGGACCACAGTGTGGGTCCTCAGCTCTGCCTGTTGTAAGCCCTTTGAAGAACTGCACATACCTTTCACGCCATTCCGATTCTACAAAGAAAACACCCCAGTGTGTATAGAGGAAGCAAAGAAGGCCCAGCGTTGCTGCCACCCAGTGAGAGGAAGACGTGGCAAGGAGCCAGGCACCTCCTGCACCCCTCTGAGAGACTACAAGTCATGAGCAAATATGAAAAGCCCTCGAGCTCCTAGACCTGAAAACTCTTATTTTCCCAGCTCCTATTACTTTTCCTTAATCATCGTAATTGTCGGCTCCGTGTACCTCCCTGGTAACTCATTTCTAACATATATTTTCTGCAGAAAGACAACACATTAAGTAACACTAAAGCTCAGTGGGCCCTCCCCAGCCTGAACCGGGCTCCCTCTCAGGTGGGGTGGGGAAATACAGACTGCAGGAGATCTCATGTCTGCCGATTAAAGATGTCAGAACCACTCTTCACACAAAAGGATGCTGATTTTCTCAGTGCTCTGTGACGCATGCCTGACAAGTAATGGTTTGAGGGATTTCAGTTCGTCAGGGTGGTGGCGGTGGCTCCCTGTCCAGGCAGCAGGAATACAAGGTGAGGCCCTTCATATCCTGCAAGAGCAGGAACCAGAGTCGAGGCATGTGAGTTCACAGGCTTGACCCAAATAGCTCACCTGGCCCCGGCAAGGCCGTACCCACCAAAGGCTCAGCTTCAAACCATCTGGGGACCTGAAGTGTTTGAATATATGAGCACAGTTCAAAGTGAAGCCATAACAGAAGTCAAAGGCAATCCTTTACGTCATCCACCCTGGGACTCAGAAATAAGGCTCACTTTAAGGGGAACTTCTCCAACGCCTCGGTAGCTACTCAAGAAATCCACCTTCAGGATTTCAGGACTCAGAGCTGGAGAGATGACTCAGCAGTTAGGAGTGCTGGCTGCTCTTCCAGGGGGTCCAAGAGTGGTTCCCAGCACTCACAGCACTCACAACCACCTTAAATCCAACTCCAGAAGATCCAATGACATCATCTGGTATCCTTGGGCACTCACTCACAGGTACACACACACACACACACACACACACACACACACACACACACACACACACACACACACCCCACAAATCTTTTTTAATGAAGGAGTCTAGGACTCCCAAAATTTCTTCACTCCTCAGGGAGCCTTTGGTAAATTTACGTCTCCATCATAGCCCCTAACAATAAATTCCCACCCGAAGTAATTTTATGACACAGTAAAACAACTTTGTAAATCCTGTGTGGATGCCAACAGCTGCTCAACATACTGCTCACTCCTGTCCCGATACTGCCCAAACAAACTCAGCCCTGCTAATCACCTACCTTATTTATATGTCAGAATTTTTTTATTCTTGCCCTAGATGCCTTAAGCAGCACAATTTCAACATAATTAGGACATAATTAACAACAAACATTTAAAGTATAAAATTTGATGTTTTAACAAGTGTAAAACCAACATGACACTGTCTACAATCAATAAACAGAGAGCTGAGGTGACAGATCAGAAGCCAGCTCTAACTTCCCAGCTGCTCAAACTGAAGAAGCCAGAAAACAGCTTCTTAGCAAGGTGGGAGACTGAGGAGAAACACTGAATTTTAATATTGGGTAGAGACGTGGAGAGATCAAATACACTGGTTACTGCAACAGAAGATGGAAAATAGTACAACTGCTGAACCCGCAGTGGCCTAGCTCCTTCAGTTGTTAACCTGATACAAACTACAAATCGCCTGAGAAGAGACTGATGGATTGTCTACAGCAGGCAAGCCTGTGGGCATGCCTGTTGTCTGAATTGCCTTAATTGATGTGAGCAGACCCACCATGGGTAGCGCCATTCCCTGGGCAGGGGATCATGGACTGTGTAAGAGTAAAAAAATAAAGAGCTGAACACAAGCAAGTGAGCATGCATTCATTCCTGCCCTTGACTGCAGGAGTGACATGAGGAGCTGTTTAAAGTCACTACCTTGATTTGTCCACAATTATGGACTCTAACCTGAAATGTATGCTTTACTAAACCTTTTTCTTCCCTAAGTTGCTTTTTGACAAGGTATTCCATCACGGCAAGAGAAATGAAACTAGGACATCTGTCGTGAGGAAATATTGGCATGGGAAAGTATGTCAAGAGTATGCTGGACACTCGTTTCTCTTTCTACACCGTGCTGGGTATAGAGTGTGGCATTTTGGATATGTTGTACAGATGCTCTGCCACTGCGCTATGTATACTCCCAGATCAGCTGAGCATCACACAGCTGGAGCTATGCTCCCAGATCAGCTAAGAATCACACAGCTGGAGCTCTGCATGCAACCTACCCTGCTCAAACTCCAGAGGGTGCTTTAACTCAGAGAAGAGATGAGTTCTGGTTTTGGTTTAGGTTTTAAAGGCCAATGACTGAGATGAGCATAAAGACCAGTGCCTGAACATCCACAAGAAAGGAAACAGCAAAAGGACTGTGGACATCAGACCAGTGAGGACCACGGCATGGGTTGCTCCCATGCTCCTTCAGACTAGAGGAGCAATCACAGAGGGCCACTCCATGCATCACTGCTTACAATGCATTGGCTGATCTACTGACAAACCCCACTGCCATGAGCCCTACAGAGAAAACAGCATCTTCCAGTTCTGATACAGCGTGGAGTGTATCGAAATAAACTTGACCTTGTCAAAGCAACAAGCAAATCACATCATAAAATCCAACTGGAAATATATGCAGTGTTCCCCAGTCTGATATCCCAGCCCCACCATCAAGACAAAGCTTTTCTGTACAAAGATCCTTACATATAAGCTAAGAGAATATCCATCTCCATTCAGGGGTGAGTCTCAGTACAAAAACACACACAACATCTCCAAATTGGGCACCATGACTACCCAAAAACTCTAATTCTCCAAAGATCATGAAATTGATGAAATGTCAGATAAAGCAGTTTTAAAAATGGCTTAAAAATGACTTCTGGTGGGAAGACTGTGAGAGCCAGGGGATAGGGAAGATGCTGAGAAACCTCTTCTAGGCATGACAGGACCATTGTACACATGACTCACGGCAGCCATGGTCGCCTGCCCGTGACTTGCACCAGACCAAGCCAGTCCTCATCCAACAAGGATGAGGGAGGGGCACCTCATAACTGATGCACTGAAGAAATCAGGTGTCTTTTCTTAATATATCTGTCAACAAGGAAGGAATCACAGCATATTTTCATTCCTTGGGAAAATTACATAGAATTGGGTTATTTTCTGTGGCCACATATAGCATACTTTTTCCTTATTAATAATAATTTTGTATTTCAAGAAACCATATCCATGCATGTGACCCCAGTTCCATAGCAATACTACCCAAGGATTTTGTTAAATAACACTGGGACTAATTGGGCTATTTCAAAGAGGAACCACTTGAACTCAATGCAGCTCTCTTACCCCACAATGCATATTGGCACTTGAATTCCTTGTCTCTGAGTTTAATTGATCAGCTCTGCTTTAAAGAAAATGATGCCACTCTCATTTTTTTTTTCCTCTAGTACTTGGTTGAAAAAGCCATTCAGGGAAGAGTAGAGGCAGTGAACTTTTAAAACATAAACGAGAATTTCACAAAACAACCCAATAAAATCTCCAGGTGCCACTCCATCCAACCCCCAGCTGCTTAACAGTAAGTTCTCTTCCTCCAAAACAGCAATGGCCACTGCAAAACTGCTACCAGCCCCTTGCAATGATTATAGGGAGTTTCCACTTCCTAGGTAGCCATGGTTCTGCCCGAGAAGGTGGGGGGCTGCTCTTGGAGTTCTGGGTCTCATCAATAAAAGAACTTAAGAACTAACTCAAAGGGAAATTTGGGGATAATTTTGTAAGAATTTACAAGGAAACCACAGAGGATGCAAGCTGTGGATCTCAGCAGTTGCCCAGAGGACAGAGATGGAGAGGAAACGGATGCCGTTCTTCATGGGGACTCATTGACCACCCACATGACAGAAAACAGATGCCTTCAGAGCAAGTGTGAAGAATGCAAAGTACAGAAGAGAGTACGTGCAGGCTCTGGCAGCATCTGAAATAAATAGAAAGAAAGGAAAAAGGGAAGGTTATGTCTTCCTGCATCAGAATTCAGAAAGGCATGCAGACCTAACAGAGCCCCGAGGCAGCTCCTCGGTGCCTGTCCATACAACGGGGAGTCAGAGGAGGAAAAGTCCTTTAGCTCAACAAGGGGATGGTTACTCCTCCCATCTCTTCAGCAGACACAGAGGGTAAGAAGGGTGGGGTGGTGGGGGGAGGGAGAGGGGAGTCACTTTCTGAGGGGTAATGTTAGGTTCACCCTGGCCAGAGGTAGATTCTCTAGAGCAAAAGGAAATAGCTCTCCCTTAACGGACCTCCATGGAGCTATGATCAAAGCTACTGTAACACTGATGTTGGATTTTAGCCCATAAGAACATGAACATGTCCTGACCATAGAATCTAGCACATATGGGCCTGATGGGACATCATGTAGAAATAGTAGCTAATTCATGTGCTTCCTTATGGTTCACTCTATACCAGTGGTTCTTAGCCCTCCTAAGGCTGTGACCATTTAATACAGTTCCTCATGTTGGGGTGACCCCCCCAACCGTTAGATTGTTTTGTCGCCACTTAATAACTGTAATTTTGCTACTGTTATAAATCACGGTGTAAATGTGTGATGTTCAGGATATCTGATATGCAACCTCAAAGGGGTCACGACCCACAAGCTGGGAATCATTCTGTGCCACCTGTTCCTTTGACCAACACCCACAGCAGGGCATCACAGCTGTGGTCACTGAGATGGAACTGTGCTCTCTCTGTGTGTGCTGCCAGGAGACAAGCAGTCAGCAGTCAGCAGTCAGCAGTCAGCCCTCAATCACATGGGATTTGCACAGTCTGAAGGACTGTGTTGAATAGTAATACAAAGCAGACTTGTACCGCACTGACCTGCTAGGAAAAGCAGCTGAGAGAGAATTTCTGGAGCTACTGTTTCACAGGCTCGTTAGATCTAGTCAACACACCTTCACAAAGTACACGCACCATGAGAAAACTGAAAATACATCACTTCTCTCTCAGACGCCCGTCTTCCACAAACTCCACCTCCCCCCTGCCCCCCCCCCCCCTTTTAAAATCATACAATGTGTTAGTTTCATTCGCTCTGCTTGTCTGACACCTGTGCTGGACACACGATCCTCCTTCTCAGGCAGGGGCAGGGACCAGTAATCGTGGTTGTTCAGGAAGAATTTTTAATTTAGGCTGGTGAAGTCACACTTCAGTCCAATAGGAGCTCTGAGTGACAGATCACAGCAAGGTCTCACAGTCAGTCTTTAGAATGTATGTCCAGTACACTGTCAGTTTTGATAAAGCTGTGATAAGGCTTTGAGCAGAAAAAAAAAAACAAAAACAAAAACAAGAAAACACTTGTGCTTGTATGCTCTATAGCCTTAATTTGTTCAAGAAAACCTCCAGCGGATGCTATGAGGAAGGCTAGACTTTCACTCTTTAATATTTTGATAGCATTTTAAAATGGCAGCGAATTTGCTCCTCTGGACCCCAGCAGGAAAGAAGGCAGCAGAGCATGAATACGCATGCGCGCTGGTCTCCACCAGCATCCCGGGCAGTCCAGAAGGATCTTCTTCTGTTCAATAGAAATTCCTCTCACGAGTGTCCATTCTTATCTTAATGTTCTCCATATCCCGTTGCCAAGGAGGCCTCTGGGGGATTCTAACCACACAGCACACTAAAGTGATGTAAATAATGACGACGACGATGACGACGACGACGACGATAAAGGGATCTCTAAAAATCACTTTAACTGTTTGATAAAATGCAACAAATCTTAAAATCGACGTCAACTTTGAAATGAAGAGGCTCCAAGAGGAAAGAATCAAAAAGAGAGGCTCAAAAAACCCTTCACGTTTACGTCCTTCTCTTTTTTGCTTACCGAACACTTTCAGAGCATCCTTAGCTAAATCCTCCTTGATTTACAGTGTATCCCATTGACTACACCCACCCAATATCTTAAGTCAGAATACACTGAGTTCACCTAACTACCAAACACTGTGGCTTACCCCGCCGTAATTCTGAAGTATGGAAACCTAGCATTAGCCTAGAGTTGTACAAAATCATCTATGGGAAGCCTAGTGGGTGGATGGGTATGTGCACAGTGTGTACACACGCACACACACACACACACACACACACACACACACACACACATGTGAATGTGTATACATGTGTATGTGCCTTTACATATGTGTGTGGGTATATGTGGAGACTAAGTTTTGGGTTTTCTTTTTTATAAAGGGCCTGTTGGCCCCGCGCTTGCAGAGTTTGCTAAGTTAGTGGCCAGTGGTCCTCAAAAATCTGTCTGTCTGCCTCTCCCGTGCAGGTAAGTGTGCAGCACCGTGCTCGGCTATTTTCCTTGGGTTGGGTTCTGAAGGATCAAACTCGGGCCTCCAAGATTGGATTTTTATCACTGAACTGACACTCTGCTCTCTAGGCCTGTCTTAAAGTATCACATCTTTAATGAAATGTATTAAAAGGTGTGGAAACACAGTACACAGTTATTGTCTCTTTTTTTTTTAAGATTTATTTATTTATTGTTATGTATACAGTGCTCTGCTTGCATGTACACCTGCAGGCCAGTAGAGGGCATCAGATCCCAGTATAGATGGGTGTGAGCCACCATGTGGTTGCTGGGAATTGAACTCAGGACCTCTGGAAGAGCAGTCAGTGCTCTTAACCTCTGAGCCAACTCTCCAGCTCCACTGTTATTATCTCTTAGAATTGTGTGGCTGAGAGGCAGCTCTTACTCCTGGCTGCTTCTCGGCATCACAAGAGGATCCCACATTTAATGCCTTTCTGTGGGTGCAGCGCCATCAAATCTATTGCAAAGACCGGAGCACACAGCCAAGAGCAGCATGGAGTCTCCATACACACCTTTTCACTTAACACAGCCATGTTCAGGATGGCTCCGCTGATACCAGGCTCCCCATTATTAAGTAATGAATTTTGTCATTTATGCAATAATTATGCATTCACTGGTGAAAAGAAAGACAAATAAATAGGGAGAGATACTTTCACACTCTCTGCACCATGGGTTCTTCACCCATAGAGCCCACCCACCATATGTAAAAGTTATTTGAAAAAATCCGTATGCACTAAACATACAGACTTTTTTCTTATTATTATTCCCTGAACATAATAACTATTTACACAATATTTACAATAGGTTCATCATTGTAAGCAACTTACAGATACTTTAAAGTATATGAGAAATATGTATAAAAATGTCAAAACACAAAGGCATTTACACAAAGAACCTCAGTGACCTCAAATGTTAGTATCCACAGGGAATCTCAGCCAGAGAACACTACTATCATTTTCTTGTGCACATATTTTGTAATAAAAGTAAGATCAGGCTAAGTCATAATGCACCAAAATGTTACCAGCCCTTGGGAGGCTAAGGACCATGCCTCATGAGTTCAGCTCTAGCCTGGGCTACATAATACCATGCCTTGAAGAAAAAGATCAAATTGCATTATTCTTTTTGGCCTGTTTTTTTTTTCCCCACTTGATCAGCCATGCATGAATTCAAGTTGTTTTCATACGATCATTGCTGCAGTTGAATTCTATGTATCCATGTAGACATGCTATATTTCATCCACCCCCTATTTCTAGAAATGTGTTTTCAAGTTCTTTCTTTTTTTCTTTCTCCCTCTCTCTTCCTTGCCTTCTCAGGTCTTTGTTGTTGTTTTATTTTCTTTATCAATTTAGTTTGGGTTTTTGTGATGGGTTTTGGCTTGGTTTTTGGTTTTCTTGTTATTTCTGGTGTGTGTGTGTGCATGTGTGTGTACGTGCACAGGTGAGTATATATGTGTAATGCCTGTGTGTAGAAGCCAGGGGGCAATGTTTTCCACCCACTTGGAAAAAGGGTCTTCTACTGAGCTCGGAGCTCACCAATTCAGCTAGGCTGGTTGACCAGAAAGTTCCCAAGATGCTCCTGTCTCTGGCTTCCCAGGGCTGGCAATGCAGGTGTGCACACCACCACACTTGGACTTTTCACGTGGAAGCTGGGAGCCGAACTCAGACTCTCATGTTTGCACAGATGCACCCTCACTGCTGAGCTAGCTCTCCAGGACCCCAGAACACTATTTCTTAGATGATCCAAAACTCCTAAATAAATGCTATAATTTGAAAAGTGTTGCTCAAGCACATAAATCACAGATCCCATACTGTAGGACAACATTTCTGTTGAATCTGTTGTATGGTAAAAATCCAGCTGAATCTGAGTAATTGTGTTATATACATGATAGTCCATTGTCTACTGAATTCACTCAAGATCAAATAATAGCAGAGCATAATTCTAGGGTGTTTATGTCACCGGTAAAGATACTATAGTCTGATATGTGACACTGAATGCTATATAAAATGTTTGAAGACTTTAAAGAAGAATTTCTATCTTAACTTCGACTATGAGCCCAATCACATAAAAATATTTCTATCTACAAATCAAATTCTCTCAAGCTAAGAATAAACAACTCTGCTACTTCTTGTAACAGTGTTTCCTATAGCAGACCAGATCTACTTCTCATTGCAGTGACCTGTGGAGTCCCATTAAGATTAAACTACATGAAGGTGAGTTCTGGGTGCTCCGACTGTCAGTGCTAGGATGGAAAGAGGTATGAATGACTCTTCTCGCAGAGAAAGGAAAATGTAAGACGCCCTTCCACGAGGCATTTGAGCATCTTTCTCCTATTTCCCTCTGTGAAGCTCCATCAACAAACTTGAAATGCACACCATTCAGCAGGCAGCATCACCTTTGTGGGCCTTCCTAGTGCTCATCTGCTCAACACTAAACACAGTGAGACATTCCTTTGTCTCTGCATCAGACACTGACTGAGGATCCAGGCCTGGGGGGCGGGGGAAGGAATTCATTATTTTTATAGAAGAAAGAATTATAACCTGGTGTTCTATTGTAGCCAAATATTTGAATTGCAGGTATTAACTTTTTTTTATCAATTCTGCTATAAACCAATCCTCAACATTAATAAATCAGTGATGTGTAATCTATTTTCTTTTTTCCAAATGACTTAAAATTACAAAAAAAAAAAAAAAACAAAACTATGGCTGATGAATTAACAAGGCATTATTTCTATAGCTAGTTAAGCCAAAGGTGATTATGATATCTTTTGTATGAAATTATGACTTGCATCTCCCAGAAGAACAAGCCAGACCACGTGGGCCCCTGGACAAGGAGGCCAGTGTTGAGTTTGGATCTCAGTAAACAGACTGAATCCACCTGCTGAGGCTCAAAGAGATGAACAACCTAGAGTCTCCATTAAATTCCATGCCTACATTAGAGGCCAAGATCTCTGCTCCAAAGGCCACAGCCCTAAGACACCACTGGCCAGAGCTGCTGCTGTCACCCAGCCACTCCAGTCCACACCAGCATAAGAGCAGGGACCCAGTGACACAACTGTGAAATGAGTTTGTGGGTCACCGTTTCCTCAGAAGGAAATCAACAGGCCCAATCAATATTCTGTATTTGCATTTTCCCAGACTCAGAGCTCGCTTGTCACCATTATTCATAGTTTGTCATGTCAGACTCCACAGTCAGGGACAATGACCATGGCATGAATAGCAATAGGAAGGAAGCCAACGGTAGAGTCTGCAAATGTCTCCATGTAGCTGACATTGCTGATTGTAGGTGTGACTCTAGCCAGGCCCAGTAGCACACACCTGTAACCTCAGTACTCGAAAGGCAGAGGCAGGAGAAGGAAGCGTTCAAGGTCATCAGAGAGATGATATGGAAATATTTTGTCTCAAGATGAAACAAAAACAAAAAACAAAATCCCTATATATGATAGTTTAATAACCATCAAGTAAGTCAGCAAAAATTGAGGTTAGACATGTTTGGCACACTTACAAACAACTTCCATCCTGACTTTTAAAATTCACTGGATATGGGAGGTGTGGAAGGAAAGGCAGAAATTACATAATTACATTTTTTTTTTAATTAGGGAAAACACCCTGTATGAAATTCTCAAAGAATTAATAAAATTATTACCTTAAAAATTAAAAATAAAATAAAATAAAATAAAAATTTTTTAAATCCATTGTACCTACTGGGACCTTCCACTCACTGATGCCTAGAACTGACCCACTGTAGTTTGGATGAATTTGTCCCCCAATCATGTGCTGAAATTGTGGTCCTTAGTATGTCTCTGCTGAGAGACAATGGAAGCCAGTGGGAAGCTACCCTCCCACATTGGGATGTCACCTGTAAAAGAGGTTCATGCAGTGATTTCAGGGCAGGAGAGCAAGGTCTTATGAAAAGAACAACCCTACCCCCCCCCCCCCAGATTCCTCAGACCCTGGTTTGCCTTGTGATGGCTCATCCCCTTCTACACATGCTGCTACTATGATGTCGTCACCATGCTGTGGTCAGTATGTCATGATAGAGCTTAACAGTCCCTCACCAGACACTGAACAAAACTACCAGCCAAATAAACTTCTTTTCTGTATGCAACATCCAGCCTCAGGTATTTTGTTATCAGAATTCTACCATGCCAACATCTGGCCCTAGTACCTAAACCTGAGAGTCTCTGTGAACAGCCCAAGATTCCTTTTTTTTTTTTTTTTTAATTTTGTTTTATTTAGTTATCTATTTATTTCCTTTACATCCCGACCATAGTTTCCCCTCCGTCCTCTCCTCCAAGTCCTTCCCCCCCAACCTCGACGCAATCCACTGCTCCTCCCATGGATAACAACACACTTTGGCATATTAACATGCAGTGAGACTAGGCGCATCTTCTCCTATTAAGGCTAGACAAGGCAGCCCAGGAGCAGGAAAGGGATGCAAAGGCAGGTGACAAGGTCACAGACAGCCTCTGCTCCTGCTGTTAGGGGTCCCACATGAAGACCAAGCTGCACAACTGTTACACATGTGCAGAGAGCCTAGGTCAGTCCCACGTATGTTCCCTGGATACGGCCCAAGATTCTGATCTCACTTCCTTCTCAATCTCAAATCTTCTCAGAAAATAAACTTCTTCTTACAAATACAAAACTTCTTCTTACAAATATCTTCATCTTCTCTGTACCTGAGTCAATGCTGTCTTCCACTCTATGAAGTAGACACCCCACCACAGAGTTCTAACACCCCCTCCAGAATCCCAGACTGCAGTTGCTCATACCTAAATGGGTATTGGATCTCTGAATACCCCCTCCCCGCAAGATACAGCAGGCTTAACTATGTTCTATCTTAGCTTCTTTTCTCTTTATCCTAAAGAGATTCATTTCCTATGTTAGTGTCTAGAACTCTTATCCTACTTAGACGCTAACAGGTGAACTTGGACTGTTGTTGGCGCTGACAAAAGACATGAGGTTCTAGATCACAGGAAAAGTTATCACTCCTGCTCACCCAACAGAATGAGCTAATGTTTGTATTTGTGTCCCTCACCTCTATTCCAACGGAAGTAACCTGAAGCCACCTGCCTTCTCTACAGCAAGCCTGCGCTAGCTTCAAAGACAGTCATTACTTCATTTTTCATGGCCAAACCTTGCATTCTGGAAAGTTCCATCCAGTACATATAAGCACACTCAGGGCCCAGGGAAGACTGCTTCATCCAACAATGACTACCAAATATTGGCAGAAGGACTCAGCCGTCTCTAAAACACAAGCTCCTGTTAGATTTCAGATGTTGGAAAAACATTGAGGTTGCTTGGGTTTTATCAACAGAAAATCGCTGGACAGCTCATGAAAAGGGATACATGCACTAATGGTGATACATGTAGAACATTAGTCTTATAGTAAATGAAATATGACTTTGCACTGGTTTTTTTTTAAGCTATTCTTAGCAGTTTTGAGTCTTAATTTTGTACTTCTTCTAAGTGACTTCTTGGATTCCCTCTTCCCAGCTTGTCTCCATCATTGAGTCTCTGGACTGGTATTCAGGTTCCTCATTGCACTCAAGTATTTTCATCCTTATCTCATCCTAGAAGATAAAACACTTTCCCCTAGGGACCCCTGACATAATCAGAGGGGCATGTACAAGTTGCCTGTCCATACTCCAGCTCTCAGCTCCAGGTTCCTGTCCACAATTTGTTAGGAAGAAACAATGATGCTTTGGAGGCTGGGAGATGGCTTGGGGGGGGGAGGGGGGGAGGGGAAGCACCTCTGCACAATCATAAGAAACTGGGTTTAATTACTGGGCAAGGTAACACAAATACACAATCCTGATGCTCTGATAGCGAAATGGGAGGTGGAGGCAGGAGATCCCTGGAAACCACAGGCCAGCTAGCCCTGTCGGTATCCATCCTAGCAAATAAGAGGCCCTGGCATAAACAAGGTGAAAGGTGACATCTGAGGTTGCACTCTCATTTATACACACACACACACACACACACAGAGAGAGAGAGAGAGAGAGAGAGAGAGAGAGAGAGAGAGAGAGAGATATTGAGATTTATGTATGTATGTATATATATACTTTGTACATATATATAGAGAGAGATTCTTTTATCAGCTATACTAAGGATTATTAGCAAGACTGACTGTCATCATTTTTTTCTTTCTTTTCATCAATTATAATGATGGCTTGTCATCTATATTAAACCATTCACTGAGTGGTATCTGGGGATCAATCAGATTACCTGAGTAATTAATGTATGTTATCTTACTTAGCCCTCACAACCCTTCAATGCATTTCTATAGGTACCACTATTCGAACCATCTTACAGATGAAGAACAGTTCACAGGAGTTCATCCAAACCAGCGTTAAGTGGTATAAAAAGACAACAAACCGGGCATCTTGATCCCGAAATTGACACTTACAGCTTCTCACTATTGCATCTTCCTAGTCATGCAGACATCGCTTCCCCTTCCTGTGCATTGCTTGGGATCAATAATTTTTCCAGTACCGTGCTTATATAATTTTCACAAGAATGTGTCTTTCCCAAACTAATATTGAAATAAATATAAGCAGATTGCGAGTACATGATACAAGGGAAGAATCTTGAAATCAGAAAGAGAAAAACAGCACATGACAAGCAGGGGGACCCTTGAGAAGACTAACAGATTTCTCAGGAGCCATACTGGAGGTACAGGCTGACAAGATGTCTCTCTCAGTGGTGATAAGCTCCTGCCTCTCAACCTGAGGACCTGAGTCAGATCCGCAGAACCCATCGGAGAAGGACACGGCGGGCTTCCCAAAGGTGCAATAGTTCTGTCGTGTTTTAAATACATTTACTTCATCCTGAAAAAAAAACCTTAAAAGGTGGTGACATTGGTAAACTCTCTGCTGGGGATATTTTGCTACAAAGGGGGCAGGGAAATACTTCCATGAGAAACACCCTATGTCCCACAGGAAGCTTCTGGATTCTCCATGTCATATTTCCACTCTGTGATTAATAGTCACTTTGAGATGAAATGAACAGAGCCACTACACTGATAGGTCCCCTTCATTCTGAGCTGTGACATAGAGAGAGCTGGGGTTATCACTGCTATCCTTATCCGCTTCTCTCTGGCAACCTTTTGACAGAGTTTGTCATTTAGAGGTCCCAGGCAATAACAAATATACCTAACGCCATCAGAGCCAACAGGCTTCTGTCAGGAGCTACCTACCTGACAGATCCTCTGGATGCACATGACAAGGGGCAATCTGCCTCACTAGAAAATACGCAACATCCTCTGTACTCTCCACCATTGCTTACCCCATCCAATTAATGCAGCCTTGGTCCTAGAGGGCACAGCTTGGAGAAGAAGGCTTGCATTAAACAAATGATTTCCTGAATAGCCATGTAATTACTGCTCTCATAAATGCTTCAAGAAGGATTACAGGGTATGTTACAATCACTCAACTCCAGGACTTACCATCCCCAGTATGTCTCGCGGAGACTCAGAGGGATCTTTCTGATAAAGAGGTGTTTTCCTGATTGTTTTTATTGTCAAGAGGATACAACCAAGGCAGGAACCTGGGGAGAGTGAGTCTCAACTGAGGGATGGCCAGATCAGATTGGCCTGTGGCTATTTTTGTGAGGAATGGCCTTGATTGTTGATTGATGTGTGAGCCTCTTTCCAGTACTACCCATGGGCAAGACATGTGGTCCCAAGTTGTGTAAGAAAGCTGGTTGAGCATGAGCCAAAGAGAACAAGTCAGTTAGCAGCATCCTTCATGGTTTCTTCTGCTTCAGGTTCCTGCCTTCAGTTCCTGCCCTGACTCTCTCAGTGATGGAATGTGACCTGGAAGTATAAGCAGAAATAAACCCTTTGTTCCCCTATAATAAAGCACACCAGATAACGCAATTATAAAGAGAAAAGGGTATTTGGGGCTCATTTTTTTCTCCATATCTGTGATTAACTGATTGTCTTAGCCAATGTCCTATTGCTGTGAAGAGAC
The DNA here is from genome assembly GCF_903995435.1 of Acomys russatus. Lineage (NCBI taxonomy): Eukaryota > Metazoa > Chordata > Mammalia > Rodentia > Muridae > Acomys > Acomys russatus. The sequence goes on along the minus strand of NC_067142.1, from coordinate 77,914,782 downwards.
ACCATGACCACAGCAACTCTTTTTTTTTTTTCCTTCTTTTTTTTTCTAAATTAATTTTATTAATTTATTCATATTACATCTCGATTGTTAGCCCTTCCCCTGTTTCCTCCCATTCTTCCCTCCCTCCCACTTCTCCCCTTCTCCCCTCCCCTATGTCTGTGATTGAGGGAGAACTCCTCCCCCTATATATGCTCTTAGAATATCAAGTCTCTTCTTGGTAACTTGCTATCCTTCCTCTGAGTGCCACCAGGTCTCCCCATCCAGGGGACGTGGTCAGAAAAGGGGCACCAGAGTTCATGTGAGAGTCAGATCTCACTCTCCACTCAACGGTGGAGAATATTCTGTTTGTTGGCTAGGTCTTGGTAGGGTTTCGAAGCTTACTGCCTGTATTCTCCTTGGCTGGTGCCTTAGTTTGAAGAGGACCCCAGGATCCAGATCTGCCTGTCATAAAGTTCTTCTTGTAGGTTTCCAGGACCCTGTGGTCCTACTATTTCCCCTTTCTTCCATGCTACTCTCGCCTAAACTCTCAATAGGATGTCCTCTCCTCTGACCCACTTTCTTGGTAAGTAAAGATTTTCATGGTACGTATCCCTTGGACTAGTGTTTTGATATAAGTGAGTATATACCATTTGTCTCTTTTTGCTTCTGGGTGAACTCACTCATTATGATAATTTCTAGATCAATCCATTTGTCCACAAATTTCGGGAATTCCTCGTTTTTAATAGCTGAGTAGTATTCCATAGTGTAAATATACCACAGTTTCTTAGTCCATTCTTCTACTGAGGGATACTTAGGCTGTTTCCACGTTCTGGCTATTATGTATAAAGCAGCTATGAACATGGTTGAGCATATGTCCCTGTTGTGTGGTAGGGCATTTTCTGGGTATATTCCAAGGAGTGGGATGGCTGGGTCTTGAGGAAGCCCTATTCCCATTTTTCTGAGAAAGTGCCAGATAGTGTTCCAAAGTGGTTGTACTAGTTTGCATTCCCACCAGCAATGAAAGAGTGTTCCTCTCTCTCCACATCCTCACCAACATGGACCACAGCAACTCTTATAACGGCAACCGTTTAATTGGGGCTAGCTTAAAGTTCAGAGCTTTAGTCCATAGTCATCATGGTAGGAAGCATGGCGGCATGCATTGGCTGGGGAGGTAGCCATTGGCTGGGGAGGTAGCCAAGAGCTCTGCATCTGGATCAGCAGACAACAGGAGGAAAGAATGAGCCAATGGGCCTGGCTTGGGCTTCTGAAACCTCAAAGCCCACCCCTACTGAAACACTTCCTCAGCAAAGCCACAGCTCCCAACTATGCTACTCATTATGAGCCTATAGGGGCTATTTCCATTCCAATCATGGGACACTAGTCCTGTTGCTTGAGGCTTGTGTCAACACAATATCATTACAGAATACACGTAGAACAAAATGGCTTAACTTATGACCTGGAAGTGAACAACAGTGGATAGCCCCACAATCCCCTTTGAGGGCATATTTCAAGTAACCTAAAGACTTCCCATAACGTCCTTCCCTCAGAGGTTCTCTCACTCCCTAACAACACCACCCTGGGGAGCAAGCCTGAAATGCATGGACCCTTGGGGACATTCAGCATCTAAACTATACCTGTCTCCCTGCATCCTGAGCTTCATGGTCTCAGGGATGCAGCTTTTGTGGTGAGGACTCCACTGCTAGATGTGTAGGACAAACAAAGATGGGTATGGGAAGCTCCCCGTACATTGCAAACTTCTTTGGAAGCACTCTTATCTACCAGTGAGGGCATTTGGCTTCCAGCCTTTCTTTCAACTAAGGCAAAGTGCAATGCTCTCCCAAACAGCAAAAGCCAACAGGCATTTGGGCAGGAATAAAATTATGAGAATCTCACCTCCCCCCCCCCACCCCCACCTCAGCTCACTGCTGCTTGCAGAGTCCAAGATACATCCAAGGTCATTTATCTCTACAGTCATTTTTGTTGACTTGTATGAGGCTTCAGATTAAACTCATTAGTTACTGTCCTCCAAGTTGATCTCGGAATGGAAAATAAGGGAAAATGTCTGCTTTTAGAAAGTCAAACAAAATACATAGAATTTAAGGGAAGTTTCTCTCTCGAGTGAGAATTAGAAATAAAATACGTTAGGGTGCTGAGGAGATGGCCCCATGGATAAGTCCTCACCACATGAGTTCACCTCCCCACAACCCACATCAGTCAGGAGCAGCAGTTTGTATACTCCTCATGCAGACAGGAGGCAGAGGCAAGATGCCCAGAAGCTCATGGGCTAGCCTGGCATATGCTGCAGGGCACAGAAAGAGAGACATTATCACAAAATCAAAGTATATGACAAGGGTGAATGCCAGAGTTGTCCTCTGACCTCCACATAGGTGTTGGGACACACATATACCTTCGTTCACACAAATGTGCACATATACATCCCACATCAGACACATATATACATTTTTACACATACAAATACAAAAAGGAAGGAAAAAAAGAAAGACAGAGACAGAGAGAAAGGAGAAAGAAAAGAGATATAAAACATGCCAAAAGAGAAGAAAGTCACCCACTAGTTCTACGGGGACAACTGTAAATGTGGGATCAAAGTGAGCTAATGACCACCAGGTGTCAACTCTATGGTTCTGGGCTTTCTTTTCCCTTAAGGCTTCTCTGATGAGATGCCAGCCCTGACAGGCTCCGGCTTCACCCTCATGGCTCCCTTGGCACATACAGAACTCACTGTCCTGAATTCATAGTATTCTTACCCAGAATGGGGCAGGGTGTGGAATGTTAGCCCTGGCTCCTTCATTCTGAAATGACACCAGCTGTTCCACCTTTTAATATTTGAGAATGGCACTGTGAAAACAGTTTCCCTGTCCCTAAGTAGAAACCAATGACAGGGGCAATCCCCGACCTTTCCGTCACTGAGATCACAAGTGATCACCAACCATTAACAGAGCCCTGTTGAAATAACAAGGTCACCAGTGATAAGGGAAAGGGTGCCTCAGATAAATAAGAGAGACCCCCCCCCCCCCGTCACTATGTAGCTAGGTAAACACTGCTCTGCAGTGACCCATTTTTCACTAGAAATACCAAAACTGTAGTTGTGGGGACTCTGTATAAACACTGCAAAGCATGGCCACAATTCCCAAGCCACTGGCCAAGGAGGCAGATTTCCTAGGGAGCCAAGGGGCAGAAGCTACCTGGAGCCGAACCCCAGCTTTCAGGTGTATAGGAGATCTGGCCTCTGCAACGGCCTGTCCATAAACAACCTGAGGCGAACAGAAAATACAAAAGGGTGAATTCCATGCTTTCCATCCTTGAAGAAACTCTTACTAGGCCAGGAATTATGATGTAACCAGGTTTTGTTTTAACTTTACTTCATTTTAAAATGATACATACTGTAGGGCCCTTGAATAAGAAGACTCTAAAAGGCTAATGAAATCACCCTGGTCTCTAGCACTAGCAGTAATCACACTCTGTGTGAAGGGACAGCCTTCCAAAAACTCTGCTCTACAGATTTGCCCACACATGCACACATATGCAAGTATAGATACGCAAGCACACATGTACATATATACAAGTGCACATGCACTGACACATGCTAGCACACACTCACACATAAATGCATGCACATACATACATATAAACACACTCGTGCACACCCATCAATATATGTGACTTCACATTTGCGCATAATTAAACTCATGCATATGTAAGCACATGTGTATGTACACATACACACAAATGTACACAGGCACACATTCAGACATTTTAAATAAATAACCTTTGACAAACACGCTGTCTTGTGACATACTTTATCAACAGTACAGAGCTGCAGACATATAGATCTATCTAGATATCATGCAGATAGTATATTCGTTTTGTTCTTGCAGATTTAAAACAATTTTCTTAGGTACCATCTTTGCTCAGGAAAATGTGTGTGTGTGTGTGTGTGTGTGTGTGTGTGTGTGTGTGTGTGTCTGTCTGTCTGTCTGTCTGTCTGTCTGTCTGTCTGTGGTGTGTATAAAGGGCATATGTGTATGCAAGCATTGGTGTGTGTAGGGGACGATGTTCACATGCCACGGCTCACATGGGGAAGTCAGAGGACAACTTCTGCTGTCAGTCCTCGCCTTCCCCCTTGTTTGACATCGGGCCTCTCTTGTTTTCCTACAATGTGAGCCAGGCTATCTGTCCCTCTTCGACCTGCCCCACCCCCAGCTTCTAGAGTTTCTACCATCTCCATCTCCCTATGAGGTGTTGGGATCACAGACACACATGACAAAACCAGCTTTTACTATGGTCCTAGGGACTCAAGCCCAATTCAATTCCTCATGCTTGTGTGACAAGCACTTTGACCCACTGAGATGTCTCCCAACCCCTCATAAAAAGTCTTAAAAGTGGAAATGTGGGGTTTCTGGGAAGCTCAATTTTCAAAACCGTGGCACATATGCTAAACCGAAAATGCGTGTTACCACAGGAGCCATGTTAGGGTTACTACTGTTGTACTGAAACACCAAGATAAGAGCAACGTGGGGAGGAAAGGGTTTATTTGGTTTATGTGTCCACATTGTAGTTCATCATCGGTGAAAGTCAGGACAGGAACTCAAGCAGAGCAGGAACCTGAAGGCAGGAGCAGATGCGGAGGCCATGGAGGGGGGCTGCTTCCTGGCTTGCTCCCCATGGCTTGCTCAACCTGCTTTCTTATAGAACCCAAGGCCACCAGCCCAGGGATGGCACCACCAACAATGGTCTAGGCCCTCCCCCGTCAATCACTAATTAATCACTAATTAAGGAAATGCCTTACAGATGGATTTTATGGGGGCATTTTCTCAATTGAAGTCCCTCCTTTCAGATAACTCCAGCTTGTGTCAAGTTGCCATAAGACTAGCCAGCACAGGAGCCCTTTGTCCCCAGTTCCCCCCCCCCCCCTGCCCCCAGATGATGAAGCCCTACCTGGGCCCTCCTCTTGGCCTGGCTAGGTTCTACGTTGCCCTGGAAGTCACCACCACTCCTAACATAGGCCTGTGTTCTCAGCAAGTGGTGCTACATAGAGACTCCAAGCAAGTCTCTGTAGAGTACAGTCAAGAGTCATTCCCTGGCTTTGGTGCACAGAAGTGGTTCTTACTTTGAAGAGGCCCATTTTGCCTGCAGGGAGCATCATCTAAAGACAGTTGACATCTACACAGCTGGGTCAATGTGCTACCAGCGACCAATGAGTACAGGCCAGAGACACTGCTAACAGACAGCCAGGACACTGAACAGCCGACAGGAGACAGTTACCCAAGTGATGTGTCAATGATGACAGGTGAGAATTCCCAGTGTATGCCTGGCTATTTTTTAATTCTTTGTTTGTTTGGTGGTTTGTTTCAATAAAAGCTCTAACTGTGTAGCCCAGGATGACTTCAAATTCAAAGCCACCATTCAGATAAATCAAGAGCAGAAACAAGACATTTGGAAGCAATTGGACCCATCTTTCAGTGCGCCCCACTGGCTGGAAGGCACCTGAAAAGTACTCGTATTTTATCCAGACTTGGACTCATTCCAACTTTCCTTGGGGTTCATCCTGCAATAAGCACTCAGTTGGTGATTATGTGGGCTGACCAAAATTGGCTCCACTGGATGAGAAAAGCAACAAGGAGCCATGAGAGAAAGGTGTGAGGTAAAGCAGATGGGCCCCTAGGATCTCTGCCCCACAGTGTCCCCGGCCTCACTGGAGTGGCACTCAGGAAGCACTGAGGCCTCAACTGTTTGTAGAAGGGAGCTTTACTTCAGAATTGAGTCCCCAGCCTACATGTGTGTGCACACATACAGCCATCGGCACCTGCTGCTGGGGCTAATGAGCCACGCTCAACTTCTGTTCCCGCCACACAGAGGCTTCATCCACAGAAAGCAACGAGCCAAGTTCTGGCTGGCTCAGGTCTAGAAATGCCCTCTTCTGCCTGATCAGAAATACTACCAGGGGAGCGTGGCTAAGAATCCCCGGCAGTGACCTCAGACAGAAAGTACATGGATGGAGAGGCGACTCAGTATGCTCTGTGTCTACAGCAAAAGCATGAGGATCTGAGTTCAGATCCTAACACCTGTATAAAAAGCCAGGCATGGCAGTGTATGCTTCTCATCTAAATACTGAAAAGATGGAGAAAGAGGGTTCCTGGGAATCATTGGCCAGCCAGTGAGAGAGTGTCTCACCAAGAGGGGGAGAGGAAGACATCTGATACTGACCCCTGGCTTCTGTGCACACAAGAGCATATCCATACACACACACATACACACACACACACACACACACACACACACACACACACACACAAATATATATAAATACAAGTATATAAATATATACAAATATGCATGCATACACAAGAAATATAATGGAAGCTTTTATTGGTTATCTGGGAAATACTGAGATTTAGTAGAATTGAAAGTTTTGTCCACATCTGTCAAAGAAACGCCTCTCTAGGAACATGGCAGCCACCAAGACTCAATATTTCTGTCTGTAGAATGAGACATTTCCACTGGTTCCCCTTGCAACACCTAGCCCACCATGGCATTACTGAGTGAGTTGCTATGTCAGAAAGGCCCCACACTGGCTGTGATCTAGTCTCACTGCTCACACTGTCATCTGTAGAGCAGCAGCAGCTGCTGCCTCCTAGGAACTTACTTGAAGTGTTGGCTCAGGCCCCTCCCTAAACCTAACTACAGACTGAATCTTAACAAGGTCCTAGGTGATTCATACACTTATTAAAATTTGATGTACACTGTTCTAAACAGACGCTCTTAACAAAATATAGAAACTCTGCCCCTAAGATGGCTGAGGGCTTAGTCAATCTATCAATCAACGGAACGCTGCCTGACAGCCAGTCCTGTGTGCTGTGCCAGCCTGAACCACTGCACAGAATGTAAAGTAAAATAGTACCAAGGGAATAAAGGCCTGAAATAGTGCCCCCACCCAGGGAGATTGCACACACCACCCTGGGACAAATGAAAGACAGCTCTGATCTCTAGGGACTGGTCTCAAAAGAAGTGCTGGGAGCCCAGCTGTGCATTGGGGTGGCAGTGACTTCTCTCCTGTTCCCAAAGGCCTTCCCGAGGTGCTAAGAACTGGGCAGGCAACTCTGAATGAAGATGTAAAATCAGAGATGATGGGAAATAAATAAACAGCGGGTTAGAGTGGAACAGAAAAAAGTGAAGGCTAGTGGTAGGCACCTGGACCCCGCAGTGACTTTAATGACTAATTTCTGGGCTGCCAAAGGCAGTCTCCGTCAGTGGCAATGGACATGGAGCCATTGTGACTATGCTCCAGCTAGGGAGACTTGGCTCTCACTGCCTGATGTGGGCTGAGTCTTAATATTAAAGAGCACTGGGGTGGCGGCAAACCTCCCTGCTGGCTTCTGTTTAGGCTTAGGGATGAGGTGCGGGCAGAAGATAAACAGACAAAGGCTGAGAGGGACATCTGGTTATTTCCTTTCTCCCCTCACCACCCTCACCATCACCCCTGCCTGGCTGAGACTGTATCCCTTTATGACAGTGTTGAATGGCTCCTTAGGGGACACAGTAGATGTGTGCAACCTACACAGTGAGGCTAGAGATCATGGTGGGACACAGTGTACTACCTCACTAAGTAAGTGTGTGCCACCTATATGGTACGGGGAGATGCTAAGGATGTTGCTGAGCAACCTACTGTACAAAGGAGAGGCATCCCACAGCATAGCCAGATGTCCTTGTGTCAAGATTCAGAACCACAGCCCTGCCAGCAGGCCCTCTGCAAGGCAGCCGCAGCCTCTCTTCCCCACATGGGGTCTATTAGCTCATGCTGAAGCTAATACCGATCACAAGTCTCAGTCAAGTAAGCCTTCTGGCAGCTCGCTAGACTCTTCACTGGTACAAGGACCAATCATGGGAAGAAAAAAAAATATAGTAGCACATTTGTGCTAATTCTTAGTTAATGCATTGATCAAGGTGGAGGAAGAGAAGCAGGGAGATGTGAGGACAGAAGATCGGGGTTCCAGAACCTAAAGGCTCTGACAGTGCCTGTGAGGGAGCGGTGAGCAGAGACCAACAGAACCGTCCTCACCCTCAGTGTACTCAAAGGCAGTTTAATTGCCAAGTTAAAGAGGCCACGGGACTGTGGTCCTGACTTTCATGCATGCCTTCTAACGATGTAGGAAAGACTGTGGCAAATGGCTTATGTAATTATACATGCTTTGAAATTTTTCAAGTTAAGGTTTTTTCGTTTTAGAGACAGGGCCACTCACATACAGACAAAGACAGTACATGAAGGTGCCATTGCTAATTGACTCCTTATTTATCCTCCTTCATGACTCTGAAATTCCATGCTGCAGAAACTGAGAGATGACAGTGTCGCCTGGGAGTAACACCCAGGGTCACTTTGTGCTGTGGCTCCCTGGTGCCTTGGTGATGATGGCTGTGTAAGCGTTGCTGCAAGAGCTCTTACTGAATTCTGAGGTTTTACATCAGAGCAGTTGAACACTGTCCCCCAAGAAGTGCACACCCCCACCCCACCCCCTACACACACATTGCTTTCTTCTGTACCAGACAAAGTCTGTATTGGACAAACCATACTCACTAGCCATACTAGTCTCTACTTTAGTCTATTACTTTATTTGTTTATAGGGAGGGTACAAGTGGGTATGAGAGGACACATATGTGTCCAGGTGTATACAGCCACCAAAGTTAGAGAGATTTCCAGTCTTAGATATTTCATCACAATAATGGAAAATGATCTTTGTTAGAATTCTTCTGAGGCACCCAAGTTCACCTTGATCCAGACACTGATCTGTGGGTCCAGATACCAGGGACACATGGCATCAGTTATTTACAATGACTGAGGGAAGTAGGCAGAACTGTAACCCACAGACTCCAACCCACTATGTATTGGTTTTATACCATATAGCTCCAATATATTTTATGTCAAAAAATAAGCCTAAAGAAATAACAAACATAAAATTATGTACATCTCCTCACATGCAGCCTCCAGTGTAACCCACTGGAATCTGTGGTGCTTCCAACTTATGAAAATACACAAGTGTCATTAAGAGAAGGGAAGAACAGGAAAACTCCCAAGGCACTGCAGGAACCATGCTGATTCCAAGCCAACATTCCTCATGTACAACACAATGGATTCTAGTTATCCATAGACTTTCTCATTGTGTCCTAGGCCTTAAGCTCTGAAACAGTGGGTGCCGTCAATCCCACAAATGACTCTCTAGGGTCAGTCTAAAGTGGAACTAATGCTCAATGCTTTTCCCTTTCTACTCATAGGCTTTGGGCAGAAAAAAATTAAAGCAAGAGGTTTTGGCCATTGCCTGGTATATCAGTCTACTGAGCCTATCCCGAGCAAGGTTGATGTAAGGTGTCCGGCTCAGTGTTTTTCTCAACTTGACACAAGCTGGGGTCATCTCGGAAAAAGGGAACCTCCATTGAGAAAATGCTCCCATCAGATTGGCTTGTGGGGAAACCTGTGGGGCATCTTCTTGATTGATGACTGATATGGGAGAGCACAGCCCACTCTAGGTGGTACCATCCCAAGGCAGGTGGTCTTGGGGTATACAAAAAAGTGACTGAGAAATCCGGTAAGCAGCCCTCCTCCACGGTTGGTCTTTGCTCCAGTTCCTGCCTCCAGGTTCCTGCCCTGATTTTCTTTCGTGAGGCACTGTTATCTGAAAATGAGCTCAGCCCTCCCTTGCCCCCCTGCCCCCTGGTTGCTCAGGATCATGGTGTTTTGTCACAGCAGTAGAAATGTAACTAAGAGAATTGTGTAAGCTTCTACTGTTACCGAAGGTTCTTTTGGAGATTCAACCATTCTGTTCAAAGGGATCATACTTAGCTCTTTCTCCTACTTCTCCCTTTCCCAAGAGAGGTCTTTAGCTGACCCATCTTTCATTTTTAGACTACTTTCTGTGAAATCTTATATATAACCCAAAACACCGGAAGTGACAAAACCTCAGAACGACAAGGGAGGGCATGACTCCAGAGAGCAAACTTCAGAAAGGTCTCCATGGGTGGAAAGTTCTACCTAAATGACCTTTCCACTTCCCCCGCTTGCACAAAGCAAATGACTCCACCTAAGACACAGACCATGGATGTGAGCCACAAGACAGGCTCCTCAGGGTCCTTCCACATGGATGTCAGACCCAACTATCAGGGCACTTCAACTTCCTGCTTTCTCCCTGAGACTGCCTTCCCGCAAAGGACCTTGGGGAAGACAAAGAGTGGCACCTTGGTTTCTGATTAATCATGCTCTTATGATTTGGTTGAGCATTTTCCAAAAGCCCGTGTGTGTTTCTTCTTCCTCTCCTTTTGCTTTTTTTTTTTTTTTTTCCTGACTGATGGCACATATAGTCTGCTCTTGTCCTTAATTCTGCACCACAACCATTCAGTTCCCTCATCAGAGGTCCAAAGCAATACGGCTGCTCAGCCTTATACTGCAACCTCCAGAACCAGGAACCAAATAAACCTTTCCTCTTTATAAGCTATTTGTCTCTAGTACTTTATTATAGAAACCCAAATTTGGATAAGAGGACAACCTTCAGAAAGATTTCCATAGGATAGAAAATTCTAGTTAAATGATCTTTCCACTTCCCCAATCTGCACAAAGCAAATGACTCCACCTAAGACATATTCAGCAGTCAGTCTGCATTAATCATACACTGTGTCATACTCTGACTTAGGAGCTAGAAATAAGGCAATGAACAAAATAAGCAACTCTTGGGGTTCATATGCCACCTCTCTGGTTGTATTGTTTCATGGCAGAGGCTTATGTATCTCAGGCCAGTCTTGAACTTGGTATGTATCCAAGAATGACCTTGATCTGCCTGTCTCTGCTTTCCAGAGTACTGGGACTAGAGGTATACATCACTACACCCAGTTTATGAGGTACAGAGGACCAAACCCAGGGATTTGTGAATAATTGGCAGGCATTTTACCAACTGATCCATGTGCCCAGTACCTTATTGCTTTGGTTCTGTAGGGTTTATCCTGCGCCATGTGGATTCCTACCTCTTGGCTCTTTGTCCTCTTCCAGCTGCTCAGATTCCCACTCCTTATCATTTCTATTTAGCTAATTCAAGCATTCTTCAAAGGCTAACCCAAGTCAAACTCTTCCATGACGTCTCTCTAGATTTCTCTAGTTCAAGTATCTTTGGCCTACAACCAATACCAGCTATTTAGACCTTAACACTTTATCTTTTGTAGTTGGAGTTTTGGTTTGTTTAAAAGCTCAACTATGCTATGTAAACATGTTTTTGTTTTTAATCCCAGGTGTGGGACATGGGGCTGCTTCAAATTGTCAACAGGAGCAAACTAGTTGTCTCTAAGAGCCCACATGGTCTTTGCCAGCAGCAGATAGCTAATTCTCAGGACTCTACAAGGGAAAAATGCAAGAGCCCAGAAAAGGATGTGGGGAGCACTCTGAGGAAAGGCAGCTGCTGCTCCCCTGCTGCTCCTGGTTGCTGTTGATGCAGTTTGATGAGAAATTAGAGATGTCCTGAAACAAAGATTGGGCTTATCCCAAGGAACCCCACAACCCTAACCAGCAGGAAGTAGCCAAAAGAGAACTATGCCCCTCTGCCCACTAAACTTCTTTCTCTCCTACCTGGTGTTGGGGTTTTGGTAGAGATTGGGGTGGAGAAGGAAGGTAGAATTATAGGAACCCCAATAAAATAGATTAAAAAAATATATGTCAACAATCTTTTATATCTGTCAATACATGAATCTGAAAGGGAAAATTTTTTAATTAGCATTAAAGCAACCAGAACAGCAGAGCTCTCAGCTCTCTAACTCATAAGTGCAGGTCGGCAGGTATGCTAGCCCAAGGTCCCAGATGATAAGTCAAAAAGAATGTGGAGCTAGGAGACAAAGGCCTATTGAGTGTTCCAGGGACAGGCTGGCTGTAAAAGATAGGGAGGGTACACAAGGACAAATTCCTGAGAGAAACAGGTACCGGGCATGGTTGAGTGAGTAATGAGCCAAGACCCCTCATCCGATCTTATGGTGTTTGCTTAATCCTCCCTTGAGGCCCACACACAATATTCCAGGTTTGAGTTTAACCAGATGTGTCATTAGCTCAGATAAACATCTACCCTCGGGTTCCGAGAAGAACAGGAACCAAAGAATGTTCCGTGTGATTAAGTCTGACCTTACCCCAGATCTGCCTACGCAATTTGCTGATGTTCAAATGTTTGAAACAACCGTGTTTGGCCGCGCCAAAACTTCCCGCTCCCCCCGACCTTTGTTCATATAAATCCCAAACCCCTGGGCTTCTGGGTCGACCCCTCTGTCTCCTGTGTGAGATACGTGTCGACCCGGAGCTCCGCCAATAAACTACCTCGTGCGTTTACAGCAAGACAGTCATTTGTGTCTTTGGGTGCGCACCATCCCGAGGCTTGAGTGAGGGTCTCCCTTCGGGGGTCTTTCAAATCCTATTTCTATAATGATTATATATTAAAGATGACAGGGACTGGGCAGTCAAACTTGATTTTAAATCCCAGCACTCAAAAGAATGTCCTGTATGAAAATGGAACAACAGAAACAGTGACAGTTGGCTGGAATGGAAACAAATGGGAGAGTATTGGTTCCTTCTGTCTGGCACAACGGACCAGTAAATAAAGCAGGGACATCTTTCATAGAAAGGGCTGTTTTCACTGGTAGCAGTTTTAATTCATTGGAGGTTACAAAGAGCCAGTTCTCCTGGCCGGTCTGAAGTGCCACTCAGATGTCTACTGTGAGCTGTCTCAGTGAATGGACTGCCTTTACGACTTATTTCCAGAGCTCAAATTGTGATGCCCATTCATGCTGACTTCTCATTCTGCTTAAGTGACTTGAACAAGCAGTCACCCTGCAGCTGCGATGCGGCAGACTGAGCATGGCAACAGCAGGATTAAACTCTGCTCTCATGTGACAACATTTCCAAAATGAAAAAAAGATATATTTCAGAGATTTGAAAAGTAAATTGCCAGATGTTGCCGAAACCCTTGACAGTTATGTGATCCAGTAGGTTTTGTGTGTCTGGGAAATCTTGGTGAGCAAGTATTATTGCTGCTTAAGGTAGTATCTTTTTACAAAGAAAGTTGAGGAAATCGAGGAACATTCAAGAAAAATACATCAATAACAAATCTTCATATCTGAATGTCTCTCTAAAATGTTCAGTATTTCTACACCTATTATCTTACTTAGTCCTTTACTAGCCAAGCATAAAGGTATGTACACATATACCACTTTTGTAATTTTACATTTTGATAATGAGTTTTAAGGGTTATTAAGGTTGTGATAAGAAATGGTCATCAAGAAAGGTGTGGTGGCGCATGCCTTTAATCCCAGCACTCAGGAGGCAGAAGCAGGCAGATCACTGTGAGTTCGAGGCCAGCCTGGTCTACAAAGTGAGTTCAGGACAGCCAAGGCTAACACAGAGAGACCCTGCCTTAAAAAACCAAAAATAAAAAATAAAAATAAATAAATAAAAAGAATTGGTCATCAGAGGTACATTCCCACCAATGAGAGGATGAGGTCCCACCTTCCAAAGAGTCTCTCCTAGGAAGATGGAAAAATCAAGTTCTTCTTATGAAAGAGCTATAGTCACACCATCAACCCCACCACTATCTCCAGTGTGTCCATGCCTAGTGTGCCCCTTACCTTCCCACACATGTGCACAAACTACTCCCCATTTTCCTGCCTCTGGCCCCTTTTTCTCAATTTGAAGTTGAATGAAATAACTCGTGGGAATTTTATCCAGTAGCAGAGAACGCTCCCAGCATGTATAATGCCTTAGTATTTGATTGCCCAGCACCACACCCATACAAAGAATTAAATTAATAGAGTTCTGATGAGGAGTTGACTTGGTAAGATCATAGCATTCATAAACAATTAAGAACACACTGAAAAAAAATACTTTGAAATATCTGTTTTAAGCACCTTAGCAACAAGAGCAGTGAGGGCTGTGAGTTCAATACCCCCATGGGTAAGAAGAGCTCAGAGGAATCAGCCTAAGACACACTATAGTCTCTTCCCAAGGTGTTCATTAATTCAAAAGCAGCAGTGGAGAGTTTTGGCAGTTAGATAGGAGTTCTGTAGTTCTCCCAGGAATGAGGCTAAGAATTGGAGCTTAGGGTTTCAAACGAGAAGAATCCCTGCAAAGTATGTCGGAACTGTGGTTGTGATGCAGAATGACAACAGCCAAGGAATGAGGATGACATCAAGATAGACACATGAGGAATAAAATGACGTAAGAGCAGCCGCTTCCCATGTGGATCCAGATAACAAACTCTTGACATCCTGCCAGAGGCAAAAGCAACTCTTCTGTAGGCATGTGCCGTCCGCAAACTCAGCTCATTGCTGCATTTCCAATACGTTATCCAACTCTCTTATAAGAAAAGGAAAACACAATAAAGCTAAGGAGCAGCCATACAGTAGAATGAACCTACATACATTCAGACAGACACTTAACAGGCCCGTGTCACATTTACATATTGTGACCATGATGAAAGATGTACAAGGAAGCAAGCAGCAAGAGAGGAAGTTAAAGGAGAGGACTGAAAACTACAAAAAGGAGGTAAACGAAAATTATTATTTTAATCAAAAAGAATATTAATCTTAAAAAAAGAAAGTCATGTTCAGGTACATTATAGAACACTAAGTATAAAGAAAAAGCAACCAAACAAGAAAGACCACTCAAACAAAGCCAAAGTAAGGCTAGCGGCTGACTCTTCTGCATCAACAATGGAATCCCAGAAGACAGTGGCACAGCATCTTCAAAGAGTTAAAAGGAAACGTCTGAGACCTTAAAATTCTGTACAAGATATTGTCACTCAATGAAGAAGACTCAGTAAAGGGATTCTGAGACAGGCAACTAAATTTTTCAGCAGAGTAATCTCACTAAAGGAAATTATAACGAGATTTCTTCAAGCAAAGAAAAATAACCTCAGGAAAAAAATGGGGAAACAACAAGAAATAAATAACAATAAAAATAAATAGATGGACAAATACAAAAGATCACTGATAGTAATAGCCATAAGATCCTATGAGACTTGCAAAAAGTGCAAAAAAATAGGCAGATGTTTGATTGATAGATGATGAATATATACTATATAATAGAGATTATTATGATGATAATATAATAGCTACATAGATAATAGATGTTTTATTGATATAGAAGATGATAGATGATAGAGAGAGATGATAGATGGGCATAAATATATAATTTTAAGTCAATATCAAAATAGTCTATGAAGTTCTTCCTTAATGTGAAACACTATGAAGTTATAGATAAGGCAACTACTAAAATAATATGTAACCAATAAGCTGAGAGGAGAAAACAAATTCAAATATGGATATGTAATCAAACTTTTTAAAACTTTAATACAGTAAGACTAAAATTAATGATCCAATAGAAGACAATAGGCTCAAAGAATTAAACAGCTTGAACACCTCTACTCAAAAGATTTCAAGTTGGCCAATAAACTAGCAAAAGAAGAATAGCTTTATTAGGCATTAATGAAATACTAATTAAAATCCAAAGAGTGTACTGCATGTGCACATAGTAATAAAATTAAAGAGACCAATGATATCAAGTGTTGATGAGAAACCAACTCTCAAACACTATGGAACTATAAATTGCCACGAAGTTGATCATTAGGACCAGGTTGTACATATTCCTGTCTGGAAACTGGGTCATTGTCTGAGAGCATATGAATATAAGAAAGAACTAAAGGCCTCTCTCTGGATGTCATCTGGGGCTGTTCTCATGTCTTCTGTCCCTAACAGGTCCTGGTGATACAGCCCTGTCAGAAACCGTCTCACATTTTAGTTTCCTTTTTCATCTAGATCTTTGCCTCGATTAACCAGACCCTCTAGGATAATCTTCCTTTTCTCTAATTAAAAGCCAATATTATTACATCTGCAAAAGCTCTCATTTCCATATAATATAACCTAATCCAGGGTCTATTTCATCATATTTACCCACACACAAAGGCAGGGCAATTTATAAGGTATATACACAAGAGTAAAACCCTGGGTAGACTTCTCCCTCTATAGGCACCTAACCTACAATAGAACTTTCAACGGCATCCTAAGAGAAAAGACTCAAGAGTAAGTGGAAGAATGCAAATAGAAAGGGATGCAGAGAGGAGAGGATGCAGGAAGTTAGGGGTGCCGAGAGGGGAAGAAACTGTTCAGTTAAAGTCCCCAATAAGTGCCACATCACCAATGAGAATATCACAGGACACTCAATGAAAGGACCAGGCTCTCTTTCTTTCTGGCTGTACTGCCCAGCAGATGAGGGAGTCACTGCACAGACAGGACTCCAGGGAGAGATATGAGTTCATCACTAATGCATTGATGTCTATGGGCAAAGAACAAGGATGATGTCTGCCAATCTGTGACACCCAGTAAAAGGCTGGAATAAATGGTCCAACTTTGGATGCTATCCTTCAGCATTAGTAGTTAAACCCTAGTGTCTTCATTAGGGGTTTTACTGTGATGGAACACCATGACCAAAAAGCAAGCGGGGGGGGGGGGGGAGGGTTTATTTGGCTTACACTTCCAAATCATAGTCCATTATTGGAGGAAGTCAGGACAGGAACTCAAGCAGGACAGGAACCTGGAGGCAGGAGCTGGTGCAGAAACCATGGGATGGAGTGGCTGCAAACTGGCTTGCTTCCCATGGATTACTCAGCCTGCTTTCTTATAGAAGCCAGGACCACCAGGCCAGAGATGGCACAATCCACAATTGTCTGGGTCCTCCCTCATTGATTTCTAATTGAGAAAATGCCTTACAGCTGGATTCATGGAAACATTTTCTCATCTCAGGTTTTCTCCTAGCTGATGATTCCACTTTGTGTCAAGCTGACACACAAAACCAGCCAGTACACCTGCTAATGGATGATAGGTCAGTCAATACATGTGTGTAGATAAGGACAAAGACTCAACCCTTAGAATTTGAAGACAGGATGAAAGAGATGAGGAGACAGAGGTATGGAAGGAAAGGCTGTTCCCAGAGCAGAATAGAAGGCTTCAAGGAGTTTCACCCAATGCCCAAAGCTGCCCAGATGTTAAAATAAAGACCGAAGGCCATCCATTTACCAAAGGGGACTTATGAACAGCTTGTAAGTCAAACTTAAGGAGAAGTGGATTAGAGGGTGCCTGGTCCATGGGAGTGAAGCCATAGCACAGTGAAGAGAAGGAAGAGGATGGGTGTTGCTGGGTGGGATCTGGTTAAAATGGCAGAATTGATGGTACCTACAGAGGATGCCATAGGTCTGTATGTTAAACCACAGAGACACAAAACAGCCAGAACAAACTATATAAATCCTTCAGACCACATTCATGGGGCAATGGGGCATGTCAATCAAGAATCTCTTTCTTTGGGAAACTCTGACGGATCTCTTAGGTCACATCTGGGTCTTCCTTTCACACACATAAAACCGAGGCCCACCTTCCCTTTGAAGCTTCTCTCACAGCGGCAATTTTCCAATTGCTTTTATGATCCCTTGTGTTGATTTTCACCACTGTCTTGAACTCCAGGAAGGATAAGAGGACACTGATAGGCTCAGTGTTATACCCCCAAGGCCTGACAGAGTTCCTAGTAGTAGGTATATAGATCCTAAGCAGGTATATTGAATTCTCTTATTTTACAGACAAAGAAGCTAAGTGTTAGACAGGACTCCTAGTGGAGAGAGGGGAACACCAAGCCACCCACAGAACTTCTACCCAAAATTTACCCTGCCTACAAGATGTGCAGGGATAAAGATAGAGCAGAGATGGAGGGATGTCCAACCAAGGCTTGGCCCAACCTGAGACCCATCCCATGAGAGAGAGCCAAACCCTGACACTATTAATGACACTCTGCTATACTTGCAGATGGGAGCCTAGCATAGCTGTCCTCAGAGAGGCTCCACACAGCAGCAGATTGAAATAGATGCTGAGACTCACAGCCAAACACTGGGCAGAGCACAGGAAGCCCTGTGGAAGAGTGGGAGTGAGGGAGGATAGAAGGACCCATAGGGGACAGGAGCTCCACAAGAAGACCAACAAAGCCAACTAAACTGGGTCCAGAGGGGCTTTCAGAGACTAAAACACAGCCAAGGACTATGCATGGACTGGACCTAGGCCCCCTACACATATGTAACTCATGGGCAGCTTGGTCTTCTTGTGGGTTCTCTAGTAAGGGGACAGAGTGGGGGTTGTCTCTGACATGGACTCTATTACTTGCTTCTATCACTTCCCCATGGTGGGGCTGCCTTACCTGGCCTCAGTGGAAGAGGATGTGCTTAGTCCTGATGAGACTTCATGTGCTGGGGTGGGTTAGTAGGGGGGCTCCCCTTTTCTGAGGGAGAGGGGATAAGGAGGAGATGGAGCTCCTTGTGGGTCCCACAATATAGGGAGTAGGGACTACTTCTGACATGAACTCTGGCCCCCCAATGTTGATCACTTCCTCCTGGCAGGGTGGCCTTGCCAGGACACAGAGGAAGAGAATACAGGTAGTACAGATGAGACTTGATAGGCTGAGGTCAGATGTTAAGGGAGGGGGGCTCCCCTTTCTGAGGACTAGAGGAGGGAGAGAGAGGGGATGAGGGGGGGTGGGATTGGGAGGTGATGAGGGAGGGGGGTATAATTGGATGTGAAGAATTCAAACCACAGAACAAACAGGTAACTTATATTGCTAATCCCACTATATGTGAATATCTCCAAGACTGTCTGAGACATGATGGCCTATGTTTAGACAATGTTTCTTGTTGTTACAGAATCCCTGTGACTTATTAGATGCCATTCTTCATATGGCATGAATGAAGATTTACAGATGTCTTTGTTTTGCTCATACAAAGAGCAGAGAATCTGCCTTAATTGTTCTGTGCATCATGCATACCTCATACATGTATAATTTTAGGACTATATAATGATTATAAGAGATTATATGTTTTCAGAACAAAAGAGCCACATACTGATGCTGGGTCAGACTTGACATGGATCGTTCCTCTCAGCATGCTGGACACTGACATCCTTCATCCTTCATGTTGCAGCCCCAAGTGCTTCATTTGCTGTTCCTCATCAGAACAGGACAGCTCCCAGAACAGTTTTGAAGAAACCTTCTGATCCCAACTTGTTTAGCATTTCAGACTGTCCCACACATTAATTAAGCCTTGAATTTCTCAACATTTAGAAACTGGACCACAAATGCTATTTCTAACTTGTTTAACCATTTTCATTTTCCCCGATTTTATTTGGGCCCCTACAAAGGTGTTATTCATCCCAAATCAGCCAGAAGAAACCTTAAGAGAACAACACCCCATTTCCCTTAAGGGGGTTGGGTAAGTTTTTGGTTGCTTTCTTGGGTGATAGATGTCTATTTTCATTGGGAGCTGGTTATAAGTTATTGGTATTATTCAAAGAGAAAACAAGGTTGGACTCAGGATGTCTCTCTTTTCCTTATCTTTCTTTCTTAGGTTTGAAGATAGGGATTAAAAAGAAAGAAGGAGGAATATAGAAATATATAGGGATGATAGGACAAAAAATAGATTGTTGAATCTACTCCTCAACTTAAGGCCTTAATTGTTACTCACAAGACTATTTTTAATTCATTAGTATAGAATACTAGATACTGATGTAAAATAGTTTAACTTTGATACATTGGAATAGAATTAAAAATGTAAGATTATTATTCTTACACATTATACTCTAATATGAAGTATTGTAACCGTACAACTCAATTATAATGCAAAGTTTACTTCCAATACTTTGAAAGTGCTATTGCAGGCTGCTTAGGATAATTAAATTATACAAGTTAATTATTAGTTGTTCAAATCATGGTCATGTCAATTACTAGTCTATTCTTATCACAAGAATATACATCCTAGGTTTAACAGATAGATATGATTCTATAGATAGATAAGGTCTTCAAAAACCTCAGAGATCTATAGAATATGGCATTTAAAGATGTTTTTATTATTTAAAGATTCTTTGACAATAAGACAGGTTAACTCCTGACAACACCCACCCTACCTCAAAGAAGATGATGAGCATCAATGAACCCCCTTATGGAGATGGCTTCAAATGTGGCAAACCAGCCACTGCACAAAATGTCCTTGTTTTGGCCACAGACAGAATTCTGCTTAAAAATGGGCAAGTTTGGATGCAGGCAGAGTCGACAGCCAAACTCTGCCAAGCCAGGCTCAGCAAGACCTCAATAGTTCCTGCCTCGCAAATATGTCTATCAGATATATTGGCCAGAAAGCTAAAGATGATGCTCCAACGTTATAGAGAGTTTTGGGTGACTGTTCATGCAGCAAATTGTCTCTGTCATTTTCTTATTTTAGAAGATACTAACCTACACTTCCTGTCTATTCAGGTAATTAATTTTATTCCTTCTCAAGTCTCTGATGGCATAAAAGACCAGATAGTTTAGTTTTACAATTAAGCTTAGTTGTTTAGTGGTTATGATGTTTTTAGGTCTAGAGAGATGTTTTAAGTTGATAAAGATGAGATATGATAGATATTGATTTACAGTCAGAATATTAGACACACCAACATAGGAAAGATGTTTTCTTCAAGGATTCCAATTACAAATAACTAAAGCACTATGAATGTAACATTTATATAATTCCTGGTTGTTTCATGGTTCTTCTTGCTGTAGGTAGTTTATTGTATATATGTAATAATATAAATGTATATGTAAAAAGGAAAATTTTTAAAAAGGGAAAGAAAAGGAAAGGAAAGCTTTTGGCTGCATATTCAAAACTCAGGGGGAAAGGGGTAGCTGAGAAGGAGGAAGGGAAAGACCAGGAGGAGAGGGGAGGAGGGAGGGGGCTACAACTGGGACGTAAAGTGATTAAATTAATTAATTTTTTAAAAAAGAGAGATCCCTGGTCATTGTTACAAAGTCACTGAAGCAGGCTGACAGGGGGTGTGTTAATTTCAGATCTTTTGAATGAAGATTCATTTCCTCTTCTAGCACTGTTTCACTTCCTCTGCCTAGGCCTGGAACACATGGAAGCACAATCGTGCAGGATACACAGCTCGGGGCTATTACAGTCCAACCTCTCCATGCACTCTTCTAATGACAGCAGCACGCTGTGCTTCCAGGGTCCCTCTTTGTGCAGTGCCACTTGCCAAGCACTCACTCCTGCTCAGCATAGACCGCTCAGGGTATTGTATCTGTTAACTCATTATTCTCATAACCATTCTCACAGCGGTTGATATTATTCTTTCTACACAAGGAGCAGCTAAGCCTTTGAGAAGTCAAGTAACTCAACAAAGCCTTGGATGTCAGGAGCAAATACAGCGCTGGCCGACCCCAGAATGCAGAGTGTCATCTACCAGGCTCTGATGCGTGACCAACTATATCTTTTTCTGGGTGTTTATAATAGCCTATGAGCATATACAGGAGGAAGAGATCCCCCTCTGTCACAGTCATAGGGGAAGGGAGTAAGGGGAAAATGGGAGGGAGGGAGGAATGGGAGGATACAAGGGATGGGATAACAATTGAGATGTAATATGAATAAATTAATAAACTATATTTAAAAAATAAAAGGCCCTCTCTTCTGCTAATACTTTATTTGTAACCATCCTGTCAGAAATAGCATATTCTAGCTGTCAGTCTGCTCAAACCGTATACCCCAAGAAACTGGAATTTCCCTAGGAGGCCCATGCTGGAAGAAAGAAACAGTTAGAGACCTTGGTGCCAACCAGAGTGTTACTTGACTCCTGGAAAGAGATGACACACAGTTCTGGTAAACTGTCAGACCATCTTGCAGAAGCAACTGGGGCAGAGACAATGATGGGTCATAGACAGGCAGGGCCATGCTTTGACCAGGACTACTTAACTATGCATGCCTTCTTCATTAGATACTTTTGTTCCTCTCCCATGGTAGCCATATTGAATAAATGTCTGCTTTTCACTAGTCTATTTGGTTGGCCTATTGAGGACAGGTAGCCTAGTTTGTGATGGCTGCCAGAGCCCAGGCATTAGGAAAAGTAGATTGACCAGGCAAAGAAGCCAATGAGTCTTTCAAGGGATTGTGAGTTGCTATGAGATAGAGTTATTGTGGGGGGGGGGGGGGGCGGTGAACTAACTTTAAAGGAAGCCATTTAATTTAAATGAAGTTGATTCTGTTACTCACTTTAAAGTAATATAAACTTTATAGAAAACAACACAAATATGAATGTATGTGAATGTGTGTATTCAGGTACAATACCCCTGCATGCATATGTACACACACATTTGAGACAGATCATTAGAACTACCCACCGCCATGCCACAGAGGACAGAAGATTTGAGATCCCTAGGTTAACTAGTTTTAAGGTTAAACTGTTTCACATTTTCTCTTTCCAGAAGAGTAGCATTTCTTCTCCTGTTTTACATCTTTCCTACAGAGAAATTTGGACAATTCAAATGCCTCCCATAGTCAGAACCAGAAAATCCTCCTGACACAGAACCGTCTTTGAGAAGTGAGGATGCTGGACAATCTAACTATGGAATAAACTACCTGTGGTAAAGGGGGTGCAGATGAGTCTTGGCAGATGCACTAATGAGAGAGTTTGGGAGGAGGATTCCTGTCTTCTCCAAAGCCACCTCCTGGCAGCGCTATAAAGTGGGAGCGTGGCTAACCACTATGTCTACATCTGTTCAGTGATGCCATAAAAGGGAGCTCCCTCCCCCAGTTCTGAACCTAATGTGTGACAGCATAGGCAGAGAATGCTGGCAGGTAAGAAACTCCTTAAGTCAGATGCAAGGACACCCCACCTCCAGCTCTCTCTACCTCACTGTGACATGTCCAGGTGACACTGGGCACAGCACTTAGACATGCTCCAGATCCCTGGAGTCAACAGGCTTCAAACTGAGCTATTTTCCCGTCAGAAAAAAGTAAAGGTAGAAAAGATGTCTTCTTCAAGGCTGTCAAATACAAATAGCCAAAACACTAAAATGTAACATTTATATAATTCCTGATTATGTCATATATAATCTATTATATATATGTGTGTGTTTATAATAATATAAATGTATATGTACAAAAACAAAATAATTTTTAAAAATAAAAACAAAACAACAACAAAAAAGGACCTGTGGGGCAGGATTTTTCTATACCATCTTCTCTCTTTATAGGAATGATGTTCCCACCAATGCAGTCTTACCAAAATGAAAGCTTAATGACTTTTTTGTGGCTGTTTCTTCCTTTACTGTCACCCATCATCACCATAACCTACTGATGCTTCTTCGGTCCTCACCAACTCTGTAGCCAATTCTATAGGGCATCATTATCCAAAACCTGGATTAGTGCAATGACATCCCTGCTTCTAATGTGGCATCAGCCAACCTTTCCCTCTGATGTTTATAGAGTTACATATCAAAAAAGAAAAAAGGGAAGGAAGGAAGGGAGAAAGAAAGAAAGAAAGAAAGAAAGAAAGAAAGAAAGAAAGGAAGGAAGAAAGGAAGGAAGGAAGGAAGAAAGAGTTTCTCTTTTGGAGGACCCACGTCAGGTTCCCAGAACCTATATGGTAGTTCACAAGCATCCATGACCACACTTCCATGGAATCTGACACCTTCTTCTGACCTCTGTAAGCGCCAGGCACGCATGTGGTACACATACATACATGCTGAAAAACACTCAGTACATAAAATAAAATTGACAAGTCTTTTTAAGTGTTAAATCTTATCAAGTAACCCCAAAAGCACAAGTATCCCTGAGTTCCATGAGGTCTGCAGTGAAAATTCTTTAGCTTGGGATTCAGGCAACTTACACTGATGGTGCAGACTTAGAAGCGTGGATGTGGACCCAAGTCCCTTGACACTTTACTTTGCCATTCTTGGTGGTTTAAAGTATCATATTCTCACACTATGACGCGATACATCTGGAATTCAGGTGGACCATCAGCTGGTAACGAGGAACCGTCATTTTAGGTTGAGAAAAGCCGTGCTTAGGAGCTCATCACAGACTTCACTTCACGTTCACCGGCCAGAGTTACGTCTTTTGCAAATGAGTAAATCAAGCTCTCATAAGGGACTTTTAGCCAACTCTGAGAGCTGGGTTGACACCACTTTTTCAGTAACTCCTTAAGGTGGAATTTTTTTTTTTTTAAGATCTTATTTTTAAGGGCGTGGGAGTCTGTGTGGGTGTGAGCATGTGAGTGCAGGTGCCTAAAGTGGCAAGAAGTTTCTAGCCCTCTGGATCTGTCTTTACAGGAGTCGTGAGACCCCACACAATGTGGGTGCTGGGAATGGAACCTGGGTTCTCTGAGAGAACAGCATGTGTTCATAATCACGAAGTAATCCCCTCTCCAGCCCTCCTTGTGTTAAAATTTTTAAATGCATTTGGCCTTTGCCTGTGGCTCTTGGAAAACCATTTCTAAAACCCTTCACTTTTCCCTAGTGATGGGATTATAGCTGCTGGAACAGCCTGTCATAAAAGCCTTGAATTATTGAAAGTGTTGGGTTTAAATTTAAAATTCTTTCAACTCAGCCCTTTCTTGTGTCGCCTCTAAAACAAAATCATTATTAAAAGGCGGAAATCCTCTTCAGAACATTAAATGTAGGAAGAAGGCCCATAGTACTTTCATTTTCTCCACAGTTTTCCTGTGGTTTCAAAGAACTCACATTCACTTTATCTTCCAAATCCTGATTGCAGTGCACAAAAAAATGGGTGTTCTTTGAAATTTTCTGCACTGATAGAACTTCAGGCGGTCCTCCTCTCTTTCATCTGAACCTTCCAGCAACCGGCAGGAAGATCTGTCTACCACATGGATCAGTCAGTCCTGCTCAGGGACTGATGACACACACCCCCATCTCCATACTGCCGGATTACGGCAGAATAATAACATGCACTTTGAAGCATCAAATGATCACAACCACAAGGCAATTTGGCAGCTAACCGGGGCATCGCTCATCAGCCAGCTTTGCATGGAAATCAGCATGGGACCAGCCACAGGGATCAAGGGTAAATTGCTGCTTCTCACTCTAGGGGCACAGAAAAGAGGAGATGAGGCCTGGCCACTTAAAATGTCATCAGCGGAAACCAGGGCCAAAGATTTAGAGTCATCGGCAGCAATTTGAGCTACCGTTCTCAAATCCACAGAATCTGAGGATAGAAAATGAAGTTTTACCAAGGTGTTTTTAAAAAAAAAAAAATCTTCAAAATTCTTATTTTTCCACCGATGCACAGCAAATCTTGCCTGCTTGGGAATTCAAATGAGAAGTCCTCACAAGTGTGAACTGAGCCATCCCTGTCCGTGCTGCTTCTCCAAGGCAGAATATATAAAATTGTCCTCCATTTTGGAAAAATGTAGGGAGAAAGGCCCATAATACCAAAAAAGGGGCATTTTGAAAAATAGGATTGATTTTGGCCTAACTACCTGGTAAAAAGTCATAGCAGAATAGATCCCCTCCTGTGTCACATCCTGGATCTTAATGCACCTGTAGCCTTGACCCGAGACCCCCTGCTTGTTAAGCAGCTTGTCCATTGTGTTCAAGTCAATAGCAGGACATTCGTTCAGCTCCAGGGGCTCAGAATTGCAGCATTTGCTGTTGGATGCAAATGGCAGGTCAGAGGTTTCCTGAGCAGGTCTAGAATTGCAGAGGACCTCCTGCATCCTCCCGCCAGACATTCTGGTGGGATCACACATGGAGGAAAGATACCTTGACACTGTGGAGCTTGGGGGTAGAGCTGAGGCCAACAGGAAGCACAGCCACACGGGGAGTACCAGCCTGCCCCTTCTGCTCTATTTGCCTTGTCTTCCTCAAACAAACTCTGGGGCCTTATAATACCTTATTTTAAAATGTCTTGGTTTTTTTTCATATTACAAAGAACTACAAATTATACATTTTTCCAGTTGTCATAACTTATATTTGCTAAAGTATATGAGGGTGCATAACGAGGGTGCTTACAGACTTTGCAAATGCCAATTAAAAGTTTTGTCTCTGTGATTGTATCCACATATCTTTCTGGGAGAGTCAATATTTTCAAAACCCAGTTCAAAGTGGGCCTGGAGAAATATATAGAAAAATTGGTTCTCATCTTCTTGAACTTGACGTTGGTCACTTAGTTCTAACTAACACAGGGACCTGTCTCGCTAATATCTCCCTCCAGATCTAGACCCCAACCCCCATGTACAACAGGGCCACCAGACAAAATCCAGCCATGATGCCTGAAACCTGGCTGGAAATGATCCTGCTCCCTTGGGTTTGTTTGGCAGGGAAAAGATTCCCTATCCTCTGAAGGGCCTGTGTCGTCTGAACTTAACTCAAAGCAGCAGCATCCAGAGAAACAAACTCCCTGCTCTAACCAATGAAGAAAGAGGATCAGTCAGGTGTGAGGAAAAGCTCCCGAGTAGGGCATTGTGGGGACATCTGGTTTAGGCTAGGAAAATACTTGCCTGGAAGTCATGAGCCCCGCGATCAACATTGTCATTGTTCCTGTGATGATGACTACAAAGTCATCCAGTCCCTGTTCACCATGCTCTGCAGGCTGCCCTTTTGTCACTCTTCTCTATCCAGAACACTCCTTAATTTTATACAGGAACATTTTCAAGACTGTATACTGGTACAATTCTTTGAGAACGTGTGGAGGGGAGAAGAAGAGATACAGAGCATTAGTTGGTCCGTTCCCTACACTCATCAAGAATCACTCTGGTCTTCCAGGCTAGAGCTGAGTATCACAGATAAGGCACAGAGCATCAATTCTCCTAGCCTTCTCTTCCGGGTGACAGCAGGGAGGACATGGAAATCAGCTCCACTGTCCAGTGGCCATTTCTGTGACGTGTACAATCAGTCCTTCAGGATCCTCAGATGTAATCACAAATCTCTAATAAATGGAGCCAACTAAGTGGAAAGTACTGCCAAGTAGCGGTGGGGGCAGGAGTTAACTTCCCCAGAACCAACGAAAGCTGGATGGATATAGCAGCCACTGGTAGTCCCAGCATGTCAGAAGCAGAGACAGAGAGTCCATAGAGCAAGCTGGTTAGCTAGACCCAAAACAGCAGCTCCGTGTTCAGCAAGATACTCTTCCTTAACATATAGAAAGCAATCAAAAAACACACCCAACATCAATCACTGGCTTCCACATGAACTCACATATACACATGCATGTACACACACACACACACACACACACACACACACACACACACACACATGCATGCACACCCACAGAGATACCAAAGAGAAGAGAAGAAAAGGTAGGACTATACACAAGTAAACAGAAGAGGCTATGCGTGTGCCACATGAGTGTAATCTCAGCACCAGGAAGCTGAATTAGAAGGATCGCCTCTTTGAATGCTGACCTGGAACACATGTTAGGACCCTATCTCAAAAAAAAAAAAAAAAAAAATTGACCCCAAAGTATAATTCATTCTTGTATTCTACAGTGTCCTGGTTAGATTTTGGTCGACTTGATACAAGCTAGAATTATTTTAGAAGGCTCCATGATTGAGAAGATGCCACCATAAGTTTGGCCTAGTGGCAGCCCAACGGGCATTTTCTGAATCAGTGACTGATGTGGAAAGCCCTTTGAATTGCAGATGATGACAGAGTCATGTGGTCTCTGGCGGTATCGAAAAGAAGTTATGGGGGCAAAATCATGTCAAAAATAGCAAGAAAAAGTAAATAAAAATGAGAAGACAAAAAGCCAGGCAATGTCTACCTTCCAGAGCAAACAAACAGTAGTGACACTTATTCAATAGTGTGAACGTACTTAAGGCCTCCAAATTGTCTGGTTGAAAGTGGTAAGAAATGGTATATTTCTGTGCATTGCAGTTAGAAATGAGCACACAGAAAGAAAACAATGCCTGCAGGGTAGTATTCTATGCCAAGAGCCACCCTGTTAAGGGAGCTCACTAGGCATGTGGGCTGTCTAGGAAGTGATCTGGTATTTGCAAGGTCTTCTACCATGATGCACCCCCAAATTGACTCTAGCCTCTGACACGCTATCAGGAACCATTGATTTGGGGAAGTACAGTAGGCATGAGAGATCTCTGGAGGTAATCTGGTATTTGCAAGGTCTGTATCATGATGTATCCCAGAATTGCTTCCAACCTCTGACTACCCTGTTAATTGTGCTTTGTTGCATCTCTCTAAAATCTGGCAATAGAGCAGGGCATGGTGGCGCATGCCTATAATCTCAACATCCAGGGAAGCAGAGGCAGGTGGATCACTGTGAGTCTAAGACCAGCTTGGTCTACAAAGCAAGTCCAGGACAGCCAGGACTCCATTCATAGCAAGCCCAGTCTACAAAGCAAGTCCAGGACAGCTAGGATTACACAGAGAAACGCTGTCTCGAAAAAACAAAAGTAAACACATCTGGCATTGGTGTGAACTGTTATTTTCTGGGTACTGACCAGCTCTGATTGAGCAGTAACATCCTACTGCCCCAACCAGCAGAAGGCAAAAGCACTATTTTTTCTAAGAAATAGTGAACTGATGAGAAAATTTCTTAGAGTATTTGTCTAAGGTCCAGTCATCATTTTCTAGGGTGGCTGTAACAGTCTGTGTGTTTTGGATGACATAAGAAGATGTTTCCTACCTCAAATACTGCCTCTTGGGTACCATTTTTGTCTTCTAGGAAGAGAGCTGATCAAAGGTTACTATTTTCTGTGAGTCTGTCAGAAGAATTGGGAGTCCATTCTTGCAGGAATTTATTCTCTTCGTCCATCATGTAGTTCTGAGGACCAAACCCAGGTCCTCAGGCTTGGCAGCAAGCACCTCATTTCATCCAATCACTCTTCATTTAAAAATAGAAATGGCAGCACCTCCCTCAGCCTGGAGAAAAGGCATGAAACACAGACTACAAAATGCCTGGACGGCTATTCACATAACGAAACCAGGAGTGGCTCCTCACCATTGCTGCCACCACCGATGAACTACTATGACGTGTCCCAGCCCACGGGAAAAATCGAACTAGGGTTCACCTGAAAGAGGGACTGGGGATTGAAAGTAGGGTACAGAAACGTGAGAAATAACGAGTAAGACTTTATATAGTAAGGTCAATAGGATCTGTTCTGATGCCTCTCTTCCTGGCTCCCAAGGCAAGAAGAACACAATAGCCTGAATAGCTCTCTGTAAGAACTTCCTATTACTGAGTAGCTCTCTGAAAGGAATGCCTTAACCCTCCAGGTGTTTCTCAGTAGGGATTTCCCTACTTCTTTCAGAGGTAAATAGTCCAAGGATGGCTTGGAACACAAAGACCTCCTCTGGCAGAACTCAGCAACTAGAAGGTCACAGCATGCAGCCTAAGCAGGGGATTTCTGACTAGGCAGAATTTGGCATGGCTCCCCCCACTACTACATCCACAAAATGCAAGCTGAATATGCTCACTCACTCACATGTCAGTTCTACATGTGAGAAGCTGTTCTTCCTACAGACTCGCTTACCTGGGCGTGAGGTGGATGAATAGTGAATACGGCTGATGGGTTTTGTCTCTAAGAGTAAAAGGGGGTGGGGCAGACAGAGACTAAACTCCAAGGACTCAATAAAAAGATTGGCTAAACCAGTTCTGGAACTTTCCTGATGCAGTGCCTGTAGAAAGGACAGAACTCTACAATGTAGTCATAACTGTGATTTCAAACACAGTAACCCATTTTTCCCTTAAGTTCTTTTCTCGGGGTATTTTATCACAGCAATTAAAAAAAAAAAAAAAAAAACCCTTAATGAATAGTGTCTATCAAAGAGGTCACTGCTGAAGACCAGTGAGATGAGAATGGTGTCCTGTGGGTCTTGTGGGACAAAGGTCAAAAGGACCCTGGAAAGAGAGGAGCAGCTTTGCTTGGATGCCATGGTGGTCCAAGGGTAAGCGCTGCTGTGAGCATGGCTTCATCTTGTTAGACAGGAACATCTCCAGATCTACCATTCCTACTTGACTGTGGAGCACCAAGGAAATCTGAAAAAGGATAGTACACAGACTGTGTTCAGAGATGCCAAAATATATGTATACATATGAGACACAGAGTCATATTCTATCAGCATTTGGATTGAGAAAGCATTCATGGGAGGCAGCTACAAGAAGAAGACAGGAAGCAGTTTAGAAAGCGTGCTAACTGAGGAGAAGTAAGGGGGATTCACAGCTACTGTGTGGGCTTAGACTCCACCACAGCTGCACACGGGGTTAGAAGAGGAGCCAAGTCCGGAAAGGAGCCCAGGGAGAGGGTGGAGGTGATTAACACAAGAGAAAGAGGGAAAATCACTCAGATCTGGTGTTGGACACCAGCATCCACGGTTGTTTTCCTCTGCTCCTTTCATTTGACAAGCTTGGAAGGATAGAGGGAACAGTTCTACCCGTAAAGTGATTGACAGGTCTCATGACAGTTGAAGGATCTTGCAACTCTGGGGAGGTCAGGCCTCTGAAAGGAACAAAGCAGGAGACGGAAGCTGAAAGAGCTCAGGGGAAGTCGCCCTCTATCCCTGTGACCCACTTGGAGGCTGGGTCAACTGGCATTTGCTATCAGGGCCAGTCACCAGCAGGGTTAGCCTGGGATTCTGCAACTACTGTGATCTGCTTAGATACAAGGCTGTTCCCTTGGCATAACTGTATCTCTGTACTCAAAGACAGAGACAGACCTCCTCTCTGAGTACCAGAGGACACACCTTAGTCAAGACCTGGAATTTCTAATCTCAGATTAAACATGGACATCTTTATTGTCAGTGTTGAATGAATCTATAAGGTACCCTCTACCCACATTGATTATCCGGAGGCTGGCCATCTCCCTTAGCATCCTTGACTATGACTCCATCCAGGCTATTCCCAAAGGTTTGCACATCTAGAAACTTGGGACCCAAAAGGACCCATTCCCTTTTTACAGAGTCTAACTCTGTTGCCCACTAAAACTAAAGTTATCACACCATGCTTTCAAAACCCCGAGCCTGAAGCCTATAGAAGGGAGAGACTGTCTCCCTAAATTTCTGTAGTCTTCTGCTCAGTCGCTGTCTAGTGTGCCCTACTGTGCTCCAGGGACTCTTCTGAGAGTGAGGAAAACGAATGATGCCCTGCAGTCAAGGGAGCTGACAAATAAAATCAAAGAGCAATGCTAGAGACAGGCAGAGGCCATACAAGCCTTCATAAAGTACAAGAACTCCCCTAGAGGAAGTCTTGATGGAGGAGGTGACATCTGAGGTGAGATGAGGTAAACAGTGGAGCTGAAGAAAGAGAAACAGAAGGGAGAAATGTATTCCAGGGAGCAGAAACGCTGTGTCTACTGTCCCCACAGCAGATAGATGGTCTTGCTGGTGCGACCAAGTTGTAGCTAGACGGTGGAAGAAAACTGAATTTATCTCAAGAAAATCAGCATTAACAAAAACGTTAGTGTTTGCTATACTTATTCCCTCATGGGATGAATCTCATCCATTTTTATTTTATCTTTATTTTCTGCATTGTCTTTTTTTTTTTTTTAATAGGTACTAGGGATTAAACCTAGATTCTCACACATGCTAAGCAGAGCATTACTACTGAGCAATAGCCTCAGCCCCCCCCCCCCTATTTTTCCCCCTCAATGAACATATAATGTTTGGGAAATTAGGAAAGGCAACCAGGAACATGAGAACACGTCAGGCCTTGCACAACCCTTCCCTCACCAACACAGGCCTGAGTCAATGAGCACAGCAGGGTCTCGTGTCTGATGGGGCAGTTCTCATGTGTGGCTTCTAAACCTCACCGGGACTTTTTAAAAATCATTTCTGACTTTTAAAATCTTTTTCCTACGTGGGTCTGTCCACCTGTCTGGCCATCTGTCTGTGGTGTATGTGCACGCGTCCGTGGGTACACAAACCTGAGCACATATACACAGAGGCCACGGGGGATGGCAGGTGTCTTGCCCTATCACGCTGCCTTACTCTCTTTCTTGCTGAACGTGAAACTAGACTGGCAGCCAGCATCCCCAGTGAGTCATCTCCTCCTTGTCCCCATGGTGCTGAGACAGTGCCTGTACACACAGCTACACCCACCCAGGTTTTTAAGGGATAGGAATTTGAACTCATGTCCTCATGTTTATGCAGCAAGTGTTCTTACCTTCTGAGCCATCTCTTTAGGCCCCTTTTAACCTCACTGGCATATGTTAGCTATACATATAACAATGGGTCTCATTATGACATTTTACATTAGCATATAGCATATTTTGACTACATTCACTCTCCATTGCTCCCTCTTGTTCCCAAGAGTGAGGGTAATTTGTAGAACCAAAGGCACCTTACCAGTGTCTATGCCACTAAAGAAAGTGTCTTTCCCTCTCTCCAACCCCTGAAGCCATTAACTGTCTATAGAGCATTTGGGGGTGCAGAGCCCCTCCACAAGTTGTTCAGCCTCCCTCTGGGCAGGAAAGAGGCACCATTAGAAAACATGCCACATGTTTGTACCACATTTGGTCTGAAAAGACTGGGTCTTGGCAAGAACAAGGACCTCAGGTGAAGTAGCACCTCCAGGGAGTAAGCTGGAGATGTGGCAGAGTGCTGGGATTAACTAGTGACAGCGACAGTGGAGTGGGCTGAACACTTGCCTGGCAGAGTGCTGGGATTAACTAGTGACAGCAACAGTGGAGTGGGCTGAGCACTTGCTTGGCAGAGTGCTGGGATTAAGTAGTGACAGCGACAGTGGAGTGGGCTGAACACTTGCCTGGCAGAGTGCTGGGATTAAGTAGTGACAGTGACAGTGGAGTGGGCTGAACACTTGCCTGGCAGAGTGCTGGGATTAAGTAGTGACAGCGACAGTGGAGTGGGCTGAACACTTGCCTGGCAGAGTGCTAGGATTAACTAGTGACAGCAACAGTGGAGTGGGCTGAACACTTGCCAAGTGGCACACAGTCTGAGCAGTTATCATTCCGTTCCCTACTCCTGTGTGTGTGTGTGTTTTGTTTGGTTTCTTGGGATCCTTCTTTTGAGAGGGGTCACATATACTTTGGCACCATCTGTAGCAGAGAAGGCACTTGGCTACAGACCCAAAGCTGTGCTCTCCCACCAGTCTTTCAGTAATAAGAGAGAAATCTTTGTCTCTATCTCTGATTCCCACATCTACCTCTCAATGGGCTCGTCAGACTCTAAGGGCAGATGTGATTTATCAGCTCCACGAAACCTGAACAAAATGTTTAATGAGGGAATAAATTAATTACTGAGAATTGAGTCCCAAGATTCAAGCAATTCCCAGTCAAATAAGAGCAATGCAAATTGCACTAGGGGTTGGATCAGCTAGGAAATAGTGGCAGTAACATTAGCCATGGATTTGAGTCAAAGAGGATATACCCTGTAGGAGAAGATGGTGACAAATAAGCCAGGTGACTGTAAGACTATAAACAAAAGAAAATTCAAGAAATTAAAGATGTGGCCACATTGTTGCTTAGGGGTGGGGGATGGAGGGGGGCCTAGCATGTAGGGAGAGTTCAAACCCTATAGCATGCAGTAAATGAGGGTTCTTAGAAAAGGTGAAAATGATGACCAACATTCCCGGGACTGAGACAGGGCCAGGGGAGCTTGTGGGGGTAGCAGCCAGCTGTGTTACCATTGTAGAATGGCTGATGGAAGAGGGGTGACAGAACAACTCGATCCTTGGGTACCGTCTGCCAGGCTGGTTCACATATGCACCCAAAGTTGAAACCTGAGAGACAGAGGAGTGTGACAGGAAGGCCCAAAACCCGGTTCAACCATCAACTTCCCATGTGTACGTTGCCTTCTGGACCTTGATTGCCTCCTGGGCATTGTGGAGACTGCAAGACTTCCTGTGGGGCACAACAGCGCTGCTTTACACCTCTACCTTGAAGAGTAGACCTGTCCCCAAGGGCTCTCCCTGTCACTGGCTGGAATTACTTCTCCCTTTTTTCTCTGTTCACTTCAGGCTTTGTCCACAAAGGAAATCAAAACCGGATTGAGAATGAATCTGCTCCAGGCCTCTGTTGTCCAGGTAAAGACGTTCACCTCTCACATAAATGGCCACGTAAAGTCTTTTGCTTTATTTAGTGAGGATGGGGAGGAGCCCAGATTTTTATGTTGTTAAAATGTGTTTTTTGGTTCAACAGAATAAGCTCTTGGTAGGAAAAGAAAAGATTCTCATAAGATGAAATGAGTGGACATCTGCAAAACGTGCTTAGGATATAAAGACCCAAGCTGTGGTGTGCAGCACATGTGTGACATACATGCCATCATGTGTACACACCCATTCACCACCAAGCCGACTTAATTTTGTCCACAGAAGCAGGTGGCTTATTCCATACATTGCTGCTATTGATGAGCCTGCTCAAGGCTGATTTTACCCACTTCCTCCCAACTATCCCACAAAGGCGTGTTCACATTTCCAATGTGGGGGCAGCAAGCCACTTCTTGTTACAATACACTAGATGCCATTCTGCTATGTTAATCATTCACTGGGGCTCTCTCCCAGGCAAACTGGGGTTCCACTAGGAGCACTGGGAGGAATGAGAGATCACCAGCCATGCCTAAGACCTGGCACAGTAGACTCCACACATGGACATGGAAGAGTTGACACCCTGGGGACACTTTCAAAGTCAATTGCTTCTTCAGAAGTATTTGCAGAAAGAAACAGGCTTTGAACTGTCAGTCAGAAAACTCTAGGGAGCTATTCTTCCCCTCTGATCCTGGTATGCTGATAACCACAGAAAGTCAATGTTGGGGGGATGGGAGCCACATTTGGGGCAATCAGGACATTCCATATGGAGCACACTTAAGCTGGACTTTTCCAGTTATTCACCCTGACCAAGAGAAACAACCCCAGAGTAACTATGCTCAAAGGTATAGTTGTAGCTGTTGCTATGTCCAAAGACCACTGAAATTGATGATCTTTTTAGCAGATAAGTAAGTAAAATTTTAATGCAGCCATGTTTGGCATTAATTGAATACCCATTACCTGGTCCTTGCTACAGACAGAAGGTATACATGACACTAGTGTTCACAGTGAGTGGAGTGGCAACAGTGTTGCCTACAGAAAGACCTGCACTCAGCAAGTTTACAACTCCATGCCACTAGGTAATCAGAGTTGAATTTTAAGGATGGCCTTTCTTTCTTCTCAATATTAAAAACAAAACACAAACCCTACAGCTTTCTTTACTATAGATAGAGGAGAGTTTCTCAGCCTCAGCATCATGAGCGATTTCAGTCCGGTCATTTTGGGGGGCGTGGTCTTGACCACTGGGGATATTTAGCAGTGCCACTGACCTTTTTTTCTCTTTCTCAGACATGGCTACCCTACTGCTATATGCATTCCAGGATAGCTATAGATGTGGTCCAAATCTTGAACACTGCTTCTCAATGCCAGTAGCATCCTCACTACTGTCCTTTTTCTGTCATGGCTAAATATCTCTAGAAGACAAAGCTTCTCCCAGTTGAAGATTATTGCTATAAGGTGTCCTTTAAGTAAATATTAAGGATAGTTTCAATAATAGATAAAATTCATAGAGTAAACTCATAACAGAAGTGTAAAAGTTTGGAGTTAAATGTCAGGACATATTTTCCAATGATCAATATTGTGATGCCCTTGATTATGCTTACAGATAAGGCTGTTGGGCCCTCATCTCTGATGACCTGAAAGCAGAAAGATAAAAAGAAATGACATCTTCCCACTCTCCCAACTCCAGGAACTTGTAAAAAGGTGAGAGTAGCTTTTCTGGTTACATCACATGACTGATATTTCTATGCCTTGAAGAGTTGCAAAGAAAAAGAAAAAAAAAACAAGAGAAAGAACATAGAAATAGAGGGGTAGCAGAGAGGCAGAGAGGAGAGAGAGAATCAGGAAGACAGAGGGGGATTAGGGGGTGGAGACAAGAAGGGATGGAGATAGAGGGCAGAGAGAAGCAGAGAGTGGGGGGTGATGTGAGAAGGCAAGAGAAAGGGAAAGGAGACAAGGAGGCATCAATCTTTGATATAGCTCATACAGAAGGATCCAGAAGAAATGTGATGGATAAACAAGAGCACAGAGGAGACTGGCAGGTGCATAGGAGGAGGACCACTAACCAGAGCTCTGGATACACTCATGCCGTTATTCCATCAGACACTACTCAGGTACCAGAGATCACAGGCTAGGTGGGCCTGTTTAGCACATTGCAGAGCTCGAGCTAAATGTCCAGAGATCCTTGTTCGTGTGGGTTTGGCATGATCTAAAGGACTAAGTGCCAAGTCTCTTCTTTCTCACAGTCAGTACATTTCAAAGTAACCCTGAGCCATCTGTGTGTGCCTGTCCGCTCGACAGCCACAGCACAGCTCGGTAGACTCAATCGCCACCCAGAAGATAGCATGAGCATTTTAATGTGTCTCTTCACGATAGCCAGCTCTTTCGTGAGGTTACTTTGTGAGTTTAATCTGTCTTAAGCAATAAAAATCTGGTTTCTCTTGGAAAAGGGAATTGAAATGATTCAATATAATGAACCAAATAGATTCCAAGGCTGGCAGAGGCCTCTCTTATCTGATGGACATCTCACATGAAGGAAATTGGGTGGAACGGTTCTGACGTTCGAGGACAGTGTTCAGCCATGTGTCCCTATCTGCCCCGCTGGGTGACATAGATGGAATAAGGACAATGAGCTCTGCATTCATCCCTCTGGTCATTTTGTCCCTCCGCTGGCAGAGGCAGCAACAACTGGAACTGTGACTAGTTTTTATTCTAACCAAAATTAGAAGTGGCTGGAGACAGTAGAAGGCAGCAGCAGGTAGCCCATGAAAACAGAGCGAAAATGAGATAAAGCTGGGTAAACATCTGTTTCTTCCCCCGTAGACCTCCTCTGTCCATCATGGTCACTGCCCTGCTTGTTTTGTTTTGTCGTTCAATTCATGACATGGAGTAAACACTCAAAAGGACTTACTGCAGCTGGGGAGGTGGCTCTACAGCTAAGGGAGCTTGCTGACCAAGCTTGAGAACCTGAGTTTGAATCCCAGCACCTATGTAACACCCGGGTATGGTCTTGCACCCCTGCATCCCAGGGCCGGGTGGCCAAGAGAAGAAGACGGGGGTTTTCTGGCTGCCAGCCTAGCTCCAGGTTCAGGGAGACACCTGTCTCGGGGCTAAGATGAGAGTGGTGAAGCAGGACACTATGCTTTCCTCTAGCCTCCACGTATACACAGATGTGCACACTCACACATGCACAGACGTCACACACCACACACGTATTCACATGGATACGCACACAAATCAAATTACACATTTTTTTGCACTTGAGAAAAGAAATGTAACAGAAATAATGGATATTTTCATCATTTAAAATGTCTTTTTTTTTTTTAATTGCTATTTATTTAGGACAGGATCTCATGTAGTCCAGGGTGTCTTCAAATTCTCTATATACACAGAGGTAAGCCTGGACTCCTGATCCTCCTGCCTCTGTCCCCCAAGAGCTGGGATGATAGGTGTGCACCACCAGGCTCAACTGAAATGGCATTTTTAAAAATTACCTTTCTAAAGTGGAAAATAACTATAAATGTCTTTCTGATTAAATGTCCTGCAGTAATAGCAAATCAAGAAAAGAGAAACATCCCATTAAGATGCCTTTGACCGGAAGAAAGGAAGTCCGGCTAGCAAGGACTTTGACTTTAAGGTAGTTGTCATTTCTCACAAGAGTGATGCAGGAGAATGGTGCCAAGGTTGCGTCACAAGCTTCAACACAGTTGAAATAGGCATAGCTGCATGCGTAGCACCTCACCTATATCAAACACAAATATTATTAATGCATGAAGGAATTACAGGAGAGCTAATCTCTGGGAGTGATAATAAGAAATGTCCATTTTGATTGTTTAAGTTTTAATTGTTAAATATCTCAAATGCGAGGGCCAGTGAGCTGGCTCAGAGGGTAAAGGTGCTTGCTGCCAAGACTGACAGGCTAACTTCAATCCCAGCGAGAGTCATGTGGTAGTGGAAGGAGAAAACCAACACCTGCAACTTGTCCTCTGACCTCCACATACATGCTTACACACACACACTACAATTTTTTTCTTTTACTATTAATCATCTAAGCTTATTGTCAATGGTGAAGACTGCCAGCTAAATAAACAAATTAATTGAACTGTGATTGAAAACAAAAAACTTGAAAGTTCTGTAGGTATAATCAAGTAGGAAAATGAAAAAGAAAGAACAGAACTCCTCGGAGGGAAGTGCAGGTGGAGATGCCGAACAGGATGGTGGGTATGGGCATTATTGAAGAGATGACCTCTGAGTGCAGGCTTGAAGGTGGTATACCAATAGGCTAGGAGGCCTCCTGGAGGAAGAAATCTACTAACAGAGGTAACCAGTAGCACACAGGTCCCCAAGTAGGATGCAGGGTTGGCATCCTTAAGGGATGAGAGCGAGACTGATGGGAAGACAATTAAACAAAGGAAGAAATGAAAGACATGAAGCCAAAAGTTGTCCTTTGATGGTAAGGACAAGCCAGTGGGGCAGTGTAGACCTCTAACCCTGAGAAGAAATGAGAAGCCATCACAAGCAGGAGTCAGTACTACAGATTGAAAGTAACCTCACAACCTACTGTATTCCCAGTAGCCCCTTCTTTGCTTTCGTTAAGTTACCCAGGCTGGCCTTGAACTCACTCTGCAGCCCAGATAAACCTCAAGCTCCCCAACATCTGGGGGTGCAGGCCTGTGGCAGCCTGAATTGTGTCTCTAAAGGAGCATTGCAGGTACCAAGTTGTAAAGGAGAAATAGAGGGCAGTCGGAAGACCAATTAGAAGATGACTGACCCTCCCTCCCCAGAAGCCACCAATTATCAATGGGAACTGGGACTGATAAGCTCCTCCCCAAAATGTTTCAATGTTGATTGTCTTGATCATGTGCAAGTGTTGTTGTCGTTGTTGTTGTTGCTGCTGCTGCTGCTGCTGTTTGAGTTGTTTGTTTGGTTTTTGTTTGAGCTTATGAATGCAAGCAGCTCTGTTATGTCCAGGAGACATTATTTTTGCCGTGGTCATCCCAAGCCTCCAGCTCTTACAATCTGTCCCCTTCCTCTTGCGTGATGGTCTCTGAGCCTTGCAGAGAGAGTGTGACATAACTGTGTCATTTGTGGCTGAGTGTTCCATAAACACTTATGCACCTGTGAGGAATTATTTTAAATGTGAGAAATAACATTGTGCTTGGATCCAAGTGATGAGAAAAAGAAAATGCCGGTGAGTAAAGAACTGTGGAAGTATGGTCCTTAACTTGCAAGTGGAGAGAGCGGTTAGTGGGTTTTAGATGAGAGCACACAACAGAGCACTGGGAGGAGACAGAGCAAGAGTCCCGATGCTCCCAAGCTCATAGAACTCAAAGGGGAAAGTCTTCAACATTCCCTTCTGGCTGCTTCAACGTCTTAGTAAAGCAGGGCTCAAGGTCAGTGGGTGAGAAAGGGGTGGGGGAGGGCTATGAAGTTTGAAATGATGAAACAGCTATCAAGGAATGCAAGAGGGTGAATGAGTCGGGGAAATGGAGCAAGATAACGATCCTGGGCAACATTAAGTTCTCATTTCAAGTTCATAGTCATGAATATAAAGTCAAACCAGGCATCAAGAGTGTGATTTTCCCCAGCTTCATTCATCTGTAGAGATATGTGCACAGAATAGGTAGAGGTGCAGGTAGGGTGGTGCTTCCAGCAAAAGCATCAAGTGGGGAAGGCTGTAGGGACAGAAGACAGTAGATGTAAGGAATGCTGGTGGAATCCGGCTGGTATGGAGTCAAGGGTGTCAGAAGGGTGAGGGGTAATGATCAGTTCATTGTGGGGTTCTTCTACAATTGAAGGGTTGCTGAACTTCAAGACTCTAAATGGGAAAAGATGAAGAGATTGCGTGACATTAGCAAGAATTGCGATACACGAAATAGGTTATGGGATGCAAGATGCAAATGCCTAAAGGGATCGTAGAGGATTTGAAAAGGAATGGCTAAGATGTAAATAGATTATTATTCTTGGAATTGGAAATTACAGACAGGGAAGTTTTAGAATTAGTGTTCTATGAGAAGAGAGATGGAACAACGATGTCATCTGAAGAAGAATGTTCATTCAGAACATGGCTGCTCTGGCAAGAGATCACATCCAAACATCTCCTAGGTCTCTGTGATCCATCTGGAATACAAGCACACCTTTAACCCAGGAGACAGAGGCAAACAGATCTGAGTTCAAGGCCAGCCTGGTATAGAACAAGTAAAGGTAAAGAAAAGTTTAGATTCAAGTGTGCTGATACATGCCTTTAATCCCAAACAAAGGTAGTTTGTAGAAGGAAGCATCCATATTTGAAAGTCATGTCTAATTGAGTGGCAGAAAAGGTGACAAATCAGAGAAGATTTGACAGAATAGGATACACCCAACTCTCACTAGAGGTGAGTTGGAAGGGAAGCTACTTAAGAGGCAGTTTTTCAGAGAGAGAGGAGGCACTTTTACCACGACAGTAATAGAGAGATGGGTAGCAGAGAAAGAACTCAGGTAAAGATGGAACAGGCCAGAAAATGAGAAGAAGCCAGAAGGTTAGAGCACATTGCTGAGTTAGTTTGAGGCCTAGCAGAGCAGTTCTGGCCTGAGAGAGAAGCCAGATTGAATAAGTCAGCTGGGAGAAGAGTTGGAGCCAGAACAGCTGAGTTGAACCAGCCAGCCCAGAGCTCAGAAAGAACAAGTGAGGGTGAGCTCATCAAGCAGTAAGTCTCAGAGGCTGAAAACATGGTAGGCCTAGCTTAAATTGCCTGGAGGCTAGAAGCTTCCGGAACTAGGCCTAGGTTAGCAGAAGGAGGCAGTAAGCCAGACAGACAACTATTGAGCCCAATGAACGAAATTACATATACAGTCATCAGATCTCCAGGACCATTTGAGCAGAGATGTTCAACCCCCAGGCTGTGAGAGACATGAGAAAAGGCCCCATCAACGTAGCACTGCCCCTGCTCAAAGCTTCCCTCTTTGCCTCACTGTAAACTTCCTAAAAGGAGGTGTGCAATAATTTGATGATATTTGTTCATGAAGTCATCCCCAACTGCTCCAGGTCCCTTCCATCTTCTGCGGGGGAGGACCCCAGAAGTTGTCTAAGCATCCACTTTAAGTCATTCTTGAAAACAGCCTTTTCCAAGGACCCTCTCCAAATGATGGAGGATGAGGACGGAATCAAATGCAAACTCATGGAGTTGGTTTCCATGGTTTTCTTGCTCTGAGTTCCTCTGTTCACAACACCTTCCTTCATACCTCCCCATAAGGTGTGACCGTCCCTGTTCAGCCTCACTCACGTGGCAGGTTTCTCTCTTCTGCTCACACCTCACTCTTAAGACAACTCAAAAGCTAGCCGGTTGTGGTGGCACACCTCGGTAGCATTTGCTGAAGGAGGCAGAGGCAAAAGGATCACGAGTTCAAGGCCAGCCTGGAAGACAACTCAAAAGCCACTGCATGTGAGATCACTCAGATTGCCCCAATGCTCTGCTAACAGGGATATCTCTTTTCTCCTCCAAGCCATCTTAATAGCACATTTCATACTCATTGTTGACAAAGAAGACATATTTTGCCAACCAACTATATTTCAAAGAGATTTCTACTGAATAATTCCTTCCCCATGTGAAAAGGGTTTATCACAGAAAACAGTGGTATGCTCTGTCTAGAATGACTGGTGGCCTGGAGACAGAGAGTTTCTCTGATGAACCGAAGATTGACATCCAACAGCCAGGGAGGCCGGGGTGGGGGGGCACATGGGTTGGGGGCGGGGGCGGTGACTAGGAAGGATGTTCAGCTGACCAACTGTTACGTTATTACTCATTTCCCTGTGGTCACTGGCAGCTTTTCCTTCTGCCTTTGTAAAACATGGCACCTTCTCCACTAGGCTTGTTAGTAAGTGCATTGAGAATCATTTCTATCGGTCCAAGCTTCATAGGGTAGGGACACTGAGTCCCCTCTGTGATCTCAGACCTATGTCATGGTCCCCAGTACAATTTAGCAGAAGCAGCGCTTATCAGTGTTATGAACTGCTTTCACAGAGTCATGAATCAATACATTTCCCACTGCATGGATGAGTTCTATCCTCTAAGATCCCGGGAAGGGGCACAAGAAGCAATTCGCCACACCCCCACTCAAAACTGGACTATTTACTCAAGCACTAATCTCTCATGCAGTGATGGTTCAATTCCACAGAAGAGTTGATAGTCTTTGAAAGCAGGGACATCTTACTTTTTTTTTTTTTTACAATCCTCTAGCCCCCACCACAGGGTCACGGGAGGAATTGATGTTCATCAGAGAGCTTGACAGTAATGTTATCCTCACACAGTGATAAGCCCATGCATCACTAGCTGTGCCCTTGTGCCACCCTGAGCAAGCCTGGCCATCAAATTATAAGTGTCTCGGTGGATAAGTTAAAAAATGAGACCCAAAAGGACATTTGGATTCCCAGTGTCTTTCATTTATGCTTCTCACTGACACGGGAGAAAGGAAAAAAAAAAAAAAAAAAAAAAAAAACCTCAACTCTCTCATCTCAACACTTCAGAAACAATATAGATTGTATCTCTGGTCCATTTAATTGAACATAGAAAGCAAGGTCACTGCAGCCATTTGGTCCCTGTGCCTTTAGCGTCATCATATCAACCGAAAGAGAAAACTTAGCTCTGCTGTCACCAACTGCTTAGAAACAAAACAAACACCATTAACAGGTCTTTAATCACCTCATTAAGGCAGGCGTTTGGGCTGAGCACTGTGGCACTTCTAAATGAATGTTGGAAGATAAGCTTCTATGGTATTTTTTGGTAACAGGACTGAGAATGCTCTGCGGCCCTATAGAACTTTGGTGTGTGTGTGTGTGTGTGTGGTGTGTGTGTGTGTGTGTGTGTGTGTGTGTGTGTGTGTGTGTGCGCGCGCGCGTGCGCGC
Source organism: Acomys russatus (assembly GCF_903995435.1). NCBI lineage: Eukaryota > Metazoa > Chordata > Mammalia > Rodentia > Muridae > Acomys > Acomys russatus. The sequence goes on along the minus strand of NC_067142.1, from coordinate 77,872,053 downwards.
CAGTGCAGGTACATGTGCACATGTGTGAAGATACACATGGAGACCAGAGGCAATATCAAATGTGTCCCTCAGTCACTCGAACCATATTTTCTGAAACAGGACCTCTCATTGAACCCACAGCAGAGCTGGTTGAGCAGTGACCTTTGGGAATCCATCTGTCTCAGCACTAGAATTGCAGGCACATGCTTACGTGCCCAGCTTTCCAAGCGAATGCCTGGGGCTTTAAGCTCAGGTCTCCATGCTTGCACAGTGAGCACTCAGCTGCCGGGGCCACTTCCCTAGCCTATATATGACTATTTTGGAGGGAAGAAGGGGAAACACGTTCTGATCATATTTGACTTGCTGTCTTTGCTTTGGGACAAGCCCACCTCTATTTGCCAGCACTCTCATGCCACTGAAGAAAAACACATACACAGAAGGACTAGCTGGGCCTGCTTTAAAATGTGAGCAAACGGAAGCACCCACGGGAGAGCTTTAAACTATGAAGCAAATAGAAGCAGGCATGGTGGACAGTGCTTATGACCTCAGCACTGGGAGACTGAGACAAGAGATTCATAAGTTTGAGGCCAGTGTAAGCTACATAGAAAGACCCTGAAGAGAGAGAGAGAGAGTGAGAGAGAGAGAGAGAGAGAGAGAGAGAGAGAGAGAGAGAGGGAGAGAGCTACTGATTCTGAACTGAATGCCTTGCTCATATCTAATCAATGGCCTCTGAACATGACCTTTGATAATTATGATTATTAGCAGAGAAGTTCATTCATCTAACAAACACTGTTTCCATATATATGAACAAGCTCGGAGACTAAAGACCCGATAAAATTCTCTGACTCTTAACACTGGAGAAGATATATTAACAGTGTTTGGTAACATGAGTCACAAGTAATTTCTTTTCTTTTCTTTTTTTTTTTTTTTTTTTTATTGTTAGTATTGGGAATCAAACACAAGCCCTCGCTGTTGCTTAGCAAAGGCTTCACCCCTGAGCTAAAGCCTAAGCTCAGTTTTCTCCCTTTATGGGCACTGTCTAGAAAGCACTAGTGAAATGAAGCCCAGCCTCTTGCCTTGCTCTTACATTCATTCCCAGTCGCCAAAAGTCAGGGAACCATTCTGTTCAGTTGCCAGTCACAGCACTTGCCAGAACTCAACACAGCAAGTGTAACTTAAGATGTCAACAAGGTTGGCCTCTGGCCTCCTCAGACATGTGTACCTTCCCACACATGAACCATGCATACACAATGCACACATGGACAACGCCCACAATGACAAGGCAAAGCTACTAAGGCTCTTGAAAGACCCGGAACTCGCTTAGCATCACTTCTGGTGTTTCCTACTGGTCAGAGCAATCTCAGATCAGCCCAGACTTAAGACGCCTCTTTGTGATAGGAGAGAGGAAATCAATAGGTGGCTGTCTCTAATCAACCACACAGAAGATAAACAGTTACTCAAGATCAGGAAAAAGTAAGTGCTGTGACGGTTTGAATGAGAATGGACTCCCATGAGCGTTAATATTTCAACACTTGGTCCTCAGTTGGTGACACTGTCTGGGTAGGTTTAGGAGTCATAGCTTGTTGGAGAAAGTATGGGCAACAGGCTTTGAGAGTTTAACACTTCTGCCCTGGCACGACCAGTCCTCTCTCTCCTCTCTCTCTCTCTCTCTCTCTCTCTCTCTCTCTCTCTCTCTCTCTCTCCTCTCTCTCTCTCTCTCTCTCTCTCTCTCTCTCTGCTTAGAGCTCATGGTTGATATGTGAGCTCTCGGCATCCTGCTCCTGTTGCTTGGTACCTTACTTCTCTGACATGATGGACTCTTATCCCTTGGGAACCATAAGCCAAAATAAACTCTGTATCCTTAAGTCACCTCAGTCATGGCATTTTATCATAGCAGCAGAAAAGGAACTAATACAGTGCTTGAGCTGGGACTCCATTCTGTTCAGGCGCATCACCACACAATCTACTCATCACATCACACTTCTGTGCTGGTTTAAATGGGAAGGGCTCCCATGGATTCATGTGTTCAAATGCTTGGCCAGAGGGAGTGGCACTCTTAGGAGGTATGGCCTTATCAGGGGAGTTGTGACCTTGTTAGAGGGCCTATGTCACTGTGGAGGCAGGGCTTCGAAGTCCTAAATGCTCAAGCTATGCCCAGTGTGGCACACAGTCTCCTTGCTGCCTACAGATCAAGTTGTAGAACTCTCAGCTCCTTCTCCAGCACCATGTCTGCCTGGGTGTTACCATGCTTCCCACCATGATAATAACAGACTAAACTCTGAAACTGTAAGCCAGCCTTGGTCATGGTGTCTCTTCATAGCAATGAAACCCTAAGACAACTTCACACACACACACACACACACACACACACACACACACACACACACACACTTCTATATAGCTGCCAATGCAAAACAAGTAAGCCTAGCCCAGACTCTTCCCCACATCAAGAGAATAACCAAGGAATAGGCTGTCTGAGGACCATGGCCCTTTGCTGAATCCAAAAAAAATCACTGGCCCATCTGTGAATACAGGAACCCAGGCTCCATGCCCTAGGACTCAAAAGTTCCTTCCACCTTGACAGAGAGAATTTGGACTTTGTAAACTATATCTCCAATAACTCTGATTTCTTATAGGAACTCTTCAGTATGCCATAGAACTGACAAGTGAAAATTCAAAGAGCATGGACATCATTTTGCTGTGATACCAAGTTTTAGGTCAGGCCAAGCATGGAAATCACCTAGGGGCTTTACTGCAACAATGGTGACGGTAGCAAGGAGCATTGTTAGGGTATGGAACTCTACCCGAGGATCATGGGATTGTATTACCCCAATACTGATAAGAAGTAACGGGCAAGCAGTCAATGGTTCTAAGGACCCTGTCTATAGAGAATAGGGGAAACATAGTGTGGACCTGCAGGAGAGAACTCCATAGTGAACAGAAAAGGTACGGAGAAGACAGTGTCTCCTGCCCCAAAAGGCCAGGACGGAGGCTCTAGGAGGCTCCATTAGGGGAAGTAATCATATTTTGACTATCTTCTGCCCACTCCAGGGCAAGTGGGCTTCTTCATTCTTCCCTGAAATGATCATAGCTCCTTGGCACCTGGCCCCAGAGAAAGCCACACCTTTTCCAGCACTCGGATTCCCTGTACCCTGACCATCATTCTCCCTTATCTCCCCAGAGCCAGCATCTTGGATACAGAGCAGTTCATTAGTCACTCAGAAGCTGTCCCTGGCCTGCAGGGACAGTGTTGCCATCTCTGAGAACCCTCTGTCCATCCACGGTCATTACTAGAAATGACCAAATTGCCACACACATTTTCACTTGCTCAAGGCAGTTGTTTTTATGGGCAGCGGTGAAAACAAAAATCCCATTATGTCCAAGTTAACTCCTCTGCACTGCATCGATAGATGCTCTTCAGAGGCACAGCATCAGACCAGCTGTAGCCCGTAGCATCGAGGGCTGACCCAATTGAAATTTCAATGAGGCATTCACAGTTAGAATTTCCATCGTAGCTGGCCCTTTCATGCACCCAGAGCCACCACATCTGGATAAATCCCAAAATGTGTCACGATCCACCTATGCATCACGCAGCTCATCCAGCAGCTAAAACAGACCACCATTAGGTAACCCCAACCAATGTGTTCCGGCCTCCATTTATGACCAAAGAATTATGACCTGAGGGACAGCTCCCTTCACACAACCAGCTGTGACTCACCATCCTTTTCCTGTCCATCGGCTCTCTTGGGGATGCGTTCTGACCAGGACTCTCTGCACTGCTTCCCACATGCAGATGGAGGTATCTATCTAGCATGGTCATGCATAGGAACTGTTGTAGCCACAAAGCCCTGCAGCAGAGAGGCAAGTGTGGTTTCATTTTGGCCGATGTGGTTGTCTCTGGGGAATCAAAGAAGAGATCCTTGTGGTTTTCTTCTCCTAATAAGAAAGAGAAGAGCAATGTGTCACTGTGAACCAGATGACAGAAAAAGCTGAGGAGGACATGGTCACCTCATCCACACCTGGGGGAAAGATGCACCCAGCGAGGAGGGAAGTGAGTCGTTGCTCAGACAGAGGCTTCTTTTTGGTTTACAGAGAGTTCAGAAGAGAGAGTTGGACCAGTGTCCTTTCCCACATCCCCCAAGCATTTCACTCCTTGAACTCATCTCCACGAAATAAGGCTGATCCAGCAATAGCGATATCTGCTTCTCTTACTACAGCCAAAGGAGGTGCCAAGGTCGCTGCTTTAATCGGCCCCTGGAGTCAAGAATGCTAACGTTTGTCAAGAATGACTTGCACCTCTAGAGAAACAGATGTCTACAACGGTAAAAACAGTATTTACCAGCCTCAGGATGATTCCAACTGGCTAGAGGATTTCATGTCTCTACCAATCTGAACAAGATTGTCATTCAGTAAGTCTCGGTGACCTATAAGCCCAGTGGACAAAGAACAGTGGAAGAGAACCATGGCAGCTGAGAGCTGAGGCCATGGTCGGCACTGAGAGCTGAGGCCATGGTCAGCACTGAGAGCTGAGGCCATGGTCAGCACTGAGAGCTGAGGCCCTGGTCAGGGTTGAGAGCTGAGGCCATGGTCAGGGTTGAGAGCTGAGGCCCTGGTCAGCGCTGAGAGTTGGCTGCATATGGACCAGGTAGGATCTCATGGACAGCTGAAAAGGCAGTGGTATTACATGGTGGCTAAGAGACTTGGGTAGGGAAAGTACAGCTGTCCAAAGTCAAAGAGATGGTTTTGAGCAGTGCTTCTCAACCTTCCTGATGTTGCAACCTTTTAATACAGTTCCTCATGTTGTGGTGACGTCCTCAACCATAAAATTGTTTTGTTGTTACCTTGTAACTGCATTTTTTTGCTACTGTTATGAATCATAATGCAAATATCTGACATACAAGACATATGATATGTGACACCCCCCCCTCCAAAGGTGTCTTGACCCACAGGTTGAGAGCTGCTGGTTTTGAGGATATTTAAATGATCTGAAACCCTTCATAGGCTGCCAACGGCCTAGGGTAACTCCTCATAGTGCTCAAGAGTAGTTGAAAGTGAATAATGAAAGTTAATATGAACTCTGAAATCTAACAAAGAAAGGAAAGTGGGGGACTAGAGAGATGGCATAGCAGTTAAGAGAGTACTCTCGGCTTCTACAGAGGCCAGCGCTCAGACCTCAGCACCATCTCGGCTTCTACAGAGGCCAGCGTTCAGACCTCAGCACCATCTCGGCTTCTACAGAGGCCAGCGTTCAGACCTCAGCACCAACTCTAGGTTGCTTGCAATCACATGTAACTACAGCTCCAGGGCGTCTGATCTCCTATTCTGGCTTCCTCGGGCTCCCATTCACTTGCACGCGCACTTGCACACATGCACACACTTTTTTAAAAGAAGGGGCATGTTTACAATATTTTTGTGTTGGTTTAGGGTAAATTCGGAGTTATCTGCAATGTTAAGGGTTAAGATGGATGTTTCCATGCCTGAACCCCACTTCTTACTATTCCCTGCTGGAGTCTTCTATAGAAAGAGGGTACACCAAACAAAACATGTGCATTCTTATAACTACAAAAGTAACCAAGAGCCTAGAAGGGAAAAAAAAAAAAAAACCTGAACAGGACTTTGGGGGCAAAAATCAAACAGTAGTACATGGTTTGGAACAGAAAACCTAAGTGGGGCCTCTCACCTCCACCCAGTGAGCAGCACCTATGTGTTGAAGCGTGCACTCCAGGACTGAAGGATGCAGCAGAATTTTATAGCAAGTCTGCAGTCTATTCAGCAAGGCAGCACATGTGTCACTAGAGTCTTGAACTAAACCCTGAACACTGGCAACCCTTCCTTGCCGCAAGAACGGAGTGCACGCACAGCTGAGGAAGGATGAAGGATGTCCAAGTGTTTGCCAGCACTTGTCTCAAATAAGAAGATGTCTGGCTTTGCTGCCCTCCATTAATTTAAAAAAACATTGGAATGTAAGGGGAAAAACACGCAAAGGTGACGTAAACAAGAAAGTTTATCAATAAGTTAGTTTGCTTTGTTGAGAAGTTCTTTCTGAAGGGAGGTGAACACCCACATGCCCAGCTAAGAGACCAACACACCATCAGATCCCATGCCAGCTCCACAGGTGGCTGCCTAGTCTCAGGCTAGGCAGTGCTCCCTAAGTACTGGGAGCACAGCACGCCTAGCACAGCCACCCAAGGCCAATGCAGACCTTCAGGAAGTGTTTCCACAGTTCCAGGAAAGGCTGTGTCTAGATCCCTTAGCAACCAGGCGCTAGTCCTTGGGACTTTATTAAATAGATTATCCTAATGGGATGATGGTAAGCATCTCTCCAATGCCCCCCCCATATGCAGCTGAGGCAGGGGGAACCTTCAGCCCATGGCTTGGTGCTTTGTGAGCCTGACTCAGGAGATTGTGGTACCCATAAAATATGCTGACAGGCCGGAATAGGTTCAAAGGCTTGGCTCATTGACCAGCTGCCTGAGAGTAGAAGTGTCCTTGGACCACACACTGTGCCCTCTGTGTTTTGGCCATAGTAGAAATATGGGATGCTTGAGCCACACAAAGGCTGGTATCTGCCAGGTAAGTGATAAGAGGAAGGAAAAAAGAGAAAGAGGAGGAAAAAAAAATCTCTTTGTGTGGAAGCCTCCATGCTCACTTCTTTGAGCTCCCAAAGGTGTCTCAAGGCCAATTTGAGAGTCAAAAGCAGGGAGAGCAGATGAGGTTCCCCCTTCCCCCCACCTTCAATCACAGCTACTCAGTTGCAGATCCATGCCAGCTTCTGTCTGGCAAAAGGCAGAGGCCTTCTGAGCAGCACTGTTTTAGAAAGAATAAAGAATGGGAATCCCTAATAGGACACAAAGCAGAACTCTTGGCCTCCAATGTAACCAATTATATAGATTGACTCAAGCATAGCTGAGTGAGGACTGCCAGCTATTGGCTTTTTCATCCTTTGCTGGCCTCAAACTCACAGAGGTTCACCTGCCTCTGCCTCCCTGAGTACTGGGATTACAGGCCTGTCCCACTGCACTCAGTGCAGCAAAGAACTTTTAAGCATGGAAAAGCACTTTTAAGTATCTCTCTAGCCCATGTCTCTTGTTATACTTGGACGCCATTTCTAGAAGTTTGACAGCCTAATGCTCCCTCCAAGAATTTTATTACTTTTATGGTCCTGGGGATCCAATGTGCTTCTACTAAGTCACATTCCCAGTCTTTTCAGCTGCTTTCGAGCAGTTCCCTGTGGCAGTAAATTTCCATAATAGGAAGCACTGAGGTGGAAGCCTAGAGACCTGGGTTTAAGGTTTAACTCTGTCACCAGCTGTATGACCATAGAAAAGTCACATAGCATCATGGACTCTAGTCTTCCCATTTGCCAGATGGGAACCACGCTTGTGCTGCATTTATGAAGGTTTGTGAGCGTTGGCATTGGTCCTGACGTGAAAGGGCTTTGAAAACGGCAAGCCAGTATTCAAGGGCCACATGTGTCACCATGCTTAGATTTTTTTACAGGGGTTCTGACTGAACTGGGGTCTTAGTGCTCACAAGGCGAGCACTACCGACTAACCTCCCTTTCCACTCTTCCTTCAATTTTCCAAACTGTAAAGAGCATGGTGATTCATTCCCTCCCCACAATCCAGGGTTCTGAGGACGATTTATATAAGGGAATTTTCCCATGAAAGAGCACTACGAAAACTGTTTCTTCTGAAGATCACCATGCACCTCTGGATGTTCCACTGGCTGGCAGATCCCAGCACACGCTTCAGTCAAGGAATTCTTGATTCCAGTGGACCCAAACTTCTACTACCTGCAGATAGGCAGGGGAACACTAAGAAGCTAGACTTAAGTGGAAGACATCAGTACTAAAGAAATCGTGGGATAGAGAAATTGGGGTCCCACCCTCTTCCACTGGGCTCACAGGTACTCTGAAGACTACTCAGATCACAATTAGAAGTGCCTAGAAGCTCTCTGAGGAGTTGTCTGAGGGGTCCCCTTCACTGACTTTCATATGCAGCTACACAGCCCATTTTTATTGCTTCAACTACTGTCCCGGAACCAGAGCAAGCCATGGAGCTTCTGCACCATTCCCTGCTCAGGCCCACTGCCCCAGGCTTCACAGCCCAGAAGGTGTGGACAGGATAGACTCAGTGACTGGGAAGGTCAAAAAGAAGAGAGCAGAGGCCCTGACGTTCAAGAAGAAAAGGGAATGAGGCGCTGCAGCTAGGACCAGGGGGAAAAAAAGGAAGAAAATGCCTTGTCATTCTCACAAGGGAGGGAAAAAATCTATCATCCTTCTTAGATATGTAAATACCAGACGGTGAGGAGCTAATTAGCATAGTGCAGCCACACCCCTTTCCCCTGTCAGTAGCTTTGAAACGTCAGAAACCCCAGCATCAGATCATCCAACCCTTCACCCATGAGTGCTCCTGACTCCTCTCCAGCCGCTGCAGATGAGCACTCCGAACCCATCTGTATTTTAAACCGCAAATTAAACTTGGGCACAAGTGCAAAGCACCGCTTTGAGATGCGGAGGTCCGGAAAAGTTCTCTCTCAAGCGACTGTGCACCCCCTAAATCACTGTCACCGCCTTAATCGATGACATTGGAGAGTCGGCATGCTCACAGGAGTGGCCTGCGGTTGTAAAATCAGAGACAGATCACTCAAACTTGGGCAACAAGAGGAAAGTCAAAATAGATTCAAGCTGCTCGGGAAAGGGGCCCCTTAGCAGCAGGATTGGCTAGAGCCTTGGCCACATTCCACCATGAAAGCTGGAAACGGATTCCAGTGTGTTCCTGAGCACATGTGGCCCTTGAATACTGCCTTGCCGTTTTCAAAGCCCTTTCACATCAGGACCAAATCCGATGCTCACAAACCTTCAAAAATGCAGCACAAACGTGGTTCCCATCTGGCAAATGGGAAGACTAGAGTCCATGATGCTATGTGACTTTTCTATGGTCATACAGCTGGTGACAGAGTTAAGCCTTAAACCCAGGTCTCTAGGCTTCCACCTCAGCGCTTCCTATTATGGAAATTTACTGCCACAGGGAACTGCTCGAAAGCAGCTGAAAAGACTGGGAATGTGACTTAGTAGAAGCGCATTGGATCCCCAGGACCATAAAAGTAAAAAAATTCTTGGAGGGAGCATTAGGCTGTCAAACTTCTAGAAATGGCGTCCAAGTATAACAAGAGACATGGGGCTAGAGAGATGCTTAAAAGTGCTTTTCCATGCTTAAAAGTTCTTTGCTGCACTGAGTGCAGTGGGACAGGCCTGTAATCCCAGTACTCAGGGAGGCAGAGGCAGGTGAACCTCTGTGAGTTCGAGGCCAGCCTGATCTACAAAGCGAGTAGCCAAGGCTACACAGAGAAACCCTGCCTTGAAAAAAACAACAAAACAAAACAAACAAAAAGCACTTGCTGTTCTTCCATAGGACCCAGGTTCAATTTCCAGTACCCATAAGGAAGCTCAGAACCATCCGTAACTGCAGTTCCAAGGGCTCTAACAGCCTCTTCTGGCCTTCATGGTGCCAGGCATACTTGTGGTACACACGCAGGCAAAACACTCATATATAAAAAGTAAATAATAAATAAATACATTTAAATTTAAAAAGAGAAAGAAATGCTTGTCATGATGTCAGGAGGCCATCTCTTGGCAGCTCCTGAAAAATCTACCAGTGCTCCATCCTGTTTCACCTGTGTCCCAACAAATGCATGTAGACACAGAGATACTAAAGGATGGGCCCCATGGCGCGTTTTAAGACCCAGAATGAACTAAGGAACTCCCCGGATCTTGCCACCATCAGGCGTAGTGCTAATTAACTACAGTGCTGAGTGCCCACCAGAATCCAGGCCTTGAGGAAGAATCGGGGGAGAGAACCCACAAAGCAGCAGAAAAACACTACGCTGCTTTGGGAAAGCCGGCAAAAGCAGCTCTCCCTCGGCAAAGAATGTGGGCTCACGGTGTAGAGGCCACCCTTGCCTCTGAGGACCCTGGGAGCTCCATGTTTCACTAACCACGTCTCTCTTGGCTTCCACCTGAACTTATTTCACACCCACCTCATCACTCTTCACTGATCAAAAAAGAGTCGTTTTAGGTGCCAGCAAGATGGCTCAGGAGATAAAGGCACCTGCTGTACCAGATCTGAGGGCCTGAGATTGATCCTGGAGGTCACATGGTAGAAGGAAAGAACCAAACCTGAGAGTTCTCCTCTGACTTCCACTTATGCTCTGTGTGTGTGCACATTCACCCACGGGGGGGGGGGGGGGGGGGGATGGGGAGAGAGAGAGAGAGAGAGAGAGAGAGAGAGAGAGAGAGAGAGAGAGAGAGAGAGCGCACCACACACAAAGTAAATATAATAATTAAATAAAATAATTAAATAAATAAATGATGATGATAATGATGATGGTGATAGATAGATAGACAGACAGACAGACAGATATATGGATGGATGATAGGTAAATAAGAGTCATTTTAAAATCTCTGTACAAATTTTGAGAATTACTATTTGCAAAACCCATTCAAGATAACAACTCTGCAGGTTTCCTGAGTGTGTGTGTGTGTGTGTGTGTGTGTGTTACATGAGTTGTGTGTGTGCATCCTCTCTTTGCCCAAAGCCCAAGTAGGAAGCATTGCCGTCTCAGCTGTTCCAGCTGAAAAAGTGAGCAAAGCACAAGTTCTTCAGAATCTGGGTTCATTAACAAAAAACATTTTACACCAAGTACTGAATGAGCTACCTGGGCCGTAGGACAACACAGAGGGCAGTAACACCTTAGCAGAGAGGAAATGAGCAAATCGTGCCAGCAGCTTCTTCTGTTTGCTCTGAGCAGGCTCAATCTTCCCACCACTCGGCTATTTTTCCCCATTACAATATGGTACAATGTTTCCCTTTCAATGGTCATGAAATATTACTCTTGGGTTCCAGGTTAAAACACGGCCCTAAATCTTATAAAGAAAACAGAGACCAATGAAATAGGTTGTAACATTGCGTAAGAAACTTCAGACCACCCAAACTAACCTCCAAAGGCCATAGATCTTCAGCAGGCCAGGAAGAAAGCCAGGGTCTCACTCTGCAAAACGCTATCCCAATCCACCAGCACAGCTCCAATGGGTTCCTCTTGCTCCCACGGAGGATCAAGGCTAATTAGGTTGCCAGATGAACTAGCCATGGTAAACATGCTGAGAGATAGATTTCCAACCTCTAAGGCAGCTTGTCCCACTAAAGCCTCTACTTGGATTTGGGCTGAACTGCTTCAACCTTTCCAAGAGTGGCCAGTGGCCTCCACAAAGAGGGAGGAAGAGGCCAAAGACTCGCTAAGCGTAAGGCAGTGTGGGGTTCTCTCAGTTCAGGTTTTGCAGCAGCAGCAGCACTGTTGACACTGTGGGACAGCTCTCTGTTGTGGGGTGTATTGGCTTGCCAGGGCTGCTGTAAATGAGCACCACACCACAGACTAGCTGAAAACAAGAGAGACTTCACACTTCTGGAAGCTGGATGTCTAACATCAAGGTTTCGGTCAGGTTGGCTCTTCCTCAGAGCTCTGAGGGGGGGATACGCTCCATGCCTCTCTCTGAGCTTTCTCATGATGACCAGGGTTAACGCTTGACTCCAAAAGATACCCATATTGCCTCATGCTTTCAGCACCCAAGTCCCGGATTACCCATTGTTTTGAAGACTGTGAAGCCTTAAGCAAGTGAGAGCTGGTTGGTGGAAGTAGATCAGAATACTAGGCTCTTCAGCGCCTGCCCCCCCCCCCCCCCCCCAGTTCTGGTGTAGCTCTCGGCTTCCTGCCTGTTAACAAGATGAGCAAGCTCATACTTCCAGTGTCAGAGCCAAGCTGCTCTTGAGGCAATGCCATCCTCGTTTTGGTGGACTGAAATCTGTCTGAAGCCATGAGCTAAAATTAAGCCTTCCTGCCTTCGGTTGTTTCTGTTAGACACTCTGGTCACTGTCACGAGAAGCATGACTCATACAAGTAGCAGGTCCTTGGTGTTCCTTGGTTGGTCTCTGCTCCCACCTCCTCCTGGTTTTGCTTAGTCTCTGTCATCACACTGTCTGAAGTGCTGAGTGTGCCTTTTTAGGAAGGCATCGTTCAAGTCATAAAGAAGAGTTTCCGGAAATGTAGTGTGGTTAGCACCATCCTGCCTTCCATGTTTCTCATGTCAACATTCTCCTTTATAACAGTTAAAAAGGTTTCCCGACATTGCACAAAGACCCTTCTAGGAAGAAGTGTTTTAGTTGAGAAACAATGCCGTGAGGCTTTGCGCCAGAAAGATGGAAGTTTGACCTTGATTCTAACTACTGATGCTTGTGACCTTAGAAAACTTTGGCTACACTTTCTTCTCTTCACCTCATGTTCATAACTATGGAGTTGCAGTTGTTGAGGATTAGATGAGACCGATGAAAAGCAATTGCCAAGAAGTCACAGCCAAGACACAGCAGCTGCTATATTTCATGCATTGGGGAAGGTTCTTTGGCAGGATTCTCTACAGACTTCAAGATTTATCACCCTTGACCGCTGAGACCCAAAAAGGCAAATTTGCTATCCCAGGTGTGCTCTATACCCACTGAGACACCGAAGACCTCCATAGAGCCCAGCCCATGCCTTCCCAGCACTAGTGACTACACCATCAGATCTGCAGACCATCATATATCACAGCCAAGGAAGGGCTTGACCGCTGCTATGCCTGGAATGTTAATGTGATTGCCCTTGGGCCATGGATGTCATCAGCCCAAGAGAACACTAGAAAATCTACGGGAAGGGACAGAGTTGGGGAAGGGGAAGAAAATAGGTGTCAGCTAATGACTTCTCTGTAGACCTTGCCTCCTGTGCCATGGAATGACTAACTACCTGAAATCTCACACTGGTGGGATGTGGTTGCTGAGTTACTGATCTAGTTCCCTCACCTGAGCCAGAGAAAGACAGGAACAGCATCACATTTGCATGCCTATCACTTAGGCTAAAAGAAAACAAAAATGTCTGTCATGACACAGAAGCAGAGAAGGTGGTAGTGTTTGTTAGTGTGCCATCCCCGTGCTATCAAGATTGCCAGCTTCTTTGATGGCTCTATTCTATAAAGTTCTGCTCCAGGCTAGTTGGTGGAGGTGCACATCTTTAATCCTAGCACTCAGGAGGCAGAGGCAGGTGGATCTCTGTGAGTTCTCTAGAGAGACCAGCCTGCTCTACAAAATGAGTTCCAGGACAGCCAAGGATACACAGAGAAACCTTATCTCAAAAAGCAAAACAAAACAAGTAAGCAAACAAACAAAAACAGCTCTGCTACAAAGAATTCAAGCCCATATTGTAAAATGATTATTAATAAAAAAAAAAAAACTATGCAGGAAATTGATACGGAGGCAGTTTTCTTTAACCAGCTAGCTCCCCAATGATTGACACAGAGAGACTATGATTTATTATTAAGCTGTAGGTACTATGCTGGGCAGGTTCTGAGCTATTCCAATCCTATTACTCTTAAAACCTACATAAATGCTTGTCACTTGCCAATCTGATGACTCCCGGGCAGCTTCTGCTCCATCAGTCTGTCCCCAGAGCCACATGCTCTGTCCCTTGGCCACATGCTCCAAGTCCATCCAGCCCAGTGGCAAGCTCCTACTCTCTAGCTCTTCTCCTCGGCATCCCCCCCCCACCTCATGTCCCTCTGATACCCCAAGCCCGGGAACCTAAGCCCTGCCTATTTCTCATCTGCCCAGTTACAGGCTTCAGCAATGTTATTAACCAATCAACTTTGAATTAGGTAGAACAAGGTTTACACAACAAAGGCTAGTGTACATGGGCAGCAGCCAGATCTTGGGGGACACTAATAAGCATTAGAATACATAGCACCAGACCAACCTCCAACGCCATATCTATATTTCTTGGTAGAGTTCTTATTTTTTAGATTTATACCCATCAAGTAATTTCTGAGTGTCCTGGGGAAGGCTAATATGTCCACTAGTGTATCCTAGTGACATATAGCCCTTCCATGAGAAGTCATAGAGTTACTTTTTGTCACCCTTTCATTAGATGTTTTAATACTTATTTTTATTATTCTTAGGTATGCATATGTGGGGAGAGGTATGCATGTAAGTGCAAGTGCCCGGGGAGGCCCGTCACATCAGATACCTCTGGAGCTGGAGTGAAATCCACTTGTGAGCCACCGGCATGAGTGCTAGGAACTAAGTGCCCATCCTCTGAAGAGCAACCTTTATTCCTGACCACTGAGCCACCTCTCCAGACCCTTAGCTTGTCCTTGAGGTACACTCAGCATGGTTTCAACTGAAGTACCATACATCACTCGAGTTGAGTGCTCAGCACACTGCTAAGAGCATGCAACAGCACATAGAAGATGCCTTACCAAAGACTTGGGAAGGCCAAGTTGCTTTCTTCTGTGACTACCAATGTCTACTCTAAAGTCACCTGCATTTTCCTGCCTGCTTCTCTGTGGGCTACATTTGGTGAAGTAGGAAAGGGGTTCCCTATCCTCTCAGGAATCTCTAGGCCTTCCTTTTCCTCAGGTCATCACTCCTCTCCAGTTTGGGGGCAGAATAATAGGAAGCTCCCCCCATTTAATTGTTCATCATAGAACAGCTGGCAGTGTAAACATCTTCTTTAGAATCAAGGGACTCTGGTCACTGCTGTCCCATCCCCGTAAAATCACTATACTTACTAATAACTTTTAGCATGTGGATTCACTCCATCTTAACTAATACCAGTAAGAGAGGTTTTCCTTCTATGGTCCCAAAAATACAATCCCTACCCCAGGCCCAATCCTTGTCCTCTAGAAAGATCAAGTCTACCTGCCCCGCAGGACACAGGCTGAATAAATCTGGTTCACAGAATGCCAAATCACCAAGAAAAAAAGCAAAGCCTCCTAACATAAGGTTTAGCTTGTATCCACAAAGCAGAGAATTCAGGAGCTCAGTTGGCAATGTGTCTGCTGACTGGTCCAAATCTCCCTCACTGTGTTGGACTGATTCACACCTCAACTTTACCTCGCTAAAGAGATCAACTTAAGGTCAGTTCCTTAAACTGCCCTGGTATATTGGGATGTCTTGATTGCTTGCTGGTCACAATCAAAATATCCTTTCTAGGGCTGCAGAGGTAGCTCAGTGGTGAAGAATGCACAGTGCTTCTACAGAAGGTTCCAGCACCAATGTTAGGCAGCTCACAACAGCTTCCAACTCAGCTCCAGAGGATCCTATGCCCTCTTCTGTCCTCTGAGGCACCTGCACTCACATACATAGACATAATCACACATATACATAGTAAAAAATAAAAATAAAACTTTTTTAAGTTTCCTCCCCATTTGAGGGAACTTTTTTTGTGCAAATCTACAGAGCCTAAATGTAGGTGATTGTTATTCTGCCTGCGCCTTGGCAGCCAAATCAAGGGCATGCTCAAAGGCAGGGCTGCTGCAGCAATTGCTTTTCTGCTGCTCAACTGCAGGCTGTGCCTGCACATCACTGTCCTCCTTGATTTAAGCATTCACTACAACAACATTCCAGCAGGGGGAGGTAAAATATCTGAGGAGGGACAGCTTTGTATGGAACACACAAAGGCTTCATGTGCATCAGCAGTGCTCCTGGTCCAGCCCTATCCAATATTTTCAAATCATGAGCAAGTGATATAAAGACCAAAGCTGAGGGAGATTCCCTTTCACTGGCCATGACAGGTGAATAGTCCTGGAACCCATATCTCAGGGCTATGATGTATTGTGGGGACATACAGTCCTTCTACTTCAGCATTTATACTGAGAAGGAAGCAAACTGCTCTTTAGTCTAATGGAGTCCCTTGGTAATGGGTCCGGACTGAAAGCTGTGAAGTAACTAAAGCAGTACCCACTCTCTGCAAGAGGAGTGGCCTCCCGCTGTCTAGAATCTGGCTCTGGAATGTTCTGGACAGAGAAGTAAGTCTCCTCCAGTGGAGCAGCCAGACAGATGGGGCCTCAGAGTGTGGGCTCTGGATTGGAAAGTCTGATTTTCCTTTGAAAGGCCTGCTTCCGGGTACGTGCTCTGCTATCTGTAAGAATTAGCTGTCCTCAGGAGAAGCAATCTGTCACCAGGCAATGTAGGCACAGATGTCAAAGCACCTGTGGGGAGGAAAAAATGATGGTATCCTAAAGACCTCCTGAATCATCAAAGTACATTAAATCTAAATTCATCGTCATTTTGGTTATGAGATCTATGAATTATAGGATTGCTTGAGTTATAAATCAAACACACACACACACACACACACACACACACACACACACACACACACCCTGAAAAAGCAATCTGGCATAACAGGAAAGGATAAATAGGGAGGGGGATGTCTTTCAGGGAAAAGGCTTCCTTCTATCATGTTTGGTCAGCTTCCCTGGGCTTCCCTCACCATGACAAGACCACAGAGTTTCTAGGCTCAAATCTCCTCTTTCTTCCACTAACATTGGAAGAAGACAGAAAGGTTATTTTCCCCAAAGTTCCAGCAAATACCACCTTGGTTCCTACCATGCCGGATTACATCATTATCTTTGCACCCGTCACTCTGGCTCTCAGAACTATCCAGAAGACCTGCTGCGACCTGGCAGAAGAGCCCCTCTGTGGAAGATGCTGAGATAGTAGATTCCATAGAGCCTGGGCCTCTAACTTACAGCCAAGTCCCCAAGGAGCCCTAACAGCCATCCACAGGGCATCTGACACTGAAAGGCACCGCTGTACATTATGGATGGTATGTTACTGGTTAGCTGCTCTCTATTAAAAATTAACTTCTCAAGATGAGGGTATGGCTTATTGCTGAGTACGTGTCTAACATGCATGAAGCCCTGGGTTTAGTCCCAGCACTGCAGAAGTCAGGTGTGGTGGTGAATGCCTGTAATCCAGCACTGAGGGGGTCTCAGGTAGAGGCTGGAAGGCTTAAAATCCAAGGATCACCCTTGGCTCCATAACAAGTATGAGACCAGCCTGGGCCATATTAGAATCTATCTTTGAAAAAAGAAACAAAGTTTCTAAATGGTCATTCTAGCTTCCAGAGAAGCTTTTTCCTTTTTTTCTTTTCTTTTTTCTTTCTTTCTTTTTTCTATTTTTTCTATTTTTTCTGAGACAGTTTCTCTGTGTAGCCTTGGCTTTGTAGACCAGGCTGGCCTCAATTCAGAGATCAGCCTGCCTCAGCCTCCAGTACTAGAATTACAGGCGTGCACCGCCACACTCAGCTTGCTTTCAGAGCTTTGACCGCAGCCTTCTGGACTACTCAGAAAATATTTTACAGATGAAGGCCTGTGTGTCTTCTTGAGAGACAGCAGGTAAGGACAATGGGCAAGTTTACACATCTCCTTAGTTCTAGACGCTGAATCTAGACAATAGTTCACACAGCAAAGATCATAGCAGAAAGAAGACAACGCACAGATGTTGCTTCTCAAATGCCAGGAAAGATGCCAGTGGGAAACAGAGCTTGCAGTGCCGAGTTACATGACTGGAGACTCCGAGGCCTTGACAACACTGATTTATAATTATATTCATAGGAAGGAAAATGAACTTCGTAGAGCTGAAGAGATTGCTAAGCCATTGAAGTGCTTTGCATCACTCATATAAGGCCCTGAGTACAATTTCCAGAACCCACATTACAAAAAGTAAAATCCCAGTGCAGTAACACAGGCTTGTAATCCCTGTGCTGCGGGAGTAGAGCCAAGGAAGTCCCTGGGGCTTCCTGATGAGCTGGTGTAGCCTAATGAATGAGCTCCAAGTGCCAGTGAGAGACCCTGTCTCAAAAACCAAAGGTGGATGAAGACTGACACCTGAGGCCAACCTCTGGGCTCCACATGCATGCATGCACATGTGCACTTGTACATACATGAACTTGCACAAACACACACACAGATATATATAGATATATATACGTATACATATATATACACATAGACTGATAACTTCCCAAAATACTAAGATATTCTTCTATTGGGACATGAGGCTTTTAGGGCTGTTTTATATTTCAGAACTTCCTGGCTCCTCAAAATGCCCAGGGGGTCCCTCAAATGCAATATCGTATAAGGAGCCATTGTTGGAAAAGTCCACAGTTCATTCCTGTCTTAAATGTCCCTATTGGCTAGATTTATGCTGGAGGTGAGGGCAGTAGCTGTCTCCCCCTGACTGTCAATTTTTCCAGTTCAGAAAAACTACAAGGAAGAAAAGGCAACACATTTTGCCAGCCCCAGGAAGAAAGGAAAGCGATACGGTTTTGCACACACATACGGTTTCTATACTACTCTTTTAAACATGGGTTGACCTAGACTTCTGATAGAGACAGCTTGATTGAGAGCAGCAGGCACAGAGAACCCACCTCTACCCCAGCACAGAGCACCTGGACTTGATTTGTGGCCCTGAATGGAGCCCTGTGCTGTTGGGCGATTTTTATGCCGTTTGCTGTGCTGGCTGACCTCCCAAAGTTGTTCCCTCCACACACGAGCCAGCTTCATATGTTTTCCAAGTGGGTGGTGATCTGGAATCCATAAATAATAAGCATGGGAGGAAACATTATGTCCCTAAAATAGAAACCAGAAACATGTGTTCACAAAATGGGAGCTGCCCCTCATGCAGGTGGTCCCTTCCCCTAAGATAATATGGTGGTCAGTGGCAGGGGGGTGGTCCACTACTGCCACAACATACACCAGAGCCTGAGAAAAACAATTCAGGCAGCTTGCATGGATTTATGGAGTGGCTGCTGTCCCCTGTCCCTAAGCCTATTGCATTGATTATTATCCAAGCACTGAAATAAAAATACCTGATACAACAACTTTAGCAGGGAAAGATTTGTTCCATGGTTTCGGGTGGTCTCCATCCACTGTGCCAAGGAAGGCATGCCAGAGAGGTTTAGCCCACAGTGGCAATAGCAGGTGGCAAAGACTGGTCACCTCATGGTAGACCAGGAAATAGAAAAAGCAACCCAGAACCAAAGGACAGGTGTAATCATCAAGGGCCTGCTCCTCGTGACTGACTTTCCCCAGGTAAGACCCACCTCCTAAAGACTGTATACCCTTGAAGGACAGTGGCATCAGCTGAGCAGTAAGCTTTCAAACCAAGAGCCGTGGAGACATTTCCGCTTAAACCATGGTTCCTAGGCTACACATCTCACAGCATGGTACTGAATGAGCCATGCTGCCCTGAATGCTTAAGTATCCAGAACATGATAACAAGAAACTGCATGTTTGAACATATCTAAGCGTAGCTGCGTTGAAAATACTAGGCAGGCGGGAGTATTTAATCTTCATTTTAATATTATGGAATCTCCGTCGCGCATACCCTCTGTCACTGACAGAAATGTCATTATGTCATGCATAGTTATGTTTAAAATCAACCTAGCCATCTGGGACCATTTTTGGATCTGCTTCTCTCCCTCCCTCCCTCTCTCTCTCTCTCTCTCTCTCTCTCTCTCTCTCTCTCTCTCTCTCCTGTCTTTGTGCATTGATCTCACCACTCACATATACCATAATCACACTACCCTAGGACAGTATGTGGCTCTCATAAGATGTCGTGACAAGTGAGCATACTAGGTGTTAGACATATTTTCTTTCACTAGCACTATGAAAAGACAAAAGAAATAAAGAGAAGAAACACAACCCAAAAGACCTATCACATAGTCTTTGCTCTGGGAAATGTGTCTGTTGAATAAAAATTAAAATTGTATGAAAACAAAAGATTCCTCCACACACATTTCTTCTCCCTCACCCTGTTTTTCTCCCTCCAGGGTGTGTATATATGACTGTGTATGGAGGCCACAGGTGCATGTCAGGTGTATGGAGGCCACAGGTGCATGTCAGGTGTATGGAGGCCACAGGTGCATGTCAGGTGTCTTCTTCACTTGCTCTCCACCTCGTCTTTTTAGGCAGGGTCTCACATTGAACTAGGAGATCACTGATTGGCTAAACTGTTCCCACACTGAACCAGGAGATCACTGATTGGCTAGGCTGGACAGTTAGCTTCAGGGTTCCTCCTGCCTCCTGCCGCCTCTCCAGTGCTGGGGTTACAGATGTAATGTCACTGCGCTTGGCTTTTACATGGTTCTGGGGTCTGAACTCAGGTCCTCATGCTTGCAGTCATTCTCCTAGACCCAAACATATTCCTTGCATATGATTTTGCAATCAGCCAAGTACTGAAAGGGGCTGTAAGCGATCAGAAAGAAGGTCAAGTGCTGGACTTCAAAGACAATGAACATGGTGTGAGATCCCTCAAGACTTTCCCTGCATGCATTTCAGCTCAACACATTCAAATCCCAGGACCCAACTTTTGTCCAGTCTGGACAAAGTCACAATCCAGATACTGTCATTGTGATATCACCATCCTTCACCAGATGACGGATTTAAAGTCTCTCAGGCATTTCCTTTGTTGCCTCTACAGCATGGTCTGGTGCACTGCATTTGCTTGTTAATTATTTTGCTCCTTGAGGTCTGTTTGCTGTCTCTTACAAGCAGACTATCACGTACCCAAAAATGATGTTTGTGAACCTTGCCTCCAAACAAACTCTGATTGACTAATAAAATGCCTACACCTGGGCAGGGAAATGAGAGGTGGGTGGAGCTAAGGTTCACAGCCTTGGAGGACAGAAAGATCATGGGAGGGGAGAGACAGGTAAAGAGGGGAGAAGAGGCAGAACCGCCATGGGTTAGCACGAACAAACCACACGTGGCCAGTAGGAGCTTGCTCTGATGATAGGTCGTGGAGAAAGGATTTATGAGACCTTGGATGGGAAGTAGCCCAGCTAGGAATTATTAGAGCAATTGGCAGGGGATGTGGGCCTGGGAGGTAAAAAATTAGCTTAAGGGAGTAATTTCTACCCAGCCCCAGAATTTAAGGCATGTTAAAAATCTAACAGCTGCCTGTGCCTTTTGTTGATATGATAGCAGATTAAATATAGCTACAGTAATAATTATGCGATCAATAGTAAATATTAATAACAACTTTCTACAACAGTTACCTTTTTTCCAAACCAAGTGTTCCTTCTAAAACTGTCATCTGAAAACTCACTGTCCAACCACCCAGCTCCCTCTCAACCGGTTCTTTCCCCGGGGGAAAGTAAAGGCCTTCACAATTGAGCGTGCTGTCTATTCATTTTGCCTCCAGGTTAATGAGACGCTTTCTCTCTCAGCAGTGGCCCACATGGCTGACTTGGGCAGAATTTGCCATCTCTGGGCACACCTGAATTCCAGAGTCTCTCAGCCTTGACTCAGCTCAGGCGGCATGCTCTGGTTCCCTCCATGGCTGAGTCAGCATCTCCTCCATCACAACAAACCTCCCTCTGGCTCCTCTCTCCTACAAGTCCCACATCCACTACCCATTCAGTTTCCCTCTGGTACTCTAGCAACAGTGTAACAATGTTCCACTCACTGTTGAAAAGATTCAGGCTCCTTTTCTGAACCATGTACATCAATAGGTCCTGGATTTAGCAGACCTGTCTCACCAGCCAACCCATGCTTCCGTGGTCCTTCGGGTACCTTTCATCACCCTACTCGTTTGCAGGGTCTTTCTAAGTAATTTGGTGGTAGGTAGAAGGCAAATATAAAGGACAAAGGTTTTTCCACAATTACCCCAAATTATATAATTTTCTCCCTCTCGGCTAAAGCAATCTATGGGAATACCGTTTGCCTGGCTCCCCTTCCCTTGACCCTGTTTCTCTCCCTAGTTTCATGCCTCCCTGGCTTCTCCAATCATGTCTTTCCCTCCACAATTACCTAAATTAAAGGTCTCTATGCACAGGAGCCCTCTCTCAGACACGCACATATACACAAAGGGCACACAGGGCTCAGCCATGTGCAGGCACGCATACCTGTGCACACGCTGCAAAAGATTGACTGCCCTGAAATGTTGCCACTTTTACAGATTTATTCTTAAAAGAAAAGTGAGGTTTCCCTTCCGAGACAGCCCTGGAGGGTATTGGTGGGGAAAAGAGAGGCCTGCAGATTTCACCAGGCCACCCAGGTTCCAGCCATCCTACGAAGGAAGGAAGGGATGATGTGTGTAAGTCACCAAGATCAAGGGATGGAAATGCTACCCAGTCCAAGGCCTTAGAGCCAGTAGGAAGATTCAAATCGTTCAGATTTATGACACCACCATCGGGCCCATCTACAGGTGGATTAACACCCGAGTAGGCAAGCTCCCATTTCCAGAAGCAGAAGCTACAGAGTGATGACTCTCAAGGTGGGGACCTAGGAAGCTGGTACATACTGTCTGCCCGCAGCTGGCGGTCTACATCAGAATTCCCTGGGTCAGCCTGCATAGCTTTTAGAGCTACCAGCAACTCCATTACTTTATCACTTCAGGCTCTTGCTGAAATGGATTTTAATTCTTTCAAAGCGGGTGGCATACACAAGCCCATGAAGGATGGGGGCTGGCTAAGAAATCTGGAGTACACAAGGTTGTTAGGCAACCCCAGCTACCTAAGCAAGGAAACCTTGAGGGGGGCCGGGAAGATAGCTCTGTAGACATCTGGGAGAGAATATGAGTGGTATTTTCGCATGCCCAGAAGTGCTCAAGAGCTCCATTTATAACTGCCGTCTCTGGCTGTCAAAAAGCAAATTGCAGACTTGGATTGCATTACAGATGTGTCTGGTGCATCAGCTCTCAACTTGTAGGGTACCACCCCTTTGGGGGTCAAAGAACCCTCTCATGAGGGTCACCTAAGGCAATTGGAAAACACAGACATTTGCACTACAATTCATAACCGTAGCAAAATTATGGTTATGAAGTAGCAATGAAAATAATTTTATGGTTTATGAGGAACTGTGTTAAAGGATTCAGCATTAGGAAGGTTGAGAGCCACTAGATTAGTGGGCAGCCAAGAGAATAGCACAGTTCTTCCTGGGGCCTGCCAGACCCTTGGGGTGGGGCCTGTGTTCATCTCTGAGCATCACTTTATGAAAAGGATGGTGACAGATTGAAGTTCATCTAGGGAACTATAGATACCAGAGGGATGACTCTGAGCAAAGGCTCTTATTTCCTTGAGTAATTAAAAAAAAAAAAGAACACCTACACACACACACACACACACACACACACACGCACACACACATACACGCGCACACTCAGAGACTTTGTCTGCTCACTCCATTAAGAGACAGTCTGAGGAGAGACCCGTCACTGTGTAAAGAATTGCTTCAGACACTTTCTTCATTATACTTAACATTATAGGAATTGAAGCTGGTTGTTTATGTTTGAGTTGTGTGTATCCCTTTAAAAGTTTCTTGAGAGTGAGGATTTTTTTCTGTTGCTGTGGTTTATATGAAGTGCCCCTTAGGCTCATGTGTTTGAACATTTGGGCCCCAGCTGACGATAGAGTACATTCCTGGGGGAGGGGGCTTTGCGGTTTCATAGCCTTGCCTCCTACTTCCTGTTCTCCTCCTTTCCTCCCCTGTGTAGATGAAATGTGATCATCAGCTTGCTGACTACTAGAACAACCCGCAGTCCTGCTGCTACTCCTTCCCTGCCATGATGCGGTGCCTTCCTCTTGGACTCTAAGGATTAAAAAAAAAAAAAAAAAAAAAATCCCTTTCTCATCTAACTTGCTTGTGTCAGGATATTTTATCATAGCAACAGAAACATTAATGCACTAACACATCCTTATGATGCAATGTCTCCAGTGCATGGAACAAATTCTAGCTCACAGCAAGAATCCAATGAGTGCTGGTTGACTGAGTGAGCGGGTGAGTGAGTGGGTGGGTGGGTGAGCGAGTAAGGGAGTGAGCGAGTGAGTGAATGATGAGTGAGTGGGTGAGTGTGGAAGTGCATGAGTGTGTGAGTGAGGAACTGAGTGAATGAGCAAGTGAGTGAGTGTGTCAGTGAGCTAGTAGGTAAGTGTGTGAGTGAGTGGGAAAATGTGTGAATGAGGAGAATATATGAGTGAATGAACAAGTGTATGAGTGGACAAGTGGGTGAGTGTGTAAGTGGGCAAAGTGTGTGAGTGAGTGAGTGATGGATGAGTAAATTAGTCCATTGTCAATCTCTAGATCCTTAGATTCTAATAAGTTCACCAGTGCCGAAGGGATAAGAGAATAAGGACCACCCACATAATGTGTGTTCAGGCTGGAGGGAGGAAGGAATTTTCTTAAACTTTCTATTGATTCTTTATAAATTTCACATCATGAACCCCAATCCCATTAATCTCCCTGTCCTTCCATATGTGCCCTCTGCCCTTATAATCTCCCCTCAAAAGAAAACAAACAAAAATCTCAGCGTGGAAGCTGCAGTGTCACACAATATGCCCTTTTGTTCAAACAGCTTTTACTGCAAAGCATCATTGCATGAGTTGTTGGTCTGGTTCGAGGCCTCTGATTTCCGCTACACTCTCAGTACTGGATCCTCACTGGGACTCCTCTCACATATCTTGTGACACATTGTCCTGTGTCATGGAGATCCTGCAGTTTTGGATCTTCAGGACCAGCGCCTTCACATACTCCAGCGCCAACCCAAAGCCCAAACTCAGCTGGGCCTAGGTGGTAGCTGAACTGGTCAACCTGACAGCTCTTCGATGCTCACACCATAGGGACCAGCTCTCATGCACCCATGCCACCTGAGCCAGCTCTCCTGAGTACTGCAGCAGGTGGGTGGTGGGGTGGCAGCCCAGAGAGGAATGTTTTAATATCAGGCATTGTGTCATTTATTCCTCACAACACATGAGGTCATGCTATCATGATATCTATTTTCCAAATGATCAAATCAACTAACACAGTTGGGAAGAAACGTCTCCAAGTTCTCGGAGGCAGGAGTAAGAGTCCAAATCTAAAGCTCTGGTGCTGATGTTGAGTTAGCCTCACCGCCTTGCGTTACAGAGATTGCAGATCACAGGGACACACCTGTGCTATCACCCTTCATCTCAACACATTTACTGAGGATGTGGGATGTTCAAGGGTGGAGACAAAGGTGGCTCTCTCTTTCTGAGAAAAGCATTGGACATGTACAACTGTTTTCTAGAGATAGCTAAATGGTAGATGGATGGATAGACAGACAGACAGACAGACAGACAGACAGACAGATCCTCCCTCACAGATCTGCCTCAACAAACTCCAATTGTGCTATCTACTGACTTGTCCTAACATTTTTTTCTGTGGTATAAGTCAAGATCCTGGCTGCAGCTGAGCGGAGCTCTGAGAAGCTTCTCAGGGTTTCCAGCTGGTACCACCTGGCTGTGTCTCCTGCTGCTGCTGCTGCACTGAGTGTCTGTAGTATGAGACTCCTATAGAACCAGCTGCCTTCCCTGCTGCCCGTAGTTCTTAGCTTGGTTTGTAAAATGCTTTATTCTGGCTTTCTCATTTTACAGACCTGGACATTGTGGTTTTCTGTTCAGAGGGAGGGTATGAGGAACCAAGAGTTATTGAGATTGAACTAGGGCTTTGCACATGTAAAGCATATACTCTGTTACCCCACAACTATAGATCAAGTTGAAGGTGGCTATTATTTAAGAAAAAAAGAAGAGTTATGTCAGCTATATAGCAGTTTTCGGGAGTATGACTGAAAGCTAGGAGTGTAGCTCAGTGGTAGAGTGCTTGGTGGAAAAAGCCCTGAATTCAATCCACAGCACAACAAAAAATTAGAAAAATGGAGGGAGATACAAGTTTAAAAAAAAAATACTACACACTGTGGAAAAAAGACAAATCTCTTCAGCAAATTATGCTGGCTGAAAGACTAGTTCTCCCTCTCTCACTGTGCTCAAAGAACAGCTCGACATGGATCAAAATCCCAAATCTTGAATTTCAGACTATGAAGTTGCTGCAATTAAACACAAAAGAAATACTCGAGACACTGTATAGGAAGTGGGGTGTGTGTGTATGTGTGTGTGTGTGTGTGTGTGTGTGTGTGTGTGTGTGTGTGTGTGTGTGTGTGTGTGTGTGTTTTATAGAGCCCTTTAAGTTCAGGCAACCAAAGTAAAACTAGACAAATAAGAAGCTTTGGCACAGACTGGGACACAGTAAACAGGACTAAGAGACAATCTACCAAGTATGAGAAAATATTTGCCAACGGTAGATCTGACAAGGGGTTGAAGTCCAGTAAGAACAAGGAACTGGGATAGCTGTGCACCTAAAAGTAAAGAATCCAGCTTTGAAATGGGCTGAAGAACAAAACAGAAGCCAGATGTGGTGTCCCATGCCTATAATCCCATCACTCAGAAGGTAAAGGCAACAGGATCTCAAGTTCAAGGCCACTTTGGACTATATGGTGAGTTCCAAAGCCACCTGAACCACAGAGTGGGGCACAAAACAGAACATGGATTATAGATCACATGGCATTGTTGCAGTTAAATTACCAGTATGGCCGGATAATGTTTATTGTTAGGCCTATAATTATTTTTACAGCAGTATTTTCTAACCTGCTAGCAATCAATCAAGACACAGACACCGGTTATATTTTAAAATAGCCTTAGTTAACCTGGGGCAGGGCAGATATTAATCCCCTAAACTACTTCCCATCGTGGGGCAGGTATGGGATTCCTGTACCAATCCCATGCAATCTTCTGCTAATAATTTCTATCAAGCTACCTCCCATCCATAATCCCAAATACTAGCTAATGCTCTTCATCTGGGCCGAATCCTCCATCCACACCTGCCATGTGCTTCTCCTCCACCTAACCCATGGCGTTAGCCGCCTCCTTCTTCCTCTCCTCGGGTCTCTCCAAGCCCTGGAACCTTAGCCACACCTATCCCATTTGTCCTGCCCAGGTGTGATGGCCTTTTATTGGTCAAACAGGTTAGGCTCTTAGGCAAAGTACAAATGGGGCAGAGACAGCAAGCAGTAATTAGCAACAAAATGCATCAGACCAACCTCCAATGTGGCATGCTTGCCTGAATACTTTCAAGGTCTTGGGTTAGATTCACAGCACCACATACACACACAAAAAAAGAGTTACACAAACATTTTTCTTTTTCTTTGTTTTTTTTTAAAGATTTGTTTATTATTTATACAGTATTCTGCCCACACGTGTGCCTGCTTACCACAAGCAGGCACCAGATCTCATTACAGGTGGCTGTGAGCCACCACAAGGTTGCTGGGAATTGAACTCAGGACCTTCGGAAGAGCAGACGGTACTCTTAACCTCTGAGCCATTTCTCCAGGCCCACAAACATTTTTCAAAATATAAACAGCCATCAAAGAATGGAAACATTTTATTCCTGGGTGTGTGTGTGTGTGTGTGTGTGTGTGTGTGTGTGTGTGTGTGTGTGTGTGTGTGTGTGTGTGTGTGTATTCAAAGGAAATAAAATCTTTCTACCAAAGAGATAAGCATTAATCATAAGAGCCAATGCAAATGCCTTTCACTGGGTAAAAAGACAGAGAAAGTGCAGTCGTGAATAGTAGTGCTCAGCTGTTCAAAGAAGGAAGTTCAGCCCTTTGCAGCATGGATAGAGCTGGAAGTCCAGACACAGAAGGACACATACATAACACATGTTCTTACTCATGTGTGGAAACCAGTATGTCAACCTAGAAGAATGGCTGGAATCGTGGTCACTGTGGATGGAGAACATAAAGGGGAGAGAACAGAAGTAAATTAAGAGGGATTTTAGGGACTTACAAGAATGCTGCTGGTGGCCAGGGGAGGAAGGATGGCTGAGGATAGCAGAGGGCTGACTAGACATGCTCGGTGCATGATGGCTGAATGTATCGAGCATCACAGTGAGTCCTAGTAAGTTCTGCAGTTAATAGGTGTTGATAATAATAACATTAAAAGGGGCAGATGCCAGGCCCGTCTGGCCCTCCCCCATACCAGGAACGATGCCAGGGTTTTCCTTGTTGAATGCTAAGTGAGCTGATTGCATAAACCAGCCACATCTTCTGCCTTGAAGTGTTCACAGTGAAGTGGTACCCTGGTGATGTAGAACACAACAGAAAGGATCATGAGAAGAATGTGCTGAACCTCGCTCAACTACCTAGGAGGCAATGAAAGGAGGGGCATGAGTTCAAGGCCAGCCAGGGCTACTCGGCAAGTCAAAGCCAGCCTGAACAACTTAGAGAGACCCTGACTCAGAAATCAAAAGGGCTGAAGATAGCTCTCTGTTCAACAATCCTCAGTATAGGTGGAGAAGAAATAAAATTTGATTATTTGGTACATAAAAGAGACTCTTCGTAATACTTTTGAGTTGATTTTAAGGCTTCCAACAAACGTGAGGTTGGTACGTGTGACTATTATCCTTACTTCACAAATGGGTTGAAGGAGATTCAGAGAAGGTGAACAGGGAAGGATCACAAAGGTCGTGAGGGGTGGTCCCAGACGGACTGACTCCAGGGCCTGTGCATCGTACACTGCCCAGGATTCGAATGACAGATAACGAGATGTGCGTATTTGAACCCCTAATGGTGTCACACTGTGTTAACTGCAAGAGAAACAGAATGGCCTGTTTGAACTACAGTATCATTGAAGACAGACTTCATATGCCCACCGTGAGGGCATCCACATGCCCTTGCCAGCCCTTTCCTCTCTGCTGAGACCTAAGTACGCATGCTGTCTTGACCCCACCTAGAGGTCTTGTCTTTCCAAAGCCACAATGGCCACAAAGACTAAGAAACATAGCTACATACCATTTAGTGACATTTCGGTCAACAGTAGTGATCACAATAAGATTATACCATCTGGTGACATTGTAGTTAGTTATCTCAGTACATCTCTGACACTTCACGGTGTCGCATGGTTAAACTAACAGTGCCTTTTCCAGAATATATCCCCAGTGTTAAGTTAGGCACAACTGTTGATACTCGGATGGAGTTTGGCAGGAGACATCTTCACCCCAAGGAGCAAGTGGCATCATTCAAGGCGGAATGAATGGTCCCCTCACTTCAGCAGCATCTTCCCAGAGTTCCATATAGGAAGGACATGGGCTGAATTCCTAAGTCAGGACTTGCCTGCAGACGGATGCTCAACTGATCCTAAAAGACATGAGGGAGGAAGGGCCTCCAGAGGAACTTGATAAACTGAGATTTTTCTGTAAACATGAAGACATGGCTATCAAGATTGCACACCTAAAGCTGTAGCAACATGTAGGGGCCATCTCAGGAAAAGGGGCACTGGAAAGCTGCCCACGCTTCCTCCTGCCACCAGCAAAATGGTTCCAAAGTAACTCCTCAGGGGTATAAAGCTGCCAATATTTGTAAAAAGTTCCAGAAGAGAAGAGACACAAAGAACTCACTAGGTTGAGTTCTGTTACATAATTACACTATTCCCCCAGCAACCATATTGGTTGAAGAGTATAGGACATTCACTCTTAAAACAACGTGCGTGAAAACAGTGGTCGCCTGGCCAAGGCAACCATCTGCCTGTCAACTGAAAGAATGTGAGGACCTTTCCTGTGTTTTCAAAAGGAGAGACAGGAATCAACCCAGATGGGCTTTGCAGAACTCAGCTGGCATAGAAGGATGCCCACTCACCCTCCCATGAAGCAACTGTAATTAAGACTGCAGGAGTGCAGTCCCGGGCACTGTGGAATCAACACCTCCGAAGAGCCATCGCGGAGCCCGCACTGCATACTAAGTACAGAAGCTGTGTGGCCAGCATACACAATCAGCTTGTTGGATTTGGTCCAGTGCGCTAAGACAGCTATGCTTTGCAGCTTCTTTGCTTGCAGCACCTCCAAAATCAAATATAATTCAAATGTCAAGTGTGGAAGGCGAGAGGCCTTTGTAGGCTTGTAGAATGGCTGGTGAGATGGTTAGCACTCACTGTCAAGCTAACTGGATTTAGAATTGCCATGGAAACACATCTCAGAGTCTGTCTGTGAGGGTGTTTCCAGAAAGGTTTAACCGAAGGGGGAAGATCCACCCTGAATATGAGATCCAGTACCACCTCTTGCACTGGAACTCCAGACTGCATGTGCCTTCAAACTGTGAGCCAAAGGAACTCTCCCTCTATAAGTTGCTTTTGTGAGCTACTTTGTCTCAGCAACAAAAGTAACTCATACATATGGCCACATTCCATCTGTTTCTTATAAGCATAATGGAGAAGTATATAATTAAAATTATGTATAATTGAAGGTTAACAGCTGGGTGGGGGAGGCTCCTTCAATGCACTATGTCAGCTTTAGAAGTTAGTTTTAATAACAGTGATGCCTTGACAAGAACAAGGTCTGCAGCTAGACTTTTTTTCAAGTATCAGCACTTAGGGGCTGGAGAGATGGCTCAACAGTTAAGAGCACGTGTTGCTCTTTCCGAGTTCCTCATTTCAACTGCCAGCACTCTCTGTAACTTGGGTTCTAGGAGAACTTATGCCCTGCACTGTACTCACATGAGCAAACACATTCACAAATGCATACACACATAACTTTTTTCAATATTACATACCAACATTGGTGAAAAGAGAGAAAGCTACCTTCTCCTAAAGCATGGGTTCTGAGTGGTTTTCTCATTGGAGAGCTATATAGAAGCCAGAGATCCATGTTTGTCCAGTGAAGGGAGCACTGTCAGCTCTCATGGGTTCACCAGGTTTTCCGAGCTGATTTGGGAACAATCAAATGGCCAAGTTGGCTCTCTGTGTTCTCAGTTTTGTGTGGTCAGGAGTATAGCCTTTATGTGTTTTCCTCCATCTCACATCTCATGTGATCCTTCAAGGAGGGTCAACTACAAAGAGAGGCTTTGTAAATAACCTTCCACTCCTCCACTAATTCTCTCCTACACCCATACTGTGGAAGAAAATTCAGATCCAGCACACATGGAGAACTCCTGACATACATGTAAGCATATACACATAAGGTTTTGGTGAAGAAGAAGAAGGAGGAGGAGGAGGGAGGAGGAGGAAGAGAGGAGGAGGGGAGGAGGAAGAAGAGAAATTAGGATGGTGAGAGATCAGGATGGTTCACTAGGGGGCTTCTAGGTCTACCTAAAATCACTTTTTATCTTTCTCCCATGAAAGTTGCAGCCTTCAGGTGGACATGGTGGTCGTGCCTATATTCCTAACATTTTAGAAGCTGAGGCAGAAAAATTCCAATTTCTAAACCAGCCTGGGATACACAATAAAACATTGTCAAGGAAGGAAGGAAGGAAGGAAGGAAGGAAGGAAGGAAGGAAGGAAGGGCTCTCACTTCCTGCAAACGGAGCCACAGTTTTACACACACTCACACACTGCCCAGGTCTCATGCATCAACCTATTTTCAAAGTATTTTATTAAGCTCAGAAATAGTTTACTGGTGGTTCAGCTGAACTAGGCTCTATGCCTAAAACACTCAAATGTTGAGTGAGGGAGTGCCACCCGCTCCCCCAGCTATCAGTTCTGTGAGCTGTCCTTCATCCTGTCACAATGGCTCAGCACAGACATTTGGGTCAAACAGGGATGATTTCACCTTTCTTCTGGCAGTGGCACTGTTCCAGAGAACACCACCACAGACTGTCACTGTCAGAATGCCACGTGCATTATGCCCACAGCGGTGCAGCATGCCATAATGAGTGAACTGGTAATGTTAACTGGACTCTGATTCCGTGTTTCTTATACGGTCTATCTATAACTATTTTAATGTCTACATTCCAACCTATGAGGCCATTTGCAGCATCAGTAATTTCTAGTAATTATTGTATCTCAAGTCCACACAAGAACCCCCAGAGTCTATTAAGATCTAGGGGTTTCATGTGCCCATGACCACAGTCTTCCCCTTCCCTCCCTGTATGCATCACTTGATTTCCCAGCCCACCTCAAAGCTAGGTAACTACTTCCTATATAAAACCTGAGTGGGGATAAGTAAATGTAAGGGAGATAAAGATGAAATTTTGATCAGAGCCCAGAAGAGTTCATACCCCCACATAGCACAACACCTGTCCTTCGGCCTAGTGTTCTATCATTTTTATCATTACAACAAACGAGACATGAGACTTTTACCCATATTATCCAGGCAATGAATTTGCTCTAGATTAACACTGCGACCAAATGCCTGACAGAAACAATGTATGAGAGGAAGGGTTTGATCTCAGCTCATGGTTTCATAGGGCTGTCCATCCTTCATGCTGTGGCAACAGGTGCAGCTGTTGGAGGTCGGTCATTCAAAGCAGACTGCAAGACAGGACCCAGAGCCAGGATATGCCCTGCAAAGACCTAACCTTGTGGTCTCCTTCCTCAGGTAGGCCTCTCCTATTTAAGGTCACCACAGCCTCTGAATAAGGCAACCCCCTCCCCTGCTACCCCCAGGTACCAGCTGGAGAAAATTAGTTCAGGATGTGAGCCTATGGGGGACATTTCAGATTAAGCCCACAGCATTCACATGATGGTGCACACATTGTATGGCTGGAAATGCACATGTACAGCAGTCCTCCTTGAGCAGGGTTGTATGTAGGAGAGAGTTAGTCCTAATGCCCTATGGGAAACACCCTCATACATGCTGTCATGTTAGCGTCACTATAAACTTGACACACCTGGAAAGAGGGAACCTCTGTTGACGATTGTCCTCCATCAGATTGGCCTCTGGGTGTCTGCAGGACATTTTCTTGACCACTAACGTATAGGAGAGCCTGGCTGACTTTGGACAAGCCCTGCAGGGAAGGTTGGCCTAGGCAATAAGGTGGCTGAGGCAACCAGGAAATGCAAGCCACTAAGCAGTATTCCTCTCGGGCTTTGCTTCAGTTCCTGATTCCAGGGCCCAGCCTTGAGCTCCTAGCCTGGCTTCCCCTCTGATGATGGACTGAAATAAACCCTTTCCTCCCCACGTTGTTTTCGGTCGGTGTTTTATTACAACAGAAAGAAGACTAGAAAATACACATGCACACATCATATGTGAAAACTCCCCTCTCATCTTGGCATGATAGATTCCATGCTTATGAGAGAATATAGGAAAGACTCGAACCGTTGTCTGTGGGTCAGGGTTTGGTTCAGATAGGAGATGGGGAAGACACCCAGACTCCTTATTTACAAATGAAAACATACAGAATTTAGAAAAGGAAGTTAACCCTAGTGACAGAGGGAGGGGTTTGTCCCAAGTACTCCCTGTTCCTTATTGGCAGGCCTATATGCTGCCTACACCCAACACCTTGGTCCTCAGTCACATGGAGAACCATTAACTCATGAACTTTAAGAAAGAGTAGACTTGTAGTTCATCTACCACAATACTCTCAGTTTTGGAGGAAACTCATCAGCAGGACCCATTATAATGTCCATTCCTCTTTAATGGGGCTGCTTCTGCCTGCTAAT
Organism: Acomys russatus; assembly: GCF_903995435.1. Classification (NCBI taxonomy): domain Eukaryota; kingdom Metazoa; phylum Chordata; class Mammalia; order Rodentia; family Muridae; genus Acomys; species Acomys russatus. The sequence continues at coordinate 77,838,987 of NC_067142.1, read as the reverse complement.
AGTCCACATTAATATCATTTTGCCAATGCACACACGGTAGATTCTGCCAAATTAGGAAAGTGCAGCAGTAATAGGTAGATTCATGTCTCTTTAGAGCTATACATAAGCCCAGTGCCCCGGCTGGCCACAAACTAACAGTGGGGGGCTGATGAAAGATGCCTCACCTTCTCCACTGAGTCTGTAAAATGAGATGGAGCTATGGGATTCATCTTCCACTGAGTCTCCCCCAGCTCTAAAATTCTTCACCTGTGAATGTATTTTGTAAGGTCATCTACTTCAGCCTCCATGGTCCTTATGGGGAGCATTTTCTAGCCTATGATGATGGGAGCAGTTGGAGTCCCAATTCATCTGTGTGTCTGTCATTCCGAACTGCCTATGGTGGAAGTGCTTTTATTTAATCCCAGAAAAACTAACTGCAAACAGTTGGGCCAGCCCTTTAGTAGAGACAGGAGAACCAGCACAATGTCATCAGGACTTCACGAAGCTCCCAGTCCCATCCTCAATCCTGCCCCAATGTCTCCCTAGCCTCTGCCTTTCTGAACTCTAGTTTCCCCCAGAAGCCTTCCCACAAGGTGATGTGCCTTGCCTTTGGGCTCAAGAATGTTCTGAACTTTGACCCACCAATTCCCTGGTCTACCCTGCCCTAGGACATAGGTACTGGGAACTGAATGTGGGTCCTCTGTGAGAGCAACCCATGCTCTTAACCACTGAGCCACCTGGTCCAGCCCCCATGGCACAATTCTTCTGGTGACATCAAGAGAGCATTCCAAGCCACAGGATAAAGCCACATGTCCTCCCAAAGCCAGCCTCATTCAGTGAGAAGTCATTTCCAGGGTACCAACTTGCCACACCGGAGAATGTTTACAGAATGCTTTTGAAAACATTGCCCTCTGTACTCATGGGGGTTCTTGAGAGGGAACAACACTGGCAGAATGAATATATTAAAAAGATAATGAGAGTGCTTACACAGTAGGGTGGGAGTAGTCCGACAATGGCTGTCTCACACTGCGAAGGCTGGAACTCAGTAGCTGATCACTCCACCAGGTTGGTTACCCCGGCACTTCCAGTCTGGCTCCAAAGGCTAAGGATTCATGGAAGATGGCTGCTCTTCAGTCTACAGAGGAAGCCAGAGAAAGCTAGTTCTAGTATCAGTGAAGGGGGCAGCAGAGGCAAAAACAGAGTAGATAAACTCAACAGAATGAAGGTCAAGAGGATGAGAGAGCACAGCTTTCCTACTTCTGTGTCCTTTTATCAGGGAAGCTTCCAGAAGTGCCACCCACACCTAAAGTGGGTCTTTCCACATCAGCTGAAGCAACCAGGGCAAGCCCCCACAGGCCAATCAATGTGGGCAATCCATTGAGACTCTATCCCCAGGCAATGCTAGGTCATGACAAGCTGACAAAACCAAGCATCACACCCTCCAAAGATTTTTAGGAATAAAATCATGGGTGAGTAGAAGGCACAGTCCAAAATACCCCCAGACTTGTCATACATTCACCAAAATGCCCCAGGCGTGGCACATGGTTTTCAAATCTCACAGCTTAACCTAAATCTTCATTGCAACTTGACATCTTGTTTCCAGGGTTACCAACACTCACACTAGGATGCTGGGATATTTAAAATGACTTCTCACTAAATGAAACTGACTCTGGAGGACACATGGGGATTATCCTGTGACTTGGAGTGCTTTCTCAACTGTCACCAGGAAATTATGCTGAAGATGTATGTCATGGGGCTGGAGAGATGGCTCAGTGGTTAAGAGCACTGTCTGCTCTTCCAGAGGTCCTGCGTTCAATTCCCAGCAGCCACATGGTGGCTCACAACCATCTGTAATTCTAGTTCTAGAGCTTCTGCTGCTCTCTTTTAAACTCTGTAGGCATCAGGCACACATGTGATATTGCAGGAAAAACACCCATATGTAGACTCAATTTTCTTAACAAATATATTTTATTACGAACTTATTAACCGAGAGTACCTCACTTATAGCCCAACTAACCTAAACAATAGGAAAAGAAGATTAACGAATACAATAACGAAACTGTAAGGATATCAGTTCCACGAAACTATTCTCCTGGCGTAATCAGCAGGATTTCTTCTGCTGGAACCTGGAGTAGTCAGAACCTGGAACCTCAGCCGGAGCCCAGAGCCTGGAAGCCTTCCCTCAAGTGGTTCTCTCTAGGAGCGTCTCAAAGTGGAGCGATGAACAGCCAAAACTATACCAAGTTTCCAAAGGCCCCACCTCTTGTTTTTGGCTCGCGTTTATACTTCCTCTCAGCATTTGTTCAAGGATGTTTTTCAGCTGCGTAATAACCAATCTCCCCCCACATGGTGGTTCGACTTCTAAGGGGATAAACATCACCTGCTCTTTCACAAGTCTTTTTCTCATCCCCCACTTGTGATCTAAACAAAAAACATGTTTAACTCTCCTTCACCCATACACATAAAATAAATACCTCTTTTTTTTTTTTAAGTGTGTCATGAGACTGTTTAAAACTCTAACAGGGGCTGGGGAGGTGACTCAGCGGTTAAGTTCACTGGCTACTCTTCCAGGAGACCCGGGTTCAATTCCTAGCACTCAGAGAACTTGTCACAACCACCTTTAACTCCATCCCCAGTGGTATAATGCCTCTTCTGGCCCCATCCAGAACTACATACACGAATGTGGTACATGGTAATAAAAGCAGGCAAAGCTTTTAATTTAGAATTATGAGAGCACTTTCATGTACAAAAGAGGCCTGTGGATAAGTGGGTTCTAACAATAGGGAAGAGGTTAGAGAGAAAAAATGGGGACAAAGACAGATAAAGGCCATTGTGTAAATGTATGAACCTGTCAAACATTATTTTTAAATGAAAATAAAAAGCTGCAACAGCAAGCTGGCCCTGAGACACAAAGCTCTGGTTAGCTGAGTTCTACAGTTGAGAAGATAAATGAGAAAGCTGGGGTTGCATGATCCCACCCACTTCAAAGGGGCTTTGTTCCCCGTCTCCTCTCCTTGTCTGCTGGGCCCCACATGTCCCCTTCTGCCCTGATATTCACTCCAGTTTCATGCCACGCGCGTTCTATCATCCTTTCCAGCCCGGCCCATCTAAGAATCTTCCTCCCTTCTCGTGGTCCTCTTCCTGCTCTCCTGACTTCATCCCACTCTCACAGAAATACACACATATAACAATTAGGAGTAGGAGGAGCTGCGCAGGAGAGAGCACGTGTACCACTTGTCTTTCTGAGCCGGAGATTGCAATATTTAGTATAACGTTTCCCAATTCTAGCCATGTTCTTGTAAATTTCTTAAGTTCATAAGGGACATCATAATACAGCTTTCGAGAAGATGGCGGAAAGGGTATCCCAGAGCAAAAGACATTAGAAAATTCTGGAAAGAGGAATGGTCAGGCACAAAGAGCAAAGCTAGAGCGTTCCTAGTTTCCCTAGGCATCCTCTGATCAACAGAGCTGCCCACTGCAGTGAGCATCCTGTGTTACAAGAGAGCCAGCTCCTGCTCTTGAGGAGACTTGTCAACAACAGAAGCCATGTCACTCCACCTCTTGAAAAACTAGCCTCCCTCAGAAAGGCCCCAAGTCAGTGCAGCCCCAAGGAGGATGGCTCTCATAACGTAACAAGGAAAACAGAATCCTCCTCACTGCTGAAGGACAAGGTCAGTCACCCCTTCATGCCCTAGGCAGAGAGGCAGCCATATGCTCACTGTGTTCATGGGTTCAGAGGGAGAAAACAAAACAGCCTGACATTTTGATACCACATTTATGTAATCAGCAAGAGGTGTCACATCCCAAAAGATAATGGATGGTCTTTCCTGGGAAGTGGAATCTGTGTATATACACTGCCCCAGCAGAGAGGGCAGAGTTCACCTGCCTGGGTACCAAGTTCTTGGCTTCCTTTGTCAATATATTTTTTCCCCAATTAATTTAACTAATTTATTTCCTTAGACCAGATCTTACATAGCCCAAGTTGACCTCAAACTCACTATAAGCCAAAGGAATGTGACCTTGAATTTGTGATCTTCCTGCCTCCATCTCCCAACTGCTGGGGAATAAACCACGCCCTGTTTTATACAGTGCTAGGAAGTGACCACCGTGTTTTGTGCATGCTGGGCAGGCACTCTACGAACTGTGTTAAATCTCCAGGCTTATCTGTCTCTTCTTCTTCTTCTTCTTAAAACCACCCCACTTGAGGTACCAAAACAAAAATGTATCATGAAGAGGTGGGCGGACTGGTCATCTATAAGACTTTGGCAAATGACTGATTTAGTGGGCATGCTGGGGCCACTGAGTGGCAGCCACAGGTACATAAAAGACTTTATTGCTACCACTAAGGAGACTACTTTTTAACACATACAGATAGCCAAAGAGCCAGCCAAGCAGCTCAGATACACACATAATGCCCCCAAGTTCAGTCCAGCAATACCTAGTTGTTTGCTACATTTGTATCAGGACCATGGTAGATGCTAAAAGAACTACAAAGCTTCAAAACTCAGAGTCTCCCTTCAAACCATTCCCAACCCAGTTAGGCAAAGGGGGACAACATACAGGAGATGATTTCTGAGTGGTGAGACGTAAAACACTCCAGTAACAGAAGATTTTGTAGGAGAAAGAGGTGTCTCACCATTCTACCAAGCCAGATGTCAAACAGAGCATAAAAAGGCAGAGCCACTCAGGCCCCAAAGAAATGACCGCCATGATCACAATGTGAGGATGGCCACTGAGAACAGGAAGGACTGACAAGGACAGTTGGCATCAGAAGCAGTGGGAAACAGAGCCGGATTAAGACAAAGAAGTTTGGCTTGATGGTAATGGAAAGGAGGCTATAACTGGCTATTTTCCCTCTTTGATATAAAGGCCTTATTCTCCTCGTTCCTTCCTTATTACATCTATTTAAGGTTGACAATATGTTATTCTGATATAGTAAAGTAATTGACATAGTAACATAAGTTAACACACCCATTATGTTACCTAATTGCCTTTTATAGTCAGGGGCAGGGGAAGGGGGGGTCCTAAAATTTATTCTCTTACTAAATGTCCAGTATGTGTCTTAGGGTTACTATTGCTGTGATGAAACATCATAACCAAAATAACTTTGGGGGGGGAAACAGTTTATTTGGCTTAGATATCTTGAATCACAGTCCATTGAGGGATGCCGATGCAGGGACTTGAACAAGCTGGGAACCTGTAGGCAGGGGCTGATGCAAAGACCATAGAGGGGCATTGTTTACCGGCTTGCTCTTCATAGCTTGCTCAGCCTGCTTTCTTATAGCTCCCAGGACCGCCAACCCACCATGGCTGGGCCCTCATACATTACTGATTAAGAAAAGGCCTTATAGCCCAATCTAATAAAGGCAGTTTCTCCAACGAGATTCCCTCCCCTCAGCTTGTGCGAGGTGCTATAAAATCAGCCAGCCCATAATATATTATTAACAAAAGCTAAGAAGAGTGACTGAAAAGGCCATATAGAAACCTACTATTCTATAAGTTTCATGTGCAACATTCACGTGTGTGTGTGTGTGTGTGTGTATGTGTGTGTGTGTGTGTTCATATGAAAGAGTTTAATTGGGGTTATCCTACATGAGTGATAAGGTTCCTTCCAGAAGCCATAGGTTGCCAAGTAAAAAGTCCAGTGACAGGCGTGGAATGACATTGTTGTTGGTCAAAAGAAGTCCTGGGGCCCCCAAAGCAATGCAAGCTATTGACATTACTCTTGGATGCCCACTAGATTTTGGTGCTAAGGTGCTATTACTGAAGATACCACATACTTTGGTCATAGGACTTGGAGAAGTCAAGCTGACCAGGAAGCAACCTCCCAGCCAGTTAGCTTTCACAGGGCTGATAGGTGCTGTGCAGGCAACTGGAAGAAAAGCTATCAATAGCCTTACCTAGATGTTAACCCTGAAGCCCCCAACAACCAGTGTGGCAAGATATGCCTATGTATGCAATAGTGGCATCAGGGTTATGGCAGTAACCAGCTGTTTTGTCATTGGATTTTAGGCCTGCTCACAAGAGAAAACTCATGCTTGGTGCTGTAAATATGACTGAGAACTCTTGGGAGGGGGGTTCATAGGCCCCTGGGGTAAACCTACTACTAATACTTCTCTAAATGGACATAGTATCAAACTACTTTCTACACCCTTACCTCTACACCCCCAGATAGCAGCTCTCTCTTCTCATCAGAGAAGCATCTTTGTTCAGGGGAAGCATTCAACACAGAGACTCACGAATAGTAAAAAATGCAGAGAAGAATTTGTAAAGTGCTCAACCCCAAATAGTACATCTATATCATAGTTTCTACTCCTGAGGCTCAGGGAACATCATAGAAGAAGAGACAAAAAGATTACAGAAGCCAGAGTTTGGGGAGTACCGGCTTGAAACAGTGCCATCTGGACGCGAAAGGGCCATTGCACTCATGAACTAGCAGTAGCCGTGGTTCCCGGCGCAAACATGAGCTCAAACCAGTCAAAACTCCAGGATTGGGGGTGGGGGGGGCGGCTGAGGAGCTGTTGACAACTGATAACATCTGGAAGAAGGAGAGTCATTCTACTTACAGGTGTGGTCCCCGTGCTCCAGTGGAGAGCCCCACACCCATGTGTACATAGGCAGCACTAATTGGTCCTAAAGTCCCACACCCATGTGTACATAGGTAGTACTAATTGGTCCTACAGTCCCACACCCATGTGTACATAGGCAGCACTAATTGGTCCTAAAGTCCCACACCCATGTGTACATAGGCAGCACTAATTGGTCCTACAGTCCCATACCCATGTGTACATAGGTAGTACTAATTGGACCTAGTGGGTTATTTTTTACAAGAGAACATGAGGAATGTAACGAACATGATGGGAAGGTCCAGGAGGAGTTGGAGAGAGAGTTGAGGTGAATATGATTGAAACACACTATTTATTATTCATAAATAAATTTTAAAATGTTACGTATAAATAAAAACTCAATATCCTTCCATGATTTTAAAAAACTCTCTTGATAAAATAGACATAAAAGGAAATTTCCTCAATAAAATCCAGGCCATTTATGAAATACATATAACATTGTAATCAATTGATAGAATCTGAAAGCTCTCTTCTAAGAGCTGATACAAGGCAAGAATGCCTACTACACCACTTTTGGTCATCACACAGCTAGAGGTACGACCATGAGCAAACAGATAAGAGAAAGATAAGTGGGATCTAAGTCAGACATAAAGAAGTAAAATTAACTCTGTCTGTAGGTGGCACGATTTAAGAAACCCTAAGGTTTTTGGTTTTGTTTTGTTTTGTTTTGCTTTGTTTTGTTGTTGTTGTTGTTGTTTTATTTTGAGTTTGTTTTGTTGTTGAGACATGCCTGCACTATGTAGCCCTGACTGGCTGAGAACTCACTATGTAGACCAGGATGGCCTTGAAACTCATAGAGATCTGCCTGCTTCCGCCTCCCACATTTTGGGATCCAAGGCATGTGTCACTAACTAAAACTTTCCTTTTGTGTGCTGGAGACTCGACATGTGCTCAGCACATCCTCTCCCACAAGCTACATCTCTGGCCAGTTTCGCGGTTCTGAGACATGTCCTCACTAAGCTGCCTGGGCCAGCCTTAAGCTTGTGACTCTATGGCTTTGGCTTCCTGACTGAGATTTCAAGGGTGTACCACACCGGACTATTGGTCACATACCCTTACTTCCCTGGAAGAAAGCACATACCAACATCCTTCTCCACAGTCAGGGCATTTCCTGGTTCCTCCCCCCCCCCCATGTGATTTCCATGAGTCAGTGGTAAGCTAGCAAGTGTGACACCAACCCCCATTTTTGTTTCTATCTCTGTCACAAGACTTTCCCCATTAGAGAACTCCTGCTTCTTTAGTATAGGCACCAGAATGAATGTGCACAGAGTGACCCATAGGTCCTGGTATAATCTGTCACTTAAGTTGACAGATAGACAAATGTGGAGTTTCCACGGATCCAAAGAACCTGAGGCTTGAAGAAAAGCCATCTTAGCTGATGAGCAGATATGTAAGAAGTAAGACCTATGATTCTATGACGTTAAACGTGCTGTTGCTTTGTTAAGTGGCAATAGCTGACTGATGCACTTGATCTCACGGCCTTTGCTAAACAGACTTCAGCCTCCATCTCTAACCTCATCTCCACTTCTCCGCTCCATGTATCTTAGATAGGAAGAAAAGTGGAATATTAGCTGTGCCTTCCAACGGTCTCTGCTTTGCCACCTCTGTTAACAAACTTCCTGTTACCATAATCATACTTTATAAGAGAAAGGGGTTGTTTTGGCTTACGATTTTTGAAAGTTTAGCCCATGGTCAGTTGGTCCCTTGACCTCTAGACCTCCGTCATGACGGACGCACGTGAAGAGAACCACCAAGTCATCTCATGGACTAGCAGTGCCGAAGAAGAAGTTACCATGGTCCCCACCTTTCTCTTGAGGACACGTCCCCAATCACCTGACAACCTGCCACTTCTCACATGTTCCACTACCTCCAAAGAGCACCAAACCAGCAACCAAGATTTTAACACATAGGAAGCATCTTAGAGTCTAATTATAACATTCCCATCATGCCTTGGGTTGACTTAAATCCCACTGCTAAATTCCTTTGTATCACCATCAAAACCCTACCCATCACTTTTATTAACACATACCAGTTATACTTATTAAAGAAGTTCAGTGTGATGCACCCACATCGCGATACAGCATCATAAATCAAACCCAACCTCCCCTTTCCACCCTTTCCCCTACTTATCAGTTTCTATTAACGGTTCTTTTATAGTCAAATCAACATTTTTTTAGTTCTGACAAGTAGGTAAAAAACATGCTGCAGTGCTTGTCTGCATCTAACATATTTTATTTTATTTTTCCATATATTTGCTGAAATGGCAGAAATTTACTCTTCTTTATGGCTGAGTAATATTTCACTATATTACACATCACATTTTCTTAATCCATTCATGTATTGATGGCCACCTAGTCTGGCTCTGTTGCTTAGCTACGGGGAATATTGCCATGCTCAGTGTTTCACTCATGGCTCTCTGGTGGGATGGAATTTATAGTGAATATATTATATTATGTATTCATTTATATATTATATGTTTATTAATATGTAATATATAATATGTATACATGCATGTGTGTTTTCAGAGAGGGGTGAGGGTTTTACCAGAATGCCTTACCAACTGTGGTCCAGCTAATCCAACAATGGCTGTCTCCCAAAGGAAGGTCCAAGAATTCAGTAGTTCAGTCCACAGGACTGGATGTCTCAACTGGTCTTCGATATGCATGGGAATCCTGAAGAACTAGGCTTTAGTGCCAGCGAAGGAATGGACTTGCCAGAGAGGGTGAGAGCAAGCTTCCCTCTTCCGTGTCCTTCATATAGGCCACCAGCTGAAGGGATAGTCCTGATTAAAGGTGGATCTTCCTGCCTCAAAAAAGGCCTGCATTAATGGCATTATTTTTCCTGTTTGAAAACCCAAATTAGAAATAGGTCTTCCTTACATGTGTGCCCAGCCAGTTTGGTTTTAGTTAATTCCAGATGTAGTCAAGTTGACAACCAAGATTAACATCGTATCTAGTTATCATTTTAAGTGCCCTCTTCTGTTTTACCCTTATTCTAAAGCTTTTCCCTAATCCTGACTGAGGAGATATAGGCCACTCCATGTTTGCTTACTAGTACCTCTTTCCTCATCCCTAGATTTCCTGATTTGTCCTAATTGCAGGCTGGAATGGGCCTCAGGATATCTCATGTTACCTCATCATGGAACACAAGCCAGGACTGCTCCATCACAGACCCATAAGTACTCACTACTGCACCCACCTGACCTCAGGGCAGATTTGACCCACCGAGGTGCTGGTTTCAGGGCAGTCTCCTGTAGGATTATACATCACAACTCAACAGGGAGGAAGTAAGTCAGTGTCCAAGAAGAAGACTTTAACCAACTACTGGGCGCCGGGAAAGAGACAAAACCCCACAATTCATGTCCACTTCTTCCCTCTGTAGGAGAGTTGCCCACTCCACACAGACTCTCTAAATACCTTCTATAGGACAGGCTTACCCACTCCACGCAGGCTTTCTAGAGCAGCCCTCTTTTTAAGAAACAGACACCACCTTACCAATGCACCTGCCTTGCATCTCTCTCCTTTCTCACCTCACTTCCCACTTTTCCCACCCCACACACAGTCTTAGCCCAGACTCTGTGTTCACGGTTTACAGACAACACACTAAATAAGCATGACCTCCTTTCTACTCTCAACGTTGTGAGTGGCGCTTACTCATTCTGACTTGTGTTGAGGCTATGTCTGATGGGTCTACCCACACCAACTACTGTGGACTAGCGGACACTAAGGAATGTTTTCATTTACTGGAACTGAGTGTGTCCCATTACACTCAAATGAGTAAATTTTTTAAAATTCTAATGGTCACAATGTATTTGACCCATCATGTTCCATGGTATATAGCACCACAAAAGCTCAACTCCAGTTTTTTCTTTTCCCATGAATATTAATACAAAATTGTTTTTCACTGTACCATATCTCACTACAGATAGAAATTCGAATACTTACAATTCCTGGAATAATATAAAAGATAAGGAAAAGTGGTGGCTGGCAGGGTTTCCAGGGACGCAGCCTGTATTTCCAAACAAAATAGAGGAGTTACCGCCTTCTGGTCACCATCATGGCAACCTCTTTCTTCCGCCCTCTGTGAACAGTTTAATTCCAGGCCTTTCTAGACACATCACATTGTCATAAATCATGGTGACAGTACTGAATCTGCTTGGACTCACAATCTATCATCACAATGACAACAGAAGGGAGCATACTGCAAAAGCCAAGGCATTATTGATGCCCTCTGTAATGGGCGCCCATTCAGTAATTACACTCCCTCCTACTGAAAATGCAGGAGCATGTGTGTGACACAAATTAAAATGTCTCTTAACAGCAGAAATCGGTCCGGGCGTCTTCTGATCTGAATGCCCTGTGGCTGAGATGTTGGACCGTCTACCAAATGCTATTAGAAGTGCCGTCATATGACATAGCGTGGTTTCCTGGTCAGTCTTACCCTTTCCCCATGATCTACTTCCCAGGCCTCCACCACCAAGCCATGGCCCACCCTGGACTGAGGATTTCCCTGGTTAGAGCCAGAGCCTTAGGGCTTGATAAGGTCAGTAATGTGTGTGGCTCAGACAGAAATACACTGGAAGAAGACTTCTGTGGTAGCTAATCTCATTCTCAGGTTGATTAGCCTGGCCTCAGGGCGTGCCTGTATGAGATTATCTTAATAGGCTGGATTGAGCTGTGAACACCTGCCCACTGTGGGTGGCGATTCCAGACCTCTAAACTATAAAAAGAAGAAAATGAGCACAGCATGCACTGTCCTCTGCTTCCTGACTGCAGCAGCCATCTTTCCTTGCCACTGCTGTCACTGTGCCTTCTCTGTCTGGTGCCACGTCTTCCCTGCTATTGTGAACTGTATCCCTCTGAACTGTGAGCTAAGATGAGTGTTCTCTCCCTTAAGATGCTTTTGCCAGGGCATTGTATCACAGCAACAAGAACACAGCCCACATCTCTTCAGAACAGTCACCGTTGGGCAACAGCCAATGGAACAGCCAAGGTGCTTATCTAGCCGAGAACAGCCCCAACCCAGCCCAGATGCCTTCACTCCATGTCGAAAGTTCTAAAACACCTGAGTGATTGTGTGTGTGTGTGTGTGTGTATATGTGTGTATGTGTGTGTGTATGTATAGGTCTGTGTGTGTGTGTGTGTGTGTGTGTGTGTGTGTGTGTGTGTGTGTGTGTGTGTGTGTAAGGGAAAATCTAGAAAGGATCTGTTACTCAGATCTTCCCACCCGTGAGCTGTCTTCATTCGGTGTGGTTTGACCCTGCATGACCTCCCAAGGGGAGTCATATACACAAATAAAATCAAAAGAAAGCATGTATGCTCTGAAGAATCTTTCCTCTTTGTGCTTGTACAGTCGATGCATTTGCTAATGTATTTGCATTTCTTGTTTTATCTCATTACGCTGGTTTTGCAGTTCGTTTGCTCTGCCTGAGTCCACACCAATTTATTCTGACAAGAGAAGCTGCTGGAACGTGCTGTTGGTGATAGGAAACTGTATCTGGACCACAGATGGATAATCAGGTTTTAAAAGTTAAAAAGATGAAAAGGTTCCACATCAGGACCCAGAACAAAAGCTCTGGTTTCCACAGGAATGTCGCATTCCTGTTCCGGGCTTGAACGCCTGGTCCCTAAAACCGGTCAAGATGATTCTTCACACTTTTTTGTTTGTTTGCTTGCTTGCTTGTTTGTTTGGGTTGCTTTGAAATAAAATTTTCTTTGCATTTCTTTGGGAAAAAGAGTAAACACTGAGTGAAGAGTGAAAGGTCTGCAATTAATGAGCTGCAGCTAAACTCTGAAAGCTCCAGTCTGACAGACCAGAGAGCTCATCTAAGTTAAATTGCTACTCAGCAAGGAGAAGCGGTCTGCAGTCTGCTGCTATGAAAAGTCAGAGGGGCTCAGGGCTGGGGAGAGAAAGTGAGGAAAACCGCTTGCTGGAATATGTACACCCGAAAGGAGCACATTCAGTCTATGAGTAGAAAAATTCTTAGGCTCAAACAAAGAACTGGGACCTTAAGTGGTTGTCAGCCTTTCCAGAGATGGCTCGCCACACACATCAGAGGGCAAGGCTGAAAGCAAGGTAGAGAGCAAGGTGATAGCCAGACCTCCTTTCTCTGTAGTGCAGCAGGACTCACTGCATCAACGGAGAGAGCATGTCCCAGACTGCTTGCTGATGACTGCTTCAATCAGATGAGCATCCATCCCCACTTGGGTGGCTCCACTGTCACAGAGGCCAATTCTGGTACTGGCCATCAGGCGGAGGCTCAGCATCAAATATCAGAGGTCTAAAGATCCTGCCGTCCAGTAGTCCTAGGGAAGGCTTCATTCAGCCTGAGATCCGAGAGGAACCGAGGCTCCATGCCTGGCTCCTGGGAAATTAGGCACATCACCCTCTGCACAGTGAGATGTTCATAAACAAAACAGCACCAACAAACTCTCAGTCCAGAGTTTTACTGTGGTGTCTTTGCGCAGGTAATGATTATTATGCCACCAGCCAAACAAATGAATGTCATCTCCACCACCTTCAGAAGTGGAGCCATTCAAATACCTAGCCCAGCAGTTCTCAACCTGTCATCCCAGTACTCAGGAGGCTGAGATAGGAGGAGTTCAAGGCCAGCCTGGGATATACAATGAGTACAATGCTTGGAGTATGTAGTGAGACCCATCCTTAACAATAATAACAGATACATATGTGTGTATCACATACATACATACACATACATACACATATATCATGTTATTATATATCATATATGTTATATGCTAGAGGATAGATAGATAGATAGATAGATAGATAGATAGATAGATAGATAGATGGATAGATAGATAGATAGATAAGCATTGGGGGGGGGAAGACCCAGTCAAGTACACAGGCAGGGAGAGAGAGAGAAAGAAGAAACACAGGAAGAGAGAAAGAGAGAAGAAAAGCAGAGAGCAGGGGAACCAAACTGTCTGGGTTATATAGGGAAGTACAGCCCCTGGGCTGCAAAGTTCAGAGTAGAGGGTGGGGTACTCCAGACACATCCTGTAACAGGTTGAGACTGAGGAATGCTGGGAGAACCTGGAGGTCAGGACCACCTTGGTCAGAAAGGCACCTCAGCCTCTTGTCCCAAGTCTGAAGCCTGACATATATCATATATAACCTGCCCGGTAAAGATTTGTGCTATGTGATCAGCTAATAAATTCTGTTGCATGTTTGTGTGCCTCCCTTGAACAAGCTTAATTTGTGTTAGAATTTATTCACGTTACATTCCAATTGTAATCCTCTTTCTCTTATCCTGCTTCCACCCTCCCTCCTTTTTCTGCTTTATTCCCCTCCCCTAGACTTCTGACAGATGGGGTCCTCCTCCCCCACCTCTGACCCCAGCCTATCAGATCTCATCTGGTTACCCTGCACCCCTTTCCTCTGTGTTCCCACAGGGCCTCTCCACCAAGGGGCAGAGATCAAATCTCGGGTATCAGAGTTCATGTCAGAGGCAGTATCCTGCTCTCCTCTACCCCAACCCCCCTTCTCCATGTGGAGAATGATCTGTCCATTGGCTACATCTAAACAGGGAGTCTAGATTCTCTGCTTGCAGTTTCCTTGGTTGATGCATCAGTTTGTACAAGCTCCTGGGTACAGAACTGCCAGCTTTGATAGTCTCCTTGTGGAGTTCCTGATAACTGCCCCGCCCTGCCCCACCCCATCCCCATCCTTCCATCCCCAACTCTTCCAAAAAACTTGCAGCTCTTAGCCCAGAGTGTGCTGTGAGTCCTAGTATCTATCCCAATCCCCCATTGGATAGAGTTTTTCAGAGGACATCTGTGTTGGGCTAATATCCACTTATAAGTGAGTATACACCATGCATGTCCTTCTGGGTCTGCGTTACCTCACTCAGGATGATCATTTCTAGTTCCATCCATTTGCCTGCAAATTCCAAGATTTCCCTGGTTTTTAATAGCTGAGTAGTATTCCATTGGGTAAATGTTTCCACAGTTTCTTTATCCATTCTTCAGTTGAGAAACATCTAGGTTGTTTCCATATTCTGGATAATACAAATAAGGCTGCTATGAACATAGTTGAGCAAATGTCCTTGTCATATGGTGGACCATCTTTCGAGTATATCTCCAGGAGTGGTAGAGCTGGGTCTTGAGGTAGCACTATTCCCAATTTTCTGAGAAAGCACCAGATTGATTTCCAAAGTGGTTGTACCAGTTTTCACTCCCACCAACAATGGAAGAGTGTTCCTCTTTCTCCACATCCTTGCCAGCATGTGCTGTCACTTGGGTTTTTGATCTTAGCCATTCTGACAGGTATAAGATGGAATCTGAGTCATTTTTGATTTGCATTTCCCTGATGAGTAGGGACATTGAGCATTTCTTTAAGTGTTTCTCAACTTAATTTGTGATTAGATGGTGTCATCAATAGAATTGTTAGCGTTAGACCTAGGTGAGACGGCACATGCCTATAATCCCAGAAGCTAAGGGTTTTCAAGGCTATCTTGCACTACACAATGAAAACATCCATTTCCTGAGCCCAACTCCCAGACTTGATATCACACAATTTAAAACATAATTTATAAAACCACAGGTATAATTTTACTCCTAAAGTTCATAAAGAAGATGAATGCCCAAGGTTATATGCCTGTCTGTGTCTGACATAGGAAACAGTCATAAATGTGAGGAGTTTTCTAATTCTTTCTATAATATTCTTATTCATTCTTTCAAATGTTTCATTTATTTCACAATGTATTTTGCTCAAACATATCCAGCATTACCTCCCTCTAGCTCCCTCTGGAGCACCCACCCGGCTCAATGTCCTATTTGCTTATTGCTATTAATAATACCCTGAGTACAAGTACCATGCCCATATGCACATGGGTGTGCAACCATCCACTAGGGTAAGTATGACCTGTTACCTGCCACATTCCCAAAGGAGAGTGACCCTTCTCCCTCCACACCCCACCATCCCACCCCTCACGCCCTGCAACCATCAACTGCCAAGAACTCCTTTACAGTAGATAAAGCCTTGAGGACCCCTCTTTCTACCCATGCTAGAATTTTGACTGAAGATACTAACACCCAGAGATTAGTGCAAGTCTCTCCTGTAATATAACAGGGATTTATGGGACAAACTATCAGGTAGCCCTCATCCTTCAGAGCCTTATGGCCCGGGATAGAGCTGAGGGGCAGAGACTGTCACAGAGGTGAAGCCAATGACCAGATTGCACATATGTCCCCTCCAGGGAAAGCAGGTCCAAGCTGTAAATAGATATCAAATAGGGCTGTCAATCCTGAGGTTCTGGCTGGCAAGAAAGGAGAGTAGTGGGGAAAGAAGGAATGTCACTCAAGCAGCAAGCAGCGTGCCCAGGCTGATAGGAGCATCCTGTTAGTCAGCAGCATGCGTGGCCAGCATGAGCCAGGTTCACATCTACACGGACGAGGAGAACACAAATGCTTTGCTGGTTGTTCAGCTCTGGAAATCTGCTCATTTAAATACCTTTAAACACTGTTTTTAAGCCAGAGGCTCAACTCTTTAACATGGAATTAAAAGGTAGTGATTTCCTTCTCAACCCCCTGCCTGCCAGCAAGCCTTCTTCACCCATCACAGATCTGTCTTCAGAGGGTCCAAAGAAGACAAAGCCATGGTTGTCTCAGGTGATTTCCCTAGAGTTTCCTGAATTGACCAAAATTCAAAAATTAGGGCAGAAAAAATCAAGCAAACCTCTTTTCCAGACGAGTCTGCACTTCCCAGTTTTAAAATCACCTAGTCAGTTCCCATCGGGCCACCTCCACTTGGCCTGTATTAGCCCAAAGACACTTTCTCCTGAAGTGTTTTTGTTCTTTTGAGGCAGGGTCTCATGTGACCCAGCATGCCCTTGAACTTGGAATCCTCCTGCCTCTACCACCTACATGCCTGGGGTTACAGAGACTACAGGATACATCCAGGGCTTTGTCTGTTATTAGACAAACACCCTACCAACTGAGCTATATCCCCAGCCTTCCACAGAGCTTTCCTAATAGAGCCTGATGGCTGATTTGTCTGTCTCTGTTTATTTGTTCGGAGCCATCAAAACAGAAGTTATATATGTTTTAAGTGTATTTATTAGGTGCTATGAAATATTCAAGTCTAAATGTCACTTTAACTCCTGAACTAAAGAGGAAGATGCAGCTCCCTGTGTCTCCTCAGGATAGGTGCACAATCGAGCTGACTGTTGTGGGGAGCCCAGCTGGACACATGGGGTGACTCAAGTCAGGCAGGCAGAGTGCGGTCCTCAACGCTTGCAACACATTGGTTCTTACAAGTGGGCTCTTCTTCCCAGCGCACCCTTGTCCTCACACCAGTCACCCCGTTGTCACCCCCTCTCTCCCCCAAGCTCTCCTCTCTTCCTCTGGAAAGTTGGTCCCAGCAGAACCTGGATTACTTCTCTAGGTCAGTCTAAGAAAGGTTCTGCAGTGCTAGAAAGGAAGCCACTCCTCGCTCTTTGTCACCTTCACAGGGCTCGGAGCCCATCAGCACAAAGCCACACACACGAGCTCCTTGCTGACAAACACCTTCCACCCGTCTGCAGCGCCACTGAGGCCTCATTTGCATTTTTAATTATTTTAAAGCAATCATTTATTAAGAGAGGAGCATTAACGTGTCTGCATAAGCTTGCAAGTACTACCTCTATTGTGCAGACCCATTAACCAGGGAGCTCGACACAGCAGCTAAGTGACCATGGAGGGCTTATGTGTTAGATGCCGCACTAAGGACCCTCCCAACCCTCCTCGCCTTTGACCTACAGTTTTGCCTTTTCTTCTATTGAGGCTGAAATAGAGGTTCCAGACAGCTTGGATGCAAATTCAAGGTCATGCTGGTCACCTGCAGGGTGACAGAGCCAGGCTGCTGGCCCAGGGCCATCTTGGTGCAAAGCCTAGGTTCTTTGCCCTGCTCCACATCCAGCCCCAGCCTTAGTGAGAACACAGTGAAGAAGGGAACGCGGTTCCAAGCTCACCGAGTCAGCTAGCTAAATCTCCTCGGAAATAACTCATAGCTCAGGGCATTTGGTCAGAAGAGAGTTGGCTCTTTTTATGACTTTTTCCCCCTGGCAGACATTTGGGCTGTCCTCTCAGAGTGCCTTTCTCTTTTCTTAATCCACATTTTCCCTGAGGGCATCACACACGTTAATAACATCTCCACTTGTACCTCACCAAGACAGGAGTCAAAATGCTCTCAGCTTTGTTGTTCAGCACCCACCGTCTGCTCTCCTCTACTCAACCACCCACACCAGTTAGTTAGCTAGTTCCCTAGCTAGTTAATTAGATAGTTAAGTTGCTAGTTCCACCAGTTAGTTAGCTAGTTACCCTACCTAGCTAGTTAGTTAGATAGTTAAGTTGCTAGTTCCATACTTGATGATAAATACAGAGAAAAGTGTAATCACATAGTATGTAAAGAATGCATAGCATTTCTGAGAAGAATTCTCTCCGTGAAGATAGGAACCGGGTTGGCATTTAAAGGTTTTTAATTAAAATAACAAATGGGGCCTGCTATACGTGGTCAGCATTAGCATGCTCCCGGCTTCCACTTCAGCTTAGCTGTCACTCTATAAACCTGCAGACTGGGTAAAACATGGCTCAACAACCCTCTACATAGAAAACCCTGACCTTTGTCCCCACCTCTTGTCCTTGCTCCCTCTCTGGCTCACTTGTCTTATTACCCTTCAGCAGTATGCCAGCCATCGCAACCCCCAGACCTGACCATTGTTGCTCTGGATCGAGACGCTTCTGTGGATCCCCAAGGTGTTGGAGTATCCCCACCAGAGTCCCTGAGACCTCCTCTAACACCCTGCCTTTCACTCTCCCTCCTGACCAAATCCTGCGAAGAAAAGCAGGTGACAGTCCACCCAACACCCAGAGCTTGCAATCTCTGGGTCTCCCAGGCACTGCTCACAGTTAGCCTGCCTCATCCCCACAGACAAACTCAGGGGTTTCATTCCTCAGAGGCCTTGGACTCTGATATTCCATTCTACAGCCCTATTCTATGGTCTTCATCTCATTTATTCCTGCACCTGACCTCTGACCTCACAGAGCTCAATCCCCTCCTCGGCTGGCTCCTCCATCTATACCTGGCCCCAGTGCTCTGCAGACAAAAGCCTGGCAACTCCCAGGATTGGCTCCTCTCCTTGTTCCTGGCTTGGCTTAGGCACTTGTGTTTAGTCAGCACCTGCTGTTGTTCCTAACCCCACCCCCACCCCACCCCCACCCAGTAACCTCTCCAAGTCCATCCACTTCCTTTATTGATGAAACTGGGGATCCAGAGTGAGCCTCATCTTTTCTACAACTAACTACACTTAGATGTAGCCTGTTAGTCTATTATGGCTACCAGAACAGACTAGCACAAGGCTGTGTGGCTGGTAAGTCCAAGATCAAGGTTCTGGGCAGGTTCCATGTCTGGGAAGGCCTGATCATTAGGCCTTCCTTCAGTGTGTGCACAGAGCGGGGATGGTGGTGGGCAGTCTACCTGATTCACTTTCTGTAAGGACACCAATACTGCTGGATCAGGGCCCCATCCTTATGACTCCATTCAACTTGAAACCACTCCTTATGCTCATTATAGCCACCCTGGGGTTAGAGCTGCAATGTATAGATGCTGGGAAACATATAGAGCAGTCCACAACGTGAAGTCACAGCATCCTTGCTTCTTTAGGTCTAAACTTGGAGTACTTGGAGTCATTTTTTTTTCCTTATCAGTATTCAGCCTTCTACCTAAGACCTTGCCCCCCCACCTCCCCCTCAAACCCATCCCCCCACGCCCACCCCATGCCACCCCACTCCACCACCCCGTCTCCTTGCATGCATCCCTTCCAGAACCCTGCCTCACTAGTTACATTGACCCTCTTTCTCTTCGGGGGAAGGAAAATATAATCCAATGCCAGACCTCGAAGAGTTTAAAATCTGCCTGGAGAGGCAAAGTGAAGAGACATTGAGCAAAATATTAAAGCAGATGCAGAACAGCCTAATACACCCACGCGCATCTCCCACCCAGTCATAAAACGCCAGCCTTGGCCTCTTCCACACAGCTGCAAGGTCATCTGATCCTCCTGTCCCAGGCAGTCGTCCAACCAAACGGACCAAGAAGGAGAGCTGTCGGGCCTTATATTAAAAACCCTCCAGAGAAAAATTCCAACAAGATTTCCCTCCTGGATTGGCAGAGGCCCTGCCTTGAGGAGCATTCGGAAAGGATATGTTTTGAGGTCGAGCCAACCCTTTCAATTTTCTCCTATTTCTTAAAATGCTTCATTCAGAAAGACCACAGGCAATCAACCAAAATTACTTTCTGGAAATGAGTAATGTGAAACTCTGGGAAAGTACGGTTATCCCCAAGACTACCCAAGCTCCAATAACTCAATTTCTTCCCAAGGACTTGATGGCCCTTGAGTGATAACCTACAAAAGTTGGATCACCTTAGACTGGCTGATAAGGGAAGGTTGAACTTCTGGGAGGGGCGCGCGCGCGCGCGCGCGCACATACACACACACACACACACACACACACACACACACTCACACACGGCATTGCCTTCACCAGGTCTCTGAAGTCCCTCCCTTCCTCTTCTTTTCCACTTCTCCCAGGAGGCATAGCTGAGGCTTTAGGATTCGCCTGCTCTGGGTAACGAAAGCCATCCAGTCTCAGCGACTGACAGAGGCTGTGCACAAACTCTTGAGTCCACGGAGAGTCGATCAAACCATATTGAGGGATCACAGGGCTGTTGCTCTTAATGTGGCTCTCGCCTATGACATCTCAGCCACTGGAGCCCAAGAGGGAGGACAGCATGGATCCAGCCACATTCCCAAGAAAACCCTGCAATAGCCATTAGCAAAGCTCCTGCTGATAAATATTTCCCTATGATGAAGACAAAACTTCGTGTCTAAGATATATAGCCCCAAGATTTTCCACAACTTGAACAGTATTTCTTCTTGGAAGGATTTAGTCACTAAAATGCCTTGAAGAAGACTTGAAGTAAGCAGTGTGCTAATAAAGGAAGGGAAAGAGGTTAAGGATAACACTGAAGATGCAGACCTGCCTCCACGCCTGATGACGCAACAACAAGCAAGTCCAAGGCCGCAAAGCAGAAACAAGAAGTGGGAGTACAGTGAGGCTGGTTTGAAGTGATGGTGCATATTTTTATGGCATTCTTCCTGCTGCATACTCATAAAGTGAACTGCACTTTAAATTAAAAAAAACAAAACAAACAAACAAACAACACAAAAAAAAACTCCAGGCCAGCTAGGGCTACAGAGTAAGACCCTGTATCAACAAATAAATAAATTAATTAATTAAATAAAACAAAGTATCTTAGTTCATTCATTTCAAATCCTTAGCTTCTGCCATCAATGTTAAGAGATAGCACAGCACAGAAGAAAAGAGCACCCTATAGAAAGAGACTTCACATTTCAATACATAAGAAACCAATGCCCATGAAAGAATACAATTTAATGTTTAAGAAAATTGCTAGGGGATAACAATTGAGATATAATCTGAATACATTATTTAAATAAAAACAGTAAAAAGAAAGTTGCTGATTGTTAATAGTAAATATTAATCATTGAGAACAAAAAGAAAGAAACTAAAAGCCCAGAGAGGTGAAGTGACTCTTTCAAGATCTATAGCTTTTAAATAGACCAAATTCCAACTTCAGTCCTCTAGTTCCAAAATACTATTTATTCTCTGGAAAGGGTTACGATAGGTTGTGCACAGTTTGTGTTTATCCAGGGCTTATCTCTCTTCCTAGACTATTTTTTTTCCAAATTGCAAAATCCCATGCTTCTCTTTAACAAACTCCACATCATATTTAAAATGCCCCAGCAGTCTCCCAAGCCGTGCTTGCTCAGGTCTTCATAGTGAACACACGTGACTCTACAGAAGTATTTGCATGCATGACTACTCAAAAAGAGCAACGCTCAAAGAAACTGCTAGTGTAACAAGTAGCATTTGGTCATTTTGCTGATAACTCGATATTTAATTAGGAATGTGCATTTTGCTCTAGTTAATGATGCTTTGCTTGTTTTGTTTTGTTTTGTTTTGTTTGGTTTTTGTTTTGTTTTGTTTTTTTTGTTTTTAAGAAAAATGGCTGTTTTATAGACTATTCAAGTCAAATCCCATTTCTGGAAAGAGTTTCAAGTGAAATATTTTTTTGCTGTCAAAATGGGCAGTGAGAGGCATGGGGAGATGCTCAGGTGGCAAAGCTCCTGACGCACAAACATAAAGACTGAAGTGTGAGCCCCAGCCCCTGTGTACAAAGCCAAGCTATACGGGGTACACCTACAACTCCCATGCTGGGCAAGGCGGAGAGAGAGCTGGCTACTCTCCAGAGATCACTAGCTGGTCATCTCAGCCAAAGTGATGAGCTCCAGATTCAGCAAGAAACCCCACCACCCAAAAACAAAGTTTAAAAAAATGGCAGAAGACAGCCAACATCAACCTCCATCTTCACACCCATGCATGCACACCCACACACACATATGTGCATACCACACAAGCACGCAAAATACATAACTACCAGTTTCCAAACGTTCACATGAAGTCCTGCGGTTTATGATGTACCTGTTAAAGATTATGGTTCTAGGGCTGGGGTGTTGGGAGGTGAAGCCCAGTTGGCAGAGCACTTGCCTAGCATGTACAACGCTCCCCATAGGCCAAGCGTGAGTGCGGTGATCCATACTTAGGATCCTAGCACTTTGAAGGAGGTATGAGGACCAGAAGTTTAAGATCACTGGAGAAGGTAGCAAGAGGCCTGCTGTCTGCTATGCGTGATAACGTGTGACTATCTGCTGCTCCATGCTGTGTAGGACACACAGTAGGGAAAGTGCTGCCAGCATCATTTGGAGTCCTGTCATCAGTATCTCCCTTTGGAAGCATCACTGAGGCCATTTAAATCTCCAGTGGTGTCCCCATTTGATGGTATGATGATTCTTGACGGTAACATGGTTTATTCCAATAGTCCTTGATGACCTCAATAGCCCATTATGATTCTATCACGCTTTCATTTGCCCAAGGCCTGAACTTTTATATCATGTTGGTCTGTGCTACATTTTAGGGAATGGAAGGTATAAAGTAGATTCAATAAAGGTGCCCCTCCTATTTGTTTTTTGTTTGGTTTGGTCTGGGTTTTCAAGACAGGGTTTCTTTGTGTAGCCTTAGAGGTCCTGGATCTCACTCTGTAGACCAGGCTGGGCTCCAACTCAGAGTTCTGCTTGCCTCTGCCTCCCAAGTGCTGGGATTAAATGCATGCGCTACCACCGCCCGGCCGTCCCTCCTATTTGTCTTGAACTATTTGTCACAGACTTTCACAGTTGCCTCTAAACTCTGTAGTTGTGAAACTTGAGCCTGTATGTGCCAACCAAGTCCTTCATAATATTGTTTTAAAAGGGAGGGGGATTGACCGTCCCTGAATAGATGAGCCCTGTAATACAGTTCTACGTGCAAGGACCTTGTTTAACAGCCTATATATGTATATGTTAAAAAAAAAAAAAAAAAGAAGAAGAAGAAGAAGAAAGAAAGAAAAGAAAAGAAAGATGATGAGCATCAAAGAGCCTCCTTATGTACATGGCTTCAAAGGTGGCAAAATAGCCACTGGGCACAATGTCCTTGTTCCTGCCACAAACAGAATCTGCCTAAAACAGGGCAACTTAGATGCAGGCAGAGTCAACAGCCACACTCTGCCAAGTCAGGGTAAGCAAGTCCTCAATAGTTCCTGGCCTACGAACAAGTCTGGCAGAGATATTAGGCCAGAAAGATGAAGATGAGGCTCCAGCGTTATAAAGTGTATTGAGTGACTGGTCAGGCAGTAAACTGTCTTCAGTCAATTTGTATACTTTGGAAGCTGCTAACCCACACTGCTGGTTCACTCAGGAATTTAAGTTTTATAACTTCTCAAATCTCTGAGGGGCATTGAAAACAAGATAATATAGTTTTACAACCAAGTTTAGTTGGTTAGAGGACAAGATCGTTTTAGACCAAGATAAAGAAGTTAAGCTATTAGAGTTGAGATAGGATAGATATTGAATCTCATTCAGAAATTTAGACCCAACAAGACAGGAAAAACACTTACGTCAAACTAGATGAACGCAGATGGCCAAGTCACTGTGAATGTAACATGTATAGAACTCATTATTCTCATGATTGTTACATGCTTCTCCCTGCTGTATGTAGTTTGTTTTATACATGTGTAATAAAATTAAAGTATTAAAGAAAAGAAAAATAATAATAAAATAAAATAAAATCCAATAAACAGTCTCTATATCTTGATCACACCCTACCACCTCCAGCTTCCTCTAGACACCCTTTAACACGTCACCACTCATCTTCACACCTGACCCTTTTTGTAACCAATTTGACTGATCTTGTGAGTTTGACCTTATCCGTATCTTGTGCAGGTAGCCACAGCTGTAGTGGCGTGCAGAACGCAGCATTTCATAGCACTCCTACTTCTCCTCCTCCTCTTCTTCTTCCTCCTCCACTTCCTCTTCCTCTTTCTTCTCCTCTTCTAGTCTTAAACTCTTCCATCACCCTCTTTCACAACGTCCCTAATCCTTGGTTAAGGGAGTTGTTGATAGATTTGTCGTACTGAGGGCTGAGTGATCTGATGTAATATATAGATGATATATGATCAATAGTCCCTTGTTCTCAGGATTTGACCAATTATGAGTCTCCACATTGCTGCCTACTGGATCTATGATCCTTCACAATATTCTTATCTTACACTGTCTCTCCCTTAATTTATACATAAGGGACTTCCCAAAAGTTCATCATAGTGGTTTTGTTTTTATTGTCATAATGTTTATTTTTATTGCCAAAATTGTTTATTTTCATTGTAATAATGGTTTGGTTTCATTCCCTAGGAAGTTATGTCAATCCTTTTGATCTACCATAACAAAATATTTTAAAAACTAGATGGCTTGTGAGCAACAGAAATCAGAATCAGGGATGAAAGTCAGTGATAAAGCACTTATCCAGCACTACAAATGAAATTTAAAAAGAAATGAGAATTCTATTTTCACATTTGTAGAAGGCAACCTGTTTAAGATCTAGGCATCAATGAGTCTGGAGCCTGCTGAAGGTGCTCACAGCCTACATTGTGTCTTCTCTTGGTAACACAGACAAATGAGCCCCATCTAGATTCTTTCATAAGGGTGCTAAGGCCATTTGTAAGGGATCCAACTCACCTCTCCAAACCTCCTTCTCTTGGAACCTTAAGCTTGGCATCTGGGAGTCAACAAATGAATTGGGAAGAGACACACGCGTTTAGCCCAGGGAAGTGACTTGCGTGGTCTTATCCTCATATGGAGCCCCCACTTCGTACCAGCAATCAGGCCGACAGGACAAGGACACTCCCAACAAATGAAACAATTCAAACAGAAGAATGACAACACATGCCTAGAAACACAGGCACATGCAATAAATTGCTTGCTAAAATCAGGGGCATTATCCAGCTGTTTCCAGGGGTTTGTCTTTGCTTATCCTCTGGTTTAAAGTGTCAATTCTCTCAAAAACTTTGTGACTTCCGAGGTCCAAATTATATACTCTCATGGGCTGCTGCACACACTCCTGCTTATCTTTTTTATATATATTTTATTAATTTATTCATATTACATCTCAATTGTTATCCCATCCCTTGTCTCCTCCCATTCTTCCCTCCCTCCCATTTTCTCCTTACTCCCCTCCCCTATGACTGTGACTGAGGGGGACCTCCTCCCCCTGTATATGCTCATAGGGTATCAAGTCTCTTCTTGGTAGCCTGCTATCCTTCCTCTGAGTGCCACCAGGCCTCCCCATCCAGGGGATGTGGTCAAATATGGGGCACCAGAGTTTGTGTGAAAGACAGACCCCACTTTTTAACCACACCACGTTGCATCTGCTTTTTATTTACCTCCCTTATGCTCTTCCCACCACAGCCCTACTCTGTGATGGTCCCTACTTCCAAGTGTGGGCCAAACACCTGTCACACGCCCAGGACAGCATGATGAACACTTTGACCACAGGAAGCTGACCTGTGCACTGTTAGGAAGATGGAACAAAGTTCCCAGGAGGGCAGGGAGCCACACCTATGCTGAAGATTCTGATTGGCTGATTAGAATTTGTTGACTGTAGATGCTACAGTGTTACAGGTCCACAGCCAAATTGTCTTGGGCTGTCTTCAGTCCTTTCAATATCTGTTCATCGACTACCTATGCCTCTGACCTAACATCCCTGTGAGCATCAGGTCGAAGACTTTTGGAATGCATTAGCTTAACAGACCATTAGCTACCACTGACCCAAAAACTAACAAAGTTATTAGATAATTTCTGAGGTATGTAACAGAAATTCCTCCACTACGATCTGCCTTCCTGCTATTTCTACCAACAGTTGTGAAATGCCTTGACTTTTGATTTTCCTTCATGTGGTAGCTACAAAAACTCTGTGACACCCTTCCCATGTGCATGACATTTGAAATCACCTGAGTCTATGTTCCTGGGCCATGGCCACTCCTAATTGGCCCAAGAATAAAATCTTACTCCCCTGAGGCGAGACCCGTCACTACAGTTTGCAGCAGCACCCCACTGTGGCAGCGCCCCTTCCAGTTGTAATGAGCAGACATCACCAGTTGGAGACATAACTTTGTGGCAGAGTGCTTGCCCAGCACACACAAAGCTCTGTGTTCAATCCCCAGCACCTCAAAAAAGGATGGAAATAGAAGAAGGCAAGGAGATCAGCATCCTATTGGGGTACAGTGTTATCCATCTCCTTCTGTGAGGCCCCCTCAGCCACCCCTTTACCCAGGCAGCATCTGTTTATCTTCTCTTTCCCTCCACAAGCCTGGGAATAATGCCTTGGCTATCTTCTACTGACCACTGCACAGTCTTTCCGTGTGCCACCCTCTAAATAGAATTCCATTGCAGGACTATTAGGTGTTCCATAGCAGTCTACTTCCCACATGTGCCTCGGTGCCAAAAACTCTTGTTTGCTTCATGCTTGTTGCAAAATAATAAAACCTAAATTGAAAAAGAAAAAAGAAAAAATCTAAATTGTAGGCAGAATATACCATTTGTCAGGCATTTTGTTAAGACACAGTGAAAATATAAATGATGGATGAACAAATGAAAATATAAATTAAGCTATATAGTATCCAATATGTCCATAATTGCAGTAATCCGTTTTATATTACAAGTATCATAAATATACAATACAAAGACTATGACTTTCAAAAAGTTTGTATACCATAATATGCATTTTGCATGACAATTTTAATGAAGCTCATTCATCCGTCTGTCATGATAAAAGGATTCACATAAGATGGTTCTGTCTTTAGGAATTATTTTTAAGACCGTCAACTAACATTTTTCACAGATAGAAAAAAGAACACCTCAATATTGAATATTTATTGACAGAATGCCAGGTGCGCGGTCTTTTCTGTGGTATACACTAGATTTAACATAAACTCAGCCACTTTGAATGGCCCCATGTAAAAGGATCATAGAATTCTTTCTCCCAAAAGAGGCAGTGAGCCCAACAGGACATGTTTGGGATGTAGGCTGCATCTAACGCAAGGAAAAGACTACGATCCATTCTAACTAGTGAACCTTTTGCACTTTATGTTCTTGTTTTCCATCACACATGCTCACCAGTGACCCCGTGAGCCCTCCCTGTCCTGGGGGCGCCTGGGAGCTCAGACACACACTTGTGCGTCACTGACTCCTGGCCCTGCTACCAGGAGCCCTGGTCCTTCTGGGCAATCCAATTCAGGACCTGTAATTGGGGGGAGGGGGAGGGCAGGGGAGAAGTGCCAAGCCCACATGATTTACCCAGGCCCTATTCAGCCTCAACCCTGGCCCCACAGTGATGGAGTGACCTCACAGAAATGGACAGGTTTACTCTGGTTCCATCCTCAGTGGCCACTCTGAAACTACATAAGGAGAACAGATGGAGCTGTAACCTCAAATGAATATTCATAAAAGGAAATCAATTAGCCACCTTCTGTGCCACCTGCCCTCTCAACCCGCCTTAGCCCGCAGCTGTGAGAGACAGGGCGGTTCATACCCATGTCACCTCGAAGGCATTCACAGAGGCCAACAGCCCAGTGCCAACCTGGAGTTTTGGCATGCCTGACCTGAAAAGATGGAACGTTTCGTTGGTTTTGACCTTTAAAGCAAGAACCAATGCCACAGCAAAGTGGCACATGGCAACGGAAACCGCAAGATCTTCCAAGCCGAGCTGCTGAGCCTCAGAGCCTCCCCCGGGTTCTGAGGACCCCTACTCTTGGCCTTCCTCACCTCACCCACAGGGTGAGAATAACATCCCATTAGGTGGGGCTGATAATACCAAATCTGAATGCCTTGTGCCACCAGAAATGAACAATCATTGCTTCCTCCTGCCCAGCTAGGAGCGAGTCCTCATACACAGCATGAAAACAAGTTCAGGACTCTTCAAAATGGCTTACTGGGTAAAGGCTCTTGCTGCCAAGCCTGACAACCTAAGTTTGATCCTTGGAACTTACATAATGGAAGAAGGGAACTGACTCCTGAATATTGCCCTCTGACCTTCACATATACTCTGTCGATCACATGTGTTCATATAGATATACATGAACACACATGCACATATATATACATACATATATACATAAACACATATGTGTATACATACATACATACACACACACACACACATATATATAAAATAAAAAACTGTTTCAAGGTGGGTGAGACAGCTCAGTGGGTAAAGCACCTGCAGTGAAAAAGCTTGACAACACAAGTTCAATCCCCAGAACCCACATAAAGGTATGTGTGGGTACACACTCCACAAACTTCGTGTGTACTCACACATATGCCATACGCAGACAATAATAAGTGCTTTTAAAAAGTTGTTTCAACCCATTCTGTGCTAACGGACAAAGATATGGGATTCCTAGAGAGATCTGTAACTTTCCAAAGAGCTGAGGCATGTTTAAAGAATTGATGCTGCCATATTTCTTGGCTGTCAGTTGTTTTAGTAATAAAGCTCTCTTCTGTATATCCATCCGCCTAGAGAGCTAGCGTGGACCAAGCCACCCGGGCTTGCCTAGCATCACAGTTACAGACTGTCCTTGAAAGGGGGCTTTGCCGAACAGCAGAAATGAATGGAGCCGCAGCGTCAAGGTCAGTGATGGAAAACCCCATTTGCACAGGGGCTTCAATTTTACCTCAGATGACAGCAGGCTCCCTTTTCCATATGCTCCTTCATGTACTGCTGTGTCTCTCCTCCTATAACTCAGGCCCCCACTCCCAGTGAGAGGCAAATAAATCAGTTACAGCTCTGCTGCCCCAGGCTCATAGTTCTATAATGTGTGTGCATAAGTGTATGTGTGTCTATGTGTATGTGTAAGTGTATGTGTACGGATGTGTGTATGTGTGTACGCACATGTATGTGTAAGTGCATGTGTATGTGCACGTGTGTGAGTATCTTCCACTTGTTTGCTGATGTCTGCAGAGGCCAGAAAAAGGCACACCAGAGCCCTTGGAGCTGGAGTTACAGGTGGTCATGAGCTACCCAATGTGGGTGCTGGGAACCCAATTCAGGCCCTCTAGCAGACCAACAATGCTCTGAACTGCTGAGTCAACTCTTTAGCCTCCTGAGCTCATGATTCTCCATCCCCTGCTCCCAGCCTTGGCATAAACCATCCTAACATGGGGACTCCCAACTTCCAGCTTTTAATCTAATCCCCTCAGTGTAGAGAACAGTGAGGTTAGGGAACCTGACAGTAAAAAGAAAAGAAAAAAAACAACAACAACAAAAAACAGTCCTGTGGAAAAAAAACTGCTTCTGGGGACTGGAGTGTGAACCAGTAATAGAACACTTGCTTAACCAAGCACAGGGCCCTGAGTTCAAGCCACCACACTGTAAAAGAAAAGCAAACCACATCTACCCTTCAGTGTTTTCAGTTTGTACTCAGGCTGTCTCATTTTTTGTCTTCTTTCTTTCTTTGCCCACTCTGTCCATCAGGGTGTATGTATGAAAATGCAGCAGGTGGAAAGAAGAGTCTGTGACTGACTCCCACCAGGGGACAACCCTTAACTCCTGACTCAAGCCTGCAGAAAGAGAATTGCAGTATTCTAATCAAGAGCTCCAGGACAGCTCTTCTGTGCTGAACCATGACAGGAAGCAATTTGTTGGAGTCACCTGGGCCCCTTTTTGCCTTTCACACTGTCACCAGCTCAAACCCTACGAGCAAGGACAGATCACAGACACCCTGGGGCCCCCTAAGTTCTGGATTCTGTTTTCATGTCATTTCTCACCCTCCTCTTGAGGAAGAACAAAGCTTGGCTGAGTGTTGCATGTGACACACCTGCCCTCCCACTCACCCAGGGAGGCTCTCCTAAAGCCTCATAAATAGAAACTGGATGCTGAAGAAAAGGGGGCAGAAAAAGAAACTCTACTGGTCTCCATTAAGGCATATCCAACCCGTGGCCCACAGGCTGTATACACCCCACAATATCTAGGAAAGACTATCAAGGCAAAATCAAAAACATTATGGGAAATTTTCTGCAGTTTTTTAAAACTCAATTGTGTAGTTCTCAAGTGTGAATTTCATCAATTCCATGTCATGGTGACAAAAGTGGTAGACACGAAGCTGTACACCACTAAAACCCCTAATGTGTCTACCTTGTGTTAGAAGTGGGAACAAACAGCAAAATCTTCCCTCAAACCTGCCGTTATAAAGGCGGGCAGTTTAGAAGAGAGAGGGAAAGATGGGGAAAAAGGAAAGTTTGCCTCATAAAACTACCGCGTCTGGTGGAAACCCAGGTGGGTCTTTGCTCAAGTTCCTGCCCATACGCCTCCATCATAGCCTGGGGCTTTAATAAAGAGTCCTAAAAAAGAAAATGTACTGCCTTCTCCCCACACCTGGCATTCTGGAAGCTGCCCTTCCCTTTACCCACTAGGGCCATACAACTTGAGCTCTGTACCCTTCTTTCCCACCTCCTGTCTGCCAGCCACGTGGTACCCCAGCTTCCTCCCTCTCTCCTGCCTTTAGTTCACAGCCTGTATGATCGCTGCCTCTATCTACCCAGCCTCAATCTGCTCCTCCCCAATGGCCTTAAGAACCACTGCTATTTAAATTGCATGAAACAGTCCATTAGGCTGTCCAGCTGCTGTGTGCGGACCTGGTAGCTGGCTCTCTTTGCAATACATTTTCCTATCATTGTTGTTCTAGAGAAACCCTGAAGAAAGTCATGAGATGATTAAGACAAATAAGAGAAAGCAAGCAAAACGCCCATGCCTCCTACACCAGAGACACAAGCTCCTTGCAGGCCAGGCTTCTCATATGACCACCAGAGCCTGGCCCAATCGGAAGGCCTTTGAAAGGCTGGGGATTTCGTGAGGCAAAGATGGATGAGGCCCCTGTGATCAGTTTGAAGGTCAGCGAGTCATGCTGTCCAGCTTTCAATCCATGGGGTGTGACATCTTGGCAGATATGAAAATCTCCATTATTTTCTTTTTGATAGCTACCCTGGATGGATTGCAGCCTACCTCACTATATATATTTGGGTCCTGACAGTCCTGGAGAGCGGCTTTCCCTACACAATGGAGGCATTCTCCATCTCAGCCAGTGATCCAAAGCTGGGACAGGGCTGACATTCAGGCCCAGCAGGAAGGCACTCAACCATTGCTGGGGAAAGGGGGCACTTGTTCTGATCTGAAGGTTCAGGAGAAGCAAGCATCCTGCCACCCTCTCTCTGCTGGCTGCTTTGGATGCTGGCCACTTTCAGCACTGCTGAGCTTCAGACACCAGCCCAACTGTGATGAAGAATGACCACACACACACACACACACACACACACACACACACACACACACACACACACACACCCATCATCCCTCCCTGTCTGTCACTCAGGGAAACAAAACTAAAGGCTAGACATGGTGGCATAAGCCCATAATTCTAGCACTCTGAAGAATGAGGTAGAATGGTCACAGGTTCCAGGCCAGCATGAGCTACAGAGGGAAATCTTGCTTGTGGGGAGAGGCCACAAAAAAAAGAAGAGGGAGGAAGAGGAAGCTAGGACATAAATTCTAATCCATATTCCACACGCAAAATCACCCACAGATTTTCTCCAAAAGATAATTGGCTCCCTACCGTGACCCCAGGTACCGCGGATTGCACATTGGCAGCCGATGTGCTCAAGCTTTTTTCCATGTACTATGTATCCTTGACCAAGGGTCTTCCCTTCTCCTTTCCTACACGTGGGCTGACCTCAAGGAGCTAGTAGCCACCACCCTCCCCACCCTCCCCACCATCCCCAGAGGAAGCCCCTCCTGACTCAGCCTAGACTTAGAAACCTAACTGCTCTTGCCCACTACATCTGTCTGGGGTGTCCTTTCCCTGTCCTTGCCTTTTTACCCAACAAGAAATTTCCTCTGTGAGTTTGAGGCTGGACTAGTCTACAGAGCAAGTTCCAAGCCAGGCCCTACATAGTGAAGCCTTGTCTCAAAATAAATAAATATGAGAGAGAGGATGAGAGAGAGAGAGAGAGAGAGAGAGAGAGAGAGAGAGAGAATGAGAGAGGGGGAGGAAGAAGTAAAGAAGGAAGAGGAAGGAGAAAGGAAGGAAAGAAAAGAAGGGAAGAAGGAAGGGAGGGAAGGAAATGGGAAGGAAATATTAATTCCTGCTTCTGCCTGGAGAGATGACTCGATGGGTGAGAATATGGACTGTTCCTGCAGAGGACCAGAGTTCAGTTCCCAGAAACCACACCCATTGGCTCACAAGAGCCTGCATCTCCAATTCTAGGAGATCTGGCACTCTCATCTGGCCTCCACAAGAAGAGTGCTAATGGGTACAAACCCACAGTTCACACACACACACACACCCACAGTTCACACACACACACACACACACACACACACACACACACACACACACACACTTTTAAAAGCTTTACAAACTACTCCTTTAAAAGGCCACATAAAGGAAACCGTTGTCAACTGTTCTGCAAGGGCAGATTTGACAGGAAACACCCTTTTAACACAAGGAGTGTCAAGAATGTGCAGAGAGGAGCAGGGGTGAGCACAGTAGGGCTTCAGATTCTGACTTCATGATGACGGTGCTGTCCTCAAATGTCTGGCCTCCGTCTTCATCCTGAGGACCCAGCCCTGTAGGCAGCGCTATGAGCCCCAGATCAAGCCCTACCCTGCTGGCAACTCCTGGACAGAAACACCCCTAATATCACAATCTGGGGGCCGGTGCCCGCAAAGCCCTTCATCAGACATTTTTCCCGTTGGGTTACAGTGGCACTCTGTTACCCCAGTAGAGCACGGAATATGTTTCCTACCCCTCCAGAGCTCCAACAGACACAGAGGGGAAAATAGTCGGATGGAGGACCTCCTCAAAGTGGGAGTGCCATAGAGAAGGCTGTAGGCTCTCCTACCCTGTCTAAAAGTCACTATGCACCAAGCCCAAGGGCAGCCAACTCTTTCTCATAGTCACCTTTGAATTTATGGCTACGAGCCTGGCTGCTTTTCAAGCATTTCTCTTGGCAGAGACAGATCCCTGCAGGTAGATGATCTTACTATGTCCATAGGAAAGAGGCTGCTAAACTTGCACCCGACTTGACTGAGCCCCTCTGTTTCACACCCCATTTGCTCCTGCTTATTGGTTGAAAATGGAAGAGGCAGACCAAGACTGAAGTATCAGAACCACCATTTACTAACTCTGTACGCTTAATCTTGACCTTGCTAAACTGCAATCCTTGATCTGAGAAACAGAGATTTAAAAAAATAAAAAATAAAAATAAAAAAAGCGCGTTGCTTGGAAAACTAATGCCCAGAAGGTTCTCTCTATAAGTGCCTGGCCAGGTTCCTGCAAAAGAGCTCAATTGTACATCTTGTTATTTATTTCAACTTCCCCAAATGTAGGTGCTGTTTGTGTATAAGAGAAAATTGGAGTCAAGTTTTAAAAATCCTGAGTTAAGCTAATTGACGCCTGGTGTGACAGCAAAGTGCCTACAGGCCTAGCACTCTCCGAAGGTGGAGGCAGGGAAATTAGATAGCTCCAGCTGGCCTGGAACGCACAGGGACCTTGAGTGCTGAGATTAAATGCCTGCTCCATTGCACTCAGAAGAACTCAGAACTTTTAACTTGTCAATATATTATCTGTGATGTTCCAAGAAGTGCCCGTCTTCAGGCTTTTCAGGCCACCGCCAGCACAGCCTTAGCACCACAGAGCATCACTAGGAGGCAGTGGGTGATGACGGCCTTCAGAAAATGTTGCTTAAAATGAAGAAGAATGTATCACTTCCGTGTCAGTTTCCCAGATAGCCTTTGCTCTGGAGTCTGCATGGCCCTTTTCCCCACCTTGAGAAGAACCATCACTAAGAATTAAACCCAAATCACATCCCTGCTTCAAGACAAAAGGCCCGCTTACCCCCACTCTCCCTTCTTTCTAGCATAGACCCCAGCATTACCCATGCCAGCCACCCTCACTATTCTCATTGCTGAGAAAGACACCTAAAAGAAGCAACGCAAGAGAGAAATAGTGTCTTTGGGATCGTGGTATGAGTGGTGTGAGGCTAAAGCCCATCACGGAGGCATAATGGGTCCCCGGTAAAATCAGGTCTCCCAGAAATCTGCCTCCCGCAGATAGGCTCCACCTCCCAAAAGGCCCACAACCTCCCAAAACAGCGCCACCATCTGGCAAGCAAATGTTTAAACATGTGAACCTGTGGGGATCATTCCAGCTCAAAACCCAGCGGCCCATTTTCTGGAAAGACTTGAACCAAAAAAATAAAATAAAATAAGCGCGCAGGGAAGATTTGTTTGGCAGTCTATCAGGTTTGTCTGCCTGCGTCTATGCACCCTTCAAATTTACACTCAATAGGGGTTCTTGTGCCTACTGTGGCTGTAGAACTTTTAAGCATTTTGACTAACTTCGCATGCTCCTATCATGGGAGCAAACTGACGACTCCCATTGCTTTCTGCCAAAGAAAGAAACTGAGAACAAGGACATTCGAGCCAGAACAGAAACAATGGTCAGAGTTGTTCCTGGCCTCCACCCCCACCCCCAGACTGAATTCTGTGATCCTGGCTTCACTTCCTCACGTCCTGGCAGACTGCAAAACAAGCTGATTCTGCTTGCAAGGGGTTTTCAGACTGCCAAGGGAAGGAATTAACGGGCATAACGGGCATGGCCGGCAGGCCTTCCAACTCGACCTGGCGTGAGGAGGCACTTCAGACACTTTTGCCCAACAAAGCCTCACCTAGAGTCCTGCCTAGCAGCTCTGTGCTTCGGTTTTCGGATTATATCCGAGGACAGTTTATCCCTGCATGCAGATGAGGAAGTCAGCGGACTCCCCTTCACACCTGTCTCCTGGACCTTGTGGCACACTTAATCCTGCTGCTAAAGTCAAATGCAAAACACAAGAACTAACCCAGAAGCAGAAAGACTCAAATGGTATATACTCACTTATATCTGCATACTAACCCAAGGGGCATGCCCATGAAAGCCTTCACTTACCAGGAAACTGAGACAGAGGGGAAGACATCCTATTGGGACTCTAGATGAGAGAAGCATGGGAGAATAGCAAAGTAGAAGGATCCAGAAGGTCCTAGAAACCTACAAGTAGAACATTATGATAGGCAGATTTGGGCCCTGGTGTCCTGCTCAAACTAAGGCACCAGCCAAGGACAATACAGGGGGTAAACTTTAAAGCCCTACCCAGATCTAGCCAATGGGCAGAACATTCTCCACAGTTGAGTGGAGAGTGGGGTCTGACTTTCACATGAACTCTGGTGCCTCATATTTGACCATGTCCCCTGGAGGGGGAGACCTGGTGGCACTCAGAGGAAGACAGCAGGTTACCAAGAAGAGACTTGATACCCTATGAGCATATACAGGGGGAGGAAATCCCCCTCAGGAACAGTCATAGGGGAGGGGAATAAGGGGAAAATGGGAGGGAGGGAAGAGTGGGAGGATACAAGGGATGGGATAACCATTGAGATGTAACAAGAAAAAATTAATAAAAATAAAATTTAATTTAATTAAAAAAAAAAAACACAAGAACAGCAACTCGGAGGGGTGGCCATGCTGGAGACAAGGAGCTGTGAGAGAAAGAGTTAACTTCCCCTCGACTGTTCCCTGCTACTTCCAGC
Organism: Acomys russatus; assembly: GCF_903995435.1. Lineage (NCBI taxonomy): Eukaryota > Metazoa > Chordata > Mammalia > Rodentia > Muridae > Acomys > Acomys russatus. The sequence continues at coordinate 77,803,268 of NC_067142.1, read as the reverse complement.
TGCGGTCCTCTCCTCTTCGGAACACCTGGCTGCAGCCACCTGTCTCAGTGAGGCAGCTGATTAGTGCTTCAGAGCAAAGAGCCATCTTCTGGGGGCCAGCCAGATGGCTCAGAGGGTACACGTGTGCGCTTCCAGGTGTGGCCATTGGAGTTCAATTCCCGAGACCCATGTGATAGCAATAAATGACACTGGTGGGCTATCCTCTGACCTCCACATGTGTGCTTTGTACCCACACATAAACTCACACAAATAGACAGATAAGTAAATAAATACATAAATGTAAAGAAATATTGTTTAATTTCTTTAAAGAACCACTTGCTGAGAGTCACACACTGAGAAGCTTGTGTGGAATTATGACCTCACACCACCTCTGGGAGTTGCAGCTCTCCATTGGCCAGAGATAAAAAACCAAGACCAATAGGTTAAAACATACACAGGAATGCCCAGGGACAGCACTCATCACCCAGGTGAGGCCAGAGGTGACTGAGAATGACACAGCTAATCTGAACTAGATGGCACGAGGTTCAGTCATTGTCATGGGGCTGTCCCAGAGCCTGTTATTCCACCGGACATGAGAGGTATGCTCCTGGCTCTGTCATGATCTTGTGTACCTAAATGCTCACTCACACAATTCTTGCTGGCACATAGCAAGCATTTGGATGACGAGAAGCAATCTCTGTAAGACTCTCAGGATTACGTTAGGCCTCTGTAGAAGCAGGCATGTGTATTAGTCACTTTTCTTTTGCTGTGATAAAATTCCATGACCAAGGCAACTCATAGAAAGCTTATTTGGACTTACAGTACCAGGGGCATAAGGAGGCATGGTAGCAAGCAGCAGGCTTGGTGACAGGAACAGGAATCCAAGGGCTCACCTCTTCAAACCACAAGCGCAAAGCAGCAGAGAGCAAACGGGAAGTAGGCAAGGCAGGTTTCCTCTTAGAGCCCACTTCTAGTGTTCTACTTCCTCCAACAGGCCACACCCCCTATACCTTCCCAAACAGTTCCATCACCTGGAGATCAAGTGTTGAAATTTCTAAGCCTCTGGGGCACATTTTCATTCAAACCATATCTCGTCAACTGCCTCATATGTACAATAAACTAGACAGTCAATCAAAGCCTCACATCCGTTCGCTTTTCCCCAGTCAGGGCCTCTGGATAGCCAGGCCTTATCCTCAGACTCCACATCAGCGTTCCTGAGCATTCTTCGCCCATCTCTGACGTGTGAGTAATTCATTGCTATGTCTGTCTCTTCTGGTCAACAGGAACCGTCTGGACCTGATGCAGGGCTTAAGCTTCACGCTTCTCCAGCGCATCACATCCCTAGCCTATCGCTGGTCTGAACATCAGTGACCATCGTTAAAGGCCAATCATATAACCAACCTGAACAGCATTGCCCGGATCTTCAATGTAGCCTTCTAATGGTTGAACGTAAGCTGTTAAAATAGACATCAAAATATGTACAGCCATCTCCCTGCTTCCCTTAGCACGAGGCCTTAGACGCAGCACTCCAGGTCTCATTTCTTCCTCCCACACTTATCTATTGATTTTACACACTGTGGTTGTACTGCAGGAAACATAAGCCTCCATGTCATCCCTGCATGTCTGGCCCCTGTGCCTCAGGTTCTGGGCTACGGATACATGATAAAGCATCTTCATCCTCTGCTGCTTCCTATTAATGCAAGCAGCCAGAGAGACCTGCTCATCTCTGTGGGTGGAGAACTAGACATGAAAACAGAAAACTAGCTCCCAGCCCAGGTGGTTCCCGGGGCTCTGCGCTACCCAAAGCACACTGCCATGTGTCCACAAAAATCTACATTCAAAGCTGGAGAGAGGCGGAAGGTGAGGCCCAGAGCCACCACTGCTGCCGTTTGTTGTTCCAACTCAGTGCCCATGTCTGTACTGCGCAGGGGTCCTAGTGCCACCCACAGGCCACGTGCAGCCTCAGGAAGAAGACACTGGCCACCAAGTGGATGGTGTGGGCTGGGAGGATACATGTGACAGTAAGCTGAGGTGGAGGCCAAAGCTGTAGGTACAGGCTGATGGTAAGATATGAGGCCCTGGAACTCCTTTATTTGTCCTTCCAGAAAGAGTAGGCAAAGCTCAAAGCGTAGCTCCCCTATTATAAGCTGTGAAACTTGAGACAGCTCCTTCACTCTCTCCAGCTCTTTCTTTATCTGTAACTGGAAGCTGGTGGCCCCTTGTCACAGGACTGCCATGAGGATTAGGCTAACAAGTATATATAAATGTGTTGGGGCAAGACCTAACAAGATGTGGTAAAACGTATCATCATCATCACCATCATCATCATCTGACCAGGGGACACGCCACTCCATCCACTCTCATTCACCCGACTCTCAGCCATTTCTTCAGTGAACACCTGTTGTGTACACCTTGACCTCTGTGTGGCCCAAGTCAAACTCTTTCACAGCCCCGCTGTGTCTTCTGAGAAGTCCTCCTGGCTGTCGCCTGTCACCAGCAGGTATGCCCACCCCTCCTTAATCCCCAGAGCACTCCCTGTTTTCCCTCTTACAACATTCTATACTTTCTAACTCAAGCCATTCTTCCAAGCTCCCTCAAGAGAAAAGCAGTGGCCAAGCCATAGTCGTGTTTCCCACAGCACAGGGGAACCAGGAGAGGAGAGCCAGGCTGCTCACTAAAGCCTGCTTGAGAAAGATAGACAGGAGGCTCTCAGTCAGCAAGGCATTGTGTTACGGCAAAGATATTTACAATTTTTTTTTAGAATGTGCGTCTGTGTGCGTGCGTGCGTGCGTGCGTGCATGCGTGCGTGCGTGCATGTGTGTGTAGGTCAGAAGACAACTTGTAGGAGCTGTTCTCTCTCTCTCCACCATGTAGGTTCCAGGGACTAAACTCTCAAGCCATCAGTTTGGCATCTTTACCTGCTAAATTATCTTGCCACCCTCTAGAATTATTTTAGTCAAGCAAGCAAACAAACAAAAAATCCTGTCACTGTAAACACAATTGAAAGAAAGAGGAAGGCCCCAACCCCAGTACTCTCCTCAGCCTTGAAAACCTCTCTCCCACCTGTGATCCAGGGTAGGCAGGTGAATATAAGTCATCAAACCTCCAGAGAACGCGCCCGCACCCAACTGCCGCCCTGATGGGTCCTTCCTGCCTCATAAAGTCTCCTGTTGTCCTCCTTAAAATGTCCCCAGCACCGCCAAAGCCAACCATCTCATCCCACACTTTGCAGTGACCTGTGAGTGTTCTCACCCCCTGCTCCACCCCCACTCTCTGCCCATCTGACACCTCAGTAGAGAGGCAGGCCCTGCCTTCCAAAGGCCAACTGTCCTGCCTCAGGACTATTCCTTTCAGATCTCGATCTATTCATTTAATCTCTTCTACACTAATTAAGTTTGTTTGAGAAGAACTCGCTTCTCAGATCATATGTGTGAGAGGGTCCATAGAGTAGAGGGCCTGTTTTCCTGAAGGCAAGGCCCCCACTTTTGGTCCTGCTCAGATCATCCTCGGTGCCCTGAGGTAACATGGTGTAAAGTGGGTATCCACAGATGAGAGAAACATCAGAAAGATGGTGGCAACAGCCCAGGATGTGGGACTCAAACGCCCACATGGATGTCACTTATTAGTTGATTTCTACATGAGAGTGGGCGACTTGGGCACTCCTCGCTCAACCAGGCATAAAAAAAGGAACTCTGATTCTTAGAACAGAGGTCTTTTGGGACCACGGCTAATGTGGCACGACCTGGAAAACAGCAATCCATACACACACACACACACACACACACACACACACACACACACACATACATGTTCGTGGTAGCTACAGCTGGAAGCTGCACTGTTGGGTGTAGCTGAGAGGCACAGGCATCATCAACTTGTACAGACTTGCGTTATGATCATCCACAAGGCAGCACTTGTCACCCGCAGAACATGAAGTGTATGCTGTTGTAGAATGCAAATTTACTGATCCAGTTATTCAGGTATATAAATCCCATTTATAGTTTGCTGTACTGACTTACTGCTTTCACTTGTCTGTGAGCAGTGGGTCTCTCCAGAGACTCCAGGGAACAGAGCATGGCATGCACCCAAAGGTCACCCACACTTTTAGGGAGCAAACTTCTTTGTTTTGGAACACTGTCTTCTAGGCATAGCATGGCAGTCACATGCCAGAGCTCATAGCCATTGTGATGACCTGCACAGGACAAGGCCATCAGCCTCTCAGGAGAGAAGAGGGCTCCAGAGGCTCAACTCCTCCTCAAGAAGCTATGAGCAGCTAATGGCTTCTGGGGTAGGGAAAAGTCTTTCTTCAGTGTACAGCCACTACCAAGTTGCCTGTGCTCCAGCAAATAACCTTTCATCCACACTTCTGTAAGCAATCCCAGTGAAGCAGTCCCTAGGGCAACAATAGCAACAACAACAACAAGACATGAAAGTTCAAGGGGAATATATTGGGAAGAATGAGGGGACCAATAATATTGGGAGGGAGACAAGAGAGGGTGAGTATAGTCAAAATGCTTTAAATACATGTGTGGAAATATAATGAACCCCGTTACTATATAAAATTCACATATGCTAGTAATAGTCATTAGTCATTTCCTACCACCCTTCTGTCTACTTAGCCCACCATCTTTCTCCATACTTTTCTTTCAGTCAAATCTCTGCCACAGTGACCTTCACTGAGGCCAGTATTTAACACTCCCAAAATATCAGATTCTGCTCAGCAGCATTTTCCAGCAACATAGCTCTCAATATTGGGGGGACTTTTTCTGAAACATTTCAAATTGCTACCCAGCCCCTTTTTTTCTTGAGTCTTTTGCTCAGCTCCCAGGCAAGGAAGCAGAGACCAACTATCAGAAACAACCCAATCGTGTTACAACTGCACTTTGACAAAACAGCCACAAGCTGGAATCCCAGCCCCAGGACTGACAGAGAAAACAGGCCTGGGTGATAGGGTCATTCCCTCTGAACCATCACTTCTGACAACAGTCACCTGGGCACCAGATGGCTCAGATTCACCTGTGAGGCCAGGCCTGCTGCGTGACTTCATTTAATTATGTGTTTTGATCATTTGGAGTCTGCCCTCAGAGCCTCTGGCAGCAAACATCCTTTCCACCAGTTCAAGAATAAAAAAATGGACCTGCTGTGGCCATGTTTGCTTCACTGGGCTGCTGGCTTATTTTAAGAACGAAACCTTTCCTGTCACTCTATTTTTCTCTCTCAGGAGTATGTGTACTCCAAGATTGACAGGAATAATTTGTAGCCAGGGCAGGCATCCTTTTATGTGGTGATCTAGCGCCACCTAGTGACTACTCATTTAACAGCAGCCAAGAGGACAGCAGGATCCTCTTGGGAAAACAGTTTTCTCCGAGGTAAGTTTTATGTGAAGTTTTCTCTACTTATTCACCAGGCACACTTTGCCTGGCAGCCTTGTGCTTTTTTATCTTTAATGTAAATAAACTAAGACTCATGTTACCAACAAGGAAGCCTAGCGGGCTTTTTATTTGCCAGTCCTGCCTCACCCTTTCTCTTTGGCAGCTGTCATGTATAAATGATGAGTTCATGACAGACAAGCTAATGCTGTCTCCAGGTGTCCCAAGCACAGATGTGAAGAAAGATGGCCCTCCCAAGGGACCTGATGCAATCGTCTTGTCTTTATTTAACCTTTCAGACCAAAGTCTCTAAACTTGGAGTGCAAGATTACCATCTCGGTACCAGGTGACCATAGCCTGTCACATCCAAGAGGTAGAAAATGTTTCCATGGTAGCCTAGAATAGATAGGCTGGCCCATGCAGGAAGCACAAGCTGGTAGCCCTCAGTTGCAGCTCCAGAGCCCCAGCCCCTGACAGGCGTTTAGAAACTGGGATTTCTTGCCCTTGGCACCACCAGGACAAAGCAGTCTGTGGGACTGACTGTTGGCCTGTCGTTCACTCAGGAGATACCAGTAGCATCCCCTATCTCACCACGTGTGTGGAAGCAGCTTTGGCCACAGCAATGGAACTATGGGCCGGAGTCCCATGGTCTCTGTCCCTTCCTGTGCCTTCTGTTGTCACTGTTTGTACAAGTGACCCCCTCCTCCAGCAGGATGGCTCCACCTACAGTTTGCAGGAACAACTAATAATAAAAGAATTTCATGACCCATGGTTCACTAGGACCTATACAAATGGCTCCATGAGCATCTTCATCATCTTCCATCCCAAAAGCATTTCGATTAGAGGGGACAGTGAAACACAGGTGACATGAAAAGGTGCAATATAATAAGGGTTAAAGAGGTCAGGGAGTGAATTAGCCAGAAAGATAGGTACATAAAAACACCTCATGAAATCCCACTAATATAAAAAGTATATATTTGTATATATATTTAAAATCTTTAAATTAGTGGGATTTCAAGAATATATATGAAGTATATATAAGATATGTGTATGTATGAACATATAAGAATGTATATACAAATATATATGCATGTATATTATATATATAAAACAAACATACCCTGCATGAGTGAATAGTGCGGCTCCCAGAAGACATCATTTATAAATGAAGGTCTCTGTTCTGGGCAGGCCATCCCTCCCTATGAGGTGTTGGCTAAGGAGGCCCCAGGGGCACCCAGAACAACACGGGTTAAGACCATCGCTCTTGGCTGCTCGCCAGAACTAGCCGGCAACCCTGTTGCTGAAGACACCGTTCGCTTTCGATGCAGAACGCAGAGAAGGCGACCTTGAGCTGACTGGGAAACTGCTGGCTAGCCTACACCGTGCCAGCGGTGCTATGCAGGCCTCGGGAGGAGAGGCGGCGCCAGAAATCTCATACATTAGTGAACCTTGCAGGCAACAGCGCTGACCTGGTGGCTGAACGTGCCCACTGGAATATAACAGCACAACAGCTAAGCAGGTAACCAGCCACTTCCTGATTGGATGCGAGGCCTGCTCCACAAAGAGGGATTTCATGCCTGGTGCCGTAAGGCTGGCCCAAAGCTCGTGACTGAGGAGATCATAGGCCCTGTAGAGGGGTGGGGATGGGGTACTCACTGCTGGGTTTTTTGTTTTATTTTGTTTTGCTAAATGGTCATACTCTCAAACTACCCTCTAAATGTGCTCGTGCCCGTAGATTTGTGCTGCTCTCAACTTTAGTCAGAGACGCTTCCTTTTGCAGCAGATCATGGTTCATGTAGAAACATACAACAGGTCAAAGTGCTAAGTATAAATATCTGAGTGCTCAGCTGTGGACAGTTCATTTATACCAACCTCCTCCCATGAACCAATGCTGGGGTGGGGGTGGGGCTTCGCAGAAGGGGCAGACAGAATGTAAGAGCTGGCCACTGGAAGGAAAGCTGTGTAGCATTGACTTTGAGGCACGGCATGGCTGTTGCATGCATCAAATCTCATTAGTTGTGATTACCTGTCCAAACTTAAGCCAGTCAAAATAACAGCATGGATAGGGAAGGGGTCCCCAAGGCCCCACCACCCATATGGGAGAGGTTATGGGATAGCTGCTGAGAGAGGAGGCATCATTCTCCTGGGGGACGTGGCCACTGACAGGTCACTCATGCCCTAGTGGATGGCCCCACCCCCATGTGCATACTGGCACCACTAATTGGGTTCAAGGGGTAGTCGATAACAAAAAATAAAAATAGAAGACTTGAAGCTGGCAGGGAGAGTGGTCAAGGCACTGTAGAGAGCTGGAGGCAGTAGGTGAGCGGGTGTAAGCAACAGTTGCATACGTGTATGAAACTCCCCGAGAATAATGTGTCACTTAAAATAAATAAACAAACAAAATATGCAACTGGAAAGGGACTCCTACGATGTTAGCTAAACTGGGGGTGCTTCTAGAGAAATACACATGGTTGCCAGGCATCCTCACTATGTTTTAGAAGTGACGCGGGAAAAAGAAAAATCCTGGAATGCAACGAAAGCAAAAAGAAGAAGGCAGGAGACGGGAGGGGGCGGGGGGGCGGGGGGGATTTACCGGTGAGCTAGGGAAAGTTCTTGGCCTCTCTGGCAGCCCGGAGGTTTCCAGAGCTGCAGTTACGCGGATTTGCCGGAGGGAGGCGCTGTGGAGCCGCCCTAACGGCAGCTGGGAGGAGGAGCCGCTGAGCCTCCCACAGTCGGCCTTGGCCACGTGGCACCGGGACCCGGACACCGCCCTGCGCTGTGGCCGACACGTGGCAGTCTCAGTCTGCCAGCCCAGCCTTGGTCCAAAGTACTGTCCTCCTCAAGGGCCAAGGCGTGGGAGGGACTCCCGACTGCTTTCCTGGTTAGAGCCGTTCTTAACCAGGATGCAGAATGCTCTATGAGCAGAGGCACTTGGGTTAGAGGACCAAGACTCTTTCCTGAACTCATGAATTTTTACCCAGATTCTCGGGGCCAGGGCTTGATAATTGACTGTACTCCGGAGACACCGACTGAAGGCCACTTGAAGCATAACTGGACAGAATTGAGATGTGTACAAACACACCTCCGCTTAGAAAACTTAGACCCCACCCCACCCAGATCTAGCCAATGGACAGGACATTCTCCACAGTTGAGTAGAGAGTGGGGTCTGACTTTCACACGTACTCTGGTGCCTCATATTTGACCATGTCCCCTGGATGGGGAGACCTGGTGGCACTCAGAGGAAGGACAGCAGGCTACCAAGAAGAGACTTGATACCCTATGAGCATATACAGGGGAAGGAAGTCCCCCTCAGTCACAGTCATAGGAGAGGGGAGTAAGGGAAAAATGGGAGGGAGGGAGGAATGGGAGGATACAAGGGAGGGGATAACCACTGAGATGTAATATGAATAAATTAATAAAATAAAATTAAAAAGAAAAAAAAACTTAGACACAAAGACGAAAAGGACTGTAAACCGTATTGTCTGGAAGGTTTAACTGCTTAGACTGTTTGAACATGCTGGATGAAATAAAAGTTATAACTATAATTAATTTCCCCTATTTCGTCAGTGCGGTTTTAGCTTGTCAGAATGTAATGCTATCCAAGGTGGCTCTGAAACTCTGTGAACACTTTTACCAAACGGAGAAGAGAAAAAAGAAAGTTCCCAAGAACACTTTAATGCATTTTCAGGAGCCACGGCAATCGTAAGCACAGCTGTAACTGACACACCCGAGCACACCTCTCTTTCCCTTCTCCTGTTAGCACCAATGCTTTAAGCTGTGATTTTAAAACCTCTTCATAATAAACCCCAGCTCTGCTTCATAGTGTCCTGTCCAAGCAGCCTGGCTTCACCTGAGGGGTCTCTAACCAGAACTCCGCGAGGCTGCTGTGGGTGGCATGGCAGCGCGGAGCCACCATGCCCTACACCAGCGTCACCACAGCTGTCGTGACCAGCTTTTCCTTCTGCCGCCGCCCCGCCCCCACCTCACCCCACCCCATCCCACCAGTTGGTCTGCAAGCACCTGTGCACGTGTTTTCGTTTTCTTTCCTTTCTGGGCCTTTCGACTCCATAAATTACATGGAAGCTGGCCTCACTGTGCATTTTAGGTTTTTAGCAGTCTTAAGACCTCTGTTCCATGAAAGCTTACTGCTTGGCTAGTTCTTCCAGAACTCTGGGCCAGGAGAACTCTTCTGCCCCTCCCCCAGCTTCCCAGAGTTTCAGAGTACCCATTCACTCCTGCTCTCTAGACCCACCCACCATCCTGCCATTCAAAAGAGTTCAGAAAGGGGCTACAAATGACCCAAGTTCAGTTCTCAGCACCTGTAACTCTGACAGCAGGGGCTCTGACTGCATCTTCTGGTGTCCATGGGCATTGTATTCAACACATACGGGTAGACACACATGCCCATAATTAAAAATAAAAGTAAAAAATAATTTTTTAAGTAGTTCAGAATGCCTAATATCTGGTGAATGTGGTCTGTATTTTGATAATACGAATTCTTAACGCTTAGTTTAAACACTACCAACCTAGACTTCTGCTGGTTTTGTTGCCTGCTTTGAACAGAGACTGCATGGGCAGGATGAAACAGCATCAGCTCAGATGTTCACTTCAGGGGTCTGAGCCAATTCTTCCGAACAGATCCAAGACCTTCAGCCATCTTCGAACCAAAGGGCACAGGGTTTGAATTCCTTCCATCTTTAAGAGGAAGTGGTGAGCAGGTGATGTGCATGCCTGCAATCTTAGCACTCTGGAGGCAGAGACAGGCAGATCTCTGCGAGTTCAAGGCGAGCCTGGTCTACTAAGCAGGACCAGAGCAGCCAAGGCTACACAGAGAAACCCTGTCTTGAAAAAACAAACAGAAAGAGGAGGCGGGGGAGGGGAGGAAGGAAGAGGAATAGGAGGCTGTCATCTGAAAATTAAGAAGATTAATTAAGAGCTACACCCTAAAGTCTGCAGAGTTACTAAGGAAGGGGGTAGGGATGAACCTATGGTGGGGGAGACGGGATAAACAACCCCTGAAAATGGACTTCCAGAACTGATGGGTCAAACTGTGAATCTTCCATAAAGATGAAACAGCAAGAACCAGAGAGGCTCAAGGGTGTAGATCGAGTGAGTGTACCTACAGGAAAGAAAAGCGCAATGTGTTTCTGTCAGGAAAAAAAAACAAAAACAAAACTGGGCAGTGCCCATTCAGCCCCACTAGAGAAGTGCCCACTTCACCCCCAGAGCCCTTCGCTGCCCCGGTGGCTTTGTTCTCTTTACACCCACAGTGTGCTAGAACTTACTCATGATTTGGAGAACTGTCAGAACCTCACTTCCTCTCTAGGTTGTTGTTGTTGTTGTTGTTGTTGTTGTTGTTGTTGTTGTGTTTTTTTAATGGCTATGGGTATTTTTCCGGCAGGTATGTATATGTACCACACCGGTACCTGATCCTCACAACTGGAGTTATAGGCAGTTGTAAGCTGCTTCGTGGGTGCTGGGGACCGAACCCAGGTCCTCTCGAAGAGCGGCAAGTGCTCTTGGTTTCTGAGCTACCTCTCAGCACCACCATCACCCCTAGACACTCACACTTTTAGTTCTTAACTCCTCCTGTGGGTCGGAAGCCACGGCCCTTCACTGAGGCTCCAACAAGGGCAGGTGAGATGGAGCACTGGTTGGCTGGGCTGGGCCATTTCCTCACCACCAAATCAGGTCAAGGAAACCCCACCTTCCTTATCTTCCACAGAGTTGTACAGCAAGGCTACGAAACAAGGCCGGGAGATTGCAAGATGGAGCATACAGAGGTGGTAAATGGAGGGCCAGATGGAGTGTAGTTGTGTTCGTTAGCCATTTGCTGAGCTGAAGTAACAGGTGCTGGGGATCAGAGCTGAGCCTGCTTGTCTTCAGTTCCTGGGCTTCTGTCTGGGGGAAGGAAAGGAGCCATCCATCTCCATCATCCAAAGCTTATTAGGAGCTTACAGGCAGGAGTGCGGGGTGGGCTGCAGAAGCAAGCTGCCTGAAACATGCTGGGGTCCCCACCATTGAGATCAAAGGATGCATCCGTGTAAGCCAAAGGTAATTTATTGCCCCGGGTTGAAGGGATGTCAGGTGAGATTCCTGGCAGGTATGCACATTAGAGCGTGTCAAAAGCCAGGTGTGGGGTCGTGCAGGCTGTGGTCTCCCCACAGAAACGCTGCCCACAGACCAGGCTCGTGTTTCTTCGGTAGACAGCAAGATTTCCCAGAAAGAGAAAGACCACACATGTGGGAGTCAAGCTCCCCACTACCACCACCACCACCACCACCCAGGCTTCCTGCGGGTCTGAGACCCGCACTCAGCATCCAGTTCCAGATTCTGTGAGGTCTTCCCTTATCTCAGGTCTCATTGGTCAGCTCCACCAACCGGTCATGGGCGACTTCCGCCTGGCGACTTCCGTGCTGCCTGCCCTATCCCACCGCGACGTCTGTGGAGAGTCAGCTTCCGCTTGCCGTGGGGCCCTGGGAACCACACTCTGCCTTTCTTCTTGCTACCAGGCCCTTGCAATGTTTTCTTGCTGCTTGTGGGAGAAGCTGGCTTCTTGGAGGAGCCCTTCTGAGATGCAACCCGGCCTGAGCTAGAAAGTAAAGTTGCATTGGATGATCTTCGAGCCGCCGCTTTCTGTGATTCCTCCTTCAGCAAGTCCAAGACCGTGGCTGGAAGGTAAGTTTTGTTCAGTGAGAAAGCTACACCCACGAGGAAGCTGTGAAAGAGCGCTAAGGAACCTCACAGCCTTCTAAGAGATGCAGCCCGCCTGAGTTCTCCCAGTTGGCCTCCAACTCTCTGGCTCAAGCAATCCCCCTGCCTCGGCCTCCTGAGGAGCTGGTACCTTAAGTGCCACCACATCCAGCTTGCCATGAGGGTTCTGTGATATCACTTCTTTTTTTTTTTTTTTTTTTTTTCCAGCACTTTTTTTTTTTATTAATTTATTCTTGTTACATCTCAATGTTTATCCCATCCCTTGTATCCTCCCATTCCTCCCCCCCCCCATTTTCCCATTATTCCCCTCCCCTACGACTGTTCCTGAGGGGGATTACGTCCCCCTATATATTCTCATAGGGTATCAAGTCTCTTCTTGGCTACTTGCTGTCCTTCCTCTGAGTGCCACCAGGTCTCCCCCTCCAGGGGACATGGTCAAATGTGAGGCACCAGAGTACGTGAGAAAGTCGTATCATACTCTCCACTCAACTGTGGAGAATGTTCTGACCATTGGCTAGATCTGGGAAGGGGTTTAAAGTTTACCTCCTGTATTGTCCTTGGCTGGTGCCTTAGTTTGAGCGGGACCCCTGGGCCCAAATCTGCCTATCATATTGTTCTACTTGTAGATTTCTAGGACCCTCTGGATCCTTTTATTTTGCTGTTCTCCCATGCGTCTCTCATTTAGAGTCCCAATAGGATGCCTTCCCCTCTGTCCCAGTTTCCTGGTAAGTGAAGGCTTTTGTGGGACATGCCCCTTGGGCTAGTATGCAGATATAACCAGATATCACTTCTTTTTATTGATACTGTTTTAATACCCCGCTCTGGCTTTGCAGTAAATGCCTTCCTTTGTGCATTGGAATCACTCTAGAGGTAAGTGGTACTGGGACATCTGCCTAAGACTGTATCCCTCCTCTTAGAAGCCTTCTGTGACGCCCGTTTTACCATGGAAAGGAATTCCTCACCTTAGGCTTCCTCGTAGTGCCCTGCATGTCCTCTGTACCAGAACCTCATAGCTATACTGTTTCTCTCTGTCCTTCCCCCTCCCCCATTTGACTTGGAATTTGTATAGGTCAGAGGTGTTGAGCACCTGTTGCCGCACCCCCAGGCTTAGCACAGAATCTCCCACAAAGTGCGTGCTAACTAATTATCGCCAGTGAATGAATACATAAACAATCACACGAATGGATGGATGAGTGAAGAGAAAACAACAGATCAAGGTAGAAGCAGTATCTGTCCCGTTAATTCTGGTCTGCAGAAAAGCTGTATGCACTGAGCTACAAGTTAATAACCCTCATAACTCTTAAGAGAGAAACTGTGAGCCTTGGAGCTCAAGACGGCTAAGCCATTAAGAGCACTAGCTGCAATCGCTGAAGAGCCAGGTTCAGTTCCCAGGACCCACACAGTGACTCAAAACTAGCAGGAACTCCAGTCCCAGGGGATCTGAAGCCTCATTCTGGGCTCTGTAGTCTGCACAAACACACACACACACACACACACACACACACACACACCGGGTATTGCCATGTATTTGCTAAGGATGTGACTACACCAGTGACTAACCCATAGCTCAGGAAGGGACTCACTGGCAAGTGGCCGGAACTGGATCTTCTTGCTCTTGGTTTTCACTGGCACTGGCTTGTATTTGCACTTGCCTGGCGGGGCTCGCCTATAAACATGGGCAGAAAGAGTGATGACACAAGACTGGGAAGACACAGTCAGGAAACCAAGGTCACCTCGGGGTGTATATTTATAAGAGCTGGGCTTGGCCCTTTCTTGTCCACAGAGCTGGGTAGCTGTGGTAGGAATGTAGTCAGTGGAGAGAAGAGAGGGTACCCAGTGCCTTCAGGAGGCAATGAAGAAGGGATGTTAGCATGGCCTTGGTCTTCTGTCTTCTTGGTATTCTGTCAGTATGTGTGTGGGTAATGTTCCCTATGGTCCCTGGCACACAGCGATAATAATGACATCATGAAAATAGGTGGAAAAAAGAAAGCCCAGCTTTGTTGCTCACACCTACAATCCCAGCACTCAGGATGCTGAGGCAGGAGGACTACTTTGAGTTTAAGAGTACATAATCATAATGAGTTCCAAGCCAAGATAGACTATAATATGAGACTCCCCTCTCAAGAAAAGCAACCACAAAAGTTCACCACTGGTTTCTGTCTGGTTTCTCAGGGATATTCTTGGGAAAGAGGGGGCTTAGATCACTTCCTAGCCAAACTAATCATAAAAGCACCAAAGGATTGTGGGCTGGAGAGATGGTTCAGAGGTTGAGGGCCCTGACTGCTCCTCCAGAGGTTCTGAGTTCAATCCTCAGCAACCACATGGTGGCTCACAACCACCTATAATGAAATCTGATGCCCTCATCTGGCATGCAGGTGTACATGCAGGCAGAGCCCTCATACATAAAATAATCTTTAAAAGTACCAAAGCAGAGAACTCCATCTCCAGGCATTATCACCTCACCCAGTGTGCTCTAAAGGCTGGACTACACCAGGCCAGAGGACAAGAGCTATGCACAGCAACAGAGTGCAGTGGAGGCCGCCCAGACCAGGCTCCCCCTGTGCCAATCCACACGCTACCCTAAGGTACAGCCTTGGGGGCCAACTAAGCCTCTCCCAGGAACTTCTGAGATCACACAGACAGACAGCCAGTTGTTAAGTGAAGCAATGGCTAGGCCTATTTGTCACACATCCACTGACTGCCGCCCCAGATTGGGAAGCAGCCTCAGAGGGAAGCACCACTCTGTAAGTCCATCTGTGAGCTAATTCCTGAGAAGAAAATGACACCAAATCTCACCTTGAGGGGTCGACAAATTTGTAAATCGATCCATGTGGTGCATAGGCACTTGGGTAGGAGGTGGCCAGGAAATACAGCTCCCCTAAGGAAACAGGAGTCGGGAACAAGAACACCATATCATCAGAACTGAGGCACGGCTGGACACACAGAAAACAGTGGAATGAAGCAATGGTGGCCCTAGAACACTGTGAGCACATAGGACTCCTGACAGACAGACAGCACCTCCCTGGGCTGCGGGCTTCTTGAGGGGAAAGTTCACCTTTGAACCCCCAAAGACTGTCTCAGACAAGGCCCAGTGGAGGCCACTCCACACATGTGCTGCTGGACCCAGCAGGCTTTTCTCTATCACCTCAGTGAAGCTCCGCCCCCTTTGCCAGCCATTTCACACAAGTGAGGCTCTGGGGGGACAGGGCGCAGGCTGGGGCCATCTCCAGTGACTTTACTGCTCCTTCATCCCTTTGTCCTCTCAGCCTAGCTTTGGCATTTTCTTCCTCGGTGACTGGGTTGTTTACTTCTTTGCGACGATCCCCACACTTTCGGCCTTCATTCTTGGTCTTCT
This sequence comes from Acomys russatus, assembly GCF_903995435.1. Lineage (NCBI taxonomy): Eukaryota > Metazoa > Chordata > Mammalia > Rodentia > Muridae > Acomys > Acomys russatus. The sequence goes on along the minus strand of NC_067142.1, from coordinate 77,787,851 downwards.
CCACACACCCCCATCCCAAACCCCTCCATCCGTACTGACTCGTCAGTTTCACTTTTGGAAAGAGCTGTGCTTCCTCCCAGTCCTTCCCTCTTGGATTTTAGGAAGCATCACCATTCCTGTCTCAAAGACTCTACCTCATTTCTCCTGGCTTGGTAGTTGTCCCTAGGAGGCACGGCTGTGTCTGAGGATGTGCCTGGGCTCCAGTGTTACAAGGATATTTCTAGACTTATACTCTTGTAAAAGCTGTTCTGAGCTGTGATATCCTGAGAGGCCTCCCAACCCACATAAACACCCAGACACTCAGTCATCCCTAAGAGTCACAGTGCCTCCAGGAAGCATGGAATAACAACTAGTTACTAGTGCTTTGTGTAGGAGGGGCAGGGAGGATATGTATATGTTCATATATGTGACATGCACATGTATAGATCAGCATGCAGAGGCCACAGGTTGACTTTGAATGTCTCTATTTTTTGAGACAGGTTCTGGCTAGGCTGGCTAGGTCCACCTACCTCTGCAGCACTGGGGTTACAGCTGCGCACCACTACACCTAGTTTTTACCTGAGTGTTGGGGAACTGAACTCAGGTCTTCATGCTTGCATGGCAGACACCTGACTGAGCCATCTCCCCATTCTTTCTTGTCTCTGGTGCAAGCACCTCCGCAGCTTTGTCAACCTGACCCAGTGCTAGCAGGTTACATTCTATCTATTAAATTCACTTATACAGCATGACTTCTTGTCAGCTTTATGGAAGACAGTCATGAAGTTGCAAATATGACAGTTCCACAGCCTTATGCAACAGCTTTTGTCCTCAGATCTGTGGAGATTAGTGGCCATATGTTTCTCTGCAGAGTGTGAGGATCTTGGGCTGCCCAGCGTGGCAAGTACTGAAGACACTGTGGCTTCATATATTGATAAAATGTGTTTATAACTATTCTGGATTCAACTGTACTATCTGATTGGAAACACCAAACACCATCCAATATCATCAGATAAATGATCTGTGAATGCAAGGTACCATTGGCAGGGACCCTCCAAACCACACAGAAGCTCTAAAGTTGGGGATGGGGATGGGATGATAGGATGAAAAGTAGATTATTGAATCTACTAGTCTCGAATATTTTACATTGATATACTTTATTGTATATTGATAGAAACTTAAGATTATTTTGTTCAGCTCTTGCTTAATGTATTGTACATATGCAACTCATTTGAAAGTGTGATGTAAAGTTCTAGTCTTATGAAAACTAACTATTGCAAACTGTTCAATGTGATTAGAAATACAAGTTAGAAGTTAGTCACCTATAGGTAATCTTATTTGTAGTCTTGATAAATACTAGTTTAGTTAATTACAGAAATAAGCTTTATTTAGTCTCTTGTATATGTTTTCAAGGTTAGGCAGATAGTACATAGCCTGAAACAGGCAATGTTTGTCTATTTAGATACACTAAGATAGACAGGTGGTCTTCAAACACTTCAGAGGTCTGCAGAGTACGGCATTTAAAGATGCTTTAATAATAAAAGGCTTTTCTGACAGAGACACATATGCTCCTGGCAGCACCCCTAGTATACTTCAAAGAAAGTGATGGGCATCAAGAAACAAGTGTGGCAAGATAGTCACTGGACAAAAAAAAAGTTCTTACTTCAACTTCTGGCTGTCTGTCCAAACTGTGAACAAGCCGGACATTGGGAAATTGACTATCCAACTTTGCAGAGTCAAGGTAGGCCAGTTAAAAATTCCTGCTTCACAGAAAAGTCTGTCAGATACTCGGCTGGTGGGCTAAAGATTGGGTGCCTCAATGACACAGAGAAACCTCTGACGACTGTCCAGGCAGTCAGATGTCTCTGTCACTTCTATAGTTCTGGAAACTGCTTGCTCTATGTGTCCTACATATGTAGCTAATATTATTTCCTTCTCAAGTCTTTGATGGGTTGAAGACCAGACAGCCATAGTCTTACTACAATTAAGCTCAGTCGTTTGGGAACTGAGACAATGTTATAGGTCTAAAAAGGTGTTTCTAGGTTGATAAATGCAAGTTACAAAAAAGTGATTTAGGTACAGAACTTTGGCCTCACCAGGATAGGATAGATAGCAGAATACTTTCTCTCTAAGACTGCCAAACACACAGGGACTGAACATTGTAAATGCCATTTTTACCTGACAATTCTCATAGTTATTCTTATTATATATAGTTTATTGATGTTAAAGAAAAGGCCATTTTTTTTTATAAAAAGGGGGACATATAGTAGAAGTTTTGGTTTCTTTAAAAAACTCAGTTATGTTATGTAAACAGGTTGTTGTTTTTAGTCCCAAGTGTGGGATATGGGACTGACTTAGTTTGTCCACAGCTGGTAATTGCCTTGTGCTGCTCAGAGAGGGTCCTAGTCTTGGCCAGCTGCAGTTACTTTAATTCTGAGGACTCTGAGAGGGCATAAATATCAGAGCCCGGAGAAGGGAAGGACGCTTCAAGGAGGCAGATGGAGAAAGAAGAAGGCTGCTGCTTCTGCTGGACACTGCACATCCTCATGACAGAGATTGGTGTGTACCCAAAGAACTTGACAACCCTAACCAGCCAGAGCTAGATCTAAAGATGTCTATGTCCCCCTTTCCTTCTAACCTTCTTTCACTTCTGCCTAGGGTTGAGGGTTTGGAAGGGAGGTAGAGGCATAAGATACCCAAATAAAATAGAGTTTAAAAAGTAACACCTACAGGTGGGGCTGTCTTACTGCGTGTTTACTTTACATGACTACAGCTTGTGTAATATGTATGTTTGAAGATGCCATAGACTTCCGGCTCTATATTTAGGAGAAAAATACAAAAGGAAATTTTTATCTGGTCCCCAGCTAACATTTTGAGTATCTGGTTTACATCTTACTTGTATGAGAGAAGTGTGCATGCCACAGCACATCTGTGGAGGTTGTAAGACAAGCTGCAGGAATCATTCTCTCCTTGGGTCCCTGGATGGAACTCAGGTTGTCAGGCTTAGTGACACCTTTACCATCTTTCCAGCCCCTTAATATCTATTTTATGCAGAAAGGTAGCTCTCCTGCAGTGGGACTTGCTGCAAGCATCCTTGCTTAGGCCAGCCCTTACTTGGGTCAGCCAGCAAATTGGGCCATGGATAAAGCTCTGAGCCAGCCATTCACTCAGACTTGCTTCAGTTACACCAAAAGTCACGTCTAAGAGCTCCACTACTAAAATGTGGCAAGAGCCAAGGCAGTCTCGTTCCAGTGAAAAAATAGTATGTTCAGAGCTAGCAACTGATGGAGGAAACAGTATTCTTATCTGGAAGAGTACCTGTGGGAAAGAATAGCAAAGAACACAATGTGGAGCCTGCTTTGCTAAGGTACAAGAGGAAGGAGCTTACCTGGGGCAGCTTCTCTGCCTCAGGGATGACTCAGGGCAAAGCCTTGGCCAAGTCCCTCTTCCCAGAATTCAGCCAGGGATACTAACTAGCTTTGTTGACTAGGAGTGACTGTTTTCCCTTCTGACAGATGCCTATAGGCTCTGTAGCCAAACCTCCAAAGCCAGGGATCTGAGCTCTGCTGCAGAGAAGCAAGCCTCAGAGATGTGTCCCTCTAGGCAGGCCAGGTCTGCGCTTTCCAGCTCTATCTACCTTTTGGGGGGTCCAGCAGAGAAGCCCCATCAGGTTGCCCTGCTCCATCCTTCTTCCCTGAGCAACCTCTTGGCAGCCTGGGGCTTCTCTGCTTCTTTATGTGTTTGGATTCCCAACTTGCAACTCACAGACCTCTTCTATTTAAAATTCTCGAATTTTCCAAAATAACCCTTTGCTCATATAGAATGTTCCTCTCAAAGTGTCTATCCAGTAGCGAGCTGAGAGGAAAGGAAAGGGAGCAGACCGGATTTCTTTATGATATACTCCTGGGCAGCCACCTGGAGGCTCTGAGTGGAGAAGCCTAAAATCAGGGACTCGCCCACCCCTGGCTTCACACCTATAGAGAATCCCAGGTGTCTGGGAGACTCAGATACTGGGTTTTGCTCTTTTTCACTCTTTCTGTCTCTGTCTCTCTGACACTCTCTCTCTCTGTCTCTGTCTGTCTGTCTGTCTGTCTCTCTCTCTCTCTCTCTCTGTGTTTGTGTGTGTTTGTGTGTGTGTGTGTGTGTTTGTGTGTGTGTGTGTTTGTGTGTGTGTGTGTTTGTGTGTGTGTGCGTGCCTGTATGTTGTGTTGTGTTTTGAGATAAGGTCTCATGTAACCAGAGCAGTCTCCCCTAGAGCAATGATGACCTTGAGTTTCGGATTCTCCTGCATCCACTCCTAAATAGCAGCACTGCAGGTCTGGACCGAGGGCCCTAGGTACTCTAGCAACTGAGCGACATCTCCAGCCCAAGACACCATCTTGTTACTTTTTGCTGCTTAAGCATGACTAGACAAAACGATCCTATGCATACTTAGGTAAACAAAATGGAATTTCTTTTGAATTTGAAACTTTAACCTTTCTAAACAAAGCATTAACTAATGGGATTCTGATATTTAAGATGAATCCTCTGGCTACATAATTTTAGGGCCATACATGTTCCTCAGAGATGAGTACATACCTTGGCTTCAATGGTCAATGCTACCCTTAGCATGTACCTGGTGTCTTCTCTTAAGTAATCATATACCTTGCTGCATATCCCCTGCCTACCCCAACCCATACACCTTTTACATCCGGGTCTCTTTCCTCACAAACTCTTGGCAGAATCAGGAAGACTCTAACCCAATCAGTGACCACACACCTCTTCCTAAACCACCAAAGAGCCTGAATGTTTAGTCTGACCCCTGGGGCCCTGCTCACACTCTTATCATTGTTTTAGAATAAAATCAGCACTCGGGGAGGACATGAGCCACTCCGAAGTTAGAGACGAGAGCACAGACCTTGAGGTATCCCTCACAAGGCCAAGTGCTCTTTCACCACGGCAGGGCAAAATCAATAATCAATGTTTCCTCCCTTGTGACACTGGAAATACGACTGCATCACCTGGGCACTGTGGTTACTAATTACCCCATGTGTTATGAAACTCAGCTCAAGGATCACCGTGAGAGAAGCGACAGTGACTGTTTAAATGGCAAGAAGCGTGTCGCCAATGCCCGTGTGGTTATGGAAGAGCAGTCAAACAGGACTCGCACACGTTACCTGCTTCATCTTCAGCAAAGGAGATGATGAACTTGTTGTACGCGCTGATCAGCCCAGGGAAGGCACAGGACGAGTTGCCCAGGCAGATGTCTTGTTTCATCCATTTGTTGGTTTTCCTATCTTCCTGCAAAGCCATAAGTCGGCTAGATGAAAAATAAAACCTTAAGTTGTAGGAATCTGAATTTCCACTCCACAAATTATTTTCCCACCTACAATCAGGGATCCTTGAGTACCAGCACTGAGCCTTAACTGAGCATAGTGAGGTACACCTCTAAGAGGCAAGGGGATCACCACAAGTTTGAGGCCATTCTGTTCCACATATAAAGCTGCAGGTCAGTCAGGAACAGCTGTACCCTGTCTCAAAAACAAACAAGCAAACACTTCCTTACCCACTCATGAAGTCCCCGAAGATGTAAAGGCCATTGAGATTGGGAGATTCACATCCACGGTAGACATACCCTCCAGTGACCGACTTCCCCACAGCATGGCCATAAGCATAGATGGGCAGAATGTCATCTGTCAGGACCGAGAAAAAAAAGAGTGACAATCATGGCCCGAGTGGAGAGTTCTAAGGAATCAGACATGGACTTATTAACTCAGTTGTGGAGAGTTCTAAGGAATCAGACATGAACTTATTAACTCAGTTGTCTGATTTAGCTTTTAAACACTTTTTCTCAACAGACTAGCCACAGTATGCAAGCTTCCCATTAGACCCCCAAGTCCCCCAAATCCCCTCCTTGACACCAGGTTCCCTGCTTAGGCTCTCAGGACAGATACTCAGGTGTTATTGTATGGAAGTCTTGAGACTCAGGTGGAGGCAGAAGAATCAATGCGCATAAAGCCATCCTGGGTTATGTGATACCCCATCTCAGGAGGAGGAGGGGGAGGGATAGGTGGAAGAGGAGGAGAAGGAGGAAGGGTATGAGGAGAAAGAGGAGGGGGAGGGGAGGAAGAGGAAAAGGAGGAGGAAGAGGGGAGGGGGAGGAAGACAAAGAGAAGGAGGAGAAGGGAGAGGGATAGGAGGAGGAAGGGGAGGGGGAGAGGTGGGGGAGGAGGTGACCGACAGTCCTCAACTTTGAAACAGGTGGAGCTCTTCAATACTCCTTGATTATTAATTTTCAGAAACTGCTTTCCCCTTCTTGCATATGTGGAATACCATTTTAGTGGACTGTTCCAACTGGGTGACTGTTTTTAAAGCCTGAGCAGCCACCAAGTTTGCTTGCCCAGTGGTTCTTAAAATACTATGCCTAAAAGCCACTCAAGTAACTTCTTTAAAGTCCTAGTTAGTCTCTGTGCCCCAGATTGCCCAAAATGTAAATGCATTATGTCTGGCATACACCATATAAGTCAATCTTTAAATTGACTAAAAAAAAAAAAAAAATATATATATATATATATATATATATATATATATATTGCATTTATTTGTGAGCATTTGTGAGAATGGCTCTCGGGAGTTGGTTCAAGCTTTCCACCACGTGGGTCCCAGGATCAACTCAGGTCATCACGTTTGGCATCCAGCAGCTTTGTAGACTGAGCCATCTCACTGGCCCCAAATCAATATCAATTGCCTTTATTTTCTATTCCAGAGTTGGTCAACATTCCATCCCAAAGAGCAGGACAAGTGTTCCAGTGCTCAAAGCAAAGGAGGTAGCTACAGGGAGAAGGGTTTTGTGAAAACAGAAAAGGCTGGGTGTTCCCAGCAGTCATTTGGCTGAGGCTGGAGGATCATGGGCTCAAGGTCAAGGTCAATTTAGGCGTGTTCAGACACTGTCTTAAGAAGCAGAAACAAAAATGAGGCACACAGTAGCAGTCAAAGCTCCTCTTGCTATAAGGCAGCCCCAGAGAGAGAGAAAACAGCTGACCCGCTAACCTTAGGGAGCTACTCCCCGCCCCCTGCAGGGTATGCACTGGCCTTGAACCACTTATGGAGCCAAGGTTGGCTTTGAATTCACATTTTTCAGCCTCTGCCTCCAGCACTGGGATTTTAGCCAAGTACTACCATGCCCAGTGGGGATCAACTTTCAAACAAGCATTGCCCAAGTGTCTTTGCTGTGACTGTCTAGGGCAGTATAGGGGTACCATCCCACAGCTCACCAACAAGCCACCATGGAGACAACCTTCAGGACACTCAGCTTGGCTTCCCCTATCTCCACCCAGACAGCATCTTACTTACCCAAGGAAGCGTTTTGACAAAGTTTCTTGTCATAACAGGCAAACCCTTCCTTTGCCCTCCAGCCATAGTTCCCGCCTTTAACGATGAGGTCAACTTCTTCAAACTTGTTCTGCCCCACGTCCCCACAGAACATCCGACCTCGGCCCTGCCGTGTGATGGGGTCCCCTCGGTCCACAGCACAGCGCCACATGTTTCTGACCCCGTAGGCATAGACGGCAGGGTGAGCGCCCGGCTTAGAAATAAAAGGATTGTCCAGGGGCACTCGGTACCGTTGGCCACCCATGCCTGCCCCATTCACATCAATCCTTAACACTTTTCCCAGCAGAGAACTTCTGGAAGACAAAAGGCCAAGAAATAGGCCCAGGTGAGCAAGGGCACAAGTAAGAAAGGCAAAGGGCCAGAAAAGAGAACCAAGAAGGCCGCTGTGAGCTGATGCCAGGAGACAGCTAGGAATCCCACAGGGCAAAGTAACCCACTTGGTCCTTTTAGATATGTACAAGATGTTTAAGAGTTCCTCATCTCTGGCTCAAGAGGACCTATTAGAAAATGTGACATGATCCTGTACCATGTGACCCTAAGTAATTTGAAGCTTCTGATTTCTATTTTAATGGTGGGTGGTCTCCAATTTGATCTAATGTTATAAATCTGAAAGTAAATAACAGTTTTCTTTTTCCCCAGATAGCAGTGTGTTCAGGAAAAAGAACAGTTTTTTTTTTTTTTTTGAGAGGCCCTCCAGTGGGTTTGACTGCTGGGCTGTGATGCTGTGACGCTGCTGTGACAATACATTTTAATGAGCTGTTATGCGCTCAGTGACATCCCTGAATGACAGCATCCAGCAGATACTACATTAGTGTGACAAGAGTTAATATTTTACTCCTAGGAATAGTGAGAACAAGTGCTCCCAAGAACAAAGGAGAGAAGGAGTCTGTGACCCTGACAGGCTGCACAGATGGCATCGATGGACTCTGATGCCAGCGTCCAAGTCCCAGGCTCTGCCACTTACCTACTGTGCCCTTTTCCCCACTTTAAATGGAACCCATGATCCCTACACTTCATAGAAGAGAGATCATTAAAACAGATTAAAATTGTCTTGCCCTTTAAGCGTGCCATACATTCTCAAGTATAGTATAAGTGGCAGGCACTGTCAACACGACAGGCACTCAGTTTATATCAGCTCTTATTAAGTGACTTCTCATGTGTCTCTGGGCCTAACACAGAGACTATGATGTGCCCATTTATGCAAATTCAATGGTTGTTGTTGTAGAGCGTCCTGCTAACATACATTTAACTTTTAAGTTTTTTTCTACACCGTACTGTGACAGTTATAATAAGCATTTCTTTGTGTATCTATTTATTGAGACAGAGTCTCACTCTGTAGCCCTGGCTGTCCTGGAACTCACTATGAAGACCAAGCTGGTCTCAAATATGCAGAGATCTGCCTGCTTCTGCTTCCCAATTGCTGGGATTAAAGGTGTGTACGACCATGCCTGGCCACATTAATCGTTTGTTTGTTTGTTTTATGTATCTGGGTACTTTGTCTGCATGTACATCTGCACACCAAAAGATGGCATCAGACAGTTGTGAGCTGTTTTGTGGGTGCTGAGAATTGAACTCAGAACCTTTGGAAGAGCAGTAAGTGCTCTTGACCATGGAGCCATCTCTCCAGCCCATTAAGCATTTATATTAGCTGATACATTGATCCGTATGTATTTTGATAGGACAGTAATCCAAAGGCTCCTCTCATTGGCTCCAGGGGAGGGATTAGATCCTCTATGTTTGACTCCGTGAAGAACAATGTACCAGAGATGCTCTCAAAAGAACAGAGAGGGGTGCAGCCTCCATCCAGCTTACAAGTTCTGCGCATTTCCAAACTTGCCGAAGGGATCCCCAGCCTGGCCTCCATCCCCAGTGAATATATACAGATAGCCATCCAGGCCAAAGAGAAGCTGTCCACCATTGTGGTTTGAGGCTGGTTCATCTATCTCCAAGATGACCCTGGAAGAGAAAAGGAAATCTCACATTGGCTTTGGCATGGCTAAAGCTGCATGTTCTTGAGACACCCAGAAGTTGCTGATCCTTGCCACCAAGGTCTGCAAAGTTAACCAAGTCAGGCTTCAGTCTCCAAGGACCACAAAGTAGGAGGTTTGGGGCTCTGAGGGGCCCCAGGTTTCTTGGTGTCATTCTTTTTTTTTTTTTTTTTTTTTTTTTAATTTACCTTTATTTTATGTGCATTGGTGTTTTGCCTGCATGTATGTCTATATGAGAGTGTCAGGTCTTAGACTTAACAGTTGTGAGCTGCTGTGTGGGTGCTGGGATTTGAACCCAGGTCTTCTGGAAGAGAAGTCAGTGCCTTAACCACTGAGTCACCTCTCCCACCCTCTTGGTGTAGTTCTTCTGTGAACCTTTATTTCTTTTTAGTACTGGGAATTGAACCCAGTGCCTTTTCACATGGCAGGCAAGCAGTCTACCACTGAGCCACATCTCCAGCCCTTTGTGGATCTTTCTCCTTTTGTACCATGAGCTCACAAGCTGAGTTAGGGCCAGGGTAACAGCCACCCCTCTCTACGGTTTGCCTTTACCCTCTGTCCCACCAGAATTCCATGTTCCTTCCTTACTAGCCCTTTAGCCTGTCTATGATTGTGTGGTGATTTAAATAAAATGGCCCCATAGCTCCATAGCAAGTGTTGCTGTTAGCTATTAGGAGGCGTGGCCTTGGTGGGATAGGTGTGGCCTTGTTGGAGGAAGTGAGTGACTGGGGGTGGGCTTTGAGGTCTCAGAAACTCAAGTCTGGTCAGTGTGTCTCAGTCTACCTTCCTGTTGCCTTCAGATCAAGATATAGAACTCTCAGCTCCTTCCCCAGCACCATGTCTGACTGCACGCTGCCATGCTTTCCTGCCATGACAACATTGGATTAAACCTCTGAAACTGTAAACCAGCCCCAATTCAATGTTGTCCTTTATAAGAGCTACCATGGCCATTGTGTCTCTTCACAGCAATAGAAACCCTAGCTAAGACAGATGAGAAAAGAGCCAGGACCAGAAAAAGGGGAGAAGGCAGAGTGAGAGAAAGACAAAGGATGCTCTTGGAGCCAGCTAGAAAGCTAGCGCCTCATCTGTCCTGGTGATCAGCTTGACACAGTCTAGAGTCATCCGAGTGGAGAGTCTCATTTGAGGGACTGACTCCTTGGATTGCCTTGTGGGCGTGTCTGGAAGGGACCATCTAGATTGTTAGTTGATGTGGGAGAACACAGCCCACTGTGGACAGACCATCCTTAGACGGCCGGTCCTGGGCTCTATCTGGAAGCTTGCTGAGTATAACCCAGCTACAGAGCAGCGTCCACTATTGTCCCTGCTGGACTTACTGCCTGTGAAATGAGTTCCTCGGCTGGAGGTAATGCTGTATGGAACAGCAAGCAGGCCTGCCTTTAAGTTCCTGCCCTGCCTTCCCTCAGTAATGGACCATGGCCTGAAGTATAAGCCAAGTAAAGCCTTCCCTCCTCTAACTTGTTTTGGTCACGGCCTCTGTCACAGCAACAGAATGAAGCTACAGCGCCATACACCAGCACTCTATGGTCTTGTGCCATTGCTCCTATGCGGTGAGAAATCCCACATGCACCTAGTGGCCACACAATTAATTAGAGGCTAGTACTGTATTTATGATCTATACTCACTTTTAAATCCCCTTAGGCTGTCAGTCCTGGCTTCTCTTTTGTAAACACACAAGCGTGACTCCACCTAGGCTAGGTAAAGTGAGAACTATACCCATAGCAAAGCTTTATTCTAGAGTTATCCAGGTTGTCCTCATTCATCAGAAGTGACTCTTTCCTCAACATTTTTTACATGTATTAGTTTTTTTCCTGTAAGTAATGTATATTCACCACTTGCATGCAGTACCATTAGATGCCAGAAGGGAGAGCCATATCCCTAGGACTGGAATTAGAAAGGGTGAGCTACTGTGTGGTGCTGGGGACTGAATACCAGTCATCTGCAAGAATAGCCACTGCTGTTATCCCCTGAGCCATCTGTCCAGCCTGTTTTCTTACCATTTTAGGCAAGTGCTCGAACACCAGGCCCATCCCTTTTTTACCACCCCAATAGATGGGCATCATTGGGGAGCACAGTTCCAGGTTCTCATAAGATTGGCTCACCTCTCTGATTTGGGGTCTGCTTTGTTAGGGTCAGAGAGAAAAACCTTCATCTCACTAATCCGGATTTTCTCCACCTTCCTCTTGCCCAGGCATGAATAATAAATATAGAACTTGCGGTTGTGGCGGAATTTGGGATGAAAAGCCAGCCCCAAAAAGCCTCTCTCATCCCCGATCCACGGTGTGGTCAGCACCATGCTTTTGAGATCCAGAAAGGGCTGTTCCAGGCGGCTCCCATCAGGGAGGTAGACCCACACCACTCCTACTTGCTCCGCGACAAAGAAGCGGTGGGTGCCATCCCCAGCGTGGACCATGGACACAGGGTTCCTCAGCCCATTGGCCACCTCGGCCAGGCAGAGCTGCAGGCAGCCCTGGTGGTCCTCGGCCACCACTCCCAGGTTACGGTTGAGCTGATCATTCCTCAGCACATTGGGGAAGCAGTAGTCCTCATCAGGAAGGTTGAGGAGGTGGCAGAAGCGAGCACCATCTTTTTCATGGGACTCCTGGAGGCCGCGGTCGTTGGTTAGCAGGGAGATGGCAGAATGGCAGTTGTGATGGAAGGCAGAGCAGTAGTCAGAGCAGAGACCAGGAAGGTTCCGGAGCGGTGTCTGGGGGTTCTCGGCGTCGTAGAGATGGGCTGCATAGGGAGAGCACTCCTGCAGAAAGAACAAGAAGCTTGGTCTCAATTCGAGCAAGGGGAAAAAGAAAAAAGCAAAAAATGATCTTATAGATTTTTCTGGAGACTTGCATACAAATTGCTGTTAATCATTTCTCTAGAACCCAAATTTTTGATATAGTTAATGCGCCTGGAAAAAAAATCCTCACATATTCACTACACTGTGTCTAGCATTTCAATAACTTAGTTCTTTTTCGAAATGTGTATTGGCGTATGTTAAGCAGTATGTAATGATGGGTTTCATCATGAAATTTTGTGTCATATTTTTATCATAATTCACCAGATTACCTCTCCTGTCCCCTTCTCATTCTCACAGGAACAAGGCACCTTGTTAGTGATTACACCACTGAAGAAAATGCTTCTCCCTCTATGACCAGCCATTAGCCAGCTATGAATCCTCAGGGGCTGGAGTCCCCTGAGTCCATCTCTGTTCCACAACAGGCTGTTAGATCTTGTGCAAGTATCACAACTGTCAATAGCTTTGTTCTTGACACTTAAAATTATATTAAATGATAGATGAATATTTTTTAATGATTTACTTTTATGTATGTATGTGTGTGTGAGTGCCTGCGTGAGTTTTACATGCACCATGTGTGTTCAGGCATCTACAGAGGCCAACAGAGCACATCAGATCCCCTGAAACAGCTCTGAATCACCATGTGGGTGCTGGGAACCAAACCATGGTCTTCTATGAGAGCAGCCAGTGCTCTTAACATCTGAAGTACCTCTCCATCCCTGGAAGTACATTTTTTTAAAGACAATAGTGTCGGGGATTCCAAGATGGCGCCGACCATTAAGCCACGTATCTGATCTACTCTGTGGAGACCAAAGACATAGGAGGAGCAACAGATTGCTGGTCTTTGAGAACTGTAGGTGAGTGGGGCCCCAAAGGACGCAGACCAAACAGGGGGCCTACCCCCCTGGGTCAGGCAACATCCGGGAGGTGCTAAACGCACTCCCCAAACTCTGAGACGGAATCCACATGCAAACTGCAGCCTGTATATAAAGCACAGACTCGCTGTTTGGGGAGGGGTTTTCCCAGAGTCCCCAGCCAGAGCAATCTCAGCGAAGAGGGTGAATCTGCCCTAGGATTCCTCCTTCCGCACCACCCCAAACTGCAGAGGTCACCCGCCCAGGCCGACTGAAAACACAGGCTGTGGGACCCAACAGAGACAGTTATAGTGGGACTGCAGCTCGCTGGCCATCCGGGACCAAACTTAACACCAATCACAGCGGACTGAGCCTGCAAACAGCAGCAGTGAGAAATCACCTTGAGCTGCTTCCACAGACCCATCGGGAGACGTGGGTCTTGCCCAGAGCTATAGCTGAACTTATTTGCCCTGCGGGAAGACCTGGGTCGGCGGGCTTCCGCCAGAGCTCTGCAACCCTTTTGTCCCTACCCAACCGCAAGGCACTGGTCCTACGCTCTGCTCCCCGCTCCCCGCTCCCGGCACGTGAGCGCCCAGCTGGAGATCCTGGCCCGAGCAAGGCAGGCTCTCTCTCATTATCGGGAGACGAGAAGTGGATGGGTCATGTTTGCAGTGTCTAATTGCTGTCCCAGAGTGTGAGGGGGCCCACATACCCTGGCAGAAAGATTTGGGTCCGCGAGCAGCCGCCAGAGCTCTGCAGAGCCAGTCTTACTAACTGGCCAGCCGCAAGGCCCTGGCACTGCGCTCCCTGCTCCCCGAACGAGAGAGAGAGACCAGCTGAGCTGGCCCTGCGCTCCCTGTGAGCCCAGCGGGAGATCCTGGCCTGAGCAAGGCAGGCACTCTCACATTATCCGGAGATGAGAAGTGGATGGGTCGTGTTTGCAGTGTCTAATTGCTGACCCAGAGTGTGAGGGGGACCCACATACCCTGGCGGAAAGACTTGGGTCCACGAGTGGCCACCAGAGCCCTGCAAAGCCAGTCTTACTAACTGCCCAGCCCCAAGGCCCTGGCACAGGGCTCCCTGCTCCCTGAATGTGAGTGTCCAGTGGAGATCCTGGCCAAGCAAGGCAGACACTCTCACTTTATTGGGAGTCGAAAAGAGGGTCTTGCTTACAGTGCCTAATTGCTGACCAAGAGCGACCTTGGTCCCTCTAGGCATATAGTACTGGGAGAGGTTGGACACTGCTACAGGGTATAGAGGCAGAGCTAAAAGACAGTTACACCCCCAGAAGACCTGATCTACCTGGGGTCTTGACTGCAAATCCACAGGAAGGACAGGCAGCTGAGATCAACCTATGCAGCCAGAACGTTTGTGTGCGGACCTTATTCTAGGTCCCAAGACTGCTGATCTGAATTACAGCAGTAAAGTCCAAACAGATATCTACTTTGGCTGGCTCGGCCTGGAACCCAGGGGGCAGACGAAAACCACCAGGAGTGAAACCGGATCACCTACCTGTTCCACAAAAAATACCCCCTGATCCCCACAGAGAAGAGCACCTAACCTATAATCAGTCATCAATTAACCACTCTCAACCAGCGAAGGTCACTACAAAATACCTTCCAACACCAGAGCCATCAAAATGACAAGAGGGCAGCGTAAGAATGCTATCAAAAACCAAAACAGTTTGGCATCTTCGGATTCCAACATTCCCAATGAAAACAACCTAGAGAACCTAACAGCAATGGATAGGCAAGAAAATGACCTCAAGTCCTTAGTAAAGAAGATGATAATGGAAGAAACAAATAAAATCTGTAAACAAATGCAGGAGGAGGCAAACAAGAGGGCTGAAGAGTTAAAAGAGTCATATAAAGAGGCACTTGAAGAATTTCAGAAAAATATAAATAACCAGATGATGGAAATCATTAAAACAGTCCAAGACATGAAGATAAAAATGGAAGCTATGATGCAGGAACACACAGAAGAAAAACGTGATCAAGAGGCTGCAAAGAGGAAAGCAAGCATCTCAGAGGTGGCCTTATCTAACAGATTGCAAGAAATGGAAGAACAGATATCAGGACTTGAAGATACAATCACAGAACTGGAAACAACCATTCAGGGAAATGCTAAATCTGAAAAGTTCCTGACACAGAGCATTCAACAATTAAAAGACCACATGAAAAGACAAAATTTGCAAATAATAGGGATACAGGAGAAACCGGACAGCCGACCCCACAGCCCAGAACACATCTTTAATCAAATAATGGAGGAGAATTTTCCCAATTTGAAGAAAGAGATGCATACGAGCATACAAGAGGCCTAGAGAACACCAAATAGAATAGACCTGAAAAGAAAATCTTCCCACCACATAATAATAACAACACAAAATATACAGAACAAGGAAAAAATATTGAAAGTGGCAAGAGAAAAAGGCCGAGTAACATATGAAGGCAAACCTATCAGAATTACTCCTGACTTCTCAGCAGAGACCATGAAAGCCAGAAGGGCCTGGACAGAGGTGCTGCAAACCCTAAGAGAACACAGATACCAGGCAAGACTATTATATCCAGCAAAATTATCAATAACCATTGACGGAGAAGACAAGTTATTTCATGACAAAAACAAATTCAAACAGTACCTAGCCACAAATCCGGCTTTACAGAAGCTATTAGAAGGAAAACTCCACCCCAACTGGTCAAACTACAATCAAAACTACATAGTAAATAGGTAAATATACCATTGCAAAATCACAACCTCACAAAATCTCAACTGTTACAAATACCAAAAATGAAGGGACTTACCAATCACTGGTCATTAATATCTCTCAACGTCAATGGTCTCAACTCTCCAATAAAAAGACACAGACTAATGGAATGGATGCATAAACATGACCCAACATTCTTCTGCATTCAAGAAACACACCTCAACCACAAGGACAGACATTGCCTCAGAGTAAAAGGTTGGGGAAAAATATTCCAAGCAAATGGTCACAAGAAGCAAGCTGGGGTAGCCATTCTAATATCTAATAAAATAGACTTTCAACCAAAATTAATCAAACAAGATGAGGATGGTCACTTCATACTCGTCAAAGGTAAAGTCAACCAAGAAGACATCACAATTTTGCACATCTATGCTCCAAATACAAGGGCTCCCACATTTGTAAAAGAGTTATTAACAAAGCTTGCCCCACTCATTGATACCGACACATTAATAGTGGAAGACTTCAACACCCCTCTTTCACTCAAGGATAGGTCTTTGAATCAAAAAATGAGCCAGGAAATAACCTCATTAACCAATGTCATGAATCAAATGGATCTAACAGATATCTACAGAACTTTCCACCCAAATGCAAAGGATTATACCTTTTTCTCAGCACCCCATGGAACGTTCTCTAAAACTGATCACATAGAAGATTGAAATAATACCTTGTATCTTATCAGATCACCATGGTCTAAGGCTGGACTTCAACAACAACAGAAATAACAAAAAGCATACTAACACGTGGAAACTAAACAACTTTCTACTTAATGACACATGGGTCACGGAAGAAATAAGGGAAGTAATAAAAGACTTCCTGAAATTCAATGAAAATGATGGAGCAACATACCCAAATTTGTGGGACACATTAAAAGCAGTGCTAAGAGGAAAATTCATAGCACTAAGCGCCTTCAAAAAGAAAAAGGAATCATCCCACATAAACAACCTAACAACACATCTGGAAGCTATAGAAAAAAAAAGAAGCAGAAACACCCAAGAGGAGTAGACGCCTAGAAATAATCAAACTCAGGGCTGAAATCAATAAATTAGAAACAAAGAGACACATCCAAAGAATCAACAAAACCAAGAGTTGGTTCTTGAAAAATTAACAAGATAGACAAACCGTTAGCCAATCTAACTAAAAGACAGAGAAACACTATCCAAATTAACAAATCAGAAATGAAAAGGGAGAAATAACAACAGACACTGAAGAAATACAAAGAATTGTAAGAACCTACTTTAAAGGCATTTATGCCGCAAAATTCGGAAATTTAACGGAAATGGACAAATTTCTCGACCGATTCCATTTGCCGAAATTGAACCAAGTTCAGATAAACAAACTAAATAGCCCTATTTCACCTATAGAAATAGAAGCAACCATTGATAGTCTCCCAACCAAAAAAAGCCCAGGGTCAGATGGTTTCAGTGCAGAATTCTACCAGACCTTCAAAGAGGAGCTAATACCAATACTATTCAAGCTATTCCAAAAGATAGAAATGGATGGAATATTACCAAATTCCTTCTATGAGGCCACAGTCACATTGATAACCTAAACCTCACAAAGATCCACAAAAAAGAGAATTTCAGACCAATCTCTCTTATGAACATTGATGCAAAAATACTCAACAAAATTCTCGCAAAGCGAATACAACAGCATATCAAAGACATCATCCGCCATGACCAGGTAGGCTTCATTCCAGGCATGCAGGGATGGTTTAACATATGGAAATCCATCAATGTAATCCACCATATAAACAAACTGAAAGAGAAAAACCACATGATCATCTCTTAGATGCAGAAAAAGCATTTGACAAATCCAACACCCATTTATGTTCAAAGTTTTGGAGAGATCGGGAATACAAGGCACTTACTAAACATAATAAAGGCCATATACAGCAAACCAACAGCAAACATTAAATTAAATGGAGAGATACTCAAGGAAATTCCTCTAAAATCGGGAACCAGACAAGGCTGCCCCTTGTCCCTTATCTCTTCAATATAGTTCTTGAGTTCTAGCCAGAGCAATAAGACAGCAAAAGGAGATCAAGGGGATCCAAATGGGAAAGGAAGAAGGTCAAATTATCCTTATTTGCAGATGATATGATAGTGTATATAAGTGACCCGCAAAATTCCACCAGAGAACTCCTACAGTGATAAACACCTTCAGCAATTGGCAGGATACAAAATAAACTCAAACAAGTCTAGTAGCTTTTCTGTATACAAATGACAAACAGGCAGAGGAAGAAATTAGGAAAACTAGTCCCTTCACGATAGCCACAAACAATATAAAATATCTAGGAGTAACTCTAACCAAGCAAGTGAAGGACTTATTCGAAAAAACTTCAAACCTCTGAAGAAAGAGATTGAAGATGACATGAGAAGATGAAGGGATTTACCTTGTTGTGGATCGGGAGAATCAACATAGTAAAAAATGGCCAT
This sequence comes from Acomys russatus, assembly GCF_903995435.1. NCBI lineage: Eukaryota > Metazoa > Chordata > Mammalia > Rodentia > Muridae > Acomys > Acomys russatus. The sequence goes on along the minus strand of NC_067142.1, from coordinate 77,769,660 downwards.
CTTACCAAAAGCAATTTACAGATTCAACGCAATCACTATAAAATACCTACAAAATACTTTGAAGATATTGAAAGATCAATTCTCAAATTCATATGGAGAAATAAAAAAACCCAGAATAGCAAAAACAATCCTATACAACAAAAAGATCCTCTGGAGGAAATCTCCATACCTGATCTCAAACTGTACTACAGAGCACAGTAATTAAAACAGCATGGTATCGGCAAAGCAATAGACTGGTGGATCAATGGAATCGAATCGAAGACCCAGAGATGAATCCACACACATTTGCTCACTTATTTTTGACAAAGAAGCCAAATCTATTCAATGGAAAAGGATAGCATCTTCAACAAATGGTGCTGGTCTAACTGGATGTCTACATGTAGAAAAATGCAATTAGACCCTTATTTGTCACCATGCACAAAACTCAAGTCCAAGTGGATTAAAGACCTCAACTTAAAACCAGAGACATTAATTCAGTTAGAGGAAAAAGTGGGGAAGAGCCTGGGACACATAGGCACAGGAAACAACTTCCTGAACAGCACTCCAACAGCTCAGGCCTTAATGTCGACAATTAATAAATGGGACCTCATGAGGCTGAGAAGCTTCTGTAAGGCAGGAGACACTGTCAAGAGAACAAAAGCGACAGCCTACAGAATGGGAAAAGATCTTCACCAACCCTTCATCTGACAAAGGTTTAATATCCAAAATATATAAAGAACTCAAGAAATTAAACACCACAAAACCAAACAACCCAGTTGCGAAATGGGGCTTGGAACTTACAGAGAATTCTCACAGAGGAGTATCAAATGGCCGAGAAACACTTAAAGAAAATGCTCGTCCTCGTTAGTCATCAGAGAAATGCAAATCAAAACGACACTGAGATTCCATCTTACACCCATCAGAATGGCTAAGATCAAAAACTCAAATGATACCACATGTTGGCGAGGATGTGGAGAGAGAGGAACACTCCTTCATTGCTGGTGGGAATGCAAACTAGTACAACCACTTTGGAAAGCTATCTGGCGCTTTCTCAGAAAAATGGGAATAGGGCTTCCTCAAGACCCAGCTATCCCACTCCTTGGAATATACCCAGAAGATGCACTACCACACAACAGGGACATATGCTCAACCATGTTCATAGCTGCGCTATACATAATAGCCAGAACATGGAAACAGCCTAAGTGTCCCTCAGTAGAAGAATGGACTAAGAAAACTGTGGTATATTTACACGATGGAATACTACTCAGCTATTAAAAATGAGGAATTCCGAAATTTGTGACAAATGATTGATCTAGAAATTATCATAATAAGTGAGTTCACCCAGAAGCAAAAAGAGACAAATGGTATATACTCACTTATATCAAAACACTAGTCCAAGGGATACGTACCATGAAAATCTTTACTTACCAAGAAAGTGGGTCAGAGGAGAGGATATCCGATTGAGACTTTAGGCAAGAGTAGCATGGAAGAAAGAGGAAATAGTAGGACCCACAGGGTCCTGGAAACCTACAAGAAGAACTTTATGACAGGCAGATCTGGGTCCTGGGGTCCTCCTCAAACTAAGGCACCAGCCAAGGAGAATATATGCAGTAAGCTTCGAACCCCTACCAAGACCTAGCCGACGAACATGATACTCTCCACCGTTGAGTGGAGAGTGAGATCTGACTCTCACACGAACTCTGGTGCCCCTTTTCTGACCACGTCCCCCAGATGGGGAGACCTGGTGGCACTCAGAGGAAGGATAGCTAGTTACCAAGAAGAGACTTGATATTCTAAGAGCATATAGGGGGAGGAGGTCTCCCTCGGTCACGGACATAGGGGAGGGGAGAAGGGGAGAAATGGGAGGGAGGGAAGAATGGGAGGAAACAGGGGAAGGGCTAACAATCGAGATGTAATATGAATAAATTAATAAAAAAAAGATTAAAAAAAAAAGACAATAGTGTCACATTTTTCAGTCCTCCCTTTTCTCAAGGGAAGCAACATGGCACATGTTCCATGTCTATTAAACCTGCATACCTAGTATTAATAGTTCATATTCTGTTTCTTCATGCTTAAAATATTTAACAATTCAACCTTATATAATCAAAATGGCTATTTGATGTGCTGCTCCCAGAGGCTAAGATGCTTAGCAACTTTTTCATATATTAAACATTTGTGCTTGGTGCAGGCAAAGCACTATGCTGGAAGCTGTAGGTTTCTCTTTCAATTTTGGCTTTTCAGTAATGAGATTGTACTATACAAAAGTATGTAAGAATTAAATGTCCAAAAGAATATATACTATCTGACCTCCTAGACCATAGCCGTTTCAGGAGACAACAGCATTCTGTGGGCCAACCCTCAGCTCCCTGCAGTGTTGACAGACAGGCCACTGAGACTTAGGGTCAGACAGGGAAACCTTCATCTCACTAATCTGGATTTTCTCCGCCTTCCTCTTGCCCAGGCACAAATAACAAATATAGAACTTGCGGTTGTGGCAGAATTTGGGATGAAAAGCCAGCATTTGAATGAGAATGGCTCCTACTGGGTCAGTCATATATTTGAATATTTGGCCCTCGGTTGTTGGGACTGTTTAGAATGGACCTTGCTGGAAGATATATGCTACTGGGGGTGGTCTCTCCCTCCCTCCCTCTCTCCCTCCCCTCTCCCCTTTCCTCCTCCCTCTCCCTCCCCCCCCTCTCTGTCTGCCTTGTGGTCATGGGTCAGGAGGTGAGCTCTCAGCTCTCATCTCCACCATGATGGACTCTAAGCCTCTGAAACCATAAGCCAAATTAAATGTCTTCTACTGTAAGTGGCCTTGGCCATGGTGCTTTATCACAGCAGTAGAAAAGCAACTAAGACCTCATGTTTAAAGGACAGAATTTGGAGCATTATGGATGATGGGAGTCTGTCAGCCAAGCGCCTCAGACCGCTGAAGCTCTCATAGACAAGCAGCCTGTGTGACTGGACCAGCAGCACTTTTTGTGTATATTAGAGTCTCACTGTTGTCACGTCCCCTTGTTGGACACTATAGAGCAAGCACTTGGTTACCAGGCTAAGAGAAACAAAGAAACCCAGAGATGGAAAGCATCTTCTCCCAGACTGTCTGGCTCAACTGAGGCTGTGTCAGAGGAGCTACTACAAAGCAAGATGGCCCACTTGCTTGAGTGTCAGCTTACCTCAGTATGAAAGAAAGGAAGCGGGGAGAGATAATGGTGAAATAATTAAATACTTGGGGACAAAAGCTGGCAGCAGAAGTATGACCATCACCCTGGAATACTCTTAGGCAGCCATTCAGAACTTGCAAAGTTGTTTTGACTGAGCTCAGGCTTGGACCCAGAAAGGGTTCTGCTGTATGACTGCATCATTGCACCTCTCCTGTATGCAAGCCCCATGAGCAAAGGGCACACTCAAGTCCTCATGGAGCTCACACTTCCCAGAGTTCAGAAAACTATTACAGAAATGGGTCAGACACAGTGCTGTACTTTACTCTGGTGTGATGTACTCAAGACGTCCTGAGACCTGGAGCCAGCACACGATTCCAGAAGGGTAAGGGCCATCTCGGGTATAACCATACACAGTGTGTGTAGGGAATGACCACACACGGTGGGAGGAATAACCACACATGGTGGGGGGAATAACCACACACGGTGGGGGGAATAACCACACATGGTGGGGGGAATAGCCACACATGGTGGGGGGAATAACCACACACGGTGGGGGGAATGGCCTTGTCTATTTTTAACACATAAACACAGCTAGGCTATATTAGTCTCTAAGTCCATGGTACAAGAGAGCAGCTGAATGTCGCTTTCTGAATCCAAGAGGAAGTGGGGAGGGAGGGAGATCATCAAGACAGGACATCTCAGAAAGAACGCTCCCATGCTACTTGTAAAAGCCCAACTTCTGGGCCTGGGAAGATGGCTCAAGTACCAAAGTGCTTGCTTACAAAATGAGGACCTGTATTTGGATTGCAGCCTAGTGTTGCACTCTAATTCCAGCACTGGGGCAAAGACAGACTGCCCGGAGCTCATTAGCCAGCCATCCTACCTGAATCAAGGGGTTCCAATTTCATAAGACCCTGTCCCAAAACATATGATGAAGAGAAAAAGAGGAAGATGACTGGCAGTGACCTCCAGCCAATACATACACACACACACACACACACACACACACACACACACACACACACACACACACACACACCATGCTCATCTCAGAGTCAAACCTCCAGGAAATAGCTGGGGGTGCCTGGCATAAGAGCACAGCCCTAGGGCAATGCCACCCAGGTGTCTGTCCTCTGTGTCATATTATACTGATTCCTGCCTGGGCAGTCTGTGCCCATAAATAGAGCTGAGGAGGCCCCATTACTTGGGAACAGTGGCCATGGTGGAAAAAGATGCCCTAGGACAGCCACACAATAGCACTAGGATGCCCTGGAAGGTGTCAGGTCAAGATCAGCCTGGACTTCTCTCATTGGACCCCTCTTCCTGCAGATTGGTGTGTGTATGTGCCGCTTGTACCTTCGGGGCTTCAAGCTCAGCTCAACTAAGGTGATGCCTCTTACATGTTGATTTTGGCTGCCAATGAGCCTGGAGATGAGAAATTCTGAGTCATTGCTTCCCAGCAACTTGAGGCTCTCTCCATCTAGTTCAGGAGCTCTGCAGACAAGACCCCAATCCACGCTGCCACCACTGTCACAAGAGAAGCCCCCTTGGCAAAGCACCCACTCTGGCAGGTGTTACCACTCCCTCCCTTGCATGACACATAAATGCCACAGGAATGCTGTGCCCAGCTCTCTGGTCCTTGTAAGGATGGAGCCGCTGCACTGAGAATTCTATGAAGACCTCTCTCAGTCTTTGCTGTGTGGGTGGGGGGGGGGACCCCCAGAGGGAAGAGTACAGGGAACCACTGTACACCCTCTCCTCCAGCTCTCCAGGAAGGCACTTGGCAGGATTATCCCACCCCAAGATCTGCCATTCAACCAGCATCTAAAGCCAGAAAGTGCTTTTCCAACCTGGGACCCTCTCCTCCTCATAAAACTATACTCAGACCCACCTGGCAAAGGATGTCTTTAATGTAACCTCCACACAGTTCGTGACCCTTCAGGTCAAAGTAGTTCATGATGTCCCAGTACCGGGCAGCGATGCGGTGGTCCTTGCGCCGATCGCAGCAGCCAAAGGAGTCATAGTCAGAGCAAAACTCCAGGTGGAGAGAAGGACGGAAGGGTGGTCCATAATCCAAGCACTGGGGGTGTCCCTGCAGCAGGCCCACCCAGACCAACAAGAATGTGAGGCCCAGGCAGGAAAGGCCAGGAGAAAGCCATGGGGCCCGATGACGACCAGGAACTGTGTGTGGGCTGGTATGTTTTCCCAGCATTTGGGCCTTGAAGATTCTCTGCTGCTGCCTTCCTGGGTTGGTCTGCCCAGTCTGCCCAAGTTCCCTCCCCCCTCCCCCCCTCCCAATTTCTCTTCCTTCTTTTTCTCCCTCACATCCTGCTTCAAGTTCACCGAGGTGGTTGGTCAGTGAAGTCCTTTCTCTGGCCTGGTGGCTAAGTGTACCTAGTGACATCTGTGAGAGGTGCCCTTACCTGTCTGTCAGTCCTGACTAAAAGCAAACTGGAGCAAGTCTCAATACTAGTGCCAAGTGGTTGGGAACCATGGGTGCTTAGCCAAAAGGTGTGATGGCGCCAATGACTGCAGTGCTATGATTCCTCAAACTCCACAGAATCCCCGCCATGTTGGGAGCAGGCCAGGAACTTCCCACTTGTTTACTGTTTCTCTGCAGGCTGGGCAGCACACATAGAGTCCCCACAGCAGACTGTGCGAGGCAAGCGTCCAGGTTCCTACAGTGCAGAAGGGCACAGAGAGCATCTGGGAACATGTCAGGGAGGGCTGTCCTGTGTGTATTTGGGTGGCCCCGATGGGAGGAAATTTCATGACTCTTGCATCTACAGCAAGAAAAAACGGGCAGTAAAGGAGAGGAAGGGTATCTCAGTCACAAACGGGGATGTGGCCTGCTTGGCAGAGTGTTTGCCCAGTGTACATAAAGTCCTGGGTTTCTTCCTCAGCCCCTCACAAACCAGGTTGTGCCGTGTTCAGCTGTCATGTTAATACTTAAGAGGTGGAGACAGGAAGATCAAAAGTACAAGGTCATCCTTGTCTACAAAGCAAGTTTGAGGCCAGTCTGGACTACGTGAGACCCTATCTCAAAAGCACATAAAGAAAACACAAATACCATAGACTGGTTAGCTTATAAATAGTATAAACTTATCTCTCAGTTTAGAGACTGAAAAATTCAAAATCAAGACTCCAGCAAGTACAGTGTCTGGTGAGGAACCTTCGTGGCTGTGTCCTCACAGTGAGAGACAGGACACATGCACCCTCTGAAGCTCCCTCCCAGACACCCCAATCTCCCACTAGCATGCCAGGGGAAGGGTGGTGGGTACATGGAGACCGAACCCAGGATCTCTCACACATACAGAGCATACTCTACCAGAGACCTGTATCCCTCAGCTGTTGTAGCTTAGGTAGGGACTGTTCTCTAAAATGCATACATTGAAAACTCGGCCTCCACCCTGTGGCACCATTGGGATGCTCTGGACCCTCTAGAGACAAGGCCTTGTGGAAAGAAATTAGGTGCGGAGATAAGCAGCTTTGCTCCACCACAGTCCCCACTGTGATGAGAGGTTGCATCACAGGCCCAAGAGCAATGAATGAGTGCAGGGCCATGAGCTCAAATTCGCCTTTCTTCTGATCATCCTAGACACTTTTATGGTGGTGGAAAAGCTAGCTAGCCCTTTAGCCCGAAGCCTGGCTCTTAATGCCCACACATTGACAGGTTTCAACATACAAATTTTTCATGAACAGAGTCATTGTGTCCCAGGGGCACAGGCCAGGAAGCATGGCACACATGATTCCCTTCTTGCCAGACCTATGGCCGCTGACTTTATTGTGCCTATTTAGTGTGTGTCTTTGTCGGGGTGGGGGAGTCAAGGGCACACCACAGTATGTGTGGGAGTCAGAGGACAACCGTCAGGAGCATATTTTCTCTCTCTACTACACTAGACCCAGGGACGGAGCTCAGGTTGTCGGGTTCGGTGGCAGGTAGCTTTACCTGCTAAGGCACCCACAGACCCTGCTTTAGAGGCAGTCTCGCTCTGTGTACATTCCATCAGTATTGAGGGTTATTTTGCTTCATATATGTCTCTGCCACCCAACAGGTTTTGGTTTTGTTTGTTTTTCTTAAGACCGGGGTCTCACTAAATAGCCTTTGCCTGACCTGGAACTCCCATGTAGATCACACTGGCCTGGAATTCAGTGATGCCTACCAAGGGCCAGGATTAAAGGTTTGTGCCACTATACCACCTGGCTTTTAATTAGCTTTTGAGTGGCTGAATATGGAATCCCAAAACCCCAAATCCAGAGGCGTGAGCAAGGGGATGGATTCATGCAGATATTTAGTACCTGAGCAGAGCCTCCTACTAGCATTTTCTGTGATCCCAGCCTATCAGAACGGTCAGAAATCTTTGATATGCCCTGCTGGCCTTGCCTTCGAAGGAGGACTGCCCAGGCAGCTTTCCCACTGACCACAGGGCAGCCATTGCCAGGAGGGCATTAAAAGTGTGAGCCTAGTGTAGCCAAGGCTGCACTCACAGTGCTCTGACTTTTAAAAGCCCCACAATATTTAAGATACAAATAAAAACCCCAAAACACAGGAAGTCAGAAGTGGGTAGTCAGGATGACTGTCAATGCAGCCCAGCTTTCCAGTTCGTCCAACACATCTGTGGCTTTACCTGCTGGCCTGTTGGCAGAGCTGAGAACAGGGCCAGATTCTCATACACACTAGGGAAACGCACGGTCATTGAGCCATATGCTCAGCCTCTGTTTCTGCAAACATAGGCAGGAGTCAGAGTCGCTGGTGACTGCGCCATTCCCACAGGGCTGGTTACTCAAGTCCATGTCTGTCATTGCTGTGGAAGACTTGGGTGGGATGAGTAGCACACAATGCCACGTCTGGCCGTGAACTCACAGCCACCACTGCCTGGCCTGAGAAGAGTGCATCTCTCATCCTGGAGACGATTTCTTGACCCTTTATTGGCATTTATGTCTTGATCTTTTTCCTTTGGCCACAAAAACCCATGGAACTTTTCCTGATGAGGCAAATGTCCTTGCAGAGATTAGTAGGCAAAGTTCAGCAGCCCACTGGGCACTCTGACACAAGCTCCTGATTAAAAGGTCACATTTCAGATATAAATATATAAGACAACTGTTTCCAATATGCTCTGAGAAGAAAGGGTAAGCTGGGCGTGGTGCAGCAGATACCTGTGACAAGTACCTGGGAAGATGAGGCAGGAGTATCAGCAGTTTGAGGCTAAGCTGGACAATACAGGAGGAAGGAAGAAGAGGAGGAAGGCACAAAACAGGGTCCAATAATGGATTAAAGTAATGGAGAGGAAGGGCAGTGCCATAGAGCATTCACAGGAAGGAATGGGGGCTTGAGAGCAGGGAAAAAAGAACAGGAAGTGTCCAGTAAGCCTGGGATCACAGGGCTCAATCACTAGAGCAGACTGAGCTTGGGAACTGTCTAAACCTATCCGCTACACCCAGATGGAGGGCTGAGGCTAGCACCCATCTTTGAAATAGACATTTGTAAATCACTGTTAGTTTGCCTGCGCTGCTGTACAAAGCACACAAACTGGAAGGTTTACATGACAGACTTACTGTCTCTCTGGTTCTAAGGTCATGGTGCGGGCTGGGCTTCAGAGGGCTGTGAGGAGTATCAGTTCTGGGCGTCAGTCCCAGCTTCTGGTGGTTCAAAAGCAACCTTCAGCAGGCATGGCTTAGAGCTGCGCTACCCCAACGATGCCATTTTTCCTGTATGCATGTCTGTGTCCCACGGCCCTTTTTTATGAAAACACAAGTCATATTAGATTAGGGCCCACCATAATGGCCTCAGTTCCATTTATTAATTTTGAGCAGACACCTGCAAATGAGGACGTCTCTCTGCAGCCCACCTTTGAGCCATGCTTCTCTCCGGAAGCCTGCAGGTGAGCGGTGCACCTGCTGATGCAAAGGAGCTCCCAGGTGAGGACTGTGCACTGAGTCTACAGAGCATCTTCCCACGCCTCAGTTCTCAGAGACAGAAAGACACACGTCCCATTACCAGCATGTGGACAATCTGTGGAGTCACAGAGGTTTGGGGAGATAAGATCCCACCAGTCAAATGGCAATAAAATCCAGGATTGCAAATTTACAGCTTGGCTTTACCAAACTCAGCAATGACTTTTAATTATTCTTTGTGTCAAAAAACTCCCATCAGCCGCAGCTGGTAAAGCCACTTTCCACATATTTTGCGAGGACTCTCATGTTGTAGTCTATCACTTCTAATATTACCCCTTACTGAGAAAAGCCACAAGCAGGCCCCATGCCGCCCACTTAGTCGCTCGCACTCTCACATCACCCACTGTCACACAACACAGGAACAGCTCCATTAGACAAGGCATTTAGACATGCTGAGGATTGTGAGCCAACAGGTCTTCCTGACTCCATGGTATTTTGGGGTTGTTTGGGAAGATTCAAGTACAATCATGTGATATGGAATATTCAGAATATATAAGGCAACTGAAACTGCCATTAACCTGATTTTAAAGATGAGCCAAGTCCTAAGTAGATGCTTTTCAAGGGAAGACATTAAAATGACTCACAGCAGCACAGAATGATGCTCATGGTTCCAGACTTCAGAGAAAAAGAACTTAAGACAAGGAGGTATTGAGGAAAAGGCAAGTGTTAGATATGGGGAAAGAAACCTTGTGTACCACTGATGGTCTTTATTATTGCTGCTTGGTGGGGGTGGTGGTGGTGGAGGAGGAGGTGGCGGCGGTGGTGGTGGCGGCGGTGATGGCGGTGGTGGAGGAGGAGGTGGTGGCGGCGGTGGCGGTGGTGACGGTGATGGCTGTGGAGGTGGCGGCGGTGATGGTGGAGGTGGCAGTGGTGGTGATGGTGGAGGAGGAGGAGGTGACGGCGGTGATGGTGGTGATGGTGGTGGTGGAGGAGGTGGCGGCGGTGATGGTGGTGATGGTGGTGGTGGTGGTGGAGGTGGCGGCGGCGTGATGGTGGAGGTGGCAGTGGTGGTGATGGTGGTGGAGGAGGAGGTGGCGGCGGTGATGGTGGTGATGGTGGTGGTGGAGGAGGTGGCGGCAGTGATGGTGGTGATGGAGGTGGTGGTGGTGGTGGTGGTGGAGGAGGAGGAGGTGACGGCGGTGATGGTGGTGATGGTGGTGGTGGAGGAGGTGGCGGCGGTGATGGTGGTGATGGTGGTGGTGGTGGTGGAGGTGGCGGCGGCGGTGATGGTGGAGGTGGCAGTGGTGGTGATGGTGGTGGTGGAGGAGGTGGCGGCAGTGATGGTGGTGATGGAGGTGGTGGTGGTGGTGGTGGTGGTGGTGGTATTGCTAGTGCTTGAGCTCTTGCTGGACAGTAGATTGCTGCCATCTACCCACCAGAGGTGCGGCAATATGGATTGACGACCAGCCGCTCTCCCGAGATCTGCCGGGTCTTCAGTGCTGGGAGGGGATTGGGTCCTGGACTGAACAGCTAGAACAGGGTTCTCAGCTTCCCCAGCGTGCAGACAACCAATGTTGGGCTCCTCAGGCCATCTGATTAGTAAGCCTACTTTGTGTTTTATTTTCGGTCTATGGCGTCTTCTCGTCTGGACAGCCCCAATACCGTAACCACACACATGTAACAGACTGCTTACCTTGCTCACACCAATCCTTTTACAGTGTGTACACTTTCCAAGCTTTCAAGTTGTATACCTCAAAGACATACATTCAAAAGTTTCTAGGAAGAAGCAAGAGACTTAAAGTTCTTTTAGTTCCTGTTCTTTAAAAAGTCATCATGTAATCAGGATGGATACTGAGCAGTTAACTCAACTTACCATTAACTACTATCCTAGGCAGCAAACTAAATTAAGTCAATTTTAAAAGAGAGAGAATGCTTGGCAATGTTGCCAAATAAGTCACATGCACTGAAGTGAAAAAGCCAGAGCTGGGTGCAGTGGACATACCTTTAATCCCAGCACTTCAAAAATAAGACAGGCAACTCTGTAAGTTCAAAGTCAGAGCTACATAGTGAAAGTCTATCTCAGAAACAAAACAATAAAACCCAGGATTCTAACCGTGGTGGTTTAAATAATGGTCCCCACAGGCTCATATACTTGAATGTTTGGTGGACTGTTTAGGAAGGGTTAGGAGGTGTGGACTTCCTGGAGGAGGTGCCACTGGGGGGCGGGCTTTGAGATTTCAAAAGTTCACATCAGGCCCAATTCATTCCCCACCCCCATGTCTGTGTGTGTCTCTGTCTGTCTGTCTGTCTGTCTGTCTCTGTTGGTTTTGTTGTTGTGTTTCAAGACAGGGTTTCTCTGTGTAGTCCCAGGCTGGCCTCTAACTCACAGCGATCCACCTGCCTCTGCCTCCTGAGTGCTGGGATTAAAGGCATGAGCCACCACAGCTGGCTCAATTCTCTCCTGATCTCTAGCTCTCTGCTACGTGTTTATGGACCAGATATGAGCTCTCAGCTACTGCTCCAGCACCATGCCTGCCGGTCTGCCACATGATTTCTGCCATGATGATTATGGACTAACCCTCTGAAACCTCTAATTAAATACTTTCTCTTATAAGGGGCCTTGGTCATGGTAACCATAGGACACTCACCCAACAGTTTCCCAAGGCTCTATGCTGGGCAAAGCTTGCTAAGGTATCTTCCAGCAGTGGACACCCTCAGTCACTCTCACACATTTGCATTTACTCAATGGTTATCTACTAAACAAGTCATTGTTAGGTGGCAGTACTATAAAGAGGCTTATGTGTCAATAACATACTGAGAAAGGCAAGCCCTACAAAAGCAATTCGATGCTAGTTTGCTAAGAAGCAGTATGGGGGAGGGGGTTCCTAGCACACAAAGTAGGGAGCCTACCAAAAGCCTGGGAGAGAGATTAGACCTAGTTTGTTTGAGCCAATGGCCTCGGGTCTGTGAATCCTCCCTCTTCTGATCCTAGCCTCCCAGCTCAGGGCACCACACAGGGCTCGGAGACAATAGGGGTACGGTCTGTGTGGTATCTTAGAACCACTCGATGTGGTTAAGGACTGACCCTGGGGAGGAACTCATCTCTGAGGGCAACTTTACCTTCTAGGTCAGAAGGGATATCACAAAAGTGTGACAGTATGACAAAACAGAGGTTCAAAGTGCCCACCAAAGCCTAGCCAGGGTCACTATCCATGAACCGGGCTTCAGGTTTAGCAGACCCAAAATAATTTCCACAAGGGTTAGACCACAGTGCTCTAGATGAATATGTGATTCAGAAATTCTGGTAAAGGAAAAACTAGACGTGGTAGCATGTACATGTGACAGCTGCAGCAGAGGATAGCGAGTTTAAGGCAGACCTTGCTTAGAGAAAATAAAGATTCTAAAAGAGTAAAGCTTTGTGGAACCACAGCTACTCAGCTCCCCTCAGTGCTCTCAGAAAGCATCAGAACACACAAACCCTAACTTAGGATTCCAGGAGCCGGTGCCCTGAGGTTTCTCTGGCCATTTATTCCTATGGTATTGCTCTTACACACAGAACTCCCATAAGTCCAACCACCCACCCTCAGTGAAGTGGGTCCTTTTAGTGTGGTAACTCCAACTTTTCTTACAGTGTGCTATGGAACATCCGTTTGTCTCGTTTGTCTACTATGAAGTTATTTGTTAATAGACTCCCCCCACCCCAAGTATAAAAAAACTGAGAAAAAAAATATTGACAAAGCATAACTTGTCCAAGTTCATTGTACATTCATTAAAACTGGTAGGGCTATAAGCCAATGGGGAAATGTGTGGTTTGTCACTTGAACGCTCGTAAGCCTTCCTGGAACCCAAATACCAGTCACTTCAACAATAATTGCACGAGAGCCAAGATCATTTTGAAGAAGCATTTACCAGCAAAATACACTACAGAGCCCAGTTTATGTTCCTGGAATGTGTCATTGGCTTCTGGTCAAGCTGTCCCACTGGGCTTACTTTGTACCTGAGGGACATTTCTGAGAGAGAAAGGAGAGGGAACATCTGAGTTCTAAGGTGAATCCTAGATCACCATGCCCCTTTAGTCTAGGCCATGGCCTCTTCTACCACTCTGACTCACATCAGTCCCCCAGAGTCAAAGGTTCCTCACTGGAGAGTCACATGGTCCCACTCGCTCTGCTTAAAATAACAGAGAAAGGAGGAGCGCTCCTCCTAGTGTCTCTACAGCCGCTCATCGCTAGCATGTCCTTCATGCTGGTGAATGTCACCTGGTCAGTTAGAATCTGGAAGTGTGTGTGCTCACTCAGCACAAGTCACACTTAATACACAACACCATGGGCAGGTCATCTGCAAAAAGTAACTATTCTAGAGCCATGTTCTCCATTAAACAAACACATTCTTCTGTTTAAAAAAGAAACATTCATTTAATCACTCCTCAGCCTTCTGGCTACAATCAAGTATAAGAATCGTCCTTTAAAATGTAGGTGTAATGTTATAAAAAAGAAAAACATAGGTATATACATTTACAAACAGCAAAGGCAGTAAGATTATTTCCTAGCTACAACTGACAGTAAAATGAAATATAAAAAAATACAGAAATAAAGGGCTGGAGAAATAGCTTAGTAAGCCAGAGTTTGAGCCATAGTACCCACATAAAGAGGGCTGACAAAATGATACGGTGGATAGAGTCACTTGTCACTCTGATGACCAGAGTTCAATCCCTGAGACCCACATGGTGGAAGGTGAGAGAACCAACTCCTGCAAGCTGTCCCTCCACCATGACACGTGCCAAGTCATGTGCACATGTGTGCACACATGTAAACACACACATATAAACAAACGAATGTATGAATGAATGAATAAATAAATAGATTAGAAAATGAAAATCTGAGCATGGTAGCCCACAATTATAATCCTAGACTAAGAAGCATCCCTGGGGCACAATGGCTTGGCAAGCCTTATAGCACAGCCCCAGGTTTCAATGAGAGACCTGTCTCAAAGCAAAGCTCCTGAGGAATGGCACAGCTGACCAGTAGCCTCTACATACACATGTACACACACAGAGACAAAAAGTTTTAAATAATTTAAACAACCTTCTTATAATATGAACACACTCAATAACCACTGAGCCACTAAATAACTTAAAAATCTAGGTGCAAACACCTGGATTTACAATACTGTATTTTTTCACAGACTTCTTCATCTGCTTAATTTTCTTCTTCAAGGTTTCATGATCTTGTTTTAAAATATACCGAAAATATCTACAACCTAAAAAAAAATGAGACAAAAACAAGAGAAAGTGTTAATATTTATCAAACTGAGTATACTTACATTTGAAACTTTTGCTTCAGTCTTAGTCCACTAATGATTATGAAAGTAGACTTATTCGTGTCACATAAGCCAAAGTGCCTTAGGCATCCTGTAAAAGATTCGCCAGTGAGAGCAAGCACTGCCTGCAAAGGCATGTCTCACCCATAATTAAAGCAAACACCTCAACTCCTTTTCCACCCTTCCTCCTAAGCTCAGCCGTGGTGATGTCACATTACATACACCCACTTATTACACAAGCCTCCCAAAAGCTAATTTGCCCTAACCCAGCTTCCCTCTGAATGCCAGCTTGTAAATCAGCTAAAGTGGCACCTACGACAGTAAGAAGGTTCCCTGTAGGAAACAGGGATGTGAAGGATTAGAATAAATATTTTATAGATTAGAAATGAGCAAACACGGTCCCTTCTACCCTTCTAGCAAGCAATGGACGGAGAGCACACTCTGACCAAGGTTCCATTGCTCCCGAGGAGGTCTACTTGCTCTTCAGTCTTATGGCACTTTGAAGTGTTTCAGAGAAGTCAACTTGTAGACTGGTGACTGATCCTATGGCCTTGCACGTGCTAGGCAAGCGCTTCTGTCCCTGAGCTGTAACCCCACACCTTTTACTTCCGATTTCCAGGATTTTTTTAATTGATGTATGTTTGTGTGATGTGAGCACGTCACATATTCGTGGGTGCCTGTAGAGGCCAGGAGAGGTACTGAAGTTCAGGCAGTTGTCCACCGCCCAATGTGGGTGCTGAGAACTGAACTTGGGTCTTTTTTGAGAATATCAAAGCATTGTTAACCACCGAGCCATCTCTCCAGTACCTGCCACTGGCCTCTTTTTTAACTTTTTATCTTAAGAAAGAGTGCCACTAAGTTAGCTACCCAAGCTGGCCTTGAACTTACTATGTAACGCAGGCAAACTTTTAAACTTGCAATTCTCCTGTCTCAACTTCTCAAGTAATTGGGACCACTGGCCTATACTACCAGGCCTAGCTGTGATTACTTATATAAAGTAAAACAATCACAAATCATATGAAAAATTAACTTTATTATATCCTCTACTTACATAAATCTATCTTCCTAAGATAACGCTAGGTTATACGCCATACCTACAGCACCCAGTCTGTCATCCTTGAAGACACCATGCTGGTGGGCGACATTTTGCTGGTGGAGGCTGTACCAGCCTTAGTGTTACTAAAATAAATTGTGGTGTTTCTTTTGAGACAGGATCTGGCTGTGTTGTTCTTGGGCTCAACTGATTCTCCCACCATCCTCCTGAGGGTGTGGAAGACAGGTGCTAGTCTGTTTCCATAAACACTCCATACCACTCTATAGCGGAAAGGAAACACAGTTTCTGCTTTTACCTATATAGCAAATTGGAAGGAATGTCACCCTCTCCTAATATCAACAACTGGATAAGTTTGAAGAGAGCTAAAGGAGGAAGACAACAGGGATGCTAGCTGTGAGGAAAGGTCTCTCGAGAGAGGAAGGGACTCTTCACACAACATGGAAGAAAGGACAACTGTCAACCCCATCCTAAGAAAAAGCAGAGTCAACCAAGACTGTGAGGATGAGATGACGGCGGCCAGAGCAAGAAGCAAACTCAGCTTGTGCTAGAACCCCGACAGAAGAAAAGAGCCCATTCTCAACAGAACCATGTCTCTACGACACTTGAGGATTGTATAGCCCTCCAGAAGTCCACTTAATATTTAAAACCCTCTTAGCAAGAGCTGTGTTTACACTGTGCATGTCACACAGGGCCACCAAAGGTGCTTGGCCTAAGTGACAAGTAAGAGGACTGAAAACTGTACTGGGCCTTCAGACTCTGCTCAGACCTGGCTGCCCTAACCTGCCTGTGTGGGCAGGGCTCAGTGCTCAGGAAGCAGAGCATCGGAGGTGAGCCCATCTCTGCTCATCACCAGTGTTTTAGAAGTGGCACTTTGTTCGTGTTCATCGCCCTTTCTTACAGAACCAACCTTTTCCAAACCTTGGTAACTATGTGAAACTCACATAGATTCTCACTCCATGAGATGCCTCTTAGCGCAGCAGACAGTGCTGGCCTCAGGATCTCACTGAACAGTAATACCAACCACAAAGGAGAGCTCAGGCTCCTGAGCACAGGGCTCCCTAGTGCTCACTGAAGCACTCCTTTTGTATTTCTGGACATACTTCATGGCAGTTGTTTCTGTTTTATTTTGTTTTGTTTTGGGGTTCTTTTGAGACAGAGTCTCTCTGTGTTAGCCTTGGCTGTCCTGGACTCAATTTGTAGACCAGGCTGACCTCGAACTCACAGTGATCCGCCTGTCTCTGCCCCGCCCCCTTCTCCTCCCATCCCCCCCACCCCCGCCTCAGTGCTGGAATTAAAGGCATGCACCACCACGCCCGACACAATGGCAGTTTTATTGTAGTGTGCTCGACTGCACATGCATCAGTGGTGCAAAGCAGGTAAGCATTTTACTGGCCAAAACATCTCATAATAAAAGACCAGTTTCCTTTTTTTAGAAGACTTTTTTTAATAGGTGGTATTCTTTCTCTTAAGAGGAGAAAATGTTCCTTCCTCACAGGACAGGTGAGGGAATATAAAATGGAGCTAATCATTTTGAGGTCAATTAAGAACATCCATCCAGCCGGGCGTGGTGGCGCACGCCTTTAATCCCAGCACTGGGAGGCAGAGGCAGGCAGATTGCTATAAATTCAAGGCCAGCCTGGTCTACAAAGCAAGTCCAGGACAGCCAAGGCTACATAGAGAAACCCTGTCTTGAAATCCCTCCCCCCTCAAAAAAGAACATGCATCCAAAATAAAAAAGAGTGAGCTGTGTGTGGTGGCACACACCTTTAATCCCAGCACTTGGGAGGCAAAGGCAGGTGGATGGCTGTGAGTTGGAGACCAGCCTGGTCTACAAAGCAAGTCTTGGACAGCCAAGATAACACAGAGAACCCCTGTCTTGGAGAGAAAAAAAAGAACATCCTTGTATTTTCTGTGACCTTCTGCACAGCAATGTCTGCACTGTGTATCTGATGTTCTGAGTCGGGACATGGAAGCCAACCACACAGGACTCAGGTTCCCACTCCCACTCCAGTCACTTCTCAAGCACCTAAGACCCCTGGGTATCACAAAGATGAGCCAGGGCCCACTTTCTAGCATCAGAATCGGCTAAATCTACATCCAAATAAACAGAAAACAAAACCACCAACCTTTCCCTAAAAGGATGCCAGCTACAAATCCTTTCTCAAAAGCCAAGTCAGCATCTGCCTTCCAATCACTCTTTGCCCAAAAGAAGCTGAAGTGAAAGGCTGGCCACCAGTTTCTCCTAGATTTCCACTCTTCTTCAACCCAAGCAGAATGTCTTCTGAAAGAAACACAAGAAAAGGGAAGGTCAGAGAAGTGACAGGGCTGTGGTCAGATCGGAATGTGAGCAGTTGAGGAAGACGGCGCAGAAGACGGTCCTGAGCGGACTTCTGGGCATGGGCATGGCAGCAGCGCAGAGGCATGCTCACTCTTTTTGGTGCCCCATCCCATTTCTACTTCATAGCCGATGCACCACACCAGAGTGGTCAACAGCATAGATGCCCAATTAAAATCCTGGATTGAAATCTGAGATCCTCCATCTCTGATTACATGATCCCAAGCAAGCTAACCTTTCTGAACCTCTGATTCTTTGACAGAGGAAATGGCTATTTCCTGGCATTTTTATTAGGAGCAAAATAGTCCAACAGTACAGCAGATCTCCCATAAAGCTCCTCGCACAGTGTATGCTACAGAGTAACTGTATTACTTAAAAGGTACTTTACATAAAATTGTATGTTACCAAAGTTACTACATCAAGTCAGATGCCATTATTACACAAACATACAAGTGCATGAGCTTGATGCTGAACCAGGCGAACTAACTGTTCACTAACAGTGTGTACTTATGCCTGTGGCGGCCCTTGTGGGAGAGCTTCTAGAGTCACCATGTGAACAGGACACTTCTTGGCCCTCAGGAACCCTATCGTCTAGTAAGGATTTAAATGGTACTTCAGATCTGTACCGTGGCTGTGCTTCCACAGCACACTGCCGTAGTGTGAATGCGCTCTTCACAGACTCTGTATGCTTAAGTGTAGGGACCATGAGGGAGGCGCTGGGGCTGGGACATGAGGACCTGAGCCACAGACTGAGAGCCCCAGAGCGCAGCCGTCCCTTCTACCACGGGAAAATACAGCAAGCGAGCACCGGCACCGGGAACCAGGAAACTGGACTTCGCTGGACACCAAATCTGTTCACACCTTCACCCTGGACTTCTTAGCTACCAAAACTTTTTAAGAAAGGAAAAATGTCTTAAGATTTCTCTGTAAAAACCATCTAGCTGCAGCATTCTTCTATCTTCTGGATTGTCAGATCGCAGTCCAAGAATGGAGTCATGCCTGAGTGCTTGTGAGAAAACAAGGCAACAGTCTTATGTCCTCAGTTTCTTCAAAACTATGGAATTGTTCCTGGAGTGCCTCCTCATGCCCCTCACAAGCGCAGCAGATTAGGAGTGACTGTACTTTAGCTGTTGTTAGTCATGGGCCTCTAAGGAAAACATGTTTTTGCCACGTGTGGCTTGTCCTTGCGATTGTGCACTTTACTCGGATGACTCTTCTTAACCCTCAGAGTATAAACTGTCTGATGCGCTGAATAGAGTTGGTTACTGCGTGAGACGTTAGTCGGCCACATTCTTAGGGCCCATCGCCCAGGTTCATGTCACTAGCTAGCGCAGTGAGCACACATAAAGTCAGCTCTAAAGCCTGAGGCTAGCATTCTCAAACGCAGGATTTCCTTGCAGCCAAAATGGATATGACACTGAAGTAAAGCCTGACTCCAGGAAGCCTCTCTTCTCACACAGAGAACAGACATTCTCACCCAGGATGTGGTGCTGACAATGCACCCGTCAGATGCAGCAGCAGCCATGACCTTACTACTCACACACTTTAACACGCAGTATCAATTTTGCCAACATGAAGTATATACATAGAATTTCTGTGTGTTAGGCTTATGGTTTTTTTCCCCTTAGCTTCTGGTACTCAGAAAAAAAAAAACTAAAGATCCTTTACAGGAATTCAAAAATATCAAGGATAAAACTTTAAAAGCAACAGCTAAAATGTGGGACTATTACTTATGGTGAACTAGTGATAAACTTACTCCATTAATATCTGCTTCAGATACTTTGCCAGGTATTTCCAGGCAGTTATGTTCTTAGTACATCCAGAGAAATCCAGAACTTCAAATAGCACGGCCAAGCCCAGTTTCCGGTGTTCTTCTGTCTCTGCAACAGTCACAACAGTCCAAGCTTGCAGAGGTACCAGAGAGGGGCACAGAACTAAGAAGGGCGTCCAGCTACTGGAGCATTATGAACTGCGAGCCTTCTGGTCAGCTATTTAAAACAATTCATTGTGCTCACCATCCTGCAATGGCAAGACCGTGAGCTTCTTCTGGAGGCTATACCCTCTGTTTAAATACCACCTGCCCTACTTGGCATTTTGGGTATGTATAGGTTGAGACCTACAGACTTTGTGGCAACTGGCTCAGGCAAGCCCACTTCCTCCTAAGATACACGTTCTCTCCTGCACTGCACTGAAGCCCTCAAGGGATTAACTAAACGCAAGTCATACAAGCAAGTGAAAGGCATCTATCCTATTTCCCGAAGCTCTCTACTGGGACCAGACAGCAAGCATTTTAAGCTCTGTGAGCTATGGATGCAGAATCTCCATGCCAGCTGCAGGCTCTACAGTCATAATGCAAAACCATCCACCGGCCTTGCAGGGGGTGGGGTGCAAGTGAACATGGTGGGTGCAGAGAAGCCATGAGTAGATGTGGCCCTGGGTCATAGGTGGCTGGTCCATCATCTGGTCTAGATGCACAAAGGAGTATAAAACACAGCTTTACCTGATTTTCTAAGCAGTGTATGGAATTCTAACATTAGTGTATGGGATGGCACAATCTTATGCAGAATCTGAAAGAGAAAACAGTCTAGTAATTTACACACTATAAAGGCATTTCTCAAATTCTACTTTACTTCCATGTAAAGTTCTTACTGGCTAATATGCTCTCACTAAATGAATTAAGGACTTAAAAGGTACTTTGCTTTTATCCCGTTTTGATCTGAGCATAGGAAGGTATCCTATGGTAAGTTATTTTAGAAACAAAATTCCAGGAGAAGGACCAGAGGGTAAGGTGCTCACTCTGCAAGCATGAGGACTCGAGTTCAGATTGTCAGCACCACGTAAAAAGTCAGGTGTTGCAGCACGCACCCATAGTTTCTGCTCAGAGTGAGACAGGAAGATCCGGGAAGGTAACCCACTGTCCTGGTCACATAGCCCATTGGTGATGTTTCAGTTCAGGGACTGACCCTGCGTCAAAAAAAGGTAGAGGGGTTGCTGGTGGTGGTGGCGCACGCCTTTAATCCCAGCACTCGGGAGGCAGAGGCAGGCAGATTGTTGTGAGTTCGAGGCCAGCCTGGTCTACAAAGTGAGTACAGGACAGCCAAGGCTACAAAGAGAAACCCTGCCTAAAAAAAAAAAAAAAGAAGAAAAAGAAAAAGAAAAGAAAAAGGCAGAGGGGCTAGAGAAACAGCTAAGTGATTAAGAGCACATGGCAGCTCACTGCTGTCTGCACCTCCAGTCCAGGAGGACCCAACACTCTTTTCTGCATGCAAGCAAAACACTCATGCACATGAAATAAAAATAAAGGGAGAAAGTAGATAACAAGGTGGAAAACAACACAGGAAGACCCTAGCAGACGCCTAGTCCCCACATGTGCATGTGTAGGGAGGTTGGAACATGCCCACACAACTCCTGTGTGCTCTGGGGACACTGCTCAGTCATCAACTGTTGGTCTAGTCAGCTCAATGACATCAGTCTAATCCCTAGAACCCTGGCACGCCTCAAGGCTCAGCACTGCAGAAGCAGAAACAGGTGGATCCCTGAGGCTTGCTGACTGACCAGCCAGCCTAGGCTACTTGGGGAGTTACAGTCAGAGACCCGGCTTCATGAAACAAGACAGGCCAGATGTGGTGATGCACACCTCTACGTCCAGCACTCAGGAGGCAGAGGACGGTGAATCTGTTACTTTAAGGCCACCATGGTCCACACAGAGGGCTCCAGGCCAGCCAGGGTTATACAACAAGGTACTGTCTCAACTAAAAAAAAAAAAAAAAATTAAGGAAACAAACAAGGTAGATAGCTCTTGAAAAAGAACACCTGAGGTTGACCGCTGGTGTGTTCTGTCTCCCCTACCCTCCCACCCCCGCCCCTGCCTGGCTGCCTGCCTCCTACCCCCCCCCCCTACACACACAGACGCACACACACATTCGTTTTTATTCTCCACCCCCCCCCAAATTACTACTAAGAAAATGGCAAGGTTTACTGGAAGAAATAGATCAAGTAAACAGACTTTGTATTTGAATAGTACACATGCCTATTCTGCTTGCTATAATTAAAAACTTAAAAGATCTTGCTTTTTAGAAAGAATAGAAGAAGAAAAATTAGGAAGCCAGGTATAGTGGCCTAGGTTGGTAATCCCAGTGCTCAGGAGGTAGAGACAGGACAGACAGGAGCTCCAGCCCAGCCCAGGCTGCAGAACAAATGTGAGGGCAGCCTCTCCACTACATGACAGCATTTTAAAAGAACACAAAGAACTCACATAGAAAATACCACAGAATAGTTAGATGAAATAAAAACTCTAAAGGGCAAAGAACAATTTTAGAGAATATACTCAAACAAAGCACAGTAAAAAGAATGGGAATATTTTAACAGTTCTTTTGTAAAAATGGGAAGAAACAAATATTTTATTTCTTAAGACTATAATGACTATGGAAGAAAGAGGATTTGAAGTAAATTCTCACTTTGAAACATTAAAAATGCATTTGAGCCAGCAGGAGGGCTCACTTGGTAAAGGTGCTTGCTGCCAAACTGGCAACCCAAGGTAGAAAGAGACCAGCTCCCACCAACTGTCCTCTGAGCTCTCCAAGTGCATCATGACACATGTACAGACACTTGGCACACAGGCAAAACTTAATTTTTAAAATGAATTTGTTCTGTTTCCTGGGATACTTGGACTTTATTTTCAACAGAACAAAAAGCAAACTTTACTAGTTTCTCTAAGTTTTATAAAAGGTCAATAAAGCAAAGGTCAGAAATAAATACCAACACAGCTATTACAGCAGTTATTAAAACTTGGTTCCTATAGTGGCATTTTTCATGATTTATCGATTTATACCTCAACTCAATTTTTACTGAAATGCATGCACTGTTATGGCAAACAAGTACTGTTTGACAGTCAATGTGTTCTCATGAAGTTGAACACATTCATGTAACTGCCACCCAGATCAAGTAATAGAACATGACCAGAGTCCAGAACCTTCTGGTGAGATTTAGGAACCTCTCAGCTACTCGATCCTCAAGGGCTGCCTGGCTGTTCCACCTGCTTTTGTGCCATTTCTCTTTCTCTTCCTGTACTCCAACCCCACACACGGCCTTCCCAGCAAGCCCTGACACAGACCTTCTAGTCAAACACTAGGAAACCTGCGTACCGTAAGAACGCTTATCAGCTTCGCTCTTGGTGCCTTCTCTCTCTTAAGAAATTCATATAAGTAGACATGAGCGTTGGGGTTTGATGGGAACTTTTCATCATACGCATAATTGGTGAGTACCTCTCGGGCGCCATCTTGATCACCATAGAATTCTAGCATCTGTATAAAATAAAGTATGTCTTAGATTAATTCTGTAAAATAACTCCACAGAAAGAAGATACAAGCTTACTGCTGAGAACAGTAAAAATAAATAAATATCACAGAAGTGACAAATACGGTATAGTGGGCGACAGCAACACGACGCTTGCTTTCCCAGCATTCCTACGACTTCTACAAAACAAGATCAAAGGTCTACATGTAGTCTCATTTTTCCCTGTATTTGTTCCTGGAAAATGTAAAACCTCAATGTAAGAACTGTTCTATAAGAAACACAAGTTCCCAAAGCAGAGAACACTATAATGCCCAAGAGAGTGATCAACTGTGTTAGCACCCTCCTAGCTTCAGCCCCAAGCAGTGCATTGTAACTATAGCTCCAATCTCTGAAGACACTCACAGGTGAACAAAATGGGCACTTCAGGACTCAATTCTCACAAAGCAGCACCCAAGCCCTCAGTCCTTCTGCAGCGACTCCAAGACACCAGGACAGCTCTACAAACTGCCTAGTGTTCCTCACCCCACACTTTGTGATTTAGGTGATTTTTACCCACTTCTTTCTACATGCTACCACGTCTTTAGCAACTATCCTGCTTTTTCTTTATGTTCAACAATAAAACACAGATTTTCCATTGACAGTTATAGTGCTAAGCATTTTATAGGTGTCTGGTATGACAGGTGTTAGTTACCTTTCTTGTCACTGCCACCAAGAACTTAACCAAGGCGCTAAAAGGAGGAAGGATTTAGCCAAGCAGTGGTGGTGCATGCCTCTAATCCCAGCACTCAGGAGGCAAAGGCAGGTGGATCTCTGAATTCAAGGCCAGCCTGGTCTACAATATGAGTTCCAGGATGTCGGGGGGCTGGGGGAGGGGGGAGAAAAAGAAGAGGAGGAGGAGAGATTTTTCTGAATGTATCGTTCAGAGAGCTAGAATCCATCAAAATAGAAGACATGGGTGCAGCTTAGCCCCTGAAAGCATGCAGCACCCACTTGTCACATGACACTGAACAGGAAGAGGTCAAGAGCTGGCCCCTCCAGTGGCCCACTTCCTCCAGCTAGGCCTACCACATAAAGGTTCCACTGTCTCACAAAGCAAGTGACTGAGCATTCCACATGAGTCTTTGTGGGACATTTTACATTCAAACCATAAAAAAGTACAGGGGTAAAACTAAACAAGACAAACCTACACAGCATGTTAATAAAATAAGCAGAAATTATTTACACTAAAAAAGAAAAAAATTAGGCATTTTCTGTTTCCTTCTGATTAGATAACAAAAATCAAACTGATACAATCCTGTATTTGTTTCTTGAGACAGAGTTGTACTATGAATGTAGCCAAGCTAGCCTTAAAATCACTTTATACCTCAAGCTGACCTCAAACTTGCTGCAGTCCTGCCTTGGGCTTCTCAGTGCTGGGACCAGGGCATCACCACCCCAGTCTATGCAATCAACAGCTTACCTCCACGTAACTCTTCACAAAAGGGTCCCACACCCCAGGAATTTTAATCAGTGCACATATATTCGCAGATGTCTTGCAGCTCTGGCTGAGCATTTTTTGGGATTTCACAGTGTAAACACAATCATCCTTATCTGCTGAGAAATAAGAGATTGGGAAATTCATCTTAGAGAAGCCATGAGCAGAGCTCCAGTGGGTGGCTCACTGAGCCCTGAAAAGTGTAAGGAGAACACGCGCGCTACTATGGACATGGCAACATCAGGGTCTTGGCAAATTCAGTTTACGCACCCATAAAAAGCAATGATACACCACACCCAAGACTAGCATAGCAGCTGACTATCAATTAGTGCAAGACCCACCCTCTAAACCAAATCAACAGTCATCTCAACAGAGGCAGAAAAAGACAAAGTTCAGTAGCTCTTTATGTGATACAACAGTCACCAGTCTAGGAACGCAAGGCCTCAGCCTGCGTCAGTGCTCTTAGCCACTGAGTCATCTCCAGCCCCACAGCTCGTAGAGCTCTTAATGAATTTTGTTTTTAGGTATTCTGTGTGCCAGGATCATGTCATCTGTACAGGAACGGTTGCATTTTCCTGCTTCGTTGCCCTGACGAAAACCTAGTGTACTGAAAAGAAGTAATGAAAGGGGATGCCTGGTCATTTTCTCAGGTTTCATTAGCTATTTTGTAAATTAAATTTAAAAAAATAAATAATTCAGATAGATATATCACACTCAAACTATAATCTAAGTGACTATTAATTACAGAAGGCATATTTACTGTATATATCACACAGTAAGATTTTTACTATGGTAAAACTGAATAAACTAGACATATTCAATGATATATGTGTCTGAAAACTAATGCTGAGCAAAACATGTGAGGCCCAAAATACAGTACAGTATGAGTCCAAGTATAAACTATTCAGACTCATCCAAGGCTGAGCTGCATCATTTACAGTAGTTATATGGGAAGAATATAAATAAAGTCAGGGGAGTTGTCTTAGCTAGGGAAACACCGTGAGCAAAGCAAGCTGGGGAGGAAAGGGTTTAGCTGGCTTACACTTCCTTGTCGCTGTTCATCACTGTAAACAGAGTAGGAACCTGGAGCTGAGGCAGAAGTCATGGAGAGGTGTTACTTACCAGCTTGCACAGCCTTTCTTAAGCACCTAGGACCACCTACCCAGTAGGGGACCTACCCAGAGGGGGACCCACCCACAATGGACTGCTCCCCCTCCCCCAACAATCACTACTTGAGGAAATGCCCTGCAGGCTTGCCCTCAGCCTAATCACATGGAGGCATTTTTTTCAACTAAGGTTCCCTCTTCTCTAGTGACTCCAACTTGTGTCAAGTTGACAGAAAACTGGCCAGCACAGGAGTGATTACAAGTTAGGTGCGGAAGAAAGGAAGAAGACTGACACACTGGCGACCAGCGGGCTAAGGTGAGAGCAGTGACCAGTTCCTTAACCTGTGTGGTGGTGACAGAGACAGGAATTGTACTCTTTAAACTCCATAAGAGCCTTGAAGCAAAGGTAGTTTTCAAAAGCAATAGCTAACAGAAGCCCAGAGGATACTGCAAAGCAAAAAAGCGCATTGATATTCTTTTCCCAGTGGCTGGATAAGTATTAGTCTGTGCTTAGAAATGAGACCTGGAAAGCAGATTAATGATATGGAAGTAAATGTAAGAAAAAACAGCCAAGCGTGGTGGCGCACGCCTTTAATCCCAGCACTCAGGAGACAGAGGCAGGTGGATCACTGTGAGTTGGAGGCTAGCCTGGTCTACAAAGTGAGCCTAGGACAGCCAAGACGACACAGAGAGACCCTGTCTCGAAAAACAAACAACAAACAAAAACACTAAACAAAAAGAAGAAAGAAGAAAGAAAAGAACAAGAAAGGAAAGAAAGAAGAAAGAAAGAAAGAAAGAAAGAAAGGAAGAAAGAAAGAAAGAACAAAAACCAGATCCCTAGCATTCCTTAGGTTTGAAGGAGGAGCTCGTCAATGAGCAAGCTCATTAAACCGGACAGACACACAGACAGCTGTGGCGGGTTCAGGTCCTCAGCCACATCCTCAGAAGGCTAGAGAAACTAGTGTTTTCATCTCTCTGACTAGTGGCTTTGTTGTTGTTGTTTTTGAAATTGGGGTCTCACTATATAGTCCTGGCTGGCCTGGAACTCACTCTGTAGACCAGGCTGGCCTCAAACTCAGAGTTCTGCTTTGCCTCTGCCTCCAGAGTACTGGGCTTAAAGGTGGTTACCTTTGATAAAATTACATTAAAGTACCAATGACTCTAAAATAGCCATCACTCAACCACCTATTATATGGGCAGGAATGGTTTTCAGTTGTTTTTTGTTTTGTTTTCTTCATTAAAGACACTTGAGGTTAAAGATCTTCTGAAAGCTCCACCTCAGTCATACTACAGAATAAACCATTAATTGCATGCAAAAAAGGAATGTACAAAGTTACCTATCTACAAGAGTGGTAAACATCACAGCCCAAATAGTCACCAAATAACATGAGTTCTAGTGCCACATGGAAGAGGAGTAGATAACAATGTAGATGCTCTTTCCGCCCCCCCCCCCCCCCCCCCGCTCCCTTTTTTAAGGCAAAGGCAGGGTTTCTCTATGTCACACTAGCTGTCCTGGTCTCGCTTTGTGGACCAGGCTGAACTCGAACTCACAGAAATCCACCTGCCTCTGCCTCTGCCTCTGCCTCTGCCCCTGCCTCTGCCTCTGCCTCTGCCTCTGCCTCTGCCTCTGCCTCTGCCTCTGCCTCTGCCTCTGCCTCTGCCTCCGCCTCTGCCTCCCCAAGTGCTGAGATTAAAGACATGCACCACCACACCCATCTATAGGTGCTATTTTTTTTAACTCTATTTTATTTGGGGCTTCCTTAACAGCTCTACTTCCCTTCCAGCCCCAACCATAGGTAGGAAAGACAGAAGGTTAGAAGGGACACGGGCAGAGTTCTCTTTAACTACTTCCAGCTGGTCAGGGTGGGTGGGTTCTTTGGGGCAACACCAATCTCAGTTGTCAGGATATCCAGGAGCAGCAGCCCCCTTCCTTCTCTGACCATCTCCTCCTCCCGCCCACTCCCACCCCCTCCCACCCCGAAGCGTCCCTGGAAGCATCTCTCACTTTTTTTCCCAAAGTGCAGCCCCTGTCTCTGGATTCTGGTATTTATACCATTTCAAGAGTCCTCTGAATAAAACTAACTGCAGGTGGCCAAGACCACGCCCTCTCCACTCCACATGAGGCATTCTCAGCTGTGGATAAACTAAAAGCTGTTCCATATCTCACACCTGGGACTAAAACAAAACCCTGTTTATGTAACATAAGTGAATTTCTAAAGAAATAAGAACTTCCACTACATAACAACTTTAAAACTCACCTATCAGTTTTTACTAGTAAGTGTTGTTAGCTTGCTTGAATTTTTGAGACAAGATCTGGT
Organism: Acomys russatus; assembly: GCF_903995435.1. NCBI lineage: Eukaryota > Metazoa > Chordata > Mammalia > Rodentia > Muridae > Acomys > Acomys russatus. The sequence continues at coordinate 77,741,721 of NC_067142.1, read as the reverse complement.
AATATAAGCCAGTCTGACCTCAAACTCCAGATAGCTTCTGCCTCCCAAGAGCATATCTGTACAGGAATTTTTGTTTTTGCTTTTTTTTTTTGTTGTTGTTGTTGTTTTTCAAGACAGGGTTTCTCTGTGTATGTAGCCTTGGCTGTCCTGGACTCACTTTGTAGACCAGACTGGCCTCAAATTCACAGCAATCGCCTGCCTCTGCCTCCCAAGATTAAGGTGTGCACCACCACACCCGGCGTCTGTACAGATATTTTAATCCAGAAACACGTCTGCTGTGGCAAGGGATGACATCCAAAGACCTAGGTCTGTGTGTCCTGGCTGGAACCACAGGAGACAGGGACAAGCAGATCTCTGAGTTCAAGGCCAGCCTGGCATAGAACAAATTTCAGGTAAAGAAAAGCTTAGGTCCAGGCGTAGTGGTGCAGGCCTCAAATCCCAGCACTCAGAAGACAGAGACTTGCAGATTTCTGAGTTCTAGTCGGTGCCGCTCAGGCAGCTGGCTGAGTATGGGAGTTGAAAAGCAGGCAAGCTGATCCATGGCAGTTCAGAAGCAGTATTACCAGGAGAGATTTAGAGATGGGCTGAAGAGACAAGGAGCCAGATAATGAAAAGCCAGAAGATTAGAACATATTGCCAAAGTTAGAATGCGGCCAAGCAGAGCAATTCAGTCAGAAGCTGAGAGAAGCCAGATTGAATCTGGCAGAGAGGAGTTTAAGCCAGACAACTGAGTTCAGAAAGAGCTAGAAAGGGTGAGCTTGCTCAGAAGTAAGTCTCAGAGGCTGAAAACATTCTAGGCCTAGATTAGATTGTACAGAGGCTAGAAGCTTCCAGGACGCAGTAAGCCTCCAGGATGAAAAATTAGCCAAATAAAAGTTACTTTTACACAAATCTCTTTTCTGTGGCATCTAGATGAGTTCAGTGGTCTGTGTGATCCTCGCTCCCCTTCACCATAAGAAAGTTGGCTGTGCTGACTCACCAAGCTTTGACAACTCCATCTTCTTTCTGGACCAAGTGTAGTGCTGTAAAAGCCCTTTGTAGGCCTGAACAAGGTTGATTAACACTTTCTGAGAAGATGACTTTTCACCGTATCTCCATGTCTCTGCATCACTCAGATTTCTGTTTGCATCCTCCAGCATCCCATGATGTAAAAGATACAGTGCATGTTGTAAGGAGATCTGCACCAATAAGAAAAACCCACTGTGGCTGAAGTCATTACAGGATGATTAGCCAGAAAACTCAGTAAGGACAGAACATGCTGGCCAGAATCTTCATATAAAACTGAACTCTCAACCAGGCACATGCCTTTAATCCCAGCACGCAGGAGGCAGAGGCAGGGGACTCTCTGCGTTCAAGGGCAGCCTGTTCTACAGAGCGAGTTCCAGGACAGCTAGAGCTACACAGAGAAACCCTGCCTCAAAAAACAGAACAAAAAAAAAAAAAGGTGAAAGCTCACACAGTGGTATAGTCCATACTCTGTCATGTACACTTTTCAATCAAGCAAAGAAAGACATATGAAACAACTAACACTAAGTAATTGAGAGTAAAATTATATATACAGAATACAGTGCAACACCAAGAGAAAACTGGGCACAAAACCCATATTATAAGCTCAACTAGTCAGTCCCTCGATGCTTCACCTTCAGCCTTCACGAGAGACTGCACACGACAGTCTTCTCATACACCTAATGCCTGCTGGATCTACAGTCTAACAATTCATCCGTGTCAGATACACTCAAACACATCCTGCCAAGGAGTGTTGAAGAATGGATTTAGTTCAGGCAGGAAAGAGTATCCCAGCACCAGAAAGGTTGAGGTAGGACCGTGAGTTCAAAACTAGCCTGGACTACATAGGAAGGCCCTGTCTCAAAAAGGGTGATTACAGTTGGGGGATGTGGAGCTAGGAAGAGGTGTCAGTGGATAAACTATTCTGAGAAAGCAGATCATGAATCTCCAGAACCCACCAATCAAGTTGGGTGCGCATAGGGTGGACAGAGGACAGAGCAAACTGCCTAGCCAGACTAGGTAGCTGGAGCCAGTCATCGCTTAGTTAGCAAAAACCTGCCTCAATAGGTAAGGAAGATAGGTAATAGATCAGAAAGCCTCCCAGCGTCAACCTCCAGACTACACACACACACACCCCAGAAAGCTGAACAAGAAAAAACAAAACTACATGACAAGAATGCAAGCCAACACCTTTATGGTCAGGAAAAACATAACAATCAATTATTTATAAAGGTACTAAAGAGCAGCGCTCTTTTACTTAGGAGTCTACACAAAGAAGGGACTATAATTCTGTGCCATGGTCTCGGTCCCCTCTGCAGAAAGCTATTATTAAAAAACAGGAATTTGAGAGAAGGTTCTATCCAAACATCAGCGACGTTACAACATTTGAACACGTTTAAGTTCCTAACTTGTCCCATGGTTTTTTTTTTTTCAAAAATGCCAGCTCACTCAAGTAACTTCAGCAAACGCATGAGGGTCTGGTCTGTGTACACAGTGATGTGCAGCCTCATCTCTCAAGGACCACACTTGACAGCCAGAGGCAGAACCACGGGGCTCCATTAGACCCCACGAAAGGTGGCTGAACACGCGGACGTGAGCAGTCCACACACAGAAGGGTCCTCCTGCCTCTCCTTATCCCGAAGCGCTTATCTATTTTCTTCTCAGCATTGATACAAGCAATTATAAACAATCACACAAGTCTACATTCTCACCTTTAAATAATTCAAGACGCCAATATTCTTCATCCGGTCAGCAAAGCTACTGAAAGTCTCCACACTGCTTTTGGGGTGATAAAATAGAATTTCGCTTCCAAGCTTCCAAATGATCTATCAAAGCAGAAATAGTAAAATAATAAATCCTTACCTTATCTGGTTTCTTCCCACAAGACTTTGTTTTTCCTGGTTATAACATTTAAAAGCAACTTGCACTCCCACTCCATGGAGACCAGCGCTGCCAGCCCTTCCCAGAGTTCAGATAGTGAACCAGCACTCCTAACTAGGGGATCACTGCTACCTCCCAAACGCCGTCGTACTGGTGACACCTCTGTTGCTGTGGTAACACCACAACCACAGCACCACTTAGAAGAAGACTGTACCAGAGGGATAGTCCATGACGGCAGGAGCAAGCGGCTCATGTCTCAAATGGCAAGCATGAAGCAGGGAGCGCACTAGAAATGGCGGGAATCTTTAAACTCTGCAAGCCTGCCGCCAGGGACAGGCGTACTTCTTCCAGCAAGGCTGTGCCTCCAAACCCCACAAGCAGTGCCACAAAAGAAACTAGTATTCAAAGGCCAGAGCCTGTGTGGCATTCTCATCCAAACCATCACAGCAGGTAAGAATAACAGTCCCATTATTAAATTAGTACTCTTTACACCATTAGTACACCATTAAGATGCATACTAAATATGAACTTTAAAAAAACAGTATAAAATGGCTAAGTCGGAAAGTAGGTTCCTACAGTGCTGGCTCCCTGGTACCATCTCAATCTCATCCAAACGCAGAAACAGACATGCCCACGTTCCCGGGCACGGCATCCACACTGAGTATACGTGCAGTACATTTAGGATGTCAATCTAAGAAAATTTATTAGGAAAGACAAGTTTTAATGAAATATTGTTCTCAGATCACATTTGGTGACAGAGCTTGAGCTCTGCTTCTCTCAAGGGAGCAAATGTCTATTTCTCTATCAACCTAAAGTAGATTAATAAAATCGCGTGTCTTTAAAAAAAATTTTTTAGAAGGTTGGCTCTGCCTCTGCCTCCCCTTGCTGGAGCTACAGGTATGCACCTCCACATCAGGAGTGCTGGGTAAAAAGCACGGGCAGGTATGAGAGTGAAGTCACTTAACGGGGCCTTGAAGAGGTTGGCAATGGCTGAAGACAGATCCTTCCAAGCAGAGGAAATTACAGGTGGAGTATGGCTGGTCTGGTCCATGAAAAGCAAGGGCGGTGAGGCTAGAGAAGAGAACCCAAGCTGGAGGGAAGAGGTCAGGGACAGATGAGGAAGAGAAGACGCACAGCCTGAAGGAAGCCCACAGCAGGCAGGGCACTGCAGCTGCTGCTCTAGAGAAGTGGGGGAAGGCCATTGGTGTTTTCAGTAGGAGAGGAACACGGTCAGTGTGTGAGGACCTCGGTCTGCACCATTAATCAGTAGGGAAATGCAAATCATGACAAGGAGACCGACCTCACAACCTCAAGTATCAGAAGAAGAGGAGGAGGAGGAGGAAGAAGAGGAGGAAGAGGAAGAGGAAGAAGAGGAAGAGGAAAAAGAGGAAGAGGAGGAGGAAGAAGAATGTCAATAAGAATGTGGAGAAGTTAGAACATTAAATGTTGCTGGTGTAATATAAAATAGCAAAGCCACTTGGGTAAGAAGTCTGGTAAAACCTTGGGGGATTAAAAATACTGTCCTCATAAGCCCTATAATTCCACTCCTCGGTATATACCAAAAAGAAATTAAAGAAAGCACTCTGTGAAAACACATGTGTGAATGTTCAGGGAACCCGCTGATAAACGGATGCATAGAATGTGGCAGATCATACAGTGGAAACTGACAATAAGAGGAGTGGGTAAGCCAGGCATGGTGATGGCATGCCTGTAATTCTGACACTCAGGAAGCGAAGGCAGGAGGATCAGAAGGCTTCTGTGGGTGGAGCTGGAAGTGAGACTGCCAGCAAGCAGCTGTGCCTCCAGCAGCGTCATGCTCTCGTGTACCTCAGGGGCAGCCTGCTTCTTGTAGGTGTCTGAGTCCTCCAGGGTCTGTAGGTAGCTGTGCATGCACTCCGCTGCTTGCTGCCACTGGTGCTTCAGCAGGGCTTCTTGGATCAGGGTTAGACAAGCACTCGTAGTCTGGGCAAAGTCCTTCCTCCTCTTCCCGCCAGTCACTGTAACAATGGACAGAATTCCTCTGGGTCAGGATTCGACAGACGCAAGCTTTAACAAGGGACTGCTGACCACCTAGCCCACCCCAGGAGCAACCACTAACTTACACAAACCCTGCCACACAATATTAGCTCTAGTGGCTTCCCCAACCCATGATTAATGTCAACAGGTAGTTGGGGGCAGGTTTCATGCAAGTAGTCACTGCTGTGATACATATACTCTTTCCATACTCTTGCGATTAGCTGACATAGATAAATCAAAGGAGAATTTAAAAACCAAGCTGGACATGAGGGCACATCACTGTAATCTAAGCACTACAGAGGCTGGCAGGACTGAGTCCAAAGACAGCCTGCACTACATAAGAAAAGTCTGTCTCAAAACCAAACAATTCAAGCATCCTAAATATTAGATATCCCTGTGCTACCGGGCTCCCTATATCTTATAAATCTGACCGTTCTTTTACTAAATAATTTGGAAAGAACCTTCCAAAGGCACGGGCACCAGTATTTAAAATGGAAAAAAGTCATCAATGCTATCCTAGTGAAATATGGTCTTTATGACCTACTGTGTTCAGAGAACTCAACGTGAACCTTTTAAGATCAAGTTTCCAGTAATTCAGTGATAGGAAATGCATAAAGATTAAAGCAGTTGTAAACATTAGCACCTGTTAAGTCTATACAGTACTGACAATCTCCATGTTAAGAGTACTTGGGCTTAGTCACACTATTATAAGAGACATAGGTTACACTGAGACCCCTTTTCCCTTCTAACAGATTCTGTTTAGCTAACAGGGGTATATTTGTTTTTGTTTTGTTTCTGGTTTCCTGGGACTCAGAGGGTCCAGGCTGACCTCAAGCTCACCAGGCAGCCAAGTATTACTTTGGATTCCTTCTGCCTTGTCTCACAGATGTTGGGATTAGAGGTGTGCACAACCATACCCAGCTCTGGGCTCTAGTCATCCAGCTAAATTCCCTTATTCAAGCAAGTAATTAGAGACCAACAGGGACTAGGCAAAGGTACTTTGAACACAATGTAGGCAGGTGCTCGAGAGATGGCACCAAGGTTAAGATCATGTGCTGCTCTTAAAGAAGGCCTGAGAATTCAGTTCCGAGCACCCACATCAGGCAGCTCACAGCACCTATGACTCCAGATCAGGGAATCTGACACCCTCTTCTGGCCTCTGTGGGCACCACATACATGGTACACACACATACATAAATGCTCATACACATAAAAACCAAAATAAATTTAACATAATAAAATAAAATTAAAATTAAACAGTCAGGGCAGAGGCTATAGGTCAGTGGCAGTAGAGGCTATGTGCAAGACTCTGGATTGAACCCCAGCATGCTCAAAACAAACAAAAAGAGCGCACAACCACGTGCATATCCATATCTGCTCCTTCCTAACACTGACCTTCTAGAGAGCTCTGCCTGTGTTCAGGGCCTTACAGCCAGAATGTACAGAACAGCTGAGGCAAAAGATGGGGCTGGCAAAAGGAATGCTTCTAATGCTGCCCTCTGTATGATTTCCAAAATCTGTCTGTCAAAACTGCAGAGACACTGGTCATTCCCCCCCGCCCCCCCGGAACTCAGAGATCTGCCTGCCTCTGCCTCCGAGAGGTAGGATTAAAGGTGTGCGCCACCACACCCAGCTTTGACACTGGTAAACTTTAAGAGCTCCTCCCTCATGGAACTTCAGATATACTGCTTAAACGCCTTTTACCACCAGTCACTTCCTCTTGTGACTCACTATATCTCCAAACTTACTTACAGAAACTGAAACAAACATAACAGAATTGATGCTGAATCTTTCCTCCACAGAGAAAGAAAAATAGAGGCCAGGCAAACTGTGTGGTGCACACCTCTAATCCTATCCTGGCTAGAGAACCAAGTCTGCGGTCTGCCTGGCCAAGAGCAAGATTCCGCCCAAAAATCAGATGTGCGTGCTGGAGAGAGGGGGATAAATACATGACAATTACCATGGATTTATAAACTAACTAGGAAAAAGTGATACCCTATCTATTTTGTTGAGATAAAATACAAATTAAGATTTACTCTAAGAGTTAAGTCCCAACAATCTCCCAACAATACTTTTGTTATTTTGTTATTTTGTCTGTACACAGCCAACAGTCATAGTCATGTCTCAAAGCAAAAGAAATTTTACTACTTACAATACACGACATTAAGAGTGTATATGTAGTGACATACACTTAGTGCAAAAAAGCACTATTTTAAAACTACCATGTAGCCGAGTGTGGTGGTGCAATCTTTTGATCTCAGTACTCAAGAGGTAGAGGAAAGTGGATCTCTGAGTTCAAGACCAGCCTAGTCTACAATGCAAGTTCCAGGACAGCCAGGGCTACACAGAGAAACTTGCCTTGAAAAAAACAAAATAATAAATAACAAATAACCTTCCATCCATTAAAAGCCTTTTTACTCATCTTTTGAGAAATGGTAGCATAATATATTACTTTATGATTTAGATTCCACCAGATCTATGTTGAAAGTAACATAATTTCATTTTAAAATCCATCATGTGGTGAAAATGTTTTCATTGCAACTATTAAACTTGAAATTGCCAAGACAAAATGGGAGCTAAATTCTAGGAGCCAAGAAAAGCATGAAAAGTAGTAAGTAAAGTGCGGATGGAGGTGTACGTGAAGATCTGTCTCACACAGAGCAGCCGGCTCCTTTATAGTCTCACAGAAGTTAACCCATTACAAACTCTCTCTGCTTGGGGCACAGTGGCGCACACGCCTGTAATGCCAGCACTCAGGTAGGATCTCTGTGAGTTCGAAGCCAGCCTGGTCTTCAAAGTAAGTCCAGGACAGCCAAGGCTACACAGAGAGACCCTGTCTTGAAGAAGGAAAATAAAAAATCTTGTCTGCATCAACATTAGGTTAAAAACAAAAATAAATAGATATGTCTTCTATGTGTTCCTTGATGAGAGGTCATATTTTCTTCATCTGCAAGCCCCAATATTTTGCCAATGCCAAAGATATATAAGTGCTCAGTAAAAAAGAACTAAAAATCTAAAAATAAATATAGCTATCATAATATAGACTATGTATTATTAAATGCAAAAAAACTAAAAAATTATTTCTTATAATTTCATTTTTGTCTACAGCTATAAGGAAGAAAAGAAAAACTGCCCATCTAGTCTTAAAAAGATAATCAGGCATCATGGCTCACACCTGCGATCCCGGCACTGGGAGGCTGAAATAAAAGAACAGCCATTAGTTCTAAACCAGCCTGAGCTACATAAGTGAGCTCAAGGCAAGCCCGGGATAAATAGCACAAGCCTGTCTCAACAACAACAAATGAAAATACAAAATAAAATAAAATAAATGAAAAAAAGGAATAAGATGAAGAGCAAACGAGCAAACTAGCTTGGTTATTCATTTTGTGTCTGTGTTTAATCTTAGCACACCTTGGGATTACAGTGACAGGCTTCACTGCTGGTTCACATACCTACAGTTTCCATGTGCTTCTGACGCCATGGGAAATGCATTCCTGTCTCAGACAGCACAGACGTTTCTCTGTTCTGCTCTGCCACAGCAAGCTCTGCCAGTTCTTCATTGAAATAGCTCATATCTATTCCAAACTGAGAGTGACAGTTAGTTTAGGTAGCTGTTAGTCCACAGCCAACTGAACTGTACAGAAAAGTGGCCATCTTTCCAACTAATAAATATCATTTGAGCAACAAAACCCATTGTTCTTTTAAAGTAAAGGTTGAATCTGTTTACATCAACAACAGCCTAAACAAAGGTTCCACTTTTAAAAAAAACAAGAGTCAACACTGGAGAGATAGCTCAGCGGTTAGGAACACATGCTGCCCTTATAGAGGACCTGGGTTCAGTTCCCAGCACCCACACAGCAGTTCATAGCCTTCTGGAAACCCCAATTCCAGGGCATCCAACAATCTCAAGATGCATATATGAGGGAAACAATCACACACAAGATAAAAATAAAATAAGATAAATTTTTTAAATCCATAAAAAATAAGTACCGCAAAGCTCTGTATCAAGTACGTACAAAAACAACACATCCTTAACTGCAAAGTAAAAAAGTTAAGCTGCAGAAAGAATCTGAAGAATACATAACTACAATAATAGCAGCAGCTAGTATTTACAGGAACTACATACCTAGCCCATAAATTATCTAAGAAATCATCATAGTAACCTTATTTCCTTCCATGTTAGGACTGAAAAACTGGCACTTAGACAAATTATGTAACTTGACCAAAAAAAAAAAAAAAAAAAAATAGGGTCTAGGAACCACAGAGCACACAGAGTAGCTGATATGACAAAAATGGCTAAGGGGTGGGCAGGCGACCATGGCAAATAAATGACTCTACAAAAGCAGCCATATGCCAGAGCTTGGATTTAATTGTCAAAATGCTCAGGCCCTCTGTTCTGTGTATCTATCAATTACTGAAGCACCTGGTACTGTGACTTAGAATTCCACCAAATTTCCCTCCTTTTCTGCAATCCGACAGCATTACCCTAGTTCGGCACACCCTCAGCCTTGTCCAGATTAGTGCATTGGTGTTGCTTTTTTTGTTTTCTGCGGTGCGGGAGACCGAACCTGGAGCCTGCTGGCAAACGATTTCTTTTTCTAATATTACACTTTGTTTATGGGCGGGAGTAAGCCACCGCGCACGTGTGGAGATCAGAGGATAGCTTCCATGGGTCCTTCCACCATGGAGATCCCGGGGCTCGAACTCCCCGGGCTTGACGGCAATCGCTATTACCTGCTGAGCTATCTCCCAAGAGTTGGCCTGCCTCAAATTTTGCTTCTCCGCCTTAAGTCCGGATTAAGCTCTTTAAATATCAACCTCAACCGTTCGGCAAAATTTGAAATACCTGGTTTTGAAATCGACCCACCACACACGATAAGCGCATCTAACGTACACACTTCAAGTGTTCAAACTGGCGTGGTGGAGGTTGCCACGGTAACCAAAATTTAGCGGTCTCTAACTCACGGTCTCAGAACCCAGGATTACAGGAAAGAGGAAACGGCAGGGAAAAAAAAAAAGTAGACGGGTCATACCTCTTCCGGTTCCACTGGAGACGCAGGGCGCACAGACCACGCGAGTAGCTAAACACCCGCTTCAGAGTTTGCCGGTCTCCACACTGTAGATCGCCACAGAGAATCCTCTCCGGAAGCAGGGTTAATGAGCGCTTCCTGTGAGTTCGCGTGTAACCAGCCTGGCGGGCGTTCGAGTAGCGCGCAGGCGTGGCTCCGCCCCTCTCTTGTGCACTGCCTATGGGAATGCTGAGGAGCTTCTCCGGCTCTGAAGAGGACTGTGAAAATAAACCGGAAGTGAAAGTTGATTTCCGCCTTCACCTTGGTTTGGCTTAGGTTTACATCCTAGTCTGTGCCGTTACGAAATTGGAAGATTTCCATCGAGGAGGTTTAGGGCAGATGACCGTAGAGAATGACCAGAGATGCAAAAATGCTATTTGAAGAACTGATCTGTTAAATGGACAGACTAGCACAAGAGATGTGAACGAGCGTTAATGAGTAAAAGCTAAAGGGTATAAATGCATAAATGAACGCATATATGTGCATGTTTAATAATACTATGCATAAATAAAGCATAAAAGCAACTTTACAGTTAATGGGAGAAAAGACATGTGCATGATGAAGGCTGCATAAATGAGGCATGGACTCCTCCAATACTCTGGATTTACTGCTCAGGGATGGAACTGAGTATCGTGGAAATCAAAGGGTCTGTGAAAAGAGTTTGTACAAAGACTGTTTTTTTTTAATGCTATAGATAGTTTATCCTATGTTTTCTATATAAACAAATATGCAGTAGCCATAAGCATTAGAGAAAAGTTTTTTATACTGTTCTTTGTGTCATTGGTGCTTGCCCCTAAGCCTGATTTGGTGTTGTTGTTGTTGTTGCTGCTGCTGTTTTTGTTTTATTTTGGTTTTGGTTTTCTAAGACTGAGTCTCAACATAGAGCAGGTATCCTGGAATTCACTCTGTAGACCAGGCTACCCTCAAACTGATAGATCCACCTGCCTCTGTCTCTCCCTCCTAAGTGCTGGGATTAAACCTGAACTCTTAACTACAGGCAAAGCTAAACTAACTGATGATGTGGCCAAGGAGAGGTGGTCACACACACAGTAAGATGGTGATCAGATTGTCATCTGGAAGCTTGGTTCATCAAAATGACTCAACTGACTGTTTGTTCATGCTCATAAAAATAGGGGAAAATACTAGGCAGTGGTGATCATCCTGGTCTGCAAAGCAAGTTCCAGGGCTACAGAGAGAAACCCTGTCTCAAAAAGGGGGGGAGGGCATGTTTTGATATCAAATTTTTCAAACATCTCTTGACATTTGGAATAAAAGTGATAAAAATCTGGGATAACAATTTAGATGTAATATGAATAAATTAATAAAATATATTAAAGAAAAAAGTGATAAAATTCATTCTCTCTATATTTCTTACCACTCCCCTTCGCCACAGTACAATTCTGAGTGAAAATGTGTTGAGAAGGAACATACACAAAACCTTTCCAGACCCCAACCTAAAAGAATGTGTGCTTCAATGGAGAGGAAAATACAAATGCTTTTCACTAAAGGAGCAACTTAACAATGGTGGTGAACTACATTTCCTAAAAGCTTTGATTATGTCTTATAAAATATTATCCCCATCGACCTTTTCTGTATTTTTTTTCTGTATTAAAAAAAAAAAAAAGCTTCACACAACCAAGCAATTAAAAACATCACAAATAGCCTACACTCCAATATAAAAGTATGAGTTAAAGGGAAATATGGCAAAAATAAAAGCATAGAGACAGAGCCAACCTGCATGGCAGCATAGAGAAAACTTATCCAACCATGGGTTTCCCTGAAATACATGGGCTAGGATTCTACCCTATGCTGAGACTTGAGGAAAATCCGCTCTAAAAGACACAGCTTCATTTTTCCCTCCTTGTTTGGTACCCTGAACCAGGGTGAAAGAAACCCACCCTGGCCTTCTGGAGAAAGAGTCTGGATAAAGAGCTCCTGGCATATTAGCACCATGTGGAGAGCACAGCCATCATCCAGCGCCTTGGTTCAAGACTCATAAAAAAGATAAAAAGGCAATGATCTCAGACCTTAGAACATTCCTTGACAAAATGCAGCTATGTGAGTAGTTCCAGGAGACAACAGGTATAGCCAGAGTGAGCTAGGTAGGCCCGACACAAACTTCCGGTTCAACCCCTGAGTGACAAATGGTGGTTAGCTTTAGGCGCTAAGTTTGGCAGTGTTGACTAAGGAGCTATGAGCAAATGGTATTCTATCTATTCTTGCCCTGGCCTTTAAGATACACCTTTGGCTTTTGTTGTAAAGGAGTACTCCTGCCCACAAGTTTAGAATTCATGACTAGGTAATTTAACTGAGGGGTAGATCTATTCCAATCAGTGTGGCCACCACAAAACAGCCACCAGACAATGGAAGGAGGCCATTTTAACCCAGCTCATGTGAAGGAAGTCCTGTGAGTTCAGCCATAGACTCACAGAAGACCATTCAGCTAAGTCCAGACATAAAGTAAGGAGAAATAAATGACTTTTATTTTTAAAATAATTAAATTCATTACATAGTAAGTATAAGATAAGTGTTGATCTGTTTCCACATGGCGAGCCAATTTTAATTCTGGGGTTCCCTTTAGAATTTCCAGTGGTGAAGTTTTGTCGCTAGTGTCCTTGTTTTCGTTTCAGTTTTGAAGACTATTTACACTGGGCTGGCAGGTTTTTTTCCTTCCAGCTCTTTAAACATTCCCATTGACTTTTAGTCTGACTTCTGATGAGATTAAACCTCAACTGTCTTTACTGATTGGTGGTGTGGGCCACTTGTCTCTGGCTGCTTTCATTTTTCTCTCTACTTGATTATGTATTGGCAGTGGCATATTGATCTAGGTTGAATTTTTTTTTTTATTAGACTTTATACACATCAAGTCTCCTACACCCATAAGTTGCTTGTTTGTTAATTTGAAAATGTTTGTAAACATTTGTTTTTGCTTCAGATTAATTTCTGTTTAATCATGTCCCTGCTTTCAAATACTTTGAGGACTCCCCATTATTTATGTGTAACGCCACCTAGTAGTAAGAGATTGTAATAGAATCTCGGCTCACTTTTTTCTTTATGATCCTTAGACCTGATAATTCCTGTTGGTCTGTCTTCAAATTAACCTTGGTTGGTTGGCAGTGTAAAATCTTCTGATAAGCCTGTGCCATTATTTTTTTTAATTTAAAATATTATGTTAATTTATTAAATAACTTATCTTATGTGCATTGCTGTTTTGCCTATATGTACATCTGTGAGATGGTGCCAGCGCCCCTGGAACTGGAGTTAAAGGCAGTTGTGAACTGCTGTGAATTGAACGCAGGTTCTTCGAATGAGAAGCCCATGTTCTTAACCACTGAGCCAGCTCTCCAGGCCCAAAATATTGTTACTTCTGTATTAGAATTTTTTTCCAAAAAATTTTCACTTATATCCTGATAGGCCCTATTTGTTCACCATACCTATGTTTTCCACTAAGTCTTTGGACTAATTTAATTTTTTTCAAGACAAGCTCTCACTATGTAGCCATGGCTGTCCTGGAACTCACTAGGCAGACCAGGCTAGCCTCAAACTCATAAAGATCCACCTGCATCTGCCTCCAGAGTTCTAGAATTAAGGGCATGTGCCACTACACCCATTCAACACAGTAATTTAAATTTTATTTCAACCAATTCTAACATGTGCCGTCTCACAGATATCTTATTATTCATGGCTTTTTTTTTTCCTTTGAAAGTTTCATTTTTCTCTTCCTCCTCTTCCTCCTCCTCCTTCTTCTTCTTCTTTTTGCAATCTGATAAGGTTGAATACTATTGTGAACATTTATAGATTATAGGAAGTTTATATTGTCTGTTTCTAAATTGTAATGGTTAATGTTAATTCTCAGTCTGCGTTCCTTAAAATGCCTAGACTGAGAGTGTATCTGATGATGTTTCCAGAGACAGATCATCAGGGCTCTCAACTAATCAGTGGCTGGAATGGATGCTTAGTATTACCATTCTAAAACTAGGAGGCAGGGCCCAGAGGTAGAAGCCATCTCTCCAGCCCCTAGTCATTTTTTTTCCCAGTTTTTGGAGACAGGGTTTCTCTGTGTAGCCTTGGCTGTCCTTGACTAGCTTTGTAGACCAGGCTGGCCTCAAACTCACAGAGATCTGCGTGCCCTTGCCTCCCAAGTACTGGGATTAAAGGCGTGCACCACCACCGCTCAGGCCTAAAGTTAATTTTTAATAATCATGTGCTAGTGCTATGGCCATAATTAAACATGCCTAATCTGAACTGAGATACATTGTAAGGTTAAAGTAAATATTGGAGTCCAGAGACTTCATAGGAAGTAAAGAATGTAAAGTGGCCCATTAATCTTTTTACACCTATTACAGCTTGAATATGCCATTTTGGATAGATGGAGTTAAATAAAAGGTATCGCTTAAATGGATCTAACCTGTTCTAGCAGATCTAACCTGCAGCAGCAGCAGGAAGGACAGTGAAGCAGCATACAAGAGCCTACAACCTATATATTCAATTTCCGTCAGTGACTCCAGTAATGTGATAGTTATCTGTTCTTATTGAGAATCTAATAGGTAAAGAACAGTTACCTCGGAAGTCCAACTGTGCTGTGTGATCTGTTCCCATTGGGTCTAGTACTAATTACTTTTCTTTTTGTTTTTGGTTTGTTTTTTGTTTGTTTTTTTCAAGACAGGATTTCTCTGCATAGCCTTGGCTGTCCTGGACTCACTTTGTAGACCAGGCTGGCCTCGAACTCACAGCGATCCACCTGCCTCTGCGTCCCGAGTGGGATTAAAGGCGTGCACCACCACGCCCGGCTACTAATTATTTTTCTAAGGGATGTTACAAAATACCGAACAGGCGGGATGGAGAGATGCCTCAGAAGTTAAGATCACTTGCTGCTCTTCCAGAGCAGCAGAGTTTGGATCCCAGCACCCACACTTTGTGGCTTATAACCAGCTGCAAGTCCAACTCTAGGAGAATGGAACATCCACCCTCTCCAGGCCTCCAAAGTCATTGCGTGAATGTGGTATAGATGCCCACACACGTACAACACATGTATAAATAAAAATTAAAACAACAAAAGCAACGGGAGCTAGGAAGAGCTTGTTTTGGCTGACAGTTTGCTGGGATGGTTCATTTTAATGGGGAATTTGTGGTGGTAAGGGTGTGAAACAGCTGGTCTCATTTCTTTCAACACTCTAGAATCATGGTCACATTTATTCTGGCTTGCTTTCTCTTTTTATTCAGTCCAGGACCCAGACCAATAAAATAATGCTACCCAAATTCAGGGTGGGTCTTCCCTTCTCTGTTAAATTCTGGAGATGCCCTCATAGACATATCCAGAAATGTATTTGTGGCGATTCTAATTCTCACCAAGTTGACAGCCAAGATTAACCGTCACAGATTCCTTGGACATCTTCCGAAGTACCGAGGATGACCAATCACAGAAAGCCCAGCTTCCGCCACACCCAGTTTTAGAAGCTCACCTTTACACCTGGATCCCATCTGCTTCCTACAGCCAGCATATCGAATCTCTTTTGCTCAGGTTATGGTTTTGTTTTAGCATTTTAATAGATATACTTTGTTCTTTTTTTTTTTTTTTTTTTTTTTGATTTTTCAAGACAGGGTTTCTCTGTGTAGACCAGGCTGGCCTGGAACTCACAGCAATCCGCCTGCCTCTGCCTCCCGAGTGCTGGGATTAAAGGCATGCGCCACCACGCCCGGCTATTTTGTTCTTTTTTTAATATAGATTTTTGGTTTGTGTTTTGGGTGTTTTGTTTGATTCGTTGTGCTTTGTTTGTTTGGGTTTTGGGGGGGCCTGTCTTTTAAAAAACACTTTTAAATGTACATCGGTGTTTTGCCTGCATGTATGTCTGTGTGAGGGTGTCAAATCACTTTGAGCTGGATGGATTACTGACAGTTGTGAGCTGCCGTGTGCGTGCTGGGAGTTAAACTTGGGTCCTCTGGAAGAGCAGCCAGTGCTCTTAACTACTTAAGCCATCTTTCCAGCTCCTTTTTGGGGGGTTTTCAAGACAAAGTTCTCTCTGTGTAGCTCTGACTTTCCTAGAACTTTCTATGTAGACCAGGATAGCCTCAAACTCAGAGATCTGACTGGCTCTGCCTCCTAAGTGCTAGGATTAAAAGCATGCACCACCACCGGCAAGATGCACATGAGACAAGTGCCAGAGAAACTACATTAATCTATTGGTTGTTCAGAGGGCATAATCCTTGCAAAGTTACTCCATATTTACTTTTTTTTTTTTTAAATAAGGTCTTAGTATGTAGCCCTAGCTGGCCCTCAGCCTCTGCCTCTGCCTCACTGCTGAGATTAAAAGTGTGTGCCACCATACCAAGCCTGTTTAACAGCAATATTATAGCACAACCATGAGTAAAGAGGACAACCAGATCTCCAGATCAACAAGGCACCTTTAAAGACTTGCCCTAAAGATACCTTGGTAACTGCTGTCTGGAGATTTCCTTCCTAGAGGAAGGCTCATGAGAGTCAGAAAGTAACAATCTACACATTTCTTTCTTTCTTTTTTTTTTTTAAAGTTAAATTTATTTATTTTATAGTCTTTTTATTATTATTAACTTATTCTTGTTACATCTCAATGGTTATCCCATCCCTTGTATCCTCCCATTCTTCCCTTTCTCCCATTTTCCCCTTATTCCCCTCCCCTATGACTGTTCCTGAGGAGGATTTCCTCCCCCTGTATATGCTCATAGGGTATCAAGTCTCTTCTTGGTAACCTGCTGTCCTTCCTCTGAGTGCCACCAGGTCTCCCCATCCAGGGGACGTGGTCAAATGTGAGGCACCAGAGTACGTGAGAAAGTCATATTCCACTCTCCGCTCAACTGTGGAGAATGTTCTGACCATTGACTAGATCTGGGTAGGGGTTTAAAGTTTACCACCTGTATTGTCCTTGGCTGGTGCCTTAGTTTGAGTGGGACCGCTGGACCCAAATCTGCCTATCATAATGTTCTACCTGTAGGTTTCTAGGACCCTCTGGATCCTTCTACTTTGCTATTCTCCCATGCTTCTCTCATCTAGAGTCCCAATAGGATGTCCTTCCCTCTGTCCCAGTTTCCTCGTAAGTGAAGGCTTTCGTGGGACATGCCCCTTGGGCTAGTATGCAGATATAAATGGGACCTCATAAGGCTGAGAAGCTTCTGTAAGGCAGGAGACACTGTCAAGAGAACAAAGCGACAGCCTAAAGACTGGGAAAAGATCTTCACCAACCCTACATCTGACAAAGGTCTAATATCCAAAATATATAAAGAACTCAAGAAATTAAACAACAAATAACCCAATAGAGAAATGGGGCTTGGCACTAAATAAAGAATTCTCAACAGAGGAATATCAAATGGCTGAGAAACACTTAAAGAAATGCTCAACCTCCTTAGTCATCAGGGAAATGCAAATCAAAACAACTCTGAGATTCCATCTTACACCCATCAGAATGGCTAAGGTCAAAAATTCAAGCGACACCACATGCTGGCAAGGATGTGGGGAGAGAGGAACACTCCTTCATTGCTGGTGGGAATGCAAACTAGTACAGCCACTTTGGAAATCTATCTGGTGCTATCTCAGAAAACTGGGAATAGGGCTTCCTCAAGACCCAGCTATTCCACTCCTTGGAATATACCCAGAAGATGCTCCAGCACACAACAAGAAAATTTGCTCAACCATGTTCATAGCAGCCTTATTCATAATAGCCAGAACATGGAAACAGCCTAAGTGTCCCTCAGTAGAAGAATGGATAAAGAAACTGTGGTACATATACACTATGGAATACTACTCAGCTATTAAAAACAAGGGATTCCCGAAATTTGTGGATAAATGGATTGAGCGAGAAATGATCATAATGAGTGAGTTAACCCAGAAGCAGAAAGATTCAAATGATCTACACATTTCTAAGGAAGTTGAAACTTCAGGATTCACAGAGCCCCTTCCCCCTCCCCGCTCCACAAGGATATAGAGAGGACGATGTGGGAGGATAGAGCGGCCTAGAGGAGACTTTCCACCCTAGTGTGGTGGCTGCAAGGTATGTAAAGAACTCCAAGGCCACAGCTTCAGGAGCTATCACCCTAGTCGAAGAGGGCTTTTCAGCAATGTAGCTGCCTGGGAGTCATCCATGCTACAGTAAGTAACCTCAATAAACTCATTGGCTCACCAACGCGGACTTTGGTACGATTGTCACTTTGGGCTGTTATCCGGTCCTGACATGAGGTTGTGTTTCGGTCTAGGGTATACAAACATTTGTGTCTCATCACAGGGCAGTAAAGCTCTACCTCTCCTTGTGCTTATAGCATTCTTTTCCTGAGTCCAGGATGTTGTACCTGGACCTCTTTCTGGCTACCCTAGCTCTGGACCTGACCTGTCAGCTCCTTTAGGCAGCAAAAATTAGAAAATTAAAGCCACATCACACTCCAAGGAACTTGAAAAAGAAACATGTCTCTATGGATTACTCAGGTGATAAATACCTTGGAGGTTGGATTCAGGGAAATTTTAAGTGTAGAAGCTGTTTCAGGGCAGACATAAAATAACTGAAACAACACATGGCAGTGTTGAGCAAGACGTTGTTGGAACTCGCTATGGGTTTTTCTTTGTTTTCAGGATGGGACTCTTGCTATGTTGACCAGACTGGCCGCCTACCTTGGCCTCCTGAGTGTTGGGAGTGTAAGTGTGTGTGCCCCCAAGGCCAGTGCACACAACCTGTATAAAGGACTTAGTAAGCCTGTGGTGCTGGAACTGAGGAGAGATCAAGGTTAAGATGAACAAGATGGTCTACAGGACTGAAGGAAAAGAAATGGGAAACAGAAAAAGGAAGGAGGCAAAGAAGGAAAGAAGAAAGGAAGGAAGGAAGCAATTCCCTCATGATAGGACAGAGATCTCACTAGAAGATTTACCATGCAAATTCTACAGCTCCCGGGAAAACAAGTAACAAGGCCAGTCAGCTAGCTCAGCAGGTAAAAATGGGCATCACCGAAACCTAATAACCTAAGTTTGATCCCTGGAACCCACAGAAGGAGAGAATCAACTCCTAAAAGTTGCCCTCTGGCTGTGTGTGTGTGTGTGTTTGTGTGTGTGTGTGTGTGCGTACCTGCGTGTGCACTCATACATATGCACATACATGCATGTAATACAATAATTATAAAATCATTTTTTAAAAAAGAAATAAAACATGAAACTTAATAGACCATGCGAGATGATTGAGTGGTGTCTGTCACACTAGCAACACCTTCCATTGGCCAAAGCTGAAAACTCTAGAAAATAGTATATTCGCTTACATTTTGCTTTTATACTTAAAAATCATCATGGGAATAGAACGGCAAATCAGTTTCTATATAGACAGTAAACATACCTAATTACTGAGCTAAATATGAAACCTTGTGAGAAAAAGCTAAGTTAACCTTTAAACTTTCTAGTATGACTTCTAAAATTTTAAGTTATACTTGCAATTGGTAACTATATTTTCATCGGACACTGTGTTCTGGGGAACCAGAAACAAGGGCAGTAGCTGGCCACTCACAGAGCCCGTCTTTAAGCCATTGGAACTTCAAGTACTCTGACCCATTTCACTTCCCATAGGGGTTCGGATAGGAATGGCCTTTCACACTGAGTCACAGAAAACTTTTACTTTTCCTGTGCACAGTTGCTTATCGTTCAAGTCTTCGTAAGGGACATACGGTCCTATTTATAATTTTATGTGCAAGTACCAATTGAAATGCAAAAGCCTCCAGGGCATCATCATGTGCCTTCGTCCATGTCGCTCAGCTGTATTTTACCCTCAAGAGTGTATTTTCTAGGGTTGGAGAGATGGCTCAGGAGTTAAGAACACCAACTGATTCTGCTGAGGACCAGAGTTCAGTTCCCAGTACCCACATCAGGTGGCTCACAACTTCCTAGAACTCCAGCTCCAAGGGGTCCGATGCTCTAGACCGGCCTCCATGAACATATGTATTCACATGCACATACTCAAACATGGAGACAAGCACACATACACATAATTAAAAATAAACCTTTTTTAAAAAATATATTTCCTCTTTCTTGGCTCTGCATGCCTCCTCCACAAAAGCACCTTTGATCTTCTCAAAGTAACTGTTTGCTAAGACATGTTGCAGCATCCACCAACACTACTGCCTTAGCAGTCTGGGATTTTGCTGTCTAGCTATTTAATCAGCACAAATTAGTCCTTTTTTTGCCTATTTAAAAATCACTGTAAAATTTTAACCTTAACCCCAATTTTATAAAGAATCCGAGAGTTAAAAAAATGAATGGCTCATCATGGTTAACTGACTCCTAGTCCAGGCCTTCAGCTGGCTAGCCCAGGCCTTCAGCTGGCTAGCCCAGGCCTTCAGCTGGCTAGCCCTGGCCTTCAGCTGGCTAGCCCAGGCCTTCAGCTGGCTAGTCCTGTCCTCCAGCTAATTATATCCCCTGCCTCTAAGGCTGCTGCTCTGCCAAGGAAGTAGTGTGTATCTGAAAATGAAATGGACAAAGCCAGGCAGTCTGCTCTGTGGAGCCTAGGCTGCACAGGCCACACCCTGAAATCTGTTCTGCATTTGTTGCAAAACACCAAATATTTGACTTCAGTGAAAATGGTGCCAAGGTAAATTCGGCCCAGCCTGAAACAGGAACCCA
Source organism: Acomys russatus (assembly GCF_903995435.1). NCBI lineage: Eukaryota > Metazoa > Chordata > Mammalia > Rodentia > Muridae > Acomys > Acomys russatus. The sequence continues at coordinate 77,721,132 of NC_067142.1, read as the reverse complement.
CGTATGCACCCGTGTGTTGGTGGCAATTGCAGATGTTTGAGGTTCTTTCTTTGTATGATAGAAAGTAGAATAATATTTGTCAGAGCTGAACAAATAGTGCTGGCAGGAAATATGACCTTGTATCTGATTTGCTCCCATAGAAGGAGCACAGTGATGGGGCTTTCTTAGCTGTGAGGGTGGAGTCAGCCTGAGACAAACCCCAATTCTCTGTGTTCTTCAGAACAGGAGGCTCCCTTGCATCCACCTCTGTCACTGGGTCTCTTTACTTGCAGCCCCATAGCTGTCTGTGTTTCTGCTAAGTCTATACTCTTGTGTTGGTTTTTAAGGGCATTCATAACCTGTCTCCTGCTCCCCACCCGGTCTGTCTCCTGTCACTGTCTACAAGCCTTCACTGCAGTTAGATGACGTCTCCTCATTTTCCTTTAAGCACATTGCTCTCTGCCTTTATGCCCAGCACTTGGGAAGCAGACACAGGTGGCTCTCTGTGAGTTCTAGGCCAGCATGCTCTACGTAGTGAGTTCAAGGATAGCCAGGGATCTGTAGAGAGACACTGTCTCAAAAAAATTAAAACCAAACCAAAACAAAACAAAACAAGACAAAAAAAAAAAGAAAAAAGAAAAAGAAAACTCAAAAAGTTTCTAGTCTTCCTAAAACAAGCACGGTACTTTTGATTTTCAAAATATTTTTAAATTATGTGTATCTGCATGCGTGTTTGTGTGCAGGCTTGTGCACATGGGCGCTGGTCACAGGATAGTGTTGGGTACCCTGCAGCTGGAGTACAGGCAGTTGTGAGCCACCCAGCATTGGTGCTAACAAACGAGTTCAGGTCCTCAGCAAGAGCAGTGTGTGCTCTTGAGTGCTAAGCCGTGTGGTGCTTTTGGCCATTAGACTTAGAAAGTAGTGTAGATCAGTCCTACTGGCTAGGAAAATAGTTTCTGATCTGTTAACTGAAAAGCATTCTGACAGACTAGAGTTACTGGCATTCTGCAAGATTCTGCCTTGATTATTTCTGAGGCGAGCTGTTACAGGGCTCCTATGTCAGGAGGTATGGTCATCAGACCTTGCATAATAGCTTTTAACAAACCAGACAAGCAGGAGAAGTAAGTTGTGCACTGGTGGGGGTCTCCACAGCCCCCCTCCCTGCATCCAGCAGATAGTAATCTCAAAGCTGGTCCCCACATCAACTGTCTGCCCTCACTTTAGCCTGTGTCCTACTTGTGCACTGTGTTGTCCTACTGTGTGCTTCAGCCTCAGTAAGCTCTTGATCCTCGTAGGGCTGGGAATTATTTTACTTTTTCCTTTAGACTTTTATGAGATAGTTTCCTGCATGGAGGTTTGTTCACTTTGTTGTGTTTCTTTGCTGTAGATTAAGAACAAGCACTTAACAACTGGAACTATAGCTTCATAGCAAGTTCAAGGCCAGGTCGGGATATATAAAACCCTGTTTTAAAAAAACCCTGTTTTCCTTTAAAGGAAAAAATAAAGAAAACAGGGCTAGAGAAATGGCTCAGTGATTAAGAGCACTGGCTGCTCTTCCAGAAGACACAGGGTTCAATTGCCTCCCAAAAACCATATATAACTGCAGTTCTAGGGATCTGCCTCCCTCTTCTGGTCTCTATTGGAACTGCATACATGTAGGGCACAGACATGCTTCCAGGTGAGATACCCATATGCATAAAATAAAAATAAATCTAAAATATAACCAAAACACTTTAATGAGAAAACAAAGCCAGAAATGGCCCTGCTATAAAAGTATCAAAATATGTAAGTTCTTTACTGAAATCTAAAAACAAAACCTAAAACTAAAAACTAAGGGTTTGTAATACAGAGAACCTCTGATTCCTAATGGGTAGAGGGGGGCATTGTGAGTAGGAAAGGGATGAACCATAAAGGAATAGGCATTACAGCCTTGCCTGGGCAGGAAGGTCGCCTCTAGAACCAATACTGCAGTCTGGTAAAGCCATTGCACATTATTTGCAAATATAGAGTTATAGGGAGGCTTAAGGAGAGGCCAAACACAGCTGGATTTATCTTTACAGATGTCGCTAGAGCTGCAGTTGAGACAGCAGCTATTGGCAACATGAGCTATGAAGTTGGTCTGGCCTACAGTGTTGGCAGAGGAGATGGAAGTTGAACACATTGGTGCTAAATGACTTCTTCCTTTATGGACAGAGACAGGAATCTCAAGATCTTGGGCAGAGGACACTTTCTAATTTACAGTTTCACCCACTATTCCATCAACATTTAAAAGAGGATCATGTGACAGAGGACCCAAAGAAGCCCCATGGAGTTTGAAGTGGGTGGAGGGATATGTGCCTGGATCAGTTGCTCACTGTGGCCAGTCCTGTGTGGGACTTGTCGGTTCACAACTAAGAACTGTAGTTGGAGGAAGAGATGAAGAGGGAGGGCTGTTTAGAATGGACCAAAGATGAAGGAGGAAGGCCAAACCTGTTGGGTTGGCGCAGAGATGCGGAGTGACGAACCCGGTGACGCGGAAGGTCGTTTGTGAGGTCACTGGATCTGAGGCCGGCGATTGGGCGAGGGGAAGGTGCCTGCGGTGGTTGTCAAGGTAGCAGTTCAGGAGGGACACCAAGGCCTCCTCCAAGTCAGAGCGCATTCCGAGCTGAGTCCCTGCAGACGTGTTACTCTCAGCTGCCTGCCTCCCGGGCACCACCCCCTGCCCCGCCCGCCCCGGCACCGCCCCCAGCACCGCCTGCCGGCGGCCTCCGCGTCACCCGCGGTGGCCACAACATGGCTGCGGCGCCGGGGCTGCTCCTTTGGCTGCTCTTGCTCGGGTCGCCCCGGTGGGTCCCGGGCCAGCCGGACGCCAGCCCCGGCCGGCGCTTCTCGGACTTCAAAGTGTGCGCGGACGAAGAGTGCAGCAGTGAGTGCGGGTCGACGGGGCGGCGGGACAGCGGGGCGGCTGGTTCCCGGTGGCGGCGGTGGCCGCGCGGGTCGGAGTCCCACAGCCCTCCCCAGGCCTAGGGGGTCGCAGGCCCGCGAACCGCGCGCGGGTGTGCTCTACTCGGCAATCGCCGGGGTAGCCTTGCCTTAGAGGCCATGCCTACCACTTGTTGCCAGGGTTGCTCTCTGCTGCTCTGACTTGGCTGTGGGGTGGGGGGCGCCGTAGACCCAGCCTGGTTTCCAGGGGTCAGCTCCCTGCTTCCTGATCCCCGATCTCCGCCTGGGTCCCGGAGTGATGGGGTGGCGCGCCCCCGCATCCCGGGCGCCCCGTGCAGCAGCCAAGAGCGTCTCAACGCCGGCCTCGGGGACTTGGGTCCACACAAGATCGAGATTCACGCGCTTCGGAAGCTGGGGCGCAATCCGAGTGGCTGATTGCCGGTGGGGTTCCTCCAGAAGGCAGCCCGACTCTGCCTTTACGCCCTCTTGGCTGCATTGGGACCAGCTCGCATCACCTTTGGAACCAGAGGAACTGGAGTTTAGGTTTGGGATGAGCCCCGAGGCCAGGCACACTGTATATTCCGAGGTCTTCCCGGTACTCTGCCTCAGTGCTGTCGCTCTTTTGCACAGAAGCTTCTTGCTAGCTGCCAAGTGAGGCTGCGGGAAGGTCAAAATCTTTCACTCTTAAAGAGGCCAAGTTGCTGCACCTGTCACCACCTGAGAACCGCAGCCTTCTCCTCTGTGCGCAGTTGCGACCTGGTCCTAGGTTGGAGGAGCCCGGGTTGGAGGTGGGCCCTGTGGAAGGATAGGATTAGAAGAGGCCTATTACTGTAATGGCGATAATAAATACTAGAAGGGTCTCAGAAGTGGTCCAGCCTTTTCCTTAGTCCTCTATGTTGCTGGGACCCATTCCTCTCCCAAATAATTCGTAAGGTTTCCAGGTTGGTCTCCAGCAACTGTGTAACTCACTGCGGACGTCCTTCATAAATCACAAGCAATACTTACAGAAAATTATTCATTCTAAAAGACTAAGAAGAGTGCAGGTTAGCCATTTATATTTCAACTGGTATTATGAAAAACACCAAATTTCATAATTCAAATAGTTTGCACCAATACCATTAAAAAAAAAAAAAAAGGAGATAGCTGTAATTTATATCACCGAGACTCTAGGTTCTAGAGGTAACCCAGGGCCGATATAAACAAACACTGCCAAGGCAGAGCCACCAATGTGAATTTTCCCTTTCATTTTTGATTGTCCCTTGGCTATTGAAGATTGACAAGCCTTTTTTGTTCTTTGCTGTCCAAGAACTGTCTTACCTGAGTTCCTCAAAACCCAGGAGAGAGGACTGTATCATCGATGCTGCCTCAGAACCGAGACTTGTGCTTGTAGGAGTTCTGGGCTACAATATAACTTGAGAAGTGGCCTGTGTCCAAACAGATGTAACCAAACACGACAGGCAATGATAGATAATACTGCCTATAGGAAGTGCCTGTGGTGAGAGGGTGTCAGGTGTCAGTAAAGGTGTCCCTCAGTGTGCCTGTCACTCATAAGCAATAGGCAGTACATAAAGACATAGGCTGTCCTTGAAATACTACTGTACATCCTCAGGAAGCTAAGGAGGGAACTGGAAACTGGTTTCCAATTTGAGTAGAATTCCCCAGCCTCAAATTTCTTTAGTGTGGCCTCTTGCTCAGTCTCATCTGATTAGGATGCTGGCATATCTAAAAATAATCTTATTTTAGCTTTAAAAACCAAGTTACCCCCTCCAAATCTGCATTCTTATCCCTTGAATATGTAGTTTAAAAACATGTCTTTGTGTACTGTTGCTAATTGGCTTTTAGACACATTGCAATCACTTCCATGGCTCTGCCCTTTAATGCACTGTTAATCTCATTTGGCAAATACTGCTTCTGTTGGTGTGGCTGAAGTTCTGTATTTATATTTATTAATTATTCATTTGGGACAGAGTCTCACTATGCAGCCCTGCCTAGCCTGGAATACACTTAAAGACGAGGCTTGTCCAAAACTCACAGAACTCTCACCTGCCTCCTGCCCCCCAGTGCTGGGATTAAAGACACATGCCACCTTGCCTGGCCACAGTTCTGCACTTTAAGTCAGAAAATAACTTCTGACTTAGTCTCATAGTTTTGTTTGGCTCCTGACAAATGAGATATCCATCTTGAACTTTGTTTCTAGGGGAAAAAATGTTTTGAAAGCTCTCTTAGGTTTTTGCTTGTTGTTTGTTTGTGCAGTACTGGGGTACCAAGCCCCAGGGCCCTGCCTATGCCACACAAGCATCAGGCATTCTACTATTGAACTATATCCTCAGTCCCCCTGCCTCAGCTTCCTTAACATTGGAATTGCAGGTCTCTATCACCAGGCCTGGCTAGAAACCTTCTTAATGCTGATGCATCAATGTTAATTTGCTTTTCGAAAACACTGCCTTGTGATTGATTGGATTCCTAATAGGGTGTGATAATATGCCTTCCTGTTAACTCATCCAGTCACTGTGCAGAGACAACAACTTAGCCACAAATGGAACCAACAGTGTTTACTGCTGCAGAGAAGCAATTGCAACCACTTACAGGTAGGGCCTGTTAGTGGTTGGTTCAGGTTAATTGACCCCTTGGGGGTTCCTGGGAGTTCTTCTTGCCTCCCTGTTATCTGCACAGTTAGCTGTGTTTAAACCAGTCAGCACCTGCACCTGCATTTACACATCCACAAAATGAAGACTTTTATGATTATGAAACAGGAAAAAAAAAAAAAAAGGGAGGAAGGGGCTAGAGGATTAGAGAGGAAAACAAAGGGCTGACTCCAGAGCAGCCAGCAGGCACACTGTTTTTGGTTTCTCAGAGTTAGCCAGAGAGAAAAGTAGACACTTTCCCTCATCTGATTATAGGGATGACGTGACTTACAGCAATGAGGCTCTGGGATTTTTAGACGCTTGGAGGACGTGAACTGAAATCACTTCCAGAAGAGTACTGGGAAGGCTTTGGGATTGTTTGTAACAGGATTCTTAGATTTCCTGGCACATCTCTAAGAGGTGGTAATGCTTGCCTAACATGCAGAAAACCCTGGCTCTGGTCTCCAGCATGTGCCTGCAATCTTACCACTTGAGAGGTAAAGGCCGGAGGCTGAGGAGCTCTGGGCTATCTTTGGCTACCAAAACAGTTTAAGGCCACCTGGGATACTTGCAACCCCATCTTTAAAAAAAGAAAAATTAAAAAGTATTGGGGAGGCTGTGAAAAGCCAAATCCTAACATTCTTTTGTTCTTCTCTTTCTGTGTACAGTGTTAATGTACCGCGGTGAGGCTCTTAAAGACTTCACTGGGCCCGATTGTCGTTTTGTGAATTTTAAAAAAGGTGACCATGTATATGTCTACTACAAACTTGCAGGGGGGTCCCGTGAAGTTTGGGCCGGAAGTGTAAGTAAAACTGCAAAAAAAGCTTTGTTTTCTTATTTTGTTGGATTTTGTAGCACTGCAGATTTAAATGACTTTGGTTGAGGTTGTTGATGGTATCTTTCTTAGACTGTAAACAGGAGGCAGCCCTGTGGGCCTGGCACACAGTAGGGGTGAGACAGCTCTGTGGCCCTACTCCTAGCAGTCCTCAGGCCTGACACACAGTAGGGGTGAGACAGCTTAAGGGTCCTAGCAGGCCTCAGGCCTGAAACACAGTAGGGGTAAGGCAGAGGTTTCTCAAACAGAACTGAACTGGTTCTGGCTTTTGCTCCACAGCTAGTCAGAAAGCTGCATGTACAATACAAGTCAAAATGGCAAAGACCTGGAAATCTTTCATTCATTGCTTCAAGAAGGAAGTACTTGTGGCTATTAGATTTAATGTTGTAAGCTATATGCTTAGATAGGACCTGAGTTTGATCCCCAGGACTGACTTTAAAAGTCAGGCTTTGTGGGGTGTACTTATAATGCCAGAGCCAGGGAGGAGCTGGACAGACGGACCTGAGGATTCCCACGGCTGAGGAGCATATGAGAGTTGGCTTGTCTCTTTGAAGAGGGCTGGTTCATGAAGGGTCTATAATGGCCCACGAGATTGTCCCAGCTTAGAAACACCCCCTATTCCCAACTGCAAGCTAAAACACAGAACAAGGTTGTTGTCCCCCTAGGGAGGGAAATGTTTTTTCAGGATATAGCTTCCTTTGCAGGGCTTTTAAAGCACTGGGTGGTGGGGCAGAGCCCTCTTAGCACCCCAGTGGCTGCTCCGGGGCTTCCTCATGGATAGGAGGGGAGTCTGTGCTGATGTCTGGTGTCTGCGACTGGGCATCTGCTTCCCAAGCACTTGCGCTTGATTTGCTCACACACTGGTGATGATCCTTCTGCCTTCCCAGCCTTGGGGCTTTTGGATAAATAGACTAGCTTTGTTTTCCTCTGGCCTGTTAGCTTCCTGCTGGGACACTTTGCTTTTTTAATTTTTACCCCCTAGTGACAGGGTCTCCTGCATCCAGGTTAGCCTTCAGCTTCTAGACCTTCTTCCTCCCCCTCCCCAACGCTGGTATTACAGGTATGCACCATTCGGATCAAACCAAGACTTTATACACAACAGGCAAGCACCGTCACCCTACTTCCTTAAGAAACCCTGCTTTCAGCATCCAACCAGAAAGCCATCTTTGTGGGTAGATACATGTTAGGGTGGGACTCTGTTTGCCCTGCTTCTGTGACAGTCATTTTGCTGCTTTGCTTGTCAGCCAGCTGGTGGCTCAGCTCACTGTCAAGTCAAAAGCCTTATCTGCCTTCATTTTGAGTATTTCCTTACAGGGCAATATAGCACTTTAATTACATTTGTTCTCTTAGTAGCTTGGGCAGAATTGGCCTCTTGAGGCAGACGTTATCTTGTCCATCCCCAATTCAAATCAGCAGTGCTTTCACAAAGATGATAAACAGAAGCAAAGTTAGATGTAAGAATTGCTTCTGGGCCTGTGATTCCGTGAGACCATAGGGAAGGGCAGCACCCAGAGTCTGACCATGGAGCTGTGTGTGAGCTATAGTCTCAGTTGGCAGATTAATATGGAGCCCCACCTTCCTTTGTCACATAACTCTGGATTCCTTCACTTTTCTAGGTCCAGCCCTGGTAGAATTTTTCTGCAGAAGGGAAATGTATTTGTGCCCAGTTCCCCCCTCTCATTTCATGAGCCGCATTATTTGCAGAATTAACAATTCTCCTTAGTTTTCAGAATAACTTCTCTTAGTATCTTAAGTCTCACTCTTAACAGTCTTTTTTGGTTTCCTAGTGTCTTGTAGCTTTTAACACCCCTATCTTATCTAATCTTCAGGGCTTTATTCTACTACTAGCATGGCCTCCAGATGGCTTCTAGATAGACCAAGAACACTGGCGGGTGCGGATATTTTAGAGTTAGTGATAAGGAGGCCTTTTTCATCTGCTGCCTATCCGCCCATCTATCAGTCAACTTCTTCATTGGTTGGAATAGGTCTCTGCTTCCGCTAAGACTGTGGCTGGTGAAGGACAGTTTCTCAGACGGAGCTTCTGCACACTGCATGCACACTTTATGTATCTTAGTGATGTGTGCTGGGAAAGGCTGGGCTTATTTCTGCAGATTTGTTTTACACGGACCTGAAGCCTGAGAGGTAGGGAAGTAAGGATTACGTCATACTTTTATTTAATCTCCCCAAATACTTCTAAATGCTGCTTTTTTTGGGAAAAAAAATCTGCCATAGCATATGGTATCAACAGATATTGTTTCTAGTAACAGCACACATTTCAGAAGTCTCGTTCTGCTTCTACTTATTCCCACGGCTGCTGTGAATTGAAGGGAGCCTTGTAAGGAGTAGCTTAGGAGTGATGCTATCAAGGGCTCAAGTAAATTCCTGACCACTTGCTAGAACTGTGTTTCTATCAGCTTTCGTTTGCCAAGTCTTAACCACATGGTCTCCAGGAAGTGTCTCTTCTACAGATCTCTAATTATTTCTAACTCTAACGTTATGTGTTGATATATGAAAGAACATGTTCACTGCTTAGAGAACTGTTGGTTTAACAATATTAATTTTCATTGGCACAAACGTTGCAGCGTAATTATTAACAGCAACTATCTATTTCTCTTAGTTTTATCTTGGCTATCTACGTATTTCTTCTCCCCGCTGAAAGTCTCTCCATTGTATTTCTCATACAGACTTTGACTAGCATTTCTTCCCTCTGCCCATTATTTCACATAGGTTGGACACTTATTTGGATATTTTCCAAAAGATTTGATCAAGGTGCTTTACAAATACACAGAAGAAGAGCTACACGTCCCAGCGGATGTAAGTTGTTCCCAGCTACAACCTGGCTTATATATTCATCAGCAACTGCTGCTGCTGGTGGTGGAGGTAGCGGTAGTTCAAAAATGTTTTAGGCAAGACAGCTCTTATAAAGTACAATTACCTCTTCTGAAAGTCTTCGACCATGCTGAGACAGGGGAAAAACAAGCCAACATTTTCAAATCAGATTATAATTTGGGATCAGACTAACTAAAAAAGAAGAAACATTTAAAAAGCTTCTATAAGAGATTATATATTCTGAGAGTTGTCTAATATGTTTAAGTTCTTATAGGAGGTTGTAGACTGATATATAAGGTTTTTCTCTGTCCCCTTTTTTTTTAGTATGTGAAAGTTAAGATTTAATAATATCTCAGCTAAGTGTGATGATACTTACTTACAATCCTAGTATTTGGGAGGTGGAGGCAGTAGGAGCCTGAACTATTCAAGACCTTACCTCAAAAAACCAAAAATGAAAAAGAAAAGTCTTTGTTCTTAGTTATCAAAGAGGTAAATATTTCTATTTTTTCAAGCAGAAGGAAGAATCTCAATTTGAACCCTAACTTACACCGAACCTTGTTTTCAAGTTGTTGTTCCAGTAATAATAAAAGTGGGGAGTACCCCCACCCCCTGACACCATTCCTTGTCCCTTTAAATCAGTGGTGGTCAGCCTTCCTAATACTGCGACTCTTTAATGCAGTTCATGTTGTGGTGACTCAACCCATAAAATTATTTTCATACCTGTAATTTTGCTACTGTTACAAATTGGAGTGTACATATCTGATATGCAGGATATCTGACATGCAACCTGTATGAAAGGGTCATTTGACCCTCAAAGTGTTTGACACCCATAAGTTGAGAACCACTGCTTTAAATTCTCATTCTATGTTTCAATAAGATACCTTTTAAGCTGATACATAGTTCCAAGTCCAAGGAAAATATGTTTCTAACATCCATGTAGACTTAGAACATGACAGCCAGGTAAGTCTGCCTGATTCTAGATGGATGGGCCGAGATGAATGGCATAGAGGACACTGGGGTAGAGAGCTGCGTGGTCCAGCAGCTCCCCAGAGAGAAGATTAGGAGTTGAGCATCCTGGTCATCAGGCATCACTACTAGAAATGGGAGACTGAGTATAACCCCCTCTCTCCCCTCTGTTGCTATATTAGTTACTATTCTTATTGGCTCTGGGGGGACACTTGGCAAAAGAAGTTTAAGGAAAGAAGCGCTCCTTCTGGCTCACAACTCGAGGTATAGTTCATCACAGCAGGAAAGTCCTGTCTGCAGAAGCATGAGGCAGCTGCTCATGGTGCCTCTGTAGCTAGGAAGCTGGGAGAGGTGTGTTCTCCATCTCACGTCATCCAGGACCTCAACCCATGAAAGGCTGCTGCCCACATTTAAGGTGGGCCCTTCCCTTCTCAGTTAACCAGAGACTTGTCTCTGTCTCCTAGGCAATTATAAGTACTGTCAAGCTGGCAATAAAACTCATTGTCACCAAGTATTCAGAACACACTGAGAAACGTAGAAGCCATGTAGAGGAAGAGTAACATGTCTCCGTTTGTTTACTCACTGTGCATTTTAGAGAATATGACCCAGCTTTTTTTTTTTCTAATACAGAAATAATTGCAGTGTAGAATAAGACAGATTTACTCAGCCAGAGCTGGCCAACTGGGAGCCTCCAACTGTTCCCATAAAACTGACAGCATGGGGAAACAGATTATTTTCTGAACAGAAACCAGGGATGGGGGCCAAGCAAACTCACCAGCCACATGAGCCATTCTTCTCCTGAGGAAGGGAGAAGGAAAATGGGTTCTAGCCTGATCTCCTTGTACTGGCCAACAGTGGTTCAAAGCCTTCTTAGAGCCAGGCATGAACCCAGAGTTCCCTCCATCGCTGGTGTGGGTGGGAGTTGCTTTTGAGACACTTGGTTGTTGAAATGCTAATGTTTTTGTTTTCTCCATACAGGAGACAGACTTTGTGTGCTTTGAAGGAGGGAGAGATGATTTTGACAGTTATAAAGTAGAAGAACTTTTAGAGTATTTGGAACTGGATGACCCTGCACCTGAAGAGGCTGAAAAAGCTGAGGAAGTTTCTCAGCACAGAGAGAAATCTCCTGAAGTGTCTCGGGAGGGTGAACCTGATGGTCCCCCTGAGCCTGATCCAGTCAGAGCTGAGTCAGGGGATCCAGATGGAGCCTTCTCAGAGAGCAGTGAGGAACTGCAGGAACAGTCCTCAGCTCGGGAGAGCCTCCCTCATGCCAACAGTCCAGCGGATACCACTCAGGGAATGCAGTCTTCACGGGACACCTTCGAAGAAATGCTGCATGATAAATTAAAAGTGCCAGCAAGTGACAACAGAACCAGCAATAGTTCCCCTGTCTCAGTGGAGCAGGAGAAGATAGATGCTTACAAAGTCCTGAAAACAGAAGTGACTCTGAACTTGAAAACCAAGTTTGGCTCCACTGCTGATGCACTTGTGTCTGATGATGAGGCAACCAGACTGGTTACTTCATTAGAAGATGATTTCGATGAAAAGCTGGATGCTGAGTATTACCCAGTAGAGGCTGAAAAAGAGGAGAATGCAGAAAGCTTTGATGAGCCACCATTACTAACCTTTACAGATGAAGATGAGAAAGCTCCTGGGAAGCCTGTGATAGAGAAATATCCAAGCGATAAGAATCCGAACTTGAGTGAAAAGGATAAAGTTGAACCCACTCTGCCTCCTAGCATCAAAAATGACAATAAAGATTTATTGGCAACCTTGGGGGATACTTTCCTCTCCATTGTCACAGGAGGGGAAGGAAAAGCAGGTGTGGTGGATTTAGAGAGTTCTAACTCAGAGGAAGATGAGGAGGAGGAGGATGTGTTGGTTTCAGCTAGCCATCGGAAGGAGCCGCAGTCAACAGCTGGCTATGTGGACCATGAGGGTCAAGGAGATGATGTTTTTGTAGAAGACTCCAAAACAGAGCCAGAATTTGTCATCACAGGAGAAGAGAAGGAAATAGAGGAATCCAGGAGAGGCCCGGGACAGTACGAGTCAGAGGCAGACTCAGAGGAGGAAGCGAAGTCAGAACCAGTGAAAGTAAGTGCTTATCATCCGCAGAGTAGCAAGCTCAACGCCCTGCCAGCTGCTGAGGAGGGCAAAGAATATACACTAAAAGCAGTCTTTGAAAAAAAAGAAAATGGCCTAAAAGAACCAGTTATCCATATCTCAAAGGAAATACTCCACAGGGAAAAGACCAGAGAGATCCAGAGAGGCAGCTTAGAGAGTGGATCAGTACACAGAACTGTGGGGAGTCCAGTGACGGAAACTAACAGTAAACAGGAATCCTTGGGTGCTGTGCCACCCTCAGGAGATAAGCCTCATGCATCCAAGGACAGTGCAGAGGTCACAGGCCCTTCCGCTAGTGGAGCAAAAGCAGGCCAGCAGGACGGATATCTAGAGCCAGGATTTAGAACTGAGAATCGGCCTAGATTTGCCTCTGAAGAGGAAACTGGTCTTTCAAGAGAACAGAGGGGAAAAGTTTCTACTCAGGGAAGAAATCTGTCTCGGCAGCAAGAGGGTGATGTAGATGCTGTGGTGAGTAAGGGTGTGAATGAGAAGACAGGGCTTCCAGAGGAAGAGAGCAAGGAGGACCCTACAGAGGCGGGAGCACCTCACCCCAAGGCCATACAAGGGACACAGGGGGCTGACAGCCAGGAAGTGCTGAGTGTCCAACCTGGACGGTGGGAAGCAGAGGATGACGATTTTCCTGAGGAACTGCTGGAGGATGAAAACGCCGCAAGTGCACGGCAGTCTAAAGAAAACTACCCCAGTGTTCATGAAGGGAAGTCAGGCATGACTTCTCAAGTTTTTGAAAAAGTACTTTTGGGGACCCTTAATCTTGACACTGAGGAAAACAAACAAGCAACTAGTATGATTTTGGGGGTTGGAAAAAAGAGTGAAACAACACCCAAAGAGGCAGGTGGTATGGGCAAGGAGTCAGGTAGTGTGATGGACAAAGAAGATGGAAGAGCCCAGGGGCCACCTGAAGTCAATGGCCTTCGTGAGAAAACAGCAGCTCAGCCCCCAGGCTTCATGGAAGCCATTCAGAGTAAAGACACTAATGACCTGCAAAAAGACAACCCTGAGGAACTAGCCAACACCTTGGGACTTGAGAGCCCTGGGGAAGAAGAAATATCAGAAGAGCCTGAGGCTACCGAGAAGCTTGGAGGCTCAGAAAGCCAGGGGGATGCTGAAGGCCTCAGGGATGGCGCATCCCAGCAAGCCACACCAGAAATTCCCGACATCGTGCTGAAGACTGTAAGGGAAGACCTACCTATCATAAACAGCTTCTTCAAGGAAGACCAGCAGTCCCTGTTTCGTTTCCTGAAGTACTTTGATGTCCACGAGGTGGAGGACATGCTGCAAGATATGTCCATAAGGCTGAAATCAGCGTATCGGGACAGCCTGCCCTACAACGTGGAAAAAGTCCTAGATAAAGTCTTCCGTGCCTCTGAGTCACGAATTCTAAGTGTGACGGAGGCAATGCTTGATACTCAAGTGACCAAAATCAGAGATCTGGGGTTAAAAGAGAACAACGTGTTGGAAGAAGCTGCGGTGTTGGATGACATACAAGACCTGATCTTTTTTGTCAGGTACCAATATTCTGGAGTGGAGACTGCCCCACTGGCCACACCTCCACCTCTGGATGAAGGCTGGGCTGGACCAGGAGAAGGTAAAGGACCTGCCTATATGACCGTGTGGGGCTAGGCTGGAGGAGCCCCGGGGTGGGGAGGGGATGTATGGGGAAGAGGGACATACTGAAGCGCTTGCTTTCCTGTTTGTGTTTCCATGTGTCTAAAGGGGAGGGTCCACACCTAGAGCTTCTCCCTCCAGCTTTCTTTTAGGTTGAACATGAAGGCAGATTATCCCACCCCCACCCCCACCCCCCATAGTAATTTTCCTCCATAGGACAGCTGAAATTGGTTTTCATTTGCAGAAGGAAACTTGAAATAGTTTTGGAAATAATTCACAAATTAAAGCGCTTAACACAGTACAGTGTTCATGTAAGGCTCTAAAAGGGGCTTTACTGAACTTAATTTCATTTATTTATTTACAATGGCACACACACAGCACTGTGCTGCTTTCATAACATTGTGGATATGCAGTGTACTTCAAGCATGTCCCTTCTTTACGCCATGCCACCCTTCCTCGTCTCATCCCTCGCCACCCAGTTAGCCTTCTTTGTCCCCCTAGACAGGTGCGTTCCACTTTCATGTCATATATACATGTATTATTCCATATACCCATATGAATCCTAAGATCCAGAAGTGAGAGGAAATGCCATGTCTGTGCTTTGGAGACAGATGTAATTCACGTCATATGATGATACCGGCCACATCCATCCTCCTGAAAACGATATAACTTCATTCTTCCTCATGACTGCAAATATTGTATCATGTATCTATCCCACATTTTCTGTGTCTGTCCCTCTGTTGTTGGGCACCCAGTTGTCTCCATGACTCCGTAGTTGTGACTAAGCTTGCAGCGAGTGTTGGTGTGCACGCACCTGTGCGTTACGTTGTCTTGGCGTCCATTGGATGAATGCGCAGGAATGGGGAAGCTGCGTCACGTGGTAGATGAAGTTGTCGTTTCTTGATTTCCACAGTAGCTGCGCTAGCAGTTTGCATCTTGTGTGGGTATCCTAGTTCCTGCTTCATAGGGATGGCAGCTTATTCCAGTTGTGCTTCAGATACTAGTTGAACCGACCTCAGGATACCCTGACAAGCTCCCAATTCCTAGTTCATGCTGTATTCTGTTATCCATGCTTTGCAAATGGTAGTAGCTGCACTGGAAGTGAACAGTAGTGGCCATAAAGTTCTAGGAGCATCTGTCTTCCTAGAGTACTAATTTTCCTGAGAATTTGGGGAAGTTTTTTTTTTTTTTTTTTTTTTTTTTTAAATCAAAGTTTTGGTTAAGAATGGAAAATTCAGGCTGGAGAGCTGATTCAGTGGTTAAGAGCACTGGCTGCTCTTGTAGAGGACCGGGGCTGTTTTCAGCACCTCCATGACAGCTTACAACCATCAAGCCTCCAGTCCTAGGGAATCTGATGTCATCTTTCTGCCCTCTATGGGTACTGCATATACACGGTACAACACACACATGCCAACAAAATACCCATACACATAACATAAGTCTTTAAAAAAATATTGAAAACTCAAATAATTTTTGGTGATAAAATATGAGGCTGCAAAGAAACAATTGTTCTTGTGGATGATAATATGCTGTGCATGCAGGCTCACAGGGAACGGGATGGGCCCACTCCTCCTCGCTTAGAGGTACTTTGAAAGTGTTCGAGAGACACTTTAGCAAGTGGCCCATGTGCAGAATGCTCTTCTCTGTATGGGCTCTGTGAGCCCAGCTGCCTGTGCACGAAGGAGATTATGTTCTTTAAGTTGATTCCGGGTTCTGTGCAGGATGGAATTCTCTTCAGTCTGTCTGTCTGGGCATATGCTGACTTGCTGTGGCAAGTCACTGAAGCCTCTATTGTGACTGCATTTATGAAATGCTTCGAAGAGAAGGGCGTCTTTGTAAATCTGCACTTCAGTCATTGTTAATTTGAAGAAAAAAAAACCTAAAACGCTTGCTTCTCTTTTCACTTGTGCACATGGGATCTGGGACATTGGGCTGTGGGGTGGGAGTGCTGGTCAGTTGGATGAACCAAAGTTGATGTCTGACCAAGCTCTCCCTGTTTTCTTCTCCAGAGAGACAGCCACCAAAGCAGGACAAATTGCCACAAGAAAACAAACAAGATCTCAGTGTGCAGCTTCCAGAGGAGTCTGGTCTCTTGGATCAACCTGAGACTGGGCACACCAGTGCCTCAGAGTTGTCCCAGAAGCCAAATACTGAGAAAGACACAGATCTAGGTAAATTTTGTAATTTTTCTCTCCAGAGTACAGGTGTTGTAAAGAAGGCCTGCTAGAATATTCTGAGGGGCTGGAAAGACAGAACAAGTCAGCTGTGTACACGTCTTTAAAATGTCCCACAAGTAACAGGGAAAAGCAACAGTTCAGATGCACAGAGATCAAAAGTAGGGAAGAAGCCAGGGGCCAGTCACTAACTTGCAAGCCAGTGTTTGGCTGTGCCCAGCCGCTGTAAATCATCTCAGTATGAAACTAAGCTCGTGTCCTTCAATGGCCATGTTCTCAAGCAGAGCTTTCCATTACTCAACAGCACATGAAGTGCTGGCCTGGGGACAGCTATCTGTATGAAATCAGCCCCAGAAAGGCCGATGGGTGTCAGCCTCCCTGAGCTTACAGGCCCTTGTTTTCCCTCTTCATGTCCACTCCTCTCAACAGCTACAGTGTAATTCTGTTGTTGTTTGTCACTTGTTGCTTCAATGGGGATAAATTCAGCTTTTTAGAGATGCTAGGAGGAGCCCAGGTGTCTTTCTATGTTTATATTTTTGGGAAACACTAAAGGGATGACAGTCTGAACCAGACTGATATTTGGAATTGCAGAACAATTCAAGTGTGTGTAAGTTTTCCTGTATATAATACAGGAAATACTTCTGGGAGATAAAAAAGTCTTCTTGTTTTTGTTCTTAAACATCTCAATAATGATATTAATGATTTTCTAATTGTTGTGTAGCTCACTCTCAATTCACTAGTAAACAAGATACTCTCATTGTGTTATTTTGCCATCCAATATGGTACCATGAGGATGTCATTACTGGGATTCCTTTTGTGCATGTGTGTGGGGTTTTTGTTTGTTTGTTTGTTTTGTTTTGTTTTTGTTTTTCTCTCAGTGCTGGGGATCACACTCAGGGCCTTCTACATACTAAGCTAGTGTTACTACTGACTGCCAGCTCCAGCACTGTGTGTGTGTGTGTTTGTGCGTGCGCGTGTGCGGGAAGCATAGCTGCAGCGTTAGTCTGTAGAAATGAAGGGTTCGGTGACAATAAGGTAATGTCCTGTGCTCTCCAAGGAATACACAAAGTGTATCTTCACAGTTGCGTTTAGCGGAACCTAGAAGGAATGATGAATCAGGGGTCTCTCATGTTCCAGAGGATGTTGCAGCGTGTGTAACATTTTCCAAGTTCTTCCTAATTCAGAAAGGTCCTGTTTACTGAAAACAAGTCAGCAACCATTGAGATTGGTTGCTTTTTGGCTCAAAACCTTCAGGGTTAGGAAAGTTGTGCTTACAGAACTAGGAACAGATTCTCCAACACAGTGCCTAGCTACCTTTGCAGGCAAGTCTTTCCTGTGTCACTGCATACACCTCAGGTACTAGGATGCTGATACAACTGGGAAAATGTCACCCACTGTCAGTCATAGGTCAATAGTGAGCTGAACTTTATGGCTGGAGAGACCCGTAAGAGGGTCCAGTCCAGCCTTTCATGAACTGCTGTTGAGAATGTGTGCCAGGCTCATTGTAACTCGAGCTGAAATCTAACCCCCGACCCCTTACACTTCTTTGTGTGGAACCCTCTCAGGTATAGCTGGATTTTCTTTAAAAAAGCCTCTATGCCAGTTCCCACTCTGCAAGTAATTCTTTTCATCGTTCCTGGATTTACCCTATTTTATGTAGTTATCACCTGTCCATACAGTTAAAAATTAAGTACTTGCTACAGTGTATTCTGTCTGCAAGACTTTTTATTTTTCATTTTTCCATTTTTATTTAGTGTATTTACACCATGGTACACACGTGGAGAGACAACTTTCAGGAGTCAGATTTCTCCTACTGCAGGGATCAAACTCGGGTCGTTTAGCTTGGCAGCAGGCACCCTGACTCACCAAGCTATCTTACTGGGCCCTGCACATCATTGTTCTGGAACTCTCCTAACGTTTCTACCGCAGTGCTCTGCCATCACCAAGTCAGAGTTCGCAGCGTGACTGTGTCTATATGGCTTTGTTTGAAGATGCTGATGGCTGTAGACCAGGCTGGCCTTGAACTCATAGAGATCCTTCTGCCTCTGCTTCTCAGGCACAGGGATTAAAAGTATTCACTACCCTGCTTGGCAATTTTGTCTATATGAAGAAGGCATAAAAATTTGGGTTTGGTTTTCAGTTTCCTGAATAGACAAGGGACATGATGGGAATACCTAGTCAGTGGCTAGAAATAATTTTTATTTTTATAATTAAAGGGTCTTATGGGTCTAGTTCAGATCCTGGAGGCTTTGCTTTTCTCTCTTAGGAGACTTGAATGTTCTGTGCTTTGTGACTAATATTCAGAGGGCACTCTGAACATTTAAATGAAAAGAAACAATTTTTATTCTAAAGCATAAAAGAAAATATGGTGTTTGTTGCCCCCTTTAGGTTTCTTTGTAAGTAAAAGTTCTCCTGCTGGGGCTGGTGATGCACAAAATCAACTAGAGACAGGAGCAGAGGAGCCAGCGGATGTCCCACCCCTGGAGACAGGAGCAGAGGAGCCAGCGGATGTCCCACCTCTGGAGACAGGAGCAGAGGAGCCAGCGAATGTCCCACCTCTGGAGACAGGTGCAGAGGAGCCAGCGAATGTCCCACTTCTGAAGACAGGTGCAGAGGAGCCAGCGAATGTCCCACCTCCGGAAAATGCACTTGGTTCCCTGTATTCCTTCATTCTTTATTTAAGTAAGATGGTAAGTCTGATACGGTTTCTTCAGCTAGAATGTTGATTAATACAAGGATGTTTTGCAGGGAGGAAGTGTGCATGAGGGCTGACACCAGGTCTTATGTAGGCCAGGCTAGCCTAAAACGCTCTATGTAAGCCAAGGCTAACCTTGAACTCCTGATCCTCCGTGTAACATCTCCCAAGTGCTGATGCTATTGACTTGGGCCGCCACCTTGGCTTGATTTGCAGCAGGCTTTAAGGTGTATCTGAGCCTGGGGTGAATTTTTAAAATATCTTTATAAACTCTGCTTCTGATCCTCTAAAGGTGACGCCCTAAATGAGCCGCAGGTGCATGGCTTTAATTAGGGGTTCTTAGTTTAGCACACAGGAGTTTATTACTTGGCAGGGCTGGGCATGTACACACATAAAGCATGGTTTACCCCCTGGAGACCTTTCAGCACCCCAGGGAGCTGAAGACATTCTCTTGAAACAGAAGAAGATATGGTGTTTGTCATGGTTGGTAGAGGAGCACGGTTAGGAGTTAGCTGAGATGTGCTGTGAGAATCACAGGGAGTGCGTGGTTTAGTTTGTTGTTGAATAGAATGGGTGGGGGAAGGGTGATGGGGCAACAGGGACAGCAGAGCCAACATGTTAGAGAAAGGGAAACATGAAGAAAAAGGGATGTTGGGACACTAGGAATCGTGGTGTCTGTGAAGGGAGGTGTGTGTGCCCTGAGGAGTTCTGTTAAGCTGTCAGTGTTGGGTACCCTTTGAAGGTTTGAGAAAGGGAAGTGGTTGGCCAGATCTATTTCCTAGAAAGAGCTACAGTGACAAAATGTTTATTCAAGCTAATCTTTCTGAAGAGAGTAAGGATCCAAGGAAGACATTTAATGTATCTGGACACTTAGCCAAGTTTGTAGGATTTAGCCCCCCCTTGTGGTGCATGTGGGCATTGGAGATTTTTCTAGGTAAATTGGAAGAGGCCTGAGGCCAAAGTGATACCAGGACTGCAAAGTGTCACCTTGGTCACAGTGGTATCCTGTAGGGCCTGTAATTCTGAGGCTTGTGTAATAGAGTTTTGCTGTTGATATTTTCTGTCCAAAGGTTTTGAGTAAGGGAGATCTGGTTTCAAATTCCAGTTTAAAAGTTTGCAAATTACTAAACCTTGCTTAATTGAAGCATAGTAAGTGTACATCTCTATGGTGTGGGTCATGGTACTTGATAGATGTGTGCATTATGTAACGATCAGATCAGGGTAAGAATCAGGGCAACGATAATCATTTCTATGGTTTCTTTCTTTTTTTTAAATTAATTTATTTATTGTATATGAGTGCTTTATCTGCAGCAGAGGGCATCAGATCACATTATAGATGGTTGTGAGCCACCATGTGGTTGCTGGGAAATGAACTCAGGACCTCTGGAAGAGCAGGCGGGACTCTTAACCACTGAGCCATCTCTCCAGCCCCTCTTTCTTTCTTTATTTCTTTTGGTTTTTCAAGGCAGGGTTTCTCTGTGTAGCCCTTGGCTGTCCTGGACTCACTTTGTAGGCCAGGCTGGTCTTGAACTCACAGGGATCCACCTGCCTCTGCCTCCCGAGTGCTGAGATTAGTGTGCCAACGTGCCTGGCTGGTTTCTCTTATTTTCAAAAATGTTCTTACATTCATTTATTTATTTATTTAATGTTCGTGTGTGAGCGTATGCATATGTATGTGGGAGGCAGTCAGAGGATGGCCTGCAGAAATCAGTTCTCTCCTCCTACATGTGGGTTCTGGGAACCAAACCCAAGTCATCAGCGTTGGTGCAAGCACCATTGCCTGCTGAGCCATCTCTCCAGTCTACTCTTAATCATTTGAAAACATATCACAGGCTATTATAATCCATATACTGTGGTACAGAAAATGTGTTGCTAGTCCCTCTGTGTTTTTCTGTCTCATTTGATACCTTTCTGTCCTCCCCTTCCCATCTCTGCTGACCACTGTTCCATTCCTTTTTTCCATGACAGACAGCACACAACTAAACTCTGAATTTCAGCCCCCTTATCTGAAAAGTACAAATAAAAACTCCTTGCTGCAACAACCAAGTGAGCTGACAGTGTAAAGTGTCTGGGGAGGTACCTGGCATTTTATGGGATTTCCTCCCACTCCTGATTTTTATGTATGGTCAGAATACCCAGCTAACTGAGAGGAGAAGCTGCCTGGGTGAGAAGATGGACAGAGTAATCCATCTTCAGTTTTCTTCATGGTTGCTCATGCTGGTGGCAGCTGTCTGGCAAAGGGGTGATAGCTCTGAGCTCTTACAGTTAGGATGCTTCCAGTGGCTGAGCCAACTCAAGAGGAGCCTCTGAGCATCACAAGGAGTCAGTGGTTGGATGTGGGAGGAAGCCTGTCTTCCTCACATTTTTAGGTATGTACAGGACTCCTTTTGGTCTGAGTTAGACACAGATATGATACAGGATATGGCGTACACTTGTAGGGTGACAGAGGAGACACGGTCATAAAAGGCAAGAAGGGACACGGTGCTAAAGATTCTGGCTTTAACGGCATGCTCCAGAAAGGATTTTAATGGCTCAGTGTGCACAAGGCATCTGCTAGGAATCAAAGATGCTAATATGGGGGCCAGCAAAATAGCTCAGCAGGTAAAGACACTTGCTGTCACGTCTGACTCCCTGAGTTCAGTGACACATCCCACGTTGTAGAAGGAGAGAACCAGTTCCTGCAAGTTATCTTCTGCCCTCCACATGTGCCCCATGCCATGCCATGCATAAAGACCAACAAATAAACAAATATAATAAAAAAAGATTTGAATATGGGCCAAGCATAGTCCTGACTTTTGAAAGGCTTGTGAGGCGAGGATTCCATGTGAAAACTGAGGCAGGAGCATGGCTACTTGATGAGTTTGTTCCGATCAGGGGAACTGCATCAGCACAGGTGAGCTTCACGGTCAGCTGCTGGCTGATACCTGGAGTCTTACTTAGAAGGGACTTTGGAAGCTGACTGCCCTGTGACCCACTAGTTACAGTGACTTCCTGCCATTTCATTCTGAGGCTTGTGGTGATTAGTAATTCTTAGTAATTAATTAGTAATTATCATTAGCAATTCTTTTAATTTTATTTATTTTCAAAATTTTATACAAATACTATGTACTCAACATCTCCCCATCACCACTACGCTTACCCTTTCTCATCCCTTTAGTCTCCTGGACACGCCTACTTCTATTCTCACGTCATATATACATGCATGCTTTCATGTATCTATTTAAACTTTAGGAACTGTAAATGATTAAAAAAACATATTTGTCTTTCTGAGACTGGCTGAATCCGCTTAATATGAGCATCTCTAGTTGGATCTTCTGTCCTGCGTGCATCATTAATTTTTAGTGTGAATTACCTGGCTTTCAGGGCCACATGTTTTTCTGTGGCTAAGTCATTTTTTATCTTGACAAAATTTCTTTCTATATGAAACTCTGTGAGACGTAATTCCTTTTCTATACAGTAATTCTTTGAATATGTGAAGCTTGTTGAAATATTATTGGTATTTAGTATTGATTTATAATTTTAATGAATCAGCAGTTACTCTCTCAGCAGCTTTATATCCCAATATCCACCCAGAGAGACTAGGATCTATTTAATTAACCTGGAGCACAATGCTGCACAGTAACCACTCCATCCTAAACCTCCAAGCTAGGGTAGCTTCCTCCTATTCAGATTTCCCACATTATACTTTCCCTTTACTCAGATCCGAGGCCCAGCTCACTTCCCCTAGTGTTTCTTGGTCCTCTCCATTTGCATCCCTCCTGTCCTTCCTGCTCTTTCTCCTCTTCTCACTCCCCAGGATGTCCATCCTATTCTCCATTATCGCTCAACATTGGCTAGTTGGTTTTTATAGCAATACAGAGAACAAATGGTGACATGTTTACACAAGCTTGAGACAGGAGATACTTAGGATAAATATCACAATACAATGTCCTGATTGAAACCAGATAGCGGGGTAGAGAAACCAGCATTTGAATGAACAAAGGTAAACTGTACACAGTCCACAAGAACACTATGCCAACAGAAGCTGTACCCTGTTTTAAATTTTTAGCCTTTGTTTTGTTGTTGTTGTTGTTTCTTTGAGACAAGGTATCTCTACATAGTCCTGGTTGTCCTAGAGCTCGCCATAGAGACCAGGCTGGCTTCAAACTCAAAAAGATCTGTCTGGCTCTGCCTCCTGAGTACTGGGATTAAAGGTGTGAGCCACCATGCCCAGCTTTTTAATATTCTGATGTGGAAATTTTCAAATAAAAGCAGAGCGACTAACTAGGTGATCAACATTAGAAAGCAACAATGCAGCAATCATTTTCAAACCTCGAAGGAGCTCTGAAAGCATCTGCCATATAGAAATGAAAAGTGAAGTCAGGCGTGGTGGCGCAGGCCTTTAATCCCAGCACTTGGGAGGCAGAGGCAGACGGATCGCTGTGAGTTCGGGACCAGTCTGGTCTACAAAGCAAATCCAGGATAGTCAAGGCTACACAGAGAAACCCTGTCTCAAAACACACCCCCCCCCCCAAAAAAAAGTGCTTGAGACAGGCCCAGGTCTGTAGACTGTTTGTGAAAGATGAATCTTAGGCCAGCTACTTTGCCGATTTTTTTCCTAAGAGTTAGCTGTCCATGCCTTAAATATATTTAGTTCTTAATCCTGTTCCCAGTGGTCAGTATTCTTACTTTCCCATCTTGTCTGTTTAATGTACTTTGGAAACCATATCCTAGCACCAAATACAATTGCTATTGATGTTGGTGTTTTGAGACAGGGTTTTACTCTGTGGCCTATATGGCCTGAAAGTCACTTCTGTAGCACAGGCTACCCCTGAAGCTGTAGCCATCTAACTCCCTTGACTTCCTAAGTGCCAGGTTTGCAAGTGTGGGCCACCACTCCTATCTTATTTTCTTTCTATTTATTTTTTTTTTAATTTTATGTATATAGGGGTTTTTGTTTGTTTTCCTGCATGTGTGTCTGTATACCTCATGTATGCCTGTGCACTATGCAAATGACTGCTGTGCACTATGCATACGACTGGTGTGCATGGAGGCCAGAAGAGGGCATCGGATCCCCTGGGACTGAAGTTCCTGACACTTGTGCAGCCACCATTCGCATGGTGGGGATTGAATCCCAGGTCCTCTGAAAGAGCAGCCAGTGTTCTTAACTGAGCTAACCATTGAGCCATCTCTCCAGCCCCTAATTTTTTTTTTTTTAAATGTGTCTGTGTGTGTCTAGGTGGGGATATATGCATATCATTGCAGTTGTGTGTGGAGGTAAGAAGGGGGGCTTGTGTCCCCTGGAGCTGGAGTTACAAGGCAGTGTCAGCTACCCCAGCAGAGACTGGGAACCTAACCCAGTCATCCTCCAGAGCAGTTTGAGTTCCTAGAGCTGAGGCATCCGTCCTGCTCCTTATTTCTTTTCATTGGCTATGCTAGGGCCTTTGTAGGCCAGTAAACCCCTGATGTAGCCCACATCAGTCACAAAACCACAGCAGTCTTCCGGCTTCAACCCTCAGCCTCCTGTGTGGGGAGATTTCTGGGTTTTCTTTTCTGTTCTATGGTCAATATCCTCGGGTTAGAACTGAGCCTGCCTTCCCTCACTATATTCTTCCACTGTTCTTTCATGGCCTTTTCTTGTTTGGTTGGTCTTCTGCAACTCAGGACCTCACATTTAGGAATGTTCCTCCGCCTCCCCTACCCCGCCCCCAATTAAATATCCCATTGCCTTCAACTTTAAGAACTTTATTCCCAGGCTATTTATTACCCGTGTCCATTTCCACAACGTGCATAACCTTAAAAGGAGAGACCCCAAAAAGAGGATTTGGGGGCAGAACTGGTAATAACGGGATTCCTCCATAAAGGTGTTTGTAGGCAAGTAGTGGTCAGGAGGCTAACCCGAAGAGGACTGGGGTGGGGGGGCAGGAAGGAAGGCCTTACCCAGAAGTCAGTCTGATCCATGACCCTTCAGAGGGGATCCGGAGATACCTGGTGTTGATTGGGCTTCTAGAACCGTCCTGTCTGTGTCTTAGCACCTCACGACAGGTCCAGTTCTGGCCAGCCCTGGCTTTCTCTTTTCCCAGGCTCCACCCATAATCCCCATCTTGACAGCTCTTGTGCCCTGTTGACCCCACGTCTTTGGAGCAGGTGCACTTCCTTCATCTGGAGTGTGCTTCACTGGATCAGTTTGCGGTCCAGCCCCTCCTCCTTCCTCAATGGACTCTTCCGCCCAGCTCTATGTGTTTATACTCCCTTCCTCCTCTACTTTCTCCGGCTTCATCTCTGCGCTTCTCTCCCCTCCCCAGCCGCCTCCCTCACTTGGACTCTTCCAGTCACCTCCGTACCCTTCCCTGTCGCGTGGACTAGTCTCCGCACTAGTCCCGCCCCCTCACCCCTGCTTCCTGGGTGCGCTGACGTCGTCGGCGTCTGATGACGTGTTCTACCGGAGGCCTAGTGCGGAAGGTGCCGCGGCTGGCCCGGGAAGGCGAAGTTCTTTCCCAGTGTCCGCCCCCCTGAGCCGGTCCCCTCGCGAGGCGGAAGCGGTGAAAGTCGGCTCGGTGCTGTCCGCAGGAAGCGTCGCCTCGGTGCAGCTGCCCGCACGCGATGGACTCAGTGCCTGCCACTGTGCCTGCTGTCACTGCCTCCCCGGGGGACCCCGAGCTGCTGGGCCCCCTGTCGGTGCTCTACGCAGCCCTCATAGCCAAGCTCCTGGAGGTGACTGTCCCCACTTCCAGGGAGGCGGGTGGAGCAGTGCTGGGCAGAGGTGTGGGACGCTGCTGTGTCAGTTGCTCGCTGAGTTTTCACACAGCACTGCCAAAGTGACAGGCACTGTGTTATGGGTTGGAGTCCCTTCCTTGGGGCACTGTTGGGGGTGGGGCCAGTATTATAATTTGTAGGCAGTGAAAGTGTGGAGTGGGCAGGTGCATAATAATACTTACTGCCTTTGAGGAAACGTTTAGAGCTAAGGCTCTGAGTCTTGTAGATGACGTTTGAGAGGCTGACCTCTAAACCGGTTATTAAGAGCTGTCTGAACTTACTCAACACTTGTCATTGTTCATGTAAGAATGGAGCCAATACTTAAAACAGTAGGAGAATAATACATTATCACAGTGAATTTATTTGCACCCCACAGAAGTTGATTACTTATATATTTAGAGCTTTTATGTTGTGTTTTTTTAAAGTAATAAAATTCAAATTAGCCAAAGTATGATCCAGGGAATTTCTGACACAATATGGCAGAGCCTATTAGAAACTGGAAATATATCGGGCAGTGGTGGCACATGCCTTTAATCCCAGGGCTCAGTAGGCAGAGGCAGGTGCTCTGCTCTACAAAGAGAGTCCAGGACAGCCAGGGCTCTGTGTAATAGAGAAACCCCGTTCTGAAAAATGGGGGAAAAAAAGGAAAGAAAAGAAAAAGAAAGAAAGAGAAGAAAGAAACTGGAAATATATGCCCAATTTAAAGGTGTTTAGACTCTCTGCCTGAGACCATTATAAGTCAAAGAAACATGAGACTGACATACCCTGTATTTCTTAAGTAGGAGTTTGTGAAGATGTCTGGGAGTGCTTACCTGATGGAGACTGGATTAGAGTTTCTATGAGGATTCTTTGTGAATGTTTTATTGTAAGATTTTTCAAGGTTTTTCATTTCTAATGTGTCCATTTTAGCTAATTGCCACATTGCCTGATACCGTTCAGCCTGGCCCTGACTTTTATGGACTACCGTGGCAGCCTGTGATCGTAACTGCGGTTTTGGGAATTGTTTCATTTGCAGTTTTCTCCTGGACATCTATTCTTGTTGTAAGTAAATTAAGTTATCTTATCATTGGACCCAATAGTACATGAAATATTTTGTAATCACTGGCCCTTTTACTTATTTATTTTTAATTACTAACATGAATGCAAATTAGTGGTTATAATTCTATCTAATTTTGTCAAATAATTTAGTGTAATCAATCTTTGTATTGATAAAGACTTAAGAGAATAAGATAACATTTTAAATTTTGTTAGAGAAACTTTGATTTAAAAAAAAAAAGGCTATACCATTGGGTAGAGATATGTACACTATAAGTAGAACTGGGCATTCTTAAAGCCATCCTAAAAGTAATTTAATAATATGTATCAGACACTTTAAAAATGGGGTAGGATGGATAATAGTTATATCCTCTTAGATAGTATGATGTCTTGTCTAGTAATATATCTGAAAGAAATAACTTATCAATCGTACATTAAAGATCTTATACAAGAATGTTCAACGAGACAGTCTTTATTTTTAGTTAGTTATTAGCAGTGTGTGTGTGTGTGTGTGTGTGCGTATCTTCTGCATGTGCGTATCTTCTGCATGTGCACCTGCACACATGCCATGGACAGTGTGTGGAGGTCAGAGTACAGTTTTGTGGAACTGGTTCTCATCTCGTACCATTGGGAGTTAGCAGACCATGCCATAACGTTCTACCTTTACATGGGTTCCAGGGGTTGAACCCGTCGTCACAAGGCTATCATCCGGCAGCAGGCTCCTTACCTGCTAACGTGGGCTTGCCAGCCCCAGAAGAGTATTTATTGGGGTGGGAACTTGCAACAACCTAATATATATATATTCATATAGTGGGATAGTTGATGATTGCAGACACGGGGATGCAGCTTGTGACTTAGTGTGAAGAGGAATGAGTCACAAACAGCGACTTGAAAGTGATATCAAACTGCACATATCACAAATGCACGCATACACCCTGCAAAATAGTGCTGCACAGTGGCACACACACAGCTAGCAGATGAGGGCATTTCCGCCTCTTTTCATTATGTATTGCATGTATATGCATGTGTGTGTGTGTGCATGTGAATGTGGACGGCGGAGGGATCCAGGAGAGTGTGTCAGACCCACTGCAGCTGGAGTTTCAGGTGGTTGAGGACCTCCCAACACGAGTGCTGGGAACCAGACTCCGTCCTCTGCAGGAGAAGCAGGTGCCCTGCATCTTACAGCCATCTCTCAAGCCTTAGTTGTCTTCTTTATTCATGTTTCCCAGCTTTTCTGATTTGATCATATGCTATGGTGATCCAAAAATATTCTTTTCATTTGGAGTTACAGGTTATATGGTATCCAAAGACACGTTATTACATTTAATTCCTTTTGGTTTTTGTTGTTGTTGTTGTTGTTTTGTTTATTTCTGAGCAGAATTTGTGTTTCAGATATACACAGTTTTGGAATCTTGGTCCTTTTCCTGGTATGCCTGGGTTTTGCTTCTTCCACTTACCTGTTCTTATTAGTTTGGATGAAATGGGACAAGTGAAACGTATTGTTTGATCGGCAAGGCTATAGCATTAGAGGAAGTCATTCATTTCCCTATGTTGGAAGGTTTTTGTTTGTTTTGTCTTGGGCTGGAGTTCCAGACAGTTTTGACCTGCACGTTGGTGCTGGGCATTGACCCCAGATCCTCTTCTAAGTGCTGAGCCATCTCTCCAGCCACTGAATGCATTTTCTTACAACGTGTTTCATGTTGATCAAGACTGATGTTCCACCTAGACAATAGTAACATTTGAGGGGCTGAGGTGATGACAGCGCCATGGTTTAGTACTGTGGCTCTTGCAGAGGACCCAGGCTTGATTCCTAGCACTCACTTGGAGGCACACAGCATCTATGATTCCAGAGGAGCCAATGCCCACTTGCAGCTTCCAGAGCCACTAGACATGCGTGAGGTACACATACTTATGCATATAAAACACTGAAGCATATACAGTAAATATATCTAAAAAAAAATTAATAGTAGCATTTGAAAGGAGAAAATATTTTGATTTTTGTTTTTTAATAAATTATTTAATTTTATTTTATGTGCATAGTTGTGAGGGTGCCAGATCCCTTGTAAATGGAGTCACAGAGAGCTGTGAGCTTCCATGTGGGTGCTGGGAACTGAATATGGGACTTCTGGAAGAGCAGCCAGTGCTCTTAACCACAGAGACATCTCTCTAGCTCCTGAAAGGAGAAATATATTTTGAGTCAGAAAGTAATTTATTGGGTCAGGAAGATGGCTCAGTGGGTAAAGGTGCCTGCATCCAAGACTTAACAACCTCAGTATGATCCCAGGACCCCGTATGGTTGAAGGCAAGAACCAACTTCCACAAGTTGTTTTCTGACCTCCATATGTACATATGTATGCCCTGGCATGTGCATACCCCTATACATAACACACAAACAAATAAATGTAGTTTTTAAAAAAGGAAAATTTGGGCTAGGTGTTATGGCATAAACCTATAACCCCAGTACTTGAGAGGCAGAGGCAGGTGACTACAAGGCTATCCTGGTCTACATAGAGAGTTCCAGACTAGCCTGAGCTACAGAGTGAGACCATATTTCACAAGAAAATAAATAAATTTAGCAACTCTTTCTGTACCAGTTACTGCCTCAACTTTATTGCCCTAGAAGTCATTGCTCTCTTCATGGGAAGAATGGTTTGCTCTGTCAGCTATCTTGTGTGTCTCCTCTGGAAATGGAGTCCTTTTTAGGATAGTACTATGCACCACTGTTAGTAATCTTGGAGTCAGATGACGTACTCCATCAGATTCCTAATTTGTTTTTAGTTTTTGTGTACGTCCATGGGGTTTGTGACCATGGATGTGTGTGAGTGTGCATGTGCGGAGGTCAAAGGTCAACCCCTGGTGTCAGACTTAGCCTTCCTCTTTTTACTTTGTTCATCAGCATATATGGCAGGCTGCTGGCTTCCAGGATTCTGGGAGTCTCCTGTTGACACCTTCCATCTCACCGTAGGAGCGCTGGGATTAGAAATAAATACTACCATCCCCATAGACTCTGGGGATCTGAACTCGGGTCCTCACACTTTCATGGCAAGTGCTTTATTCACTGCCCCAATCCCAACAGATTTTTTCTAAATTCAGCAGGAAGACAATTTGAATAGGAGTTCTAGGATATTTTCTGGTGAGTGAAAGATGCATATCTAAAGACAAAAATTTTCCCTTTAATTTTATTTCTTTGACATCTTTCCAAACATTCATTTTTAGGCTTAAGCTATTCAGAGTTGTCAGATGACAGCAAGTAAACAAAACATTGATGTGTTTATTACTAAGCAAGTAGCCACTTGTGTTATTAAGCATCGGCGCTCATATCTTTTAATAGACATACTTCTAGCTGCAAAACAAGATACACGTCTTAGTGTTTTTTAAATCTACTGAGCTTTTTATGAAGTGTTAGTACCAATTACATTTGAAATACCTTTTACCTTGTCTTTTTCAATTTTTCAAGATTACATTTACTATTTATTTGCATGCATTTGAGCCATGGTACATGTGGGCAGATCAGAGCACAACTTGCATTTTCTCTCTTTGCACCATGTGGGTCCTGGGATGGAATTCAGAATGTCAGGTTAGTGACAAGCACCTTTGCCTGTTGAGCCAATTTGCCAGCTCAACCTTTCCTTATTTTTTAATACAATAGATCTATTATCCTGAACCAAGTTGTTACTGAATTCTCATTTGTTTGTTTTTTTCTCCTGTATTAGGAACAATATGCTAATTATGTGTTTGACACTTAATTTTTTGTTTTTCTTTTCTTCTAGGTAAAGAGTAGAGTATATCAAGGTAAATCTTTAGGGTCATTTCCCCCTATTATCAACCCTGTGCATTGGGGTTTGAAGTGAGTTTCCTGTAAGCTAGACATAGATACCATGACTTCCAATGTCTGATTGCTTCATTAATTCCTAGAAAGTTTCCTGTCTGTAGGCCACCAGCTTGACTGATAGAACAGTGATGATGCCAACTGAGCTAGGCAACAGAGAGCAGCAAGCAGAGGGAGTGGGCAGAGCAACGTTAGTTAACAGGCAGATCAACTTTGAATGTTGATGCAGTGCAAATTTCTTATATGTGACAAATACATATGAATACACATTAAACCCATATCTGAGTAGATGACATGCAGGGCGGTGCACTGAGCTGGCCCTTTCTATTCCTCAGTCCCTCTTTGCAGATGACATTTGAAGGAATCCCATCTTCTGAAATGGGATCGTTACAGCATTTGCTTACATTTTGTATTTCTAAAATGTAAAGTCTGCATACTGTCCTTTTTAGGGTTTGCTATCCTTACACCCTTGTTGTCCTTACTACAGACGGCCTTTAAGGGCAGAGTGGTCATGCAAAGCATGGCTCCCCTCTCCTAGCTCCTGGCAACACACTAGGGCTTTTGGCTTCACCTTGGGCTCACAAACTTACAGATTTCCCTTCTTTTTAGTTTCTGAGAAGCAAATTTCTGAAAAGTTGAAGAATATCAAGAAAGAAAATGCAGAACTTATGCAAAAATTGACAAACTATGAACAAAAGGTATAATTATTCTTTTAGCTTACTCTCCCGACTCCAGTTTGAATATTTATGTCTTAACATTCCACTTAGGATTTTCAAAAGATTCATATTTCATTTCATCATTTCCTGTGAGCCATCCAAGATGTCAGCAGTCCGTGTCTGTAGGAGGTTGCCCACTTGGAAAAGACTTTGGTAACACTATCATTTGTATTTAATTCCAAGTTGTAACATAATCCTAAATATCTTGTTTTACATAGATCAAAGAGTCAAAGAAATATGTTCAAGAGACCAAGAAACAAAATATTGTTCTCACTGATGAAGCTATTAAATATAAGGTAAAATCTCTCTGGGGAGGAACTGCATTCTAAAAGTGAAAGTAAACGGAACGAGTGGTTCTTACTAACCTTAGTATCTTTTTTTTGTTTGTCTTTTGTTAAGGATAAAATCAAGGTACTTGAAGAAACGAATGAAACTCTGGCCGACAAAGCCAAAAGTCTCCGTCTCGAGTTAGAGTCTGAAAGAGAGCAGAACAGCAGGCAGCAGGACGTGGTAAGGCTGGCTGCTCACTGCCCGTGTGACGGAGGCTACGTGAGCTGCTCCCCGTGCTGTTAATGGAAGTGAAAGTGGACCCAGGGAAGGGTGCCCTGCTGTGGCTGTCTTATAGCATTTTAACTTGTAACCCAGCGGGTTACTCTTATGGGCACAGGAAGAGGATTTTTGTTCTAAACACTGAATAACTGTCAGATGGTTTGGTCCTGCCCTCCGAACAGGTACACCAGCTATGAATTCTAGCCTTACTAAAATGGTCCTTAGATCTTTTTTTTCAAATTTTCTTTTCAGTAAACTTATTTCAGTTTTATATAACAGGTACAAAGAAAATATAGAGGCTTCACACTATATCCTACCCCAGCCGAGCTATCCCTCAGCTGAGGACGTGCTCCCCACATTTCTCTGATGTTAAATTATTCTTTTCTGCTCTCTGTTTACTGTCTTCTTTAGAAATCATTGTGCATGGCTCCCAGTTAGAGGCAAGAATTATATTCTCCATCCCCTTGAGGAGCTGGTGTCTTCATACATTTTTGGAATTCTTTTGTATGAGATTTGTCTATTTTCCTCCAAATTCTACTGTTTTCTATTTAGGCAATGGGTTACCCCCCCACTCCCACCCTCTAGGCCACCCTACCCCCCCTCTCCGTACTCTGGGATTTTGACCCTAGTGTCTCACCCAGGGTAAGTGGGTGTTCTAACACTGAGCTCTAGCACTATCCCTTTTCTGCTTTTTAATTTTAAGAGACAATCTCCACTAAGTTGCCCATGCTGGCTTTGAACTCTGTCTGTAGCCAAGATAGGTCTTGAACTCATGATCCTTTCGCCTCAGCCTACTAAATTAGTCTACATTAGCAGGCGTAGCTAGGCAAAGAATTTTTTTTTTTTAGTTTTCCCCTACCACTAGGAGGAGTTGGGGATGGAACACAACCATGACATCAATTTGAATTGGCTTACTTGAAAGATTTTTTATTTTCTTTCACCTTGTTATGCGGTCATCTGTTACATTATGTCATACCTAAGGTTGGATTATTATTACATTGATTTTTCCCTCCCTTAGGCCAAAACTGGATCCCTTACTTTTACCAAAACCATCAGCTGTTATAGGATATGTTGATTAGTGTCTCTTCCTTTAGCGTGTGTGTTAGTTACTGTTATGTCAACTTAACACAGAATGAAGTTCAGTTGAAAAAAAAAAAATGCCCTGACTGGATTGGCTGTGGGAAAGCCTGTGGTGCACTGTATTAGTTGGTGACTCATGTGGGAAGGCTCAGTTCCCTGTGGGCAGTGCTGCCTCTGGGCTGGTGGTCCTACCAACTACAAGAAAGTGGGCTGAGTAAGCCATGGGGAGCAAGCCAGTAAGAAGTATTCCTCTGTGGCCTCCAGGTTGCTGTCCTGACTTCTTAGATGATGGTCTGTCAGCTGTAAGCAGAAAATAAACCCTTTCCTCCCCAAGTTGCTTTCGGGCAGAGTTTATCACAGGTAGAGAACAAATGAAGTCAGCGTGTGTGTACACTAGTGATGCTGCTGAGACCTGAGGCTTTGTGTTGTGCTTTCCTGGGTCAGATAGTGGAAAACAAGAAGTCTGTTGAGAAGTTGAAAGATGTCATTTCGATGAATGCATCAGAACTTTCAGAGGTGAGTTTGCCTGTCTGTCCTACACAAGAAACAGCACCGTCTTAGTCTGCTTGAGCAAAAGTTGGAGGTGTGCTAAACCCTGTAAAAGATGAAACCGAAATGATGTTTGGGTGAGAAAAGATAACTTTTCCCTTTGGATTAATTTACTAATTGGGAATGTTTTGCATTAGGTTCAAATTGCCCTTAACGAAGCCAAGCTCAGTGAAGAGAGTGTAAAATTTGAATGCCATCGGGTTCAAGAAGAAAATGCCAAGCTTAAGAAGAAGGAAAAGCAGGTGAGGCAGGTTACATGTAAGAAGTGAGGCACTTCCTGCCAGTGGTCTTCCCTCAGACCTGTTGTGAGGAGAGGCTGCGCTCAGGCTGGGTGCTGGGAAGTGTGAACTGTGCTTCCCGGACTGAGCCGATGATGTCTGTGCACACTTAACTGGAGCGCAGGCTGTTTACTCTGTATCTTATTAATGCCAGTCAGTTGTTAACTTGAGTAGCTTCAAAACAGTAGTTAGGGTTTTTATAGCCAAGAATTAAACATTTTATAAGCACTTTTGAGTAACTCTTTCTTTACTGACTAAGAGAAGGTTATATGGCCAGAATCTGGATTGAGGAGTCTGTGAGGTGTGCCTCCCCGTTCATACTGGAAGTAAGTTGAATTAGCAACAGTTTTCTGAAGGCTGAAACAGTTGGGGTCAACCTTCTTGCCATACCGATGTTCTTCCCTCAAGCTCTGAGGGTTAGAATCATTCTCCCTCTTTCTTTAACTGAGATTTTAGCTCCTAGTGATAAGCCAAGGAGAAGCTCCTTGCCCCCTACCCCACCTCACACAGGTCAGGTGTCTCCTGTACACCTCTGCCCCATAAGGATTCATCCGTTTTGACTTCTCAGATGCAGCAGCAGATTGAAGAATGGAGTAGATCCCACGCTGAGCTCACTGAAAAGATCAAGGCATTTGAGAAGTCCCAGGCCGACTTAGAAGTAGCTCTTACTCACAAGGACGACAACATTAGTGTAAGTTTATTCTCACGAGTACACACTAATCCCGTGAGTTCCATTTACAGTCAAGAGGCTTCTACACCCATTTGCTCCTTTTCTAGGCTTTGACTAATTGCATTACACAGCTGAATCGGTTAGAATGTGAGCTTGCACCTGAGGATCCAAATAAAGAAGGAAATGAGTCAGATGAGCTGGCCAATGGAGAAGTGGGAGGTAAGGTCTGTCTCAGGGAGGTTGGGCCTATTTTTACCCTCTTCAGTTTCCATTTACTGAGGCTACTTTTCAGCTAGGATAAGTTAGGGCTGTGGGCTCACACTGATGGACTTGTAGCTGTGTATGTCTGTGTTGAGCCAGGTGGGTTACTCAGGTGTAGTGTAGCCATGCAAAGAACACTGACTTTTTTAAAAAATGGTTTTTTGAGACAGGGTTTCTCTGTGTAGTCTGGCTGTCCTGGAACTCATGCAGTAGACCAAGCTGGCCTTGAACTCACAGAGATCTGCCTGCCTCTGCCTCCCTGAGTACTGGGATCACAGGCATGTGCCACCGTGTCCAGCTGAACACTGACATTTTTTTTTATTCATTGAGAATAAGTAGTGCACAGTGGAGTTCCTTCATCTCTTGTCTCTCTAAGTATTAAAAACTGCACAGGGGAGGCTGTCTCATCTTTATGCAGGTGGTCTCAGTAGCTCTGGGTCTTAAGGCCTGTAGCTTGTTTTCAGAGGCGTAAGTGGTTGGACTCACAGCTCAGACTGCAGCATAAGAAGCTGGGGTTGCATAGCCAGCTGCTAGAGGGTAGATGCTAACTGATAAAAAGTTGTCTCTGGATGTTTCCCAAGTTGAATGTTCAGGGCTCTTTAGCACTGTGGGTGCTTTGAATCATACCTAGCAGCGGATTCAAGGGAGAACAAAGGCCTGAATGTCTTTAGGGAGATGTTTGTCCAGGTGGAACTGACCTGAGAGGCTAAAGCACTCTATCTTGGAGAAAGAATGACATTTTTTATTGCACAAACTGATATTTAACTTTGTACATCTAAGTTTCAGTTCCTAATCAGTTCTCTTAGTTGTTTTGTGTTTTTATTCCACTGTCTGAATATGATCATTGTTTGAGGGGAGTCATGAAAATGTCATTAAAAAGCAACTGAAGCCTTTTCTCTTGTAGGTGACAGAAGCGAGAAGATAAAGAGTAGACTTAAGCAAATGATGGACATCTCTCGGGTACCGCCCATTTGTAGTCCCAAATGCACCCGGGAGTCCTTCCTATGGATCGCTTTTAAGACTAGATCTTTCTTCTGTAATTTTAGACACAAACTGCAGTCTCAATAGTTGAAGAGGATCTAAAACTTCTACAAGTTAAGCTAAGAGCATCGATGTCCACTAAGTGTAACCTGGAAGGTAGGTTCTTCTGGACACGAAGTTGCCGTATATTGGAACAGTTTAAAGTTTGCCTGGAGAGGTAACCAGGTCCCTGCGTTCATGCTCCTGGTGTCTCATATTGACTCCACAGCCCTGTCTCGCAAGCTTCTGCCCCCGCACGGAGAAAACTTTTTTATCCCTTACAGACCAAATCAAGAAATTGGACGACGAGCGCAACTCGCTGCAGACTGCAAAAGCTGGGCTAGAAGATGAGTGCAAAACTCTGAGGCAGAAAGTGGAGATCCTGAATGAACTCTACCAGGAGAAGGAGATGGCTCTGCAGAAGTAGGTCTCCGCTACCCTCCTCGCTGTACCCGCTTCCCCTTTGCTGACGTTTATGTATATTTTTTCTATTTATAATTAGTAGACTTGGGTTTTTCTTTGTGCTTTATTTGTATAACTTGCCTCTTTTTTTTTTTTTTTTTTTTTGCATGTATACTTGTGGTTAGGTGTTGGCTCTGTGTCTGTGTGCATACTATATGTACTTGATTATGTATGTTTGTGCAGAGGTCAGAGGTCAAAGTTGGGTATCTTTTCTTACTTTAATGTCCACCTTTATTTTTTGAGACATACCTTTTTTTATTGACGAGAAGAACATCCATTCCATTAGCCTGGCTGGCCAATGAGCTTCAGGGATCTGCCTGCCGCCCTACCCCCAAACCCCCATTACAAGCATACATCTCCATACCTGGCTGTTTATACAGCGGTTTTTCCAGGACAAGATAAAAAAGTAATTAGTTCCTTTTCCAGGGCAGAAAGAAGTATTTTCCCTGCTTTAGTGCGTCAGATTGCAGCTTTCCACAGGGCAGGAAGGAGCTGTCATTACTGATAGTATG
Source organism: Acomys russatus (assembly GCF_903995435.1). Classification (NCBI taxonomy): domain Eukaryota; kingdom Metazoa; phylum Chordata; class Mammalia; order Rodentia; family Muridae; genus Acomys; species Acomys russatus. The sequence goes on along the minus strand of NC_067142.1, from coordinate 77,684,662 downwards.
ACTTATCAGAGCACACTGCTTTCTGTGGTTGTTTACTTGTCATAGGAAATTATGGGGTACACTTAAAATGCAGCTGGCTTGCCAAGATGTTAGAGTTTGATTTCCTAGATGTCAGGAATTTTTAAAATTTTTTGCATGATTTCATGTGTCAGTGTTAAGAGGAAAATAGGAAGCCTGGCACGCCTTTAATCTCAGGAGGCAGAGACAGGTGGGTTTCTGAGTTCAAGGGCAGCCTGGTCTACAGAATGAGTTCCAGGACGGCCAGAGCTATACAGAGAAACCGTGTCTTGAAAAATAAACAAAAATAACAGAGGAGGAGAGGAAATGACAGTTAACTAGAGAGCCGGCTGCTGGAAGGAAAGACGGTCACTTCACTGGCTGTTATCTAGGAAACTGAGTCAAGAAGAGTATGAGCGGCAAGACAAAGAGCAGAGACTATCGGCAGCAGACGGAAAGGTGGTTTTGGCTGCGGAGGAAGTGAAAACTTACAAGTAAGTTCAGGCTCTGCACAGGAGCTGCGCCTTCTTTTAAAAGTGTTAGGTACAAGAAAATAGCACAGAAATGTAAGTGAGGAGGGGCTATGACTCCATTCACTGACAGGGAAACGATTTAACAAATGAAAAATGTGAGCATAAACTCATTTAGCTGGCACACCGATGGGACTGTGGTGGCCTTTGTTCGTGCAGATGCCTCTAGGGCAGCAGGATGGGGAGGAACTTTACAGTCAGAGCAGCGGTCCTCCACCTTCCTAATGCCGCAGCTCTTTAATGCAGCTCCTCATGTTGTGGTGACCCCAACCATAAAATTATTTTCGTTCTTCATAACTGTAATTTTGCTACTGTTATGAATTGTAATATAAATATATTTGTGAAAGGGTTCACAAACCCCAGGCTGAGAACTACTGTATTAGTGTCATTCTTTAAAGAAAGCAGTTTGCTGTGTGACTTCAGAAACCACTGCTGTGGTTATGCCATTTGATAAGTCAGTAGCCATTAGCCTGTTTAATTTCCTATTGCTAGAAGAAAGTAGAAGAGTTGTGTCATTGTGTAGAAGCAAATATCCATAGCAGGCTGTTGTGAGACTATATTGAAGACTATTGGGGAAATGATGATCTAAGAATGTGAGAGCTGGGACTGGAACTCAGGACATTTGGAAGAGCAGGCAGCATTCTTAACTTCTGAGCCAGCTCTCCAGCTGTGACAATCTAAGAATGTCTAGCCATGAAATGATAGGAAAATTAATTTGTTTTCATTATACTGTACTTTGGGTAAATCTATATAAAGCATGTTTTTGTATGTCTGGTGATATCTTTAATACTGTAAGCTATTCCAAGTCAATGGAATATTGTTAGATTGTTGCAAATTTTATCAAGTTGTGCTTTAATTGGTAATGCCAATGGTAATTCTTAGGCTGCGAATTAAAGAAATGGAAGAAGAATTACAGAAAACAGAGCGCTCATTTAAAAACCAGGTAAAAACTATATTGGTCTACACTAGCTGCAGTTTCCTTCCTTCCTTCCTTCCTTCCTTTTTTTCTTTTGGATATATGTTAATATATGTTAAAATGGCATTATAAAGAACCTTGACTGTATATTTGATGTGTTGTCTTTTCAGATTGCTGTTCAGGAGAAGAAAGCTCATGATAACTGGGTGAGGATTCTTTCCCTTTTTAAAAATTTTGCACACAGCCTATCACATCTGAATCACAACACCTTTTTCTTCAATAGCTCAAAGCTCGTGCTGCAGAGAGAGCCCTGGCAGAGGAGAAGAGAGAAGCTGCAAACTTACGGCACAAGTATGGAATGTTGATACCTGTTTTTCAGTGCTTTTGCAGTGTTTGATGTTAGGTGGTATCTAATAAGGAACTGATTGCTATTTCATTTCAAGTCCACTCTTTCTCAATATTTAAGATTACTGGAAATGGCCCAAAAGATGGCAATGAGGCAGGATGAGCCTGTGATTGTAACGCCACTGCCAGGAAGACCGAATGCACAAAACCCTCCCAGGCGAGGTAGGGAGCATTTGTATGTGGCAGCAGGATTTTGGTGTGGAATGTGTGTAAATTAAATTTTATTCTGTAATAGGTATGATGCCCTAGAAAGACTCCTGGGCTTACTGCAGGGAACGGGGCTGTCATGAGTGGTAACGAGGCATTGCTGTCTTCAGGTGTGCTGAGCCAGAACGGCTCCTTTGACCCATCCCCTGTGAGTGGTGGAGAATGTTCCCCTCCCCTACCTGCAGAGCCACCTGGGAGACCTCTCTCTGCCACACTCAGTCGAAGAGATGTGCCTAGAAGTGAATTTGGTGAGCACTGATGCACTCCTGCCCCACGTGACGTGGGTTCTTCCCAGTAGAGAACGTGTCTTAGTCTGTTGTTGCAGAGAGATGGGTCACTGTAAGCTCCATGCAAGACAGAATGGCTTATATTCTAGAGGGCCCTGCATTGCTTTTTAAGAATAAGATTAAGAATAAGATGTACTTTACAGTTTAACTGTGAATATGAAATGTCATCTTACTCTAAGTGTCTGTGACACTTAGGAAGATTAGAAGTCAGACTGGAAAAATGCCAGCCAGTACAGTGCTGTTAAATCTCTAGCTTGAAGCACCAATACTCTTAATATAAAGTGTGTTGCTTATCTTTAAAACTAAGGTGATTCCTAGAGCTGGAGCACTCGCTGCTCTTCCAGAGGATCTGAGTTCAAGTTTCAGCACGCACACAGCAGCTCACAGCAACCTATAACTCCAGTCCCAGATCTGACTCCCTGTTCTGGCCTCCATGGGTACTGCACTCATGTGGTACACACACATACATGCAGGCAAAATACCCATGTATATAAAATAGAGGAAAATGACTTAAAAATAGACTTACAAAAAATGAGGCAATTCTTGTTTTAATACTTGAAGTCTGCATAGATTGTGACTCGTATATTGAGATTAAAGGGAATCTCAAGGTAGCCTGTGCTACCTTACCTAGGAGGGTTCTGTTTGTAGTGCTGTTTTGTAGTTAAGAGTTGAGCCCCATCCACAGCAGGCTTATTCATTCCCTCTAAAAACAACATGTCAGTGGCTGTGTTGCTTCCTTTTCAAGGGTCGTTGGACAGATATTTACCTCGCCCTCGGTGGCCATCAGAGGCATCTGGGAAGCAGTCTGCTTCTGGTAAGGGGCCTGAGTGGGTTCTGAGTCTCCCGCATGCTGGGCTGCGGCTCTTCTCAGAGTGCTTACCTCAGGTGAGCCTAAGTCTGTTCTCTGGCCTCTCCCAGACCCAGGTCCAGCTCCCGCGGTGAACAGCGGCTCCAGGAGCTCCTCTCCTGCTAAGACCATGGATGAGGGCAAGGTAAGCTCTCCAGCGTACTGGCAGATGAGCACTTTCTACTGGTCTCTGCCTCATCTCTTTACATGTCTGTTTGTCTCTTTAAAAGCAAACTGTTCCCCAAGAGCCTGAAGGCCCCCCAGTTTCCAGCATGGCCCCTTTAGCTGAGCATCCAGTAGCAGTAAGTGTGTAGAGATGGAGGGTTGGAGTGGCCTTTGGCTTTGCTTGCTGTGTCCTTAGGCAGCTTATCAAAGCATGCCACTCATTTTGTTCACCTTGTTGAGTGACAGCATCGCTCCCATGCTCCTTGGTTCTGGAGTGTCACTGAGTTAGAGTGGTTGGTGGTTGTCCTTTTTCCTGTTATGGTTAAATTACTAACCAGCTTAGGTCATTTGCTGTAGCTATTCTTACATAGTGAAAAATTATCAGTAAACCTATGCTGTGTGCTGTGTTCTGCTCAAAGCTCTGAGTGAAATAAATGCTAAACCATATGATTCATTGTCATTATGCATTTAGAGCTGCTACTGAAAAACCCCTGCATTTGTGTACCTGGCAAACTGTTTTGAATGTATGAAATCAGACTGTTTACAAACAGAAATGTGTGTAACATCCTGTATAATGGTCCTGAGCAGTGGCCATACTTATTAAGTGTTCACATAAATGTGTGCTCTCAAGACACATGTGGCTGTTGTAGTTGCTGAGCCCTCTGCACTACATTACCACAATAAGGACATTCCTGCCTGTAGTGTGCAGTGTTGCCAGCCAGTGACACTCATTACTGGAGCTTGGTCTCCCTAATTCTGTACGTAACACTGTCACTGTGACGTTCCAGTGCAGGATTCCAGGGATGTACATCTCTTGAGAAGTCTTTTCTATCCAAGACCAGTCTGGAGGAGTCCCAGCACCTTCCAGAGGACTTCGGAGACTGGAGGCTTAAGTTATGGAGGGCTGGGGTTGGGGTAGGGTGCAGGCAGAGCCTTGGAGTACAGCCTGGTGTTTGAGTTCCAGCTTGCCCTCTTACAATATGACCTCCAGAGAGTCAGCTCAACTCCTCTTGCCTTTGCTCACTCATGTTTAAGGCAGGTCACTTGCACTCACAGATTCAAAGATCTGAAAATGTGGCTAATGTAGCGAAGGCATCATGAGCCCTGAGTGGTGCTGTTACTGCTCCTGTAGAAAATGTATTTTCACTGTTCTCTGTATCCGTTTTTAAAATTCTAGTTATAGCTGTTTCTTTTTTAAATTTTAATCTTTTATATGCATTACAATCCAATGTTCCCTGTATTCTTAATATGTACATGTGGAGTTACAGTGATGAGAGATTTGAGAGTATTCCTTTTGATACGGATGGCAATGTGTATGGCTTGACCTATGTCAGTCACTTCTTACAAAGCTGACAGTCCTCTCACTTTTCCCTTTCCTGTGCAGATAACAAGCAGTAACCTGAGTCACTGCTCACAGCATCCTTCTAACCTCTCTGAGTTGTCATTGGCAACATGGGGTGAGGTGGTGTGTTATACTGACTGTTCTTTGGACAGGTGCCAGCTTACTAGTTTTGGCACTTTGTCATGTGAAAGCATTTCCAAACTTTAATTGCTTCTCTTCTGCAGGTTAACATGGCTCCCAAAGGGCCCCCTCCATTTCCAAGGGTACCACCTTTCTTGGGAGGCCCTGTGCCACCACCCATTCGTTATGGACCACCTCCTCCGCTCTGTGGGCCTTTTGGGCCTCGGCCACTCCCTCCACCATTTGGTATGATGTCCTGAATAGTATTCTTACATGTAAAACATATTTATCTTTACTGTTCCTCGCTAAAGTAGTTGCTATCTTAGAGCTTTCCGGTTGAGGCCAAAACTGAGCATACGCTGTAACCTATCCTTAACTTTCTGAGCATATGTGGGCACTATCTAATCTCCCTCAGCTGACTTGGGCATGGCGAGGCAAGGAAAGGGGTCATTTAGGAAAGCCAGTAATGGTCCCTCTTTAGGGGCACCTGAACACCAGTGGCTACATATTATGTATGGAAAAGATGGATGATTTATGCTATGACATTCTGTAGGTCACAGATACATATGTCCTATAATAGAAAGTTTGATATCATTTATAAGAGAAGCATAAGCCACTGGCACAGCATATAGATGGGAAAGCTAAACACTCCCTTCTCAGTGGGACTAGACAAAGAGAGGTGTTACAGACAACACAACAGCAACCTAGTGGATGTGTATCAGTTTGAGTCTAGCTCCCTGACATAGTCCGGCACATGAACTTTCAGTTGACAAGTGGTAGGCAGTAACATTTCCTTTGCCAACTTTGTTGCAATGATACTGTATTTGACAACTACCCTCTTGGCATGACTGTTACTCTGAATGAAGCTGTTCTGAGATGCAGAATTGCAGAGTGTTAAGAAAACTTGGAATTAACCAGAGCCATGTTTAAACTTGCCCTTACCTTAGTGGCCACAAGTTGTAATTTAAATTTGCTAAGCCTCACTTGTCTTAAGTCAGGGAGCCACACTTGATTTTCTAGGGCTGAGAAATTAACAAATATGTTACTTTGCTTGGAATGATTTCCTATTAAATATGTTGCTTGATATTTATGACTTATTTTCCAGTTCCAGTTCCGGGCATGCGCCCACCAATAGGTGTAAGAGAATATGCACCAGGTGTTCTGCCTGGAAAGCAGGACCTGCCTGTTGACCCTCGGGAATTTTTACCAGGACATACACCATTTAGACCTCCGGGATCACTTGGTCCAAGAGAGTTCTTTAGTCCTGGCACCCGATTACCACCTCCAGCGCATGGTCCTCAGGACTACCGGCTGCCATCAACTGCTGCAAGAGACTCACTACCTTCAGGCCCAAGAGAGGAAGCTCCACCTGCCTCTCCAGGCGATGTCCAGGACCGCTCACAGGCTTCAAAACCCAGCCCCTAACTTTTCCTCTATCACTGAGTCAGAGGAAGTGGACAGTGCATTATTCATTAAAGCAAAGGATTTCATTGGCTTTAAAACCTAAAAGTTGGTTTTATAAAGTTTTAGTACTAAGCTGCCTTGGCAGTGTGCATTTTTGAGCCAAATAAAAAATATTTTCCCTTCTAAGTAAGTAAAATCACCTCTTAAGCTATAGCGCATCCTTCCAACTTTGAAATGTGCAATAAAGAATACCTGTGTTTAGTTCATGTAGCATATGTAATGATTGCTAAATGATTTAGAATATCATAAAGTATGAACATTTCCTGTGGAAATGCTTTAAGATCACGTATTTCCATGGCCTTGGTTTAGTGTGTTTACAGCTCCATCTGTGTCTCAAAGACTGTTACACTAAAAGTTTACTCAAGGATCATAAACCCCGTTGCTAAAGTTCTTTGTAGTAATAATAGTTCATAAACTTTGTTTATTAATATTTCCCAGTGTCTGCTGATTCTTTGGGTTGAGACACACATTGTTTGGGAAACCCGACAACTGGGCTTCTCAGCTGCAGTGGTGCAACAATACTGAGTTCTACTAAGCCACTAATGAGCGCTACAAGGAGTTTCTTCCTCCTATTTCAGATAAGCCAGAGACCCTACTCACTCTTCATTTCTGCACTTTCTTGGTACTCACTGCCTAAGAATGATTTTCTGAATATGAGTTTGCATTAGGATCAAGAATTATCTGGGGCTGTGTGTAGTGGCGCACACCTTTAATCCTAGCACGTAGGAGGCAGAGGCAGGCAGATCTTGGATTTCTATGACTGCCAGGGCTATGTAGAGCTTGTCTCAAAAACCAAGAACAAACATCTGGGCTAGTGAGACGGCTCAGCAGGTGACACTTACTGCCAAGCCTGACAGCTTGAGTTTGATCCCTGAACCCACATAGAAGAACCAACTCCCACAAACTGTCCTCTGACCTCCATCCACACATGCCTTGGCACATGTTGGGGAAATTTTTATTAAATTATTTGACCTAATATTTTGTTGCTTTCAAAACCATTCTTACAATAAGGGTGGACAACAAGATAAAAACAATCATGTGCCACAACTAAGATCTGTTCTCATATGACCTTGCAGCTGATTTTCAAGGAGCATGACAAGGAATCAGGAAGGCGACTGAGTGAGGAAGAATGACTGTAAACTAGAAAACTAATGTATGTCTTCACTCCACATCTGTGGGATGAACTCAATTCAATTACATGGTGATTTGTGACCCAATCTGGTCTCAGACTCCCAGTGATCCTCCTGTCTCAGTTGCTTTAGTGGCTAGTATTCAGGCTTGAGTTACCATGCCTACCTCAATTCTTTTCTTTCTTTCTCTTTCCCCCTCTCTCCCTTTCTTTCTTTCTCTTCTTTGGCTTTTCAAGACAGGGTTTCTGTGTAGCCCTGGCTGGCCTGGACTCTTTGTAGACCAGGCCTTCCTCAAACTCACAGAGATCTCCCTACCACTGTCTCCCATGTGCTGGGATTAAAGGCATGCACCACCACACCTGTTTTTTTTTTTTTTTTTTTTTTAGCAGATAATACTCAGAAATTAGTACTCAAGCTTTTATTTATAAATCAGGTAAGTCTAATAGTCTGATATTGTGTCATACTTAAAAGTCTTGCACCCTCTTTACACTGTCTTTAAAACAACTAGTTCAGACAATTTATTTTCAGTAACTAGCAGCATACTATGTAAGAGCTACAATATTTAAAGCTAGAAAAGGTGAAAATTGCTTTCTGTGACACCGCTCTCTGTGAAGTAATGACTGAAATCTAGGGCAAATCATGCCACTGGTGCAATGTTAAATCCTCTGGGGACTTCGGAAAATGAGCAAAGCTTCAATGTGAAATGAAACGTCAATGACTGAAGACATACAAAGATAGGGTCTTTTAATGCAGAAGTTCCAAAGGAGCCTGTAAATCCTCCAGTAAGAATCCAACCTGCCTGGCCCCAATCTGGAATTACAGATTTTATGTCTATAAGAAAATGCCACAGGATAGTGCATGCCATTAAAAAATTTATTTTTTATTCTATGCATGCATGTGTGTACGTGCAACACGTGTATGTCTGGTGCCCATGGGGCCAGAAGAGGGCACTAGATCTCCTGTAATGAGTTAGCAGGCAGTTAAGAGCCACTACCTGGGTGCTAGGAACTGAACCCTGGTTCTCTGTAAATACAGTAAATGCTCCTGAACCATCTCTTAAGCTCACAGCACATAGCATCTTTTAACCATATTAAAAAAAATAAATTGCAAACACAAGTCGAATGTATCTGGCAACCTCCTCAAGACAAAAGTGAAAATTTCCAATTTTTGCCTTTTTAAAAATAGGATCTCATTTGTGTAGTCTAGGCTTTTTCAAACTTGCTATTCTACTGCCTCAGCTATCTTGGCTACCTAAGTTTAGATGGCATATAAATATTATACCAGCTAAGAGGATAAATAGTAAAGGTAACGTAAACCTTTTTCCTTTTTAATGCAAAATTAGGATATTTCCCTCTAAAGCCCTTTGGTTATCCTGTCGTATATCATAAAAATCATCAGGAAGTTGTAGAGAAACCCTCCTCCCCCCCGCCCCCCCACCCCGTAGCACATCTGGGCCCTTCCTCAGCCCTGTCTGATCATACACCAAGTGCTACAGAAGCACAAGCTGTCAGTCTACAGATGGCACAGAGGACATCACACCTCAGGTAAACAGACTCTGGTTTCAGAACCACTGGGTTGAGTGGTTAAAGCTCACTAGGAAGCAGCAGTACCTCAGTCTGAAAACCTCTGTTAGAGACAAGGCACTGTGCAATGGACATTTTTGAAATGGGTAACTGCTTTCAGACAGTCCTGTCATTTGGGTGTGAATTAAAGCTGAGGTTATCACGTGATGTCCCCAATGTCCCGCATCTGTAGTCCAGATAAATCAGGCTCATGTGAAGGATCGGTGCTGCAGCACAGAAAATTACCACCTTGCTATTTGTCTTATGATCTGTGAGGAAAGAGAAAGGACAATGTGTACAGTCTTTGCTACATTTTAATAACAGGTTTTAAGGAATTATTGTTTGGGTCTAGTCAGCAACATCAAACAAAAGGTACTGATTACTCCTCGTGCACAGAGTAATTCCAAGCACCTTTGAACCTGGCATGACACAGAGATGTGGCCCTTGCCCCTGTGGAGCTTACAGTCTGGGGATCTACATCTCAAGCTTGAGTTGGGCGATGAGCTAATTTAAGGCAAATTCTTCATACCCCAGAGCCACTATAGACAGAATTATTTTAGCATTTGGAATCAATCCAATCAAGATTAATTTGGTTGTGGATTTGTTCCCAGTTGAACCTGAAATGCCATTTTTATTAACATCCATCTAGTAAGCAGTGACCTAGTGGGTGCTGAAAGTTGAGACTAGGTCTCTCGAAGGGCAAGGTTAAAGCATCCTCATTCATTGTGGCTACTTGAAGAAGCAAATATATTGAATGGTTTGATGAGGTTATACTACTTAAAAACAGGCCCAGTACTGACAGTGCAGTCCCCTCATGCACTGTTCACTGGGCTCTATAGCCCACAGACAGCCCCTCACATAATCTTAATGTCCTGTGTAACAACTATCCATCATGTGCTATAAAAGTTTTATTTATGCCTTGTTAAATCAAAAGTAAATAGTCAAGTCAAAATAAAGTAATGACCTGCATATTTTCATATGGATGAATTACTGTATATCTAAGTAGGAAATAAATGGCAGTCCTGTCTACCTACATTAAAAAAAATAAACTATCTTTCCAGATTTTGCATACTAAGAAGAGGTATGCGTCTGAAGGTCTCACATCGGGTTGTCAGGAAAGCAGCAGTTATCCCGCAGCATCTTAACATCTGAAACAACTGTTCCTAAATGATACAATTTAAACGACATTGTAAACAAATGTAAAATTCTATAGTTATTCTGAGATGGTCCCAAAGTTAACCCTAAGTCTACCAGAAAGAATTAGCAGTATGATAGAGAAGAACAGATAAATAATCCACCTGACGATACATGTGCTCACTTCAGGAAATCAATCTGGTCAGCTGGGGAATACTCCATGTGTGATTGATTCTCATCTGGCCAGGGCACACTTTATACAGCTGACCCATGGCATCAGGCTAGACCACTTCTAAGGAGACGTGGCTAGGCAATTTAACTCTCAGAGCAATTCTACCCACCTTAACCCAGAGTGTGACATTCAAACCAGAAGAGCATATTGGAGCAAAAGTGAGCAGGATGTAAACTCTAGCACATTCTTATTGCTGCATTGTCTGAAGTTCAGCACAATCTACAAAGGTACTGTCCAGGAAACAGGGTAGTAGTGGTAATGAGAAAATAGACTATTAATTGCACAATTAATAGAAAAGTAAAAATGTTTCAAAATCTGTATCCAAAGTAGTGATAGGTCAGTGACATGCTGAACTTTTGAGTTCTGGGGTCCGGTTCTGCAACAGACTTGCTGGCCAACTGGCATGGGTAGGACTCATTTTCTGCTTGTTGAAGGGTGATACACTACACAGAATTATGATGGTTTCCGAGTGGTAAAATTCACAGACTCCAGGTTATTTGTATCAGTATCATTCCTTGTGCAAAGTTTGATGTAGATGAAGATAAAGTGGTTTCTTGGTCAATAATTGCAATTTCTTTCTTTTAAAGTCAGTGGGTTTCTTGTATCTGTAACCACAACAGAAAGATTATTGTTGAAAATACTCTGCTTGATTGGCCCCCAAGCTCCATGTGCCATGCCCAAAACTTACAGTTCTATGACGATTGGCCCAGGTTTAATTTCATCCATCTCCATGAAGGCAAAACACTTGGTGCTGGTAAACCTCTTTTTAGGTTTGTAATGTTTGAATTCAAAGAAGATGGCCGCACCTAAGAAATCGAAAGGCACATAAACCAGGCAACACCTTGTATGTTAATTAGCTTTCTTACTCACCAGAAGCATATGAACAAGCAATGGTTTGCAGAATCCACAAAGCAACCTGTTAATACAATCTGGTAAGGTGTGACTTGGTTGCTAGGGATCCCACCCCAAATCTTGCCGTGTCTAACATTTCTCCATATCAACTATATGAAGCCTAGCAAAACTTCCTGAGCTAGACTGACTCAAGACTAGGACCAAAGAACACTGAGCAGGAGTAAGAGGTTAAAGCACCTGTCAGGCAAGTGTACAGATGGAATCCAGATTCTCCAGAACCCACATAAATGACAGCGACCATGGTGGTCTGCCTGCCATTCCCAGAGCTTGGAAGGAGGAGACAAAATTCCTGGAGCCAGACTAGCTGTATCAGTGCGCTCTCAGTTCAACTGAGAAATGTGTCTCAATGAATAAGAGTGATTGAAGAATACTCCCACTGTCAGCCTTGGGCCTCTATATACGTTGCACATAGGTATAGGTGCATATACATATGAACCAATATATACAAAATCATGTACACTACTGCTAGACAGTTTTATTCTAGGCTTGACAGAAGCTGAAGCCATCTGAGAAGTGGGAGCCTCAAGAAAATGCTTCCATAAGATCAGGTTGTAAGCAGGTCTGTAAGGCATTTTCTTAACTAGTGATTGATGGCAGAGAGCCCAGCCCATTGTACGTGGAGCCATCCCTGGGCTGGTGGTCCTGGGTGCTATTAAAAAGCAAGCTGAGCAAGCCACAAGGAGCAAGCCAGTGAGCAGCACTCCTCCATGGGCTCTGCATCAGCTCCTGCTTCCAGGTTCCTGCTGTTTGAGTTCCTGTCCTTCATGGAGGAATAGCAATACGGAAGTGTGAGCCAAATACAGCCTTTTCTCCTCAACTTGCCTTTTTGGTCATGGTGTTTCATTACAGCAACAGAAACCCAAACTATGACAACCACACGTAGAAAAAAATTCAAAACAAAACAAAAATTCCAGAAAAGGAACACAGTCCACAGAGAAAAAGTGCACATGTACTGCGCAGACTGGCAGTGAATGTTCCTTTTAAAATGGTCAAGCCTGACTAGCTTTGCTTCCTCCTAAAACAAATCTAAATTCAAGTCACGGGCTGTTGAATGTTACCTATGCCTGCTTTAGAGTTCTAAGTTGTGTATTTTCCCCTGCAACTTCTGACTTCTACATCAAGAAGTGCTGTGGAAGGCCAGTGTAAAGGCAACAACAGTCAAGCACTGTGAATGGAGCATGAGGAAGTTACATAGTTACACGCCTCCAAAGACCAGCAGATAAGCTCTCTGTTCCAAGGGACAAACAGCTGAGGTTAGGGAAGTAAGTTACCTCACCAGTGTACCCAAATACTGATTTCTAAAACAGGCATGGAAAATGATGGGAGTCCATGTCTCACTCAACTAATTGCTACTTCCTTCTGCATCAGGCAGGGTGGTATTGGTCCTGTCTTTAAAGACTGTAACAGACATCTACTTTAGTGACAGTACAGCTTCTAACTGATCAAGTTTAACAACATTCTGAAATGTGTGAACAGTCTTGGCACGGGTACAAACAGAGCATCTCACAAATCAAGCAAAGGCCAGTCAACTCAGGTCACACAGGAAGGTCAGAGAGGGTGAGACGGGTACACTTAGCTAAGGACTCCCCCTCATACAAAAGGATCACATACATGGGCTACTGGGGACCAATTTCCCTACGCACAGGACCCTACCAAATCCACAAAGGTGTAGTATCTCTTGTCATTCCTACACCAATATTAGAAACATCTAATTATCAAGAAGAGATTCTGGAGTGATCAGATCACATTTCTTAGTCTTTTCACCAGGGAACACATCTCATCATGACTGTGTCTGAGGGCCAAAAAATATTAACAAAGTTATGCTTGAAAACCAAAGCCCAAACATGCCACCTTTGTTCTTTCTTACTCATCTGCATTATCTGAACACAAGACATTTACAGCAGTCTTGGTATGCAGAGCTCTGTATTCCATATGATTGTTAAGAAAAATGTAAAATTAAGGTATCCAAAGATTAAAATGTTTATAAACATGAAATTTCATTAGCATCAGTTAGAACTATAGTGACTAAATATTCAGTTCAATACTGGAGAAAAGGAATAGTGAAGCCCTGAATACACTTCAACGAATCATCAGCTACCAGGAAAGGACAGAGCACAGCACAGGTTAGTCCAGGGACCACCACTGTCTTCCCTTCCCATCAGAACTGAGAGCTACAGGGAGAAAGCAAGCATAAAGCACACTTGGGGTTGCAATCTCTTCCTTAGTTACCCAGCACTCTCTGATACATACTCTTTAACCCAGGGAGTTTCAAGTTCTGAAGTCTATCAGAATGACCTTGAGGACTTCAAAAAAACACTGCTTTGCTGTACCATGGCTTATCGATTGGACTTTGGGGGCTGCCTCTCCCACAGCCCTGGCTTTGAGAAGTAAAACATTTACAGAGGCTGCAGGAACTGTTTCTAAAGGCATTCACTTCACAAAAGCTTCCTACAGAGCCTGGCATCTCAAAATCTTAGCAGAGAACATTGACTTGTCACTGGGCAAGTGGCAACTGCCAGTGTTTACTACTAAGACTTGCGCTAGGCGGGCAGTGCAGCATCACTGTGCTAAAAGGTGGCATTTTTCCATCGCTGCATGTTCTAAATTTTCCTGCTTAGTGCAAGTGGAAAGAAAGGGTTAGAGAACATTTTATCAGGAGTTCCAGCACCCTCTACTCATTAAAACAAGAAAAACTGCCATGTGTGTATGTGTGTATATGTGTTCATGAAGAAACAAGGAGTTAATGTCAGTATCTTCATCAGTTTTCCACGTTACTACTTGAGATAGGGTTTCTCACTGAACCCAGCTGAAGCGCGTCTGGCTGATCAGCAAACCTCAGGAATCCACTCATCTGTCATTGCCCAGCACTGGCAGGCTGTCATGCCTGGCTTTTACATGGGTGCAGTGGATCCAGCTCAGGTCCTCCCACTGAGCCATCTCCAAGGCCTAAAATTTTACTTAATAGTACATTTTTTTTTTATTTAATAGTAAACGTTTTTAATAAAAACATTGTATTCTAGTGTCATTTTTCAACCAGATAACACAGCACCTAATCTCAACATTTTAAAACATTACTATTTGGATTTCTTCAAACCAACTAACCAGGTGACACTGACATCTGCTAGCTATGGACAATGACTGAACCACTGTATACACATTCTCAAATGAGTGCTGTCCATAGGAAGACAAAGATTATGGTCACAAACCTTTGGTTAACTTTTCAACATGTTTCTGGAGCTCAATATCCACATTAAAGTGAACATATGTATCTTCTTTTCTTGAAGCCACAGGAGTATCTTGTACAGGAGTTAAATCTATGCCATTCAAATCTAGAGAGAAACAAGTTTCCACTTAGGGGCAATCGAACTTACAGACCACCAAAGGCCACATTTCCTGAAGAGTGGGATGGGGGAGGGATTCTGGGGCTCACAGGGATGCCTCCTTGATGAGCAGGGCCTGGGAACTGCTGCTGTGCATGGGTGTGCAGGAGGAGCTGAGCTGAGAGGATGGAGACCACAGGGAGGGAAAACAAGTCTGCAGATCAAATTTGATCTTTAAGAGGGGAAAGAATTTGTTTCCTGAGGGCACAGGCCACTCTAATATGTGCAGTAAAGATTGAAGTGTGTGTGCGTGTGTGTGTGTGTGTGTGTGCGTGCATGTATGTATATCTTACTACAATGTGGCCCTCAGTCTCTATTTGCAACAGTGATGAAGGGCATGGCTAGAAAGGCCTGAAGTCTAGAATTAAGTCAAACTCCTCCACTGTTCTCAAGTCAGATGAGCATGAAAGCTGCCAAAAACACAAAACAAACACACACACACACACACAAAACCCCTTTCATCAGTGAAGGAATGTATACATAGCATCTATATTTGGTTATATTTCCTAAAACATAACCTGACTTAGTACAACCAGATAGTTTACTAAGCTGCTTGGTATGGCTTTAATTTCCAGGATCCAGGAAGCTCACTTAATCAGGTTCTGCATTAGGCTTAACAAATAAGTATTTATATATTACTCAACAGAGATGTTAATTGGTAGGTACATCTGAAAATTTCAGTTCTTAAAGACACACATAATCATGTTTCAGTTCAACATACATGCAAAGGTAACAACACTCACTACAAATAATTTACTATTTCATGTTTTACAGAGCACCTTCCTGAAAGTTACATTCTGTAAATGGTCTATCAATGTATAGAAACAAATACTTTCCACACTTGATAGCTGGTTAGATCGTAAAGCAGTGGTTCTCAACCTGTGGGTTGCGATCCCTTTGGAGATCATGTATCAGATATCCTGTATATCACATATTTATGATTCATAACAGTAGTAAATTTACGGTTATGAAGTGGCAACAAAAATAATTCTATGGTTGGGGTCACCACAACATGGAAAACCGTATTAAAGTTTGAGAACCACTGACTTAAGTGTTACCCTCATTAGTGTTGTCAGTCATGGTCTCTATTTATTAAATTTTTCTCTGTGGCTAAATTCCTTTTAATTATTACTAATGAGCATATGGATCTGAGTTGATTTCTGTTAAGTGATGCCAGTTGCCTCCATTTAATTTCAGCTCACATCTGGTTCTCGGTTAGCTTCAGAAAGCTTCATGTCAACCACTGTATCAGCAGTGGTTACTTCTCGATAATCATGACTTGACCCTGCTAGCTGTGGACAATGACTGAACCACTGTATACACACTCTCAAATGAGTGCTGTCCATAGGAAGACAAAGATTATGGTCACAAACCTTTGGTTAACTTTTCAACATGTTTCGGGAGCTCAATATCCACATTAAAATGAACATATGTATCTTTTCTTGAAGAATAATTATTCTTATTATTAACTTTTTGGAAACAGGGTCTTATTATATGTTTTCCAAAGTTGGGCTCAAGTAATTCTCCTGCCTCAGCTACCAGGAAAGTAGGATCACAGCTATGCTTTTTAAAATAAAGTACTGCATAATACATATGACAACAACAAAAGAATTCAGCCATATGGTTTCTCTGCTGGCAACAGGAGAAAAAACGACCAGCATAATCACACTTTCTAACTCTGATAACATACTTTCCTGTCCTGTCATGGCTCTCAGGGTCTGTACGCTATGGACAGACCCTTTTCCCAGTCTCTATTTTTACCCTCCACTGCAGCATTCACATATCAAGAACCTGCTATATGAACTGGAGGGCTAAACTATATACCTGTGGAAGAGGAGGCATTTTTTATAATTCTGCATTCTGGAAACTGTCTCTGTTGCTAAGGGGACTATGCATAGCTAGCTAGCTTCCTAGCTGCTAAGGGGACTGTGTGTGGCTAACCAAGTCCCTAGCTGCTAAGGGGACTGTGTGTGGCTAGCCGAGTCCCTAGCTGCTAAGGGGACTGCGTGTGGCTAGCCGAGTCCCTAGCTGCTAAGGGGACTGTGTGTGGCTAGCCGAGTCCCTAGCTGCTAAGGGGACTGTGTGTGGCTAGCCGAGTCCCTAGGTGCTAAGGGGACTGACTGTGTGTGGCTAGCCGAGTCCCTAGCTGCTAAGGGGACTATGTGTGGCTAGCCGAGTCCCTAGCTGCTAAGGGGACTGTGTGTGGCTAGCCGAGTCCCTAGCTGCTAAGGGGACTGCGTGTGGCTAGCCGAGACCCTAGCTGCTAAGGGGACTGTGTGTGGCTAGCCGAGTCCCTAGCTGCTAAGGGGACTGCGTGTGGCTAGCCGAGACCCTAGCTGCTAAGGGGACTGTGTGTGGCTAGCCAAGTCCCTAAATGGGTCTCGAGTATGAAGTATAAGAATAAACACAGACAAGCCCAAAAGGAAAAGTAAGTCTAAGCTATACATTTAAAAATATGTTTATTAAATCTATTAGAAACATACACTGAAGGACTAAAGATCAACCCTAGGGATTTCCTATCATTACAGATGAATTAAAACAAGTTGCTAGGGACACAGGTGCCCCTGCTCTAAAAGCAAGTGTTCCCAGTGGAAAGCAGCATGGCATCTGCCAGAAAGAAAGCCACACTCAGCGCTCCTCACCCTTCACGCTGACTGTGATGTAGGGATCGATGCACTGCCCGGCATCCTTCAGACCAATCTTCTCAATCCTGATAGTGAGTAACGTCATCCCTGGTTCTGATGGCAACCGTGGCAATAAAGTACCTGGCAACAGAGGAACCACAATACAAATTAGGGCATAAATAATTCCAGCGTAAACATTTCAGTAAGCAGAAGAATCACAGATTTCCTTGTAACTTAGTAACCAGGCAGGCATTAGCACTTTGCTTTCTAGCAACTTCAAAGCCTGTATTACTCCTTTTGGTTTGCAGGGTGCTCTTAGGTTACTGAGTATGGAGATTATGGGCATGCACCACCACATCTGGCTTGGTGTTATTCTCTATGAACAAATAAGCTAAATTTGCACTCCATACACCACAAACACCTTAAAAGCTGAATTATTATGGCAAGCTCATTAAATAATCATGTTACTCAAGGGTGCCCAGCTCTAAGCTACTACAAAATCAATAACATAGTAGGTCCACATAATACATATATATTACATCTGAATATGAACTTGTAAAAAAAAAAAACAGACAGAAAAAAATGTCATTCTGAAGCTTGAGAAGTTTGTGGGGCTAAAGAGATGGCTCAGCAGTTAAGAGAACTAGACACTCTTCCAGACGACCTGGGCTCAAGTCCCAGCACCCACATGGCAGCTCACAACTGGCTGTAACACAAGTCCAAGGATATCCATGGCTATCTGATGCCCTCTTCTGGGCCTTGATGGCACTGCATGAACATGGTGCATATACATGACGGCAAAAAATACTCAAACACATTAAAAAAAAAAAAAAAATAGCAGGGGCTAGAGAGATGGCTCAGGGGTTAAGAGCACTGACTGCTCCTCCAGAGGTTCTGAGTTCAATTCCCAGCAACCATACGTTGGCTCATAACCACCTATAATGTGATCTGATGCCCTCTTCAGGCCTGCAGATGTACATGCAGGCAGAGCACTGTATACCTAATAAATACATACATACATACATTAAAAAAAAAAAAAGCCAGGAGTGGTGCTACACGCCTTTAATCCCAGGACTCTGGAAGTAGAAACAGGTAGATCTCTGAGTTCAAGGTCAGCCTGGTCTACAGGGCTACCCTGTCTCAAAAAGCCAGAGGTGGGGGAATGGGGGGAGTTTGAGAATAGAGATGAGAAAATCCTTTAGTCACAACTAATTTGTAATTTAGTATTTAGAGATTCAATTATTAGGTAGATTACTAAGGTCTAATTCCCTCCTCTCATTCTCATTCTATTCTGTATGATTTATTTTTAGAGGTTACCTCTAGAGGGAATGGCAACACAAAATTGCAAGAGCAATTAGAATGCTTGAAATATTTCCATTCACCAATTAAACTTTTAAAACTAAAAGATCTGGCTGGGAACATAGCCTGGTGCTTTCTCTGTGACCTGAGTGCTGAGTTTGATTTATGTTTTTTTTTTTTTCCAAGACCCGGTTTCTCTGTGCAGCCTTGGCTGCCCTGGACTCACTTTGTAGACTAGGCTGGACTCGAACTCACAGCAATCTGCCTGCCTCTGCCTCCCAAGTGCTGAGGGTGAGCTGAGTTTGAAAAGCCAGTGTACAAATCTGTATATGGTTGCACTTGCCTATGACCTTAGCGTTAGAAGCAGAGGGGGAGGAGGGCAGAGGGGCCTGAGAGAGCACAGCCTATCCCACATGCTAAGACTCCAGTTCACACCCTGCCTGAAGGAGGCCTACTGCTGAATACACTCCACTGAACACACTTTGGTCTCCAGGTCTGTGTGCATGGACACATGTACCCACAAATTTAGGTACATGCACCAGGCACACACAAATCCCGTTGGCAAAAACCAAACCAAACCAAAACTTCAAAAGCCCACCCAAAGAGAACATCCCAACTCAAGAAAATGGTTGGTTTCAATCCTGTATGTATGCAATAAGTTAAACCACATACAGAACACAACACTTACATAGGGTTTTGGTTGGTATCTATCAAATTTCGGTTCAACAATTTGCTTTCTTACTGTTAATAATGAAGAACCTGGAGCACACGATGCAGGGTCTTCTAAAAAGAACTTCTGATTGATAGTCAACAGGTACAATGAAATTGGGGGTGGGGGCAATGGAAATGCTGTAAAACTGTATGGTGGTCACCATCATAAATGTCGAATTTATAAATTCTAGTTAGATTCTTTATAAATCAAGAATCAGCGAAATGTATACTTACAGTAGATAAATTTTATAATACGAATATCATAATAATGCTATTAAAAGTATGTTTTTAAATGTGTTTCTTTTTTGTGGGTTTGGTGTTTATTTTTTGGGACAGTGTCTTGTTATGCAGCCCAGGCTGGCCTCAAACTCAAGGCAACCCTCTAAGCTCAGCCTTACACACTAGATTATAGGCATAAACACCACACCTAGTTCCTATTCTTACTCCCTAGTTTCAATACAGAGACAACATAGAAAGTTAAGAGTGGGAAGACGGCCTTCGCTGCAGGGTTTCATTAACGACTTTTAATGGGACAGGAACAATTCTGAACATACACACAACATAGCACTGTGCACACTGTCTCTGGCTGTCCAATTCGAAACACAGGCACTTAAAGAAGGAGTGCTTTTCACTGGACTGAGACAAGCTTCAGAAAGTAATTTTATGAAGGGAATGGGAGTACTTATATTTAGTTGGGTTCTCCTCAGAAAGGCTCAAGAAATTATATAGAATTTATTAGATAAATAATGAAATGTATGCACTAATTTTGCTGTTCATGGACATCTGAGCTCATCAAGTTCTGATTTTTTTAAATACTTCTATACGCACAGTAATGAACATATTCTGGTACAACTTCTCTGAAGCAGGAATTTCTAAGTCACATGGTCTGTTTCCTTCGTGCTAATTATGTCATGCACACCTACAGTGGCTGTTCCATTTCTGTCTCTGACAACAGGCAGCATGCGAGTGCTGTTGTAGTCTTCGGGCACTAGGTTTTCTCAGGCACTTTACTCAAATCAGTTTAGGTGTGGAGAGGCTCTGCTCTGGCTACGGCTTGCCTGGATTCTGAAGGCCAATAAGGCACACGCTGTTCTGTAGTAGATGATGTGTTTGGATTTTCTTCTTTCTGAAGAGAGTGTAGAAATGTCCCTTCCTTATTAAGTTGTAGATCTCTAATAGATTAGAAAAAGAGTTGGTTGCATGTCTTGTGAACAGCTTAATAGTGGTTTTCCTTTAAAAAGTACTGCCCTGATGCTCGGCATGGTGGTGCACACCTTTAATCCTAGCAGTCAGCAGGCAGACTGCTGTGAGTTTGAGGCCAGCCTGGTCTAGAAAGCAAGTCCAGGACAGCCTGGACTTGAGAAACAAAACAAAAACAAAAACAACAACAAAAACCACCACCAACAACAACAAAAAACACTGAAGAACAACACACCCATTTAAAATGTCTAAGTTTTAAATGCAGCTTGCTGAATTTCACAATGTGGACACGCCTATGTCAGCATCACCAGGGCATGAAACATAAACAGCACGCTAGGGACACCCATGGTCCTACGATACCCCATTAAACCTCTGATCATTATCCCAGAGGGCAGAAGCACTGTGCTGTCTAACACCACAGACCACAGGTTAGGTTATTTAGGTGACTCTCGTTTGTACTGGTGTCTTCTATGAGAACCTTCATGCTAAGATAGTCTAATTTCTTAATCCCTTCCTTCACAGTTGGTGCTTTTAAAAAAGCCTTCGTAAAGTCTTGTTGAACTCAACAGAGGTTAAGGCTAACACTATGCAGACACTAGGCATGCATGTGGTGCATATACACCCATGCAGGGAAAACAGGAACTTTTAAAAATGATTAATTTAATAAATTAAAAAATAAAAAAAGAATTAAGAATCTGATCTCACAAGCAAGAGACTAGAAATAATGTCCTCTACCCAAGGTTTGTCAGTAGTACCTGTTATTATGTGTAATTTCCCTATTATTTATATTCGGAAAGAAGAGCCTCATCCAAGCTTGTCCACAAATAAAAAAGGCTCACTGTGTATGCTTAATTCCTCTTAGATAAAGGTAACATTCCACAGACCTGCGGAGCCCACCTGGGCCTGGTTACACCAACCACAATTGGGTTAAAGACTGATGACGTAACAGACACAGGATGATATTGCAGGCCTAAGAAAAAGCCTACTTGCAAGCTGGCCTGTGGCTGGCATTTAGGGTCTCAGATCTAAGGAAGTCTTCCATCTGCCCCATTCATCCTTCAACACGTGAAGTGTTTATGTGAGCACACAACTTGTGCTGACACTCTTTCCTTCTGAAACCTGCAATTTTGGTCTGTGGTAGGTAGAAAGTGATCCTGTGATCAATTCCCAATAGCAGTGCTGTGTGCTAATCTCTATGGAGACACTTCACCTTTAACGATCTTGCTACCACTTGTTTTTTTTTTAAAGATTTATTTATTTATTTATTTATTACAAATACAGTGTTCTGCATGTACACCTGCACACCGGAAGAGGACACCAGATCTCATTATAGATGGTTGTGAGCCATCATGTGGTTGTTGAGAATTGAACTCAGGACCTTTGGATGAACAGGCAGTGCTCTTAACCTTTGAGCCATATTTCCAGCCCCCAGCTACAACTTGTTATAGTGGAAATTAAATACAGTCTGTGTGGCTAGCTGCACAGAAAAGGGGGCTTTGGAATCTGCACCCCTTTTCCCCAATTTGATCCATACGCCTTTTTCTTTGGCTAATTTTGTTTCTGCTTTCTCTTGCAGTACTCTTTAGCTGTGAATGTTGGTGAATCTTTGAACATGCGTTCTCAGAAGCACTTATGTAGATGGATCCTTTCACACTGTGTCTAAACAACCACTGACAGTGGCCTAGCCAGGGAACTTTGCTTATAGTTGGCAAGGGTTCTGGAGAGGTTTTACTCTCTACTAGAAAATACCAACATGAGCTCCTGCTTGATGAAGCAATGCGTTTGTTATATAAGGGTGCCTACCAGGAACTCTAGCGGAAAAAGAATCAGGAGCTCCTGCCCCAGCGCCACCTTCTTCATCTTCTTCAAATTCCAAATTCTCTTCTTCACCAGGTGCTAAAATTCGTCTATATGGAAAAGAGAGAGAGAGAGAGAGAGAGAAAAAAAACCTAAACAATGAGCTGTAACACTCAGCACACCAACAAAGCCTCATAGCTCTTCACAGGATTGTTACCTGTTGTTACCAATGTTGATATCAAGTGGATCAGTGATACCCAATTGTACAAAAGTAACAACAGACATATAAGCAGGTATAAAGCAGGCACAGAGAAGGTAGTAAGGGAAGAAGATAAATATGAATACCTTAATGGGACAGGCTGAACATCAAATGGGAATTCTTTATTATACGTAAGAATATTCTTCAGAACTACAATAAAAAGACAAAGAACCATGAATTCTTCTAAAAACCAAACACTGTAGCTCATAGAGATAATTTTTAAGAACTTTTGTTATGCACATTTAAATACCATTTTAGAACCATTGTGCTTGTTTGCAGATGGTCTGAGAAAATTAGCTCCTCCTAAAACTTTTCCTACTGTGTACAAAGTCCTGGGTGAGCTGTGGGGTACCTCCTCCCTGTACTGCTTTAGCTGAAGGACTGACATTAAAGATAACAACTTGAGAGACACAGGAACATATCTTCTTCTGTCTTGAGTTTCCTCCTTGGTGTCACCAAACCAATATGGCTTGTGTTGGTACGGTTGGTTATACTTCTCTCACGTTCCTTTTATGATAAAATGTACTGGATACGGCTATATGCTATTCATATAGACAAAGTAGAGTTACCCTTACAAGTCTCCAGACAGCATGGTACTGTGCCCCACAGCTCCCTTTGGGCATGCGCGACGTTCTGTGACGCTGCTGTCTGCAGAGGTGCTCTACATATATAATCTGTGGTTACTTCCAGCCATACAGGTCCCCACAGCAAGCTGCAAACTACATGAAAGTGAATCCACAGCACGAAATAGGCAACACAAAAGGCTCTTGTCTCTTAGTGCTTAACACACTCAGCCTTTACCTTGGAAGTCCTACAGTTCAGAGCTGTAAAGCCTCTACAGGGGACTATCCGGAGGGCACTAGTTGCAATGGCATGGCATATTCCAATGACTGTCAGTAGTTATTCAACTTCTTATATGTGTGCCCATAGAATCTATTGCAAGAAAAATCAGAAGGCACAGTTTCCACTGATTTGTATTCTCTCTCTTTAGCTCTTACCCTTGCCCTTCCACCATCTTTCTTTTCTCAGTAACTATACTTACTGCCCATATTGCTTTAGACTCTTCTAGACTATATGGTGATCAATAACTCCTAAATGGATCTTAAACCAAACTCAAGAAAAACATACAAAACCACATCAACAAACAGACCAGCTATCATACAAATGTGAGCAGCTAAAAGCCTGGCATCCCAGAGGACAGCAAAAGAGCACCACATCATGCTTTACTCTGTCTTGAGTAGGTATCTCAACAACATAAAACTGGGAAGGTTTGCAGCACAAAGGTCATTCTTCTGATGTCCCTCTTACGATAAAATGTTATTTTATATATATACATATATATATATATATTAATATATTATAGATCTAGAAACAGTAGAGGTTATCCTCCAAGGAAGTCTTCAAACATGAATACTGGCTGTGGGCAGGTTTTTAAATTGAGATATACACTCATCAAAAACTCCTATTTGGACTTTAGACCAAACTCAAGAAAAACAGACAGTGGATGCCAATAAGTAGACAAACCAATGTTCAAATGTGGTTCCTGTTAAGATGGACACAGAGGAGACTGACTGTGTAAATGGACAGTGACAGTGGAGCACAGGGTCAGTGTTTCAAAGCTAAGTTGTAAGAAGACACTGGAGCTGGGAACCAGGATAGAGGCACTGTCCACACCCACTCTGGAGTCAGAGCTGTTCGGTATTCCAGAAGAAGGAAGAGCAGCAGGGGCTCAGAGAAGGAAGCAGTGCTTTTTCAGAGGGGGTGGGGGGGGGTACATTGAAACAAAATTTCACTCAGTATCCTACCCTGGCCTAGAACTCACCATGTCACACAGGCTGGCCCTGAACTCATGACAATCTTCCCACCTCAGCCTCTTGAACAGGCGTATCTCACCACATCCAGCTTGAGTCTGGCTTCTTCAAATAACAATATATAGGTTTACAAGCAAGAAAAAAGTACCAGAAGACCAAGTAGGCTTAAAAAAGATCCTAGCACTACAATTCCAATGACGAACTCTTTGTATAACTATGCTAAAGTAATATACATTACTGAATTCTCCCAATCCTAAAATGGGAATGCCACTTCTTTCACAGACTATTGAGAGAACTAAAATTAAAGAGCATACATGAGGATGCAGGGAAGTTTAAAGTATTGAACACAACCACACTCAGCTTCCAGTATTTGCACTTTAAGTGTCTGTCTGTCTTTTTCGTTTTCTTTTTTAGGAATAAGTGCTTAAAAAGAAAGTAGACACCTGCACTGTTGTGCGGGAATTCATAGTCAGCGCAGCTTTCCACTGTGACTGACTCACAGAGATATTCTGCCTTACGAAAACATAACAACATCCTTCTGAACTTTATGATTACAATAAACTGTAACTCGGCAAACACCAGCGAATCACTCACATAATATTGTGGTAAACACTGAAAATGGAGGAGAGGACGACAGTACTTGTCATTCATATTAGATATGACACAGAAATCATATGAGAAAAAGCCAAGCCTTAAAATATGTAAAAGAAGCTGAAAGCTGTATTAGTTATAAAGAATTATTTTCCCTTAAGAGGAACAGAGGACATAGGGTCTCATGTAGGCCAGGCTGGCCTCAAACTCACTGTATAGTTGAGGCTAGACTTGAAATCCTAATCCTCCTGCCTCCCCCTCCAGAGAGGAATGATTATAGGCATGTATTACTACAGCTGCAAATATTTTCTGTTTTGTAAACCTCTCTTTTCAGGCATCAGTGCTTTGGAAAGGAGATATTTGGGGCTGGAGAGATGGCTCAGTGTTTAAGAGCATGTGCTATTCCTGGAGAGATCCACAGCTCAGCTCCAAGCACCACTCAGGGTAGCTCACAATCACCATTAACTTCCGTTTCAGGGGTCTGAGGCCCTGCTGTGGCCTCTGAAGACACATACACTCCTGTGTACAACCAACCCCAGGAATTCCCTCAACGACCTGCTTCCACCAGCCAGGCTCCACTGATTTGTCTTGTTATATTTTATGTACTTTGTGTGCATGCACTGTGGAAGTCAGAGAACAACTTTGGGAAACAAGTTATTTCTTTCCACTACATGGGTCCCAGGGATTGTACTCAAGTCGTCAGGTTAGTGGCAGTGTCTTTACACTCTGAGCCACCTTGCTAGCCTCAGGCCTCACTTTTTAAAAGTGTTTTACAATTTCCCAACAAAACACACCACCTGAGGGCCATTCATATGGGGCCTGCAGTTTCATGTACTCACACATCACTCTGACACCTGTAGCGCCCTTTCCTACTGGGAACTCAGTGCTCCCAGCTTCCTTACTTATCGGGAATGGACCTGCCATCCCCTTGCAGCTCATGCCAACATAGCACTTCCCGGTAGGCAGACTGGAAAACTACTTTCACTCTGAATGGTTTTTTTGTAAACTATGTAAGAAGACCCCTCTCAAGACATTCACATCTACTGAATACAGCACAAATTTGCCAGGTTTGTACTGTAAGCAGAACACTGCATAGATTATGCACAGTAAGTAAAAGGCTGTTTGTAACTGCTCTGCAGAATGGAATCAATAGAAATGAGAGTACTACAGGGCAGACCGGCCATGGATATAAAAACATCACATAAAGAGAGGAGGGGAAAGTTGGTTAAACTTTCAGGAAAGCTGGAATCTCTGCAGCACTCTCTCTGAAAGATGGGTTAATGGAAAGGAATTTTATTGGGGGTGGAGGAAGATAGGTTGGTGTAAGCAGCGTGTTCTGAGGAGTAACATAAAAGTTACTAGAATTACTACAGCCACAGGGTTACTATGAACTTCAGACAAGACTTTCAAGAGATTTAAGAACTTTGAAGGAAAGAAACCATTAGCAAAATGAATCCCCTAAGTCCAACATACTGAAAGCTACTCTCATTCATTTTCACAGAAGAAGCATAATCAAGGGAAAGCTCAACTAATATTCCATCTAAAATGTTGCAGAAAGTATTTGATAGAAATAGCTCATAAATGTCCAAATTTGATGGTATACAGTATGTCCTACTGAGATACAGTATACACTGCTATGCTCCTTCAGGAAGCAACAAGTTAAAATCACCTGAAAGCAGTCAAGAGAGGCCAAGAAGTAGCTCAGCAGGAAAGGGGCTTACTGCCAGGTCCAGGAACCTGCCTTTGATCCCTGGAACCCATAGAGTGGAGGGACAGTTCCTACAAGCTGTCCTGAAGGTTACCCAGATGCCAAGCACTCTACTCTTCCAGGTAGATGATTGATAGATAGATAGATAGATAGATAGATAGATAGATAGATAGATAGATAGATAGACAGACAGGCAGGCAGGCAGACAGACAGGAAGGAATGATAATTAGATGTAAAACAACTCTCCTAAAGTATCAAGAAATTCAAATGAAAAGCATTATATAAATTCAAAAAATAGTAAAATGAAGGCAAAGCAAGTGGTAAGTTACTTTAATTCCTGTACTTGGCAGGAGAATTGAGATTCATAGAAGACTGGGCTACACAGAAACGTCTGTCATCTTATCAAAACAACGCAAAATAAACTAAATCTAATAGGTCTTTAAAATACAAATAAAAGCCTTAAAAAAAAAAACAAGCAAAAGGTATAGCAAACCATTCTTAGTCTAATATTCTACAAAAGCATGAATTATAATAGTGTCTCAGAAGTTTGAACTAGAAAACTATGAAATTCAGGATTAATGTATCCCAACCCATTCCTGATATTTCAAGCATAAGGTCACAGGCAAGAGCCACAGCTGTCATTAGCAAAAGGCAGCTGAGAGAATTTCTCTGAATGCCAAGTCATATAGTCAATAACTCTTAACAACAACAAAAGCAACCAGTGAAATCTCTTTGAGGCACTGGGAGAAATTACAGAGGATGATTAAGAGAGATAATAAATACCTGCCTCGAAATAGTTTAGTCTTTCTAGTTATTGCACCTGGCACAACGTTCCCCACCTAGACTACCCTGCCTCTGTCTGTCCTGCAATGCTAGAGAGCTGAACCAGGGCCTCCTTCCCACAAGCCACACCCCAAGCCCTCTGCAAGATTCTTAAACTGTGTGTGAAGCAAACAAAAAACAAAAATCCCAACTGAAAATAGTAATTGTAAGAAGCCAGGATCCCACTACATCTTCTTCTTTCCTTTTTTTTTTGGAAGAAAAAAAAAGAAAGGCGTTTCCTTAGACCCAGATCCCTGAGTCCTGACTGGTGCCGTGACCTTGCTGCATTTGTGTTTGCTTCTTTGTGGTTCTGTGGGTGCCTCACACATGCTGGGTATGCACTCTACCACAGAGAACACCAGCCTCAGACTCAGAATTTTTAATTAAAGCCATCAATGTGCTTTTATTCAAAATATCACACACACACACACACACACACACACACACACACACACACACACACACATATACACACACAGCCAGTCATGGAAGACCATAGATGATTCCATTTGTATAAAATGTTCAGAACAGGCAAATTTATAGACAAATTAAATTAGTTGTTGCCTAGAACTGGTAATTAGAGAGGGTCAGGATTGGCTAGGGAAGAATGAGTGACGCTAGTGGATACAGGGGTTTTTTAGGGTGATGAAAATATCCTAAAATCGACTGTGGTGATGGCTGCAATGTCAAGACAATAAAAAGGAGCTACATGCTTTAAATTAAAGAATCTTATTATCTAGATAATATCTCAATGAAGCTATTAATAAGAAAAACTTCATATAAAGTATTTGCTAATGCCTTTTAAAGAAATCATAAGAGCTCTATGCACGAGAAAAATTTAAAAATTTTACCTTATTTGATTGTCATTCCTGTATACACTGAGTACAGGTAAAAACTATTTAGGAATATAAAATTACAGTTCTTATAATGAAAAGGTTATGGTCTGTATTACATAAAGTAACCAAAACTTTTAAAATGACACAGTTCATCATAATTCTTGCCATATGCAGAAGGATCTTGCTCAGAGATGAAATATGATCATCTAACAATGTGGAAAAGCCACCAGAATCACAGCAAATCTGTGTGCCTGTGTGCTTCTCTCTACCAACCCAAACAAAACAGAAACCTGATCCCTTTTGGTACAGACTCTGCCACACTCTTGCTGCCTTGGTCCTTCCATTACAAGCACATCAGCTTCTTGTGTAACTTGCGCCCTCCTTCAGCAGAGTTGCTATGAGTTGGGAACTGGCAGCCTGAGATGTTGATATGAACAATCTCTTCAGTTCTTTTTTTACCTTGCACCCAAGTTGTGGAGACACCAAAAGGATTGCACAAACATGAACTCGGCTCACCTAATCCAGGCCCTGTCCAGCCACTAAGGGCTGCAGAGAAACAGGGCTAATCGTTTCATCTCATTCTTCAGCTATAGAGTGAGGGAAGGTGAGCACACAG
This sequence comes from Acomys russatus, assembly GCF_903995435.1. NCBI lineage: Eukaryota > Metazoa > Chordata > Mammalia > Rodentia > Muridae > Acomys > Acomys russatus. The sequence goes on along the minus strand of NC_067142.1, from coordinate 77,655,758 downwards.
CTGAGACACTCTTCTTTGCTAAAATACTACGACTTATGATTCCATACAAAGATATCTGCCATAGGAGATGCATCTGAAAGCTGTTCTTCCCGGTTTACAAAAGCATGAGGAGCCATGCAGCCCTTCTCATGGCTATCAGCTAAAGTTTACTCATATTCACTCTGCCCATACTGCAGACATTTCAGCAAAGTGAGCACTCATCTGAACCAGCAAAAAAGGAAAAGGAAAAAAAGTGTTAGCAGCCTTTCAGGCAGCATCTTAAAACACCAAAATATCTGAAGGAATCATTTACTTCAGAAAGTTTCAAAGGAAGAGGAAAAAAAATTAATAGACCCAACAAGAAGTACTTCAGCAGCCTCCAGCCTTCACGTCGTGGAAGTTGAGTGGCATTACTCACCACGCCTTATAGTCTTCCTCAGAAAATGTTTTCAAGGGAACTAGTTTTATTAAAGCCAATGAAACAAATAAAGGCTAATATACATTACATCAAATTATAACTACTACAATATTACAGTAATTTAGAAAGAACTAATAAGACATAACATAAGTAGATATCAAGAGAAAAATCTTACTAGTGTTAAATAGTTTTACTATCTACAATGAGTTATTTCCCTAACAGGCGTCACAGGCGTCTCAGGAGGTGAAACTTACTTGGCTCCAGCTTCTTCAGGTCCTCCAGTTTAAATTCTTCTTGAGACTGTGTGGACTAAATTTAAAATATGCACATTACATCTTTTTACTACAAAGATTTCCTTGTACCCTATGTCTCTTAAATGGTAAAAACCAAATATTCAAAGTGATTCAAAATCAATTTCTTGCTTTCAAGTAGAAAATAGAAAGTCTCAAGTTGGGTTTTGTCTTTGATTTCTATAGTTTACAAAATATGAACTAACTTGTGTAAGTATACATGTTACTGATGAACTCTCATAATTATAAAACTCTCCTGAGATGGCACAGCTTTTGGCACGGATGCCTAATGTTTTGGCAGAAAAATCATGTCAGTTAAAAACCATCTACTTGCCGGGTGTGGTGGCACACGCCTGTAATCCCAGCACTGTGGAGGCAGAGGCAGGCAGATCGCTGTGAGTTCGAGGCCAGCCTGTTCTACAAAGTGAGTCTAGGACAGTCAAGGCTACACAGAGAAACCCTGTCTTGAAAAACAAAAAACAAAAAACAACAAAAAAAGGCCTCTACTTACCTGTAGTGCTGCGCTTCGCAATTCTAAACATGCTGCAATTTTGCCTATGGTTTTCTGTAAGGAGAAAAAATACATTATAAAATAAAATAAAAATTTTATTCAATAAAAAGTATCAAAAAATTTCAAAACAAGTTAAATTTCATTTCTCTATAGCATGGAGCAAGTTCTAGCACAGCCAGGGCTACATAGTGAGAACCTGTTTCAATAAACAAACAAGCAAACAAATAAATCTGATTGTCCATTGATATGTACAATTTTAATGTTTTCCTGTGTCAGTTAAATTTAAATAGCGGGCATGGCTGCACACACCTTTAATCCCAGCACTCAGAGATCTCTGTGAGTTCAAGGCCAGCCTGGTCTACATAGAGTCCCAGGATAGCCAGGGCTACATAGAGAGACCTGTCATAAAAATAGATTAATTAATTAAGATAAATATGAATGTTCCAAAACGAATACCAATGAAAAATACTCAGTGCCATGGTTCCTTCCAAGCTTTCTTGCTTCTCTATTAAGCCCAAAATTCACCAAAAGATTTAAAATTTCTTAAGTTATTAGTAGTAGACTAACATAATGCAATTCTGACGGAAACAAACCTAACTTATTTAAATACATATGTAATACTAAGCAAAGTCAGTGTCTACAGTAAATGGTGGGAAATTTTATAATCAGATACATTTTATAATAGCTATAAAGTGGACACTAATGTCTGGGCGTAGTTTCTACTTTCAATAAGCTCATGTTTCATATGACATAAGACCCAGAGTCATGTAGTACAAAGCATGGGCACAAGAGTCCACAAACTCCAACAAAGGAGCTTCCCAAACCTTCCTGAGACACAGTGAGATCTGCTAAGGAGTCAATCCCCAAGAAAGATTTCTAAACTAAAGAGTTTAGGAAGGTGACACAGTTCACCTGTCTCATGTTCTGAAAGCAAAAGGAAAGGTTTAAAAAAGTGAAGTTATATATTTAGATATAGCTTTTTATATATTAGAAAAAAGACTAAGGGATGGCAGTTAAAGAATACTGGTTGCTCTTGCAGAGGACCTGGGTTCAGGGCCCATCAGCGGCTTGGCAGTTCATAACCACCGAGATCCAACACCCTCTTCTGACTTCTGTGGGCACCAGGCATGCAGACATACATACAGGTAAAACATCCAAGCACATTATTTTTAAAGATTTAAAAGATAATTCTATTTACACTGAGATATTGATGCATCCATTACAAAACCCTCTTCTGGCTTTTGTAGGCATCAGGCATCAAAGTGGTGCATGGATACAGACACAGGCAAAACACACAGACACAAAAGTAAATGCCTTTTACATTTTTAAAAAAGAATTCTAAAATTGGGTGTGATTGCACACTCCTTTAATCCCAGCACTCATGAGGCAGAGGCAAGTGGATCTTTGTGAGTTTGGGGCCAGTCTGGTCTACAAAGCAAGTTCAAGACAGCTAGAGCTTGATACACAAGAGAAACCCTGTCTTTAAAAACAAAAACAGGAGGGGGAGGAGAAGGAAGAACTGTATTTGTACTGAGATATATCAATATACTCAGATTTAAATGATAGCATCCACTTTTTTTTCTTATCCCCACAAACCCTGGCTCATGGACCTGGGCCTATTGTTTGATTAGTGCTACACATATTATTTTTTTTTAAACAAATAGATTACAAAATCTATTTAATCTCATATGCTTAACACCCAAGATAAAAATGTAGTTTAAAAACTGGGAGTTCAGCAGTAAAATCTTAAATGTAAACTTTTCTCCTTATAGAACCACCAAGAGCTTTAATACATAATGCACTACACTATAGCAAAATACTAACAGGCATTATTCACAACCGTTTGAAGGAATGATACCGACCTCAGTATTACAAAAGAAGTAGGATGCTATCACTTCAGCTGTGTCAATAATCTAAACACACTGTAGATGCTCCTGATGTCAAAATGATGTGCTGCTACTGACGCAGTGCAGAAAAGTGATTAAGGACTCAAGTCTAGACATGTCAGTCAGAGTCTAATTACAATAGGACTAAGCACTGAGGAGCCAAATGCTCAGGGAACAAAAGGGGTGACTGTGCTTGCTTGCTGCGCAGTGGGCATGCGTGCCAACCTGAGGTGAGGGCAGAAAGAACCAACTCGTGAAGGCTGCGTGTGCGCTTGCGCTCTCTCTCTCTCTCTCTTTCTCTCTCACACACACACGCACGCACGCACGCGGACGCGCACGTGCACACACACAATAAATTCGGAAGAAAAAAAAAAGATGAAACTGCAAGGCAGTGGTGGCACACGCCTTTAAGCACTCGGGAGGCAGGGGCAGGTGGGTCTCTTGTGTTCGAGGCCAGCCTGGTCTAGAGTGAGTTCCAGGACAGCCAGGTGTACATAGAAAAACCCTCCCACTTCTCAAAAGAAACTAAGCACTGAAGGTAAGCTAAGTCAAATTTCAGACTTAAATTATTAGCACTCACTCAAACTAATTGCTCATACTTAATACAGTATAGAAAAATCTAGTATAGTGTAGTATAGTATAGTAAAAATATTTTACTTTGTCATTGCCTAGGAAAATTGACAACTCAAAAGATCAGTTAGGGGAAAAGATAAAAACAATCTAAGAGGTCGCTGGAAAGATGGGTCAGTGGTTAAGAGCACCCTCTGCTCTTCCAGAGGTCCTGAGTTCAATTCCCAGCAACCACATGATGGTTCATAACCATCTAACACGAGATCTGGTTCCCTCTTCTGGTGTGCAGGTGTACATGCAAGCAGAATACCGTAAATGTAATAAATATTTTTTAAAAAGTCTAAGAAATAAACTAATTGTGCTATAATATATTCAATTTCTATAAGGGAAAAATCAGTTAAATATATATAAAGAATATAATCTCACCCAATCCAGACTTAATTTTTCAACGTTTAAATAATTAATCATCTGTCTAGCTAGAGAGTGTGTGTGTGTGTCTGTGTGTGTGTGTGTGTGTGAAGAGATGGGGGTAGAAAAAAAGGCAGAGATAAAAAGGGAAACCCTAAGAATACACAACAAGCATACAGTACTGAATTCTCATTACCACAAAATTTGACTCAAAACAGGGAAGGGCTTTCTAGGTATCATGAGACAGCATGTTCTAGTCTATGTAGAAACTTATATGAGAAAACCTTCTACACCGAGTAGGGAATTCACTGGAATAAAGTTTTTGGCAGCTTTCCACTGGCTGTTACACTTAGTTGTCATAATAATAAAACTATTGAGAAATGAAATGAAACCTAAGTAAACTAACCACGAAAAGATGCAAATAAGAATTGTAAGTTTTCCAGGTGGTGCAACCTTTAATCCCAGCACTTAGGAGGCAGAGGCAGGAGGGTCTCTGTGCGCGCAGACCATTCTGGCCTACATAGTGAGTTCCAGGACAGCCAGGGATGCATAGAAAGACTGTGCCTTAAACAAAGCAAAATACATGAGCCGAGCAAAGACGTCAACAATGGACATGCCAAAATGGACAAGTGAAAGCCAACAAGGCCCCAACCCTACACAAAGATCTAAGGCAGCAAGACCAAATGGCCAGCCCTGAAAACATACATGTAAGGAATATTATAGAAAGTGAGCATATTGTATTTAGGAATATATATGTGTATATAAATATACACATATGCATGCAGTAACAATGAAAAAGCGATCATGAATTCAAGAGGGTGCAAGGAGAAGTATATGGGAGGGCTTGAAGGGAAGAAAGGGAAGAAGGAAATGTTATTGTATCATAATCTCAAAATAAAAGAAATATTTTTTTAAAAAACATAAGCTTACTTTAAACCAGAAATCAGTGACAATGTCAGGAACAGTACATATGGAATTTTTACACTATCTTTTACCACGTAGTTTTAGGACAATTACCGTTTCTGTTTCTAGGATTTTTTGACGTGTGAAAAGGTCTCATTAGAACTTCCACAATTTAAGACTATTCAGACTATCAAAAATATGCTGTTTCCTTTGGCTAAATTAGGTTTTCTAAAAACTTCTATTAATGTGTAGGGTTGAGGTTCCGACTGTGTCTCATTACATTTGTAGCATCTGCATACATTACAAGGACTAATGCTCTCATTTTCACTGCTAACATCAACTTCCTATGCAGTCTTACCGATTTTAAGGGTGTACGAAATAATGATTTTCATTATTACTTTTCCATCAATGCTTTGTGTTTTATGTTTAAAGTTAATATTGTGAAAAATGCAGATTATTATCTTGAAACATAGGATCTCTCTTAAAGTAACCCTCTGAGTAAATACCAGTAGTCTTAGAGCCAGCAAAGCTCCTACTCATAAAATACCCCCATGCGTTTACTATGAGCTAGAGACCAGCTTCTGCTGCTTGTGAGGCTCGCACTATCATACCCACATTAGGGAGGCTGAGGCAGGAGGACTGTCCGAAGCTTAAGGCCAACCAGGGCTACAGAGTCAACGGCAGGCCTCAGAAACACGTACACACCAACCAAATAAAAAGAGGAGGTGGAGGGGGCCGGATGGAGAGAAAAAAGAACTATAGAAATACTGTTTTTTTTAAAAATTTATTTATTTTATTTTATTTTATTAATTTATTCTTATTACATCTCAATGGTTATCCCATCCCGTGTATCCTCCCATTTTCCTCCTACTCCCCTCCCCTATGACTGTGACTGAGGGGGACTTCCTCCCCCTGTATATGCTCAGAGGGTATCAAGTCTCTTCTTGGTAGCCTGCTATCCTTCCTCTGAGTGCCACCAGGTCTCCCCCTCCAGGGGACATGGTCAAATATGAGGCACCAGAGTACGTGTGAAAGTCGGACTCCACTCTCCACTCAACTGTGGAGAATGTCCTGTCCATTGGCTAGATCTGGGTAGGGGTTTGAAGTTTACAGCCTGTATTGTCCTTGGCTGGAGCCATAGTTTGAGCGGGACCCCTGGGCCCAAATCTGCCTATCATAATGTTCTTCTTGTAGGTTTCTAGGACCCTCTGGATCCTTCTACTTTGCTATTCTCCCATGTTTCTCTCATCTAGAGTCCCAATAGGATGTCCTTCCCCTCTGTCCCAGTTTCCTGGTAAGTGAAGATTTTCATGGGACATGCCCCTTGGGTTAGTATGCAGATATAAGTGAGTAAATACCATTTGACTCTTTCTAGAAATACTGCTTTTTAAAAATTCTTTTACCAGGCAGTGGTGGCACATGCCTTTAATCCCAGAGGAACCCTGTCTTGATTTAAACTAGAAAACATAAATTAATTTTGCCAAGAATAAAGTAAAAAACATCCACGATTTTTCTTTTTTCATGAAGAAAATGTAATTGGGCTTTCCCCTCTGGCTTATGGGCCATGCACAGCACTTAACTGACTCTCAGATCTAACAGGAATCCCCATATTATGTTCTTATGAACACTAGACCCCAACAGGAGGAAACTTTCCAAACCCAAATAAAAATGTAAAAAGACTATGCATTCACACTCGAAAATATTCAATATCACGTTAGCATGCTGAAGCCCCGAAGTCACACATATTCTGGTCAAAATATTTATTAATTTTTCAGAACCAATATTCCCCAGACCATATCTGGAAGCTCATTATTTTTAAGACATTTATTATTAATAACTCAAGGGCCTCTGATAACTGCTTCCCTAGGTGACAATCAATTAAGGCCCACTATGGATGGCTGTGTGTGTGCAACTTGAATTTTTAAGAAAATTAAGTGTTTAAAAGTATGCATTACATTCATAATGTAGCACATGATGATAAGGGGTCTAAGACCAGGCAGCGGCAGGCCAAGCTCTGTCTGTTCAGGTGCAGCCACGATGCCTCACTGGCAAGTACTCTAGGTAACACCTGCTTCAGAAATCCATCAGCTAGGAAACAGTGACACCCCATAGGAAAAGTTACAAGAGATGTAGGACAGGGTACTTTTCAAGGTCCTGTAGGACACTAATCCCTCATCTCATAAGGACATCTGGGCCTAGAACCAGAGCGCTGAGCTCCGTATGCTACCCTAGGTCAGCCTGCCTCCTGGTCCTTCGGACTGCAAGATCTGGACGTGTATATAAGCAGGAAGTAGAAGAGGACAGCCAGGTGCCTGGCTGTGGGGAAAGCTGCAAATTTAAGGATGAACAGCATTATCAGCTGTGTGGAGGCCTTAGTCTCGGGTTAAAGAAAATTGTGAAAATGTTACAGTCCTTTCCCTTTACCACAATCATGGCAGGCCCATTTTAAAATTTATTTTATTTTTTATAATCTTAGTACCTTTTTAGCAAATCAAACACTTTATATTTGAGGTCACAGAGACCTGAGAGGCTGTGGTCATATGGTGCGGGAGGAGGTCCCCTTTGTCAGAGGTCTAGGGAAGGGGAATAGGGTGAAAGAGGGAGGGAGGGTGGGAATAGGAAGATCCGAGAGGGTATAACAATCAGGATAAATTATAATAAATTAAATATAATAAATTAAAATAAATTAAAAATTTATAAATAAAGAAATAATCCATATCCATAACAGATATCAGATCCCATACCAAAAAAAAATTTGATGCCACAGGACATGTTCTTTAGCAACAGATATTGGAAGACAAAATATAAGTAACTTAAAATGAATAAATCACTGAGCAAAATATGAGGTTACTAAAATGTTTTAATTCCCTAGGTTTTCATTTTCCTTCCATGTTAATAACTTTATTAACTGTTAATTCATGCACCTAGGTACTAAAATTCTGTTTCTCAGAATTTGACATCCTAAGTTTCAATCCTGTAATGCTAGCTGGTTACTCAAGGCAGACTTCACAAACCCTAGAGAAAGGGCAGAGTATAGCTCTTGCCCTCTTTCTCAAGGAAATCCCTCATGTCTGCTGTGGTACTTTACAGGAAAAATTTTAGTCTCCTGTGGACATCAGCAATTATCAAGGAAGAAAAGAGAAATTTGTAGCAACATGAAAATTTAAAATACTAAAACCAAACCAAACCAAACCTCGAAAACATTAGCTAAGGAATTCTTACATGCTTTAAGATGTGCACATGCTATCTTTGGCAAGAACATTACTAATCTTAGTGGTCTGTTCTGTCCCAAACACCTATAACGAAGAATTAATGAACAGAAGCCCATAGAATAAAGTAAATTTGCTTAGGCTTAACAAATTATGCCCCTGCCCCGATCACTTACTTCCCTTGTGGGGGAAAAAAAATATGAATTAATGAAGTCACCAGACCAGAGTTTCACCCAGCTCTGTCTTTGGAGATTTGAGGTGGGGCAGACACTGACACTTTCCTTACTTCTTACAAGATTAAAAATTAGCTTAGCACTTCTAGACACCCTGAGTAAGGAAAAGCAGTTATTTCCTCTTTTCCCCACCTTCAGGGATGAGTGTTCCCATGTTTTGTTTTGTTTTTATCATCTCTAATGAGGACTCAAGTTGACACACACAAAATCTAATTCAAGGAGAAAGGACACCACTGAAACTTTTCGCAACATTGTCTGTTTACTGATAGATTTGCAGGCCAAGTGCTTTTTTTCCTCAGTCAGGATTTCTGTGTGTAGCCCTTGCTGTACTAAAGCTCACTCTGTACACCAGGCTGCCCTCAACTTAGAGATCCACCTGTCTCTCTGCCTTGAGTACTGCTTAATCCACCACCACTGTGCGCCATCACCACTAACGAGAAATTCTTAATTTTATTTTGAGTCTTACACATTTTGCTGTTATTTTGTTTTGGTTTGGGGTGCTCACTAGTTTATTTCGAGAGAAAGAATGAAGTCTGAGGTATTCATAACCTATTTCCCCAGGTGACCGAAGGCTGGGTTTTTCCACCCCTATCTAAGGGAGCGTGGCTGAATAAATAAATGGCAGGTCATCTGCAAACGACCACTTAACTTAGACAAACGTAATCAGTTTCTCTTTTAAGTATAAGACACAGGGGGGGGGGGAGGGAGAGAGAATGAATAAAAAATTTTGCTTAATGAACCTCATCATTTGGGATCAGATGCACCTACAGATTGCTTTATGGTACCTTTTGCTCTTCTGTGAACTCGGAATTATTGTGTTGAGCTTGGGCCTCCTTCTGTAAGTGTCTTGCTAATCTGTAAGAAAAAACATTTTCAGAATTGAAAGCAAGCAAGCTATCTCAAGAGCAGCAAGACGATACAGCTCAACCTTTTCAGAACAGCGAAGCACACTGCTTTGCTGCAGTAATGCCTTACCCTTAGACACAGGCTCTAAATATGCTATAATACTTTTCATACCATTTCAGTGGGCTAAGACAGTCAAGCAGAATGCTAGGGCTGAGGAGGGTCTCAAAGAACACTGAGTCCATCTCTCCTTAGCAGGAACGATTTCTTCTGCAACTAGCCAGAAGGTAGGCATCCAGATCCAGCTGACACTCAACTGAGCACCAAATAGCTGTGCAGACTAGAGATGCTTTTCAATCTACTATTAATTTGTTGCTGAGTCCAATTCCAAATTACATCCATGACAAATCTTATCAAAATCTACTTCTGGAGGTATTTGGTCTTTTGGGGGAAAACAACACTGCAACATTCATTAATAGAAATCAGACTATGGGAGCTGGAAAGATAGTTTGGTGGCTAAGAGCACTGTCTGTTTTTCCAAAGGACTCGGGTTCAATTCTCAGCACCCACATGGCAGCTCCCCACTGTCTGTAATTCCAGTTCCAAGGGCTCTTACTCCCTTACACCAATGCACATGAAATAAATTGAAAAAGAAAGAAATCACTCATTACCCATTATCATCATAAAGACAGCAGTTATGAGCCAGTGAGAGCGCTCAGTGTCTGCCTTCAAGTGTGATAACCCAAAGCCGGGAGGTGGTGGCACACGCCTTTAAACCCAGCACTTGGGAGGCAGAGGCAGGGGGATCGCTGTGAGTTTGAGGTCAGCCTGATTTACAAAGCAAGTCCAGGACCATCAAGGCTACACAGAGAAACCCTATCTCAAAAAACAAAAACAAAAAAACCAAGTATGATGATAACTCAAATCGACCCCCAGCGCCCACAAGGTAGGAGGAGAGAACCAGCTTCCCCAAGTTGTCCTCTGACCTCCACACACATGGTGTACATATGCATGCAAAAGCAAGTAGGCCTTCTGAGTGTTTTCACGGTTGGGTCAATGTGATTACTCCAAGTAAGGAGTAAGGATCCAACATTAAGGATCAAATCCACTTCGTAAGGGGAAAATAGAGAGGACCCAGGTTGGGGAAAAGAATTCAAATAAGGATTTTTCTTGAGAGATGTAAAAATGGCCAATAAGAACATAAACAGATCCATATAAATGATAAGCTACCCCTTCACAATTAAAGATGCACTGATATAACTTAAAAACTAAAAGGAGAAAATGGCAGATGTTCTTGAGTGTGGAAAAAAGCAGGACCCTCAGACACTACTGATAAAAAACAGAAAATGGTACCAATCATATGAAAAGCTTGGTAGTCTGTCAAGTAGTTAACTACAGACTTACTATATGACCCAGCAATTTTAAACTACTTGGTATATACGCAAAAGAACTTAAAATATATGTTCATATGAAATTCTTGATCATACACATGCCTTATTCATAAATGAAAAGTGGAAACAACTAAAATGTTCAATGGCTAATGAGTGAATAAATAAAATGTGGTATACTATTCAATGAACTATTTGTCTCTGGGACTGGAAAAATAGCTCAGCAGTGAAGAGCACAGGCTACTCCTGCAGAAGGCCAGGTTCAATTCCCAGAACTTACATGGCGATTTGTCATAACTCTAGTCCCAGGAGAGCTGAAGCCCTCTTCTTGACCTCTGTGGACACCAGGCACACATGTGGTACACATACACACATACAAAACACCTACACACATAATTTTTTAAAGAACTATTATTCAGTTAAAAGAAAGACCGAAATGAAGATAACATGCTAAAATATAAACTTTAAAAACATTATGCTAAATGAAAGAAACCACATTAAAAAAATATGATTCCATTCACATGAAAAGTCCATAATAACAAACCCATTGAGATAAAAAACAATTAGTAGTTGCTTCAGTACATTTATTTATTTTCTCCCAAAGCTAGAAACATACTTTCCCTAAACATGTTATTCATAGACTTTCTGGACTCCAGAAAAGACAAGGTATAACAAAAAACTAATATGACTATTTTTCTTGTTAAGGGAACACTTAGAAGTTTATGCCTGCAAGATAACACAAATTTTAGGAACAGGCAAAAGATCTGAACGGTACACAAAGACTTATAGAGGAAAAATAAACATGGAAAAGTACTCCACAGTAATGGTCATCAGGGAAACGTAAATGAGAAGCACAGCGAAGCACGGGCTGTAACTAGACAAGCCGGTAACAACGCAGCTGTATGGGAAAGACACTCTGCACCACTGCAGAGATATGAAATGACATCTCTTACTTTGGACAATAACTCAGCAGGTCCCTTTAAAAAGTCACACAACATGATCTGGCAACTCCATTTATTGGTATTTTCACAAAAGGAATGAAAATGCATGTTCGAATAGGAATTACACAGGCTGGAGAGATGGCTCGGTGCTTAAGAGAGCATGCTGCTCTTGCAGAGGACCTAAGCTTTGTTCATAATACTCATGTCAGGCAGCTCACAGTCACCTGTAACTTCAACTCCAGGAGATCCAAACTTCTGGCCTCCCAATTTCAGGTACCTGAATCACTCCATAATTACAAATCAAATTTCATTAAAAAATAACTGCATTTAGGGCAGCACTGCTGATAATAATCAATACTTGAATGTCCACTAGTGAGTGGGCACACAAAACATGGCACACGTATGCAACATAACATACTTGTTCACTAACAAAAGAAGAGACATGTTAAATTAATCTTAAAGATTATGCTACATAAGCCATTATAAAACTGGACTGGGTGATTATTACATGAAATGTCCAGCAAGGATAAAACTAGGAGGACAGAACACAGGTGACTAGTTAGTTGTCTGGGGCTCAAGGATGCAGTGTGAATGCAAAGGAGCACAAGGGACATTTTGGAGGGGATGGAAATGTTCTAAATGCAGTGTGTGACAGCTGCACAAGCTGGGAAATTTAACTTCTAAAAAAATAAAGTATACATGTAAAATGTGTCAGTTTTGTGGTGTAGAAGTTATATCTCAATAGTTTGTTGCTGTTGGTGGTGGTGGTGGTGGTGTTTTTGTGTTTTGAGGTATGGTCTCACTATGTAGCTCTCCCTGGCTGACTTGGAACTGGCTGTGTAGAAAATGCTAGCCTCTAACTTGCTTGCCTCTGCCTCCCAAGTCCTGGGTTAAAAACAAACAAGCAAGCAAACAACAATAAAAACTCTTTAAAAGACCAGGGTATGTGTGTGTGCGCGCGCCCGTGTGTGTGTGTGTGTGTGTGTGTGTGTGTGTGTGCGCGCGCGCCCGTGTGTGTGTGTGTGTGCGCGCACGTAATATATATATATCCAAAGTACATGTGAATGGAATCCCAAGAAAAAGTAAGAGCTGATTCTGTGCTGAAGGAAAATCTACATGCTCTGGATAATCATATGAACAAATGAAAGAGTTAGTTGTTAGGAATGGTAAGGAACTAGCCCCATATTCCTCTCTAGGGGTTGGAGAGGTGGTTGCACAGTTAAGAGCCCTTGCTGCCCAATCCTGACAACCAGGGTTTGGACCCCAGCAGTCACACAACCTGCCAAGCATCCTAGCACACCTGCACACCCCGCACTGAAGAAGCAGAGACAGGAGAATCATTGATAGCTTCCAGCCTCACAGAGACTATTCAGGGAGAGCCTTTGCCTCAGAAGCACAGTGGGGTGATGGAGGGTGTCCACTGTGCACACAAGCAAACATGACTCACACAAAGGCAAATAAATCTATCTTATCCTACTACACTGGTGCCTACATATAAAATAGGACCACTCTCAGAAAGTGTCTTAAATAGACTTTAAACACATAAGTGATTGGCAGGAATCTTATCTCTATAGACAGATATTAATGTGTTTCAACCATCTGTAGGAAAGAACCAGGTTTTCTCTCTACCAGTTCCGGGCTGATACTCTGCAAATAGAAGAAAACTACTATGGACAGGTGAGATGTCTCAGTAGCTAAAGCTGCCGACCTGAATCAACCCTGGGACAGAGATGGTGGAAGGTAAGAACTCACTCCTGCTCGCTTTCTTTGATTTCCACATATAGGCACCAGGCACACACATGACATGCAAAAAGACATCCAGGCAAACCACTCATATATATAAGATAACCTTGAAAACAAAATATAGTATTCTTATTGAGTACACAAACTATCCCTCCAGCATTTCCACCATAAGCCAGCCTCCACATGTTGTATGACTGTGAGGACAGTATGACCACCCAATTAAAAAGCCCAGTTATCCTAGACCTCTCCCTTCATTCTTGATATGTGGCCAGTGACTAATTGTTTGCATCATTACCATGGTCCCCAACTGGTCTCCTTGGCTTCAAAGGGCAACCTGTTTCCATTTCTGGTAAATGAAAAAGATGTAAATTCTTGGCTTCATTTATGTGTAGCCGGAATGCTACTAATCTTAGCCCAATCACTACGTTTCTACTGAAATCTGACAGGGTAACTTTATTATAGCTGGAAGAGTATTGTGCAGCTCTCCAGTAAAGTGGTCAGTGTGTGGAGAATCAACAAAGGATTTGCATGTGCCTGTTACTCTCATTCCCACTAAGCAGGCTGCATATTCACTTTTCCTTTGTAATTTCAATTAGACATGGTATTCTTCACTTTCCATTGGGAGATCTGCTGCCTAGCACCAACAGCTGCTGGGTCCCCTGCATCACAGTGAGAGGCGGCTTTCCATTTCAGGGTATGCCACTTTCTTTACTATTATAGCAGGTGACACGCGCGCACACACACAGATGCTCATCCACTAACTCATCGAGGTAGAGAGGGCACGTTCTCCAACAATGGAGGGAATCTTGAAATTTGTACAGTTTATTTACAGAATTGCTCTATCAATGTTTTATAAAACAAAAACACTTTATTATTAACTCATATATCAGTAGAAAGGTATTGGAGCTACCAAAAAAAAAAAAAAATCACACCCCCCCCTCTAGACTTCAAAAGCATTATGCTGTAATCCCAGTTTTCTAATTTTGTAAAAAGAAAAAGAATTCTATTACTAGTGGGCAGCTACAAAAACAAAAGAAATACACGAGGATCCAAAATACATGTTAGTAGCTGCCCAGCATAGCGAAAATACCCAGAGCACTGAGCTTCTGACTCTACAGAGCATCTGTCAGTTAAGCTGGACAGAGAACATCTATATATCCAAATTATCTCACAGAGTGGACAAAAACAAGTAGCTATTGTAGGGATTGGATAGGAGTTTTGATTTTTTTTTTCCAAGTACCAATCCTGTATTCTTTCTAGAAATCGAGATAAGAATGGTTTCACAGTTTGATAAACCCCAAACAATAACTTATTTTAAAACTGAGAATTAATGGTAACAATTTGCAAATAAAAACATCTTTTAGGAAATTTCTTTTAGTAATAGGTTCAAGAAACTGCTCAAAATGTTTATACATACATAGTTTTTGTTGTTGTTGTTGTTGTTGTTTTTTAAAGCATCCCTAAAGTGAGAGGTACCAGAAAGAGAAAATGAGACTTAGGTGGATGAAGGAAACCGGTCCTCACATGTACCCTGAGGCTATACATTGTACACAGGAAAAGGGGGAGGCACCCACGGAGGGAGTGGCGGCTCCTGTACCGTAGTCTATTAATTCACATTTTGCTCCCCTCTATTCACATCCTGAGAGGACTCCACCCAAAGCAGCCAAGCGAGAAGGTGGGTGGGACTCACAGCCTAGCAAATAACAGTCCCAGAAATCGAAAACGAAATCGAGCTGGAATTGTGAAAACACGGCTCCACCAGAAAGAGGGGCGGAGGAGCTCGGGGAGCGAGTAAGACCCTTCCTTGGCAAAAGATGTCTCTCCAGCCCTTCCCGGGGCGGAGGTGGGGGGCAACCTCCACTCCTACACGTGGAGAGTGGAAGACACACACGCAGAACAAGGCCACTCATACCCGGAACGTGGGCGGTGCACTCACAAGTATTCCCTAGGGATTTTCAAAAGACAGATTTTTCCCCCCTAGGGGGGTGGCAATCTGCGACAGGCGACAGGAAGGAAAAGACTGCCTGTAGAGCCTAGCACCCCGTGAAAAGCTTGGTGGAAACTAAGGAGAGAGCCAGTTATAGGGCCCCAGCTACCTGTTGAATGGGCCCGGCCCTGTCCACAAGAAGGAAGATGCGAGAGCTTCCCCGGAGGGCGAACGGGTGGTCTCCGAGCAGCCAGATCAGGGCCCAAGGGACCAAAGCCCTGGTGTTTCGGGGGCCCCACCCCAAGAAGCTTGCCCTGCGGGACACGGTGATGCTAAACCCCGGCAGAAACAAGGGGAGGCGACCCGCCAGGCCCACTCCCGCGGTTAAGTCACTCACATCTGATACTCGTCTATCGCCTCCACCAGCTGGCCCCAAGAGTCGAAGTCGGCGCCTCTCCTAAGACTGGCGCCCCAGCGCTGCAGCAGACTCCGGGTCACCTCCGACATGGCCGGTCCCCGCCCCGACCCCCTCCCGCCCCTACCCCAGCCAAGGCCAGGCTCTAGGGGGCCATCCTCCCCGGGCTTGGCCCTGACATTAACAGGGCCAGGAGGAACCGCTAAGGCCACCACCGCCACCCGCCGAGGAGCCGCCCAAACCCATTTGCCGCCACAGCCAAACTTAGCGGCTCCAAGGCGGCCGCCCCGCCGAGGCCACGCCCCCAAGCCACGCCCCAGTTAGGTTGAGGCCGCCCCAATCCGCCCGGGCCGCCATAGTTACAGTGGCATCCGGACTTGGCTTGGGGACCCTACGCCACATCCCTCCCCTCTCTAGGGCCCAGACAGACGCTCGAGAGGTAAGAGCGGACGAAGTTTAGGAAGGGTAGGCAGACGAAGCGAGCCGACGGAGCCGCGACAGCGCGGCGGAACCCGCCCCTCAGAGACACGCTCGGCCGCATCCGCCGCTGTCGCGGTCTCCAGTCACGTGACGTCTGCGCTCGGCTGGCCCAGCTTCCGGCCGCTCTAGCCCAGTTGTCTCGGTGCTTACCGGCGCCTTCCTTGTCTCGCTGGCGGACTCGGTCCCACTTTCCATTTCCTCCAGCAGGAAGAGTGGTGTTGCGGGCTCTGAGGTCCCCGGTAAGCTTGTCAGGAAGCGTGCGAACCTGTGGTCCCCCTCCCCTCTGGTCCCTGAACTCCAATGACAGGGTCACTTCCATCATCCTTTAAAGTCAATGGAAGAATCGATAGTATTAACAGCTAGATCGGCCGACTCTCGTCGCCCGGCATCCCCATCGGCTGTTAGAAGGCCTAATAGATGCGGCACAGTGCCTTGGCAATCATCTGGTTGCCCTTCCGAGGTTGACAGGATCGGTGTGCCACCCTAACTAAGGCCTGATCGCGATCCAGGAGGCGGGTCGCGGGGTCGCGACCGGCTGACTCAGTAGGACACTGGGAAGAAGAGTCCCGGCGGTAAACAGGAAGTGGGTGCGGGTGGTGTCTAGACTGTCGGTAGGCTCCAGGGGCACCGGGGAGCTCTGGAGTCGGGAGAGGCTGTGTCACCAGGCCGGGTGGTCTTGTGGAGGTCTGGCAGGTGACATTCTGGATTCCAGGTGTACTTGGGGGCTCTGCGGGCACCTGAGGATGGGTGTGTCGTTCTTCACCCCGCTCTGAGTTCTTGAGACCTGAAAGAGTGCCAGGTCACCGGAATGTTTGAAGGATGGAGCAGAGAACAGTCAATAAAAGAAACAGTTGCGAAAAATTCATTTTCAAAAATTCCCCTAGAGTATGGTAGGCTCACCCTGTGCTGCGTTTGCGTAAGTTTTGAAGGTGGTTTGTATGGATGCTGTTTTGGTGATGTGTTATGATAGGGTTTGTTAAATGGGTTGAGTCCTAGGTGGATCTGCCTAGGCTTTCACTGAGTATACAATGCATTCTCTTTTCGTTGCGTATCTGGCGCCTCCACAAAACATTTTTGCCATGAGTAAGTCTAACCTGAGCGGTGCATAATATAGATATTTTGGAACACTGTACGCACCCACCCCCACACTTTTTTTCCTAATAATGGTTGATTGAAGATTTTGTGCAATATCTTTAAATTACATGTGCCTTATCAGAATTGCTTCTGTATTCTCCGGGAATGTAATGAGATAGATGTGAGAGGCTTTGACTTGGAGTCTTCCTGTGTTGCTAAATGCATTACCTACCCAGGAACTTTCAGGAAAAAAAAAATACAGTGCTGATTTTTGTTTGTTTTGCTACAGTTTTTTAAAGTTGACATTTCATTGAGTTTTTTTCCACATATTTTCACATTCGTAATGGAAATTATTCATCAATTTATGTTTTATTATTAAAAAAAAAAATACTTGCCAGATGTGGTGGCACACACCTTTAGTCTCAGCACTCCTGGAGGCAGAGGCAGGTGGATCTCTGTTTGAGGCCAGCCTGGTCTACAAAGTGGGTCCAGGGCAGCCAAGGTTACACAGAGAAACTACTCTGTCTCAAAAAACCAATGAATAGATAGATAGATGATAGAACTCTTAGCAGTTTTATACCCTACCTATTTAGTAGGGAACAGAAGGTTTCCACCCCAGCAATATGTGGAAAATAAAATGGCTCTAAAATCTTACTTCAAGTAAACTCAGTGATAATGACAGGGTCATTTGACTCTGATGAGCAATAAGCTCATCTGTACTGTGCCTTCTCATTTGCAGCCGTCCAGCCAAGGTCTTGGCTGTGCCTTTCAGAAGTGTCATCTGGACCCCCTGCAGGGTCAGCATCTCAGGTTCTCCCCCTAAACCAGTAAGAATACATACAAGACTAACTTACCTCCAGGTATTTTTGCTTAATGTGTATTAAAGTTTAAATATCACTGCTCTTCTGTGTTTTATCACTGAAGTTATTATGAACAAAATTCTCAGTTTCTTATACAGGCGTAATCTTAAGAATAGACTGCCAGGACAAAATTCATTTGGGGTGTCTATATTTATATGTGTATGTTTGTATATAATAGCTTATGCATAAAATGTATCTCTTGTAAAGTAGCCAGTTTTTACTGTGTCCTTTTCTTTTTAATGCTTCTTCAATTGTTATGTCTCTTCTGGCTGTAGAACACATCTCGAGAAAATGACCCATTGGTTTCATAGGAACCCGTTAAAAGCTACAGCTCCTGTGTCTTTTAACTACTATGGCATGATCACTGGTCCTCCTGCCTCAAAGATTTGCAAGTAAGTGTTAGGACAACGTGAGAAGCGTTGGCTGGGCAGGGAATCAAGGCATTTTCTTAATGTCCATGGTCAATACAGAAATGTGCAACACATTCCTAACATTAAACTTAGGACAACTTTGTATCTTCTCGTTAACAAATGAAGGTTAGATCACGGGTTGGTCATCTAAGCCACATGCTTAATTTTAGTACAGCAAATGAGTTCCAGAAGGGCTAAAGCAGTAACAGAGTTAAACTATGTATTTTAGCAGAGCCACAAGGTAGGATATGAGTCTTGTTAATAGGTCAGACAGTAAATTATTTATGTTCCAAGCAGGGAGAGACTCCTGTGATTTGAAATAGCCTTCAGAGTAGTGATATAGAAGAAAGGACTTGAGCTGGGGTTCACATAAATTGTTCAAGTTAGATCAGGAGTTGGCAAAATAATGTCGTGTGTGTGTGTGTGTGTGTGTGTGTGTGTGCGCGCGCGCGCGCACACATGTGTGAGACGCATGTGCAAAAGAGAATCACCTATAGCTCAATGTGCAGAAAGTTAAATTCATCTTGAAATTATGCAAACTAAAAAGAGTATGCCTTAGACATATGCGATTTAGGCACAGGCACGAGCCCTGAGGTCAGATCCCTAACATCCACATAAAAACAGGACAAGATGGTGCACCTCCGAACCCAGAACTGAGGAATGAGGTGTTTTGGGAGACAGGCAGAGCCTAGAGCTCCCTATGAGAAACCCAGGCATCCACACATGCATAGGCATGAATATTTCCATGTGTACATGTGTGCATACATGAATGGACACTATGTATTTAGAATGAGGAAATTTTCAAATGACTTTAAAAATATTCAGAATGTATAATATATAGTATGCATTCTGTGTGTTTACAATTTAAATTTAGTCTTCTGCCACTTAGCCCTGTTTTAAATGCCTCAAGTCACTACTGTCTAATGGGATTTTTTGAACTCTCACTGCCTCCTGGATTAGATGTGAATATAGCTTGGAGACGGTGTAGATCTAGAAGAGGAAGTTATTGTTGAGGCCAGAGTAGAGATCTCAAAAGAGAAAAATCAGAAGCCCAAAGACTGGCGTTTTTGTAGGTGGGAAAGAACTGAGAACACAGAGAAGAAATGTTGAATGGGGAGGAACGTCTCAAAACTGGGGCAGTCACCCTGACCATGGGGTAAGGACCTGCAGGAAGGAAAGGTGGAGATGATACACTTCCTGTTGCATAGAAGAGTAGGGCGGCTCAGGTATTTAAACAATGGCCACACAGTTCTGCATCTTCTGGACAGTATGTTAGGAGTTTTATGTGTAGTGCCAAATTTAGACATTCAAAATAGTTATTAAAATCAGATACAACGACATTAAATTTCTGTTTTCCTCCAATACTATTGGCTAAAGAATGAAGAATGAATTTTAAATACACTCAGTTGTTCATGTTAGTGGAGACAGGGTCCAGGTAGACTGAGCTGATTCACACTTCCCCTTGACTCTGTAGCTAAGGGTCCTTCTTGCCGCTTTCAAGCACTGAATTACAGGTCTCTGGTGCCATGCCTGGTCAGTTTTTTAAACTTCCTATACATTTTTATGTAGGCATAAGGTTATTGTGTAGATTAAATGCTGATTTCTGTACCCCAATGTCAGTTTGCAAGCTTTGTTCTGAGAAAACTGCTCCCCAATTGTCCCCCTGATAAGTCAATAAAGTAGTTTACAACCAATCAATGAGCAGGGAGAGAATAGGGATGGACTTCCTGGCAGCCAGGGAAGGAGGAGTTAGGAGAGGAAGTAGCAGATGGAGCCAGGGGATTTTCAGCCTTGGGAAGACGTCCAAGGAAGATAAGGAGGAAGGAGCTGAAGCCAAGGAAAGCTACACAGTGCAGATTTTGCTGGAATGAGACAAAATAGCATAGAGGATTAAGAATGAACATAAACTGCTCAGGCTGTTCTGAAGCCTTGTATTATAAGACTCTCAATTATTTGTGATAGCCAGGTAAGAGATAAGCTAAGAGAAACAAACACTGTTTTATAAAAATAACTTCAACATTTTAATTGCACAATTGGGTGCAAGCATTGCCCCTTTAATTAGACTGAGTTTATTGTTATATAACTTTTGAATCAATTGTTACTAGAAATTTCAACTATTTTATAGAAGGTAGCAGTGGGCCTATGGGCATTGTTCTAATGCTTTTAAGTTGTAGGCTCTGGGCTGTCTTTACATAGTCTTAGACACATGACTTACATACTTTACTGTCTGTTGATGTAAGTGACTTGAGATCATCCAGGACTCGGCTCCTCGAACTCTTCACTGACCTGAGCTGTAATCCAGAAGCGATGAAGAGTGCGGCAGACTTGTATTTCTCACTTTTACAAGGTTAGTTACTGTTACAGACTTGAGTGTTTTTTAAAGACCAACTGTGTGGAAATGTACATTTAACTTTTCATATTGGGATAATTTAATCTCCCAGCCTGTATTTGGAATGCTTGGGTCTCAAAATGTGAAGTCGTGCTGGTGGTCCATGGTCTTTCTTATATTCTAAAAATTGGATATGTACACATTTTATATTGTTACCAGGAGAATATGAAAAATATGGAAGGGAAAAAGATATCAGAAGTTTCATTCAGCCACTTGGAAAAGTAATTGTATGAATAAATTTGGGGTGGGGGTGGGAGGTGGAAGTTTCTCTGTGTAGCCCTGGCTGTCCTGGAATTCGCTTTGTAGTCCTGGCTGGCCTCGAATCCACAGAAATCCCTTGCCTCTGCCTCCCAAGTGCAAGTGCTAGGATCAGAGGCGTGCACTATCATGCCCTGCTATGTATGAATACTATTTTAGCCAGGGCACATATTTTTCCTAAAAGTAAAATACATCTTTTTTGCAGGTTTCATAAATTCACTGGGCGACTCTACCCAGGAGAGCAAATTACGATACATTCAGACTTTCAAGTGGACTGATACATTACAAGGCCACGTTCCGAGGTGAGCAGACCTAGTGAGGCCCTAAATCGAAGTCTGTTTTTAACTATTCGCCAGTGTATTTGAAGAAGAAAATAGAAGCCTGTCAAACATTTCCCTTCCTAGGAAACTAACTAAAACATTGACTTAAACTAAAGTGTGTACTATTACATTTTAAATTATGTGTTTCTACCAAACAAACATCTACCTTTGAGATAATATAAATATTTAAACACCTTTTTTTTAATAACACCCAGTTTGCTGTCCAAAACTGTGTGTATTTTTCTTCCCTCATTTCTAGTTGTGTTTATACTCTTAAAACTTCTCTTCACACCTTTTTCACTATTCAATTATTAATAATAGATTATTGTAGTGCTAACCTTTATTTGTTTTAATACAGGATTAGACTATTAAAATGTCCATAGTTTTTTTTTTAAGATGTATTTATTTATTTATTTATTTACTATGTACACAACATTCTGCCTGCATGTGTACCTGCTTGCCAGAAGAGGGCACCATATCTCATTATAGATGGTTATGAGCCACTGTGTGGTTGCTGGGAACTGAGCTAAGGGCCTCTGGAAGAGCAGCCAGTGCTCTTAACATCTGAGCCATCTTCTAGCTCAATTAGATCTTTGTTTAATAAAAAATAGAAAGGGAGCCAGCAAGATGGCTCAGTGTATAAAGGTGTGTGCTGCCAGGCATGACACCCTGAGTTCAACTCCCAGAAACCACATAAACGTAGAAGGAGAGAGCCAACTTTTATAATTTGCCTTTTGACTTCCGCACATGCCTCGTGGCACATGTGTACCCACAAACACAAATAAATAAGTAGATAAATAAATGGCCATAAGATGGCTTGAATAATATAAATTTAGTGCCTTCCCCACATCATTCGAAATACTGATTCTATGTTACTGGAGGGTTGGGGGGGTGGGGTTTGCTTGGTTGGTTTTTTTGTTCCTTGTTTTTTCTGCATTTCATGAGATGTGGTGAGGAATTATGTGATTAAGCTAAGTGTGGTGGCACATGCTGATAACTGAACAGTGGGGAGGCTGAGGCAGGAGGATCATGATCTTGAAGCCAACTTGAGCAACAGAACAAGTCTCAAAAAAGAGATAAAATTTAAAAAAAAAAATGTGATGTAACTTAAGTACCCAATATCCAGTACCTATGACACTGTATGTCATAGTTGGTAGAAATTGTACTCCATGTGTATTTGTGCCAAGACAATCTCACTCTAGTTCTGACTGATCTCAAATCTATCAGTTCCAGGCTGGCCTGAAACTCAAGGTCGTCCTCCTGTCTTAGGCTCCACTGTGCTGGCATTGCAGGAGTGAACACCACACCTAGTGAGAAAATAACTTTTTCATAGTACATGGTGTCTTCATTGGGATTTTATTTCTGTGAAGAGACACCATGACTAGGGAAACTCTTATAAAAGAAAGCATTTCATTGGGGCTGGCTTACAGTTCAGAGGTTTAGTCCATTATCATCATGGCGGGAAGCATGGCGGCGTGCAGCAGACATGGCGCTGGAGAAGGAGCTGAGAGCTCTACATCTTGATCGCAGGCAGCAGATTGTGTGCCACACAGGGTGAAGCTTGAGCATAGGAGACCTCAGCGCCAGCCCCTGCAATGACACACTTCCCCCAACAAGGCCACACCTACGCCAACAATGCCACGTGTCCTAACAGTGCCACTCCCTATGCCCAGCAAACACATGACTGTGCGGGGCATTCCTATTCAGCTACCACACACAGTCACACTACTACTTAGATTGCACTACTGAAATTGAGTGTTCTAAAACAAGGGGTTAGCTCACCAGTAGAACATGGTCTAGCATGTGTAAGGCCCTGGATTTGATCCTCAGAATCAAAATATCTCCCTCCCTCTCCCTGTCTCTGTCTGTCTGTCTGTCTCTCTCTCTCTCTCCCTTCCCCCTCCCCTCCCTTCTTCCCCCTCTCTCTTTCATACAAACACACACACATACAGTCACACACACATGCAAATGAGAGAAGATAGTTATTCATAAGACATAAACTAGCAAAGCTGAGGCTGGTGAGATGGTGCGTTGAGTAAGGGTGCTTGACTGCAGGCCTGCTGACCAGGGTTTGCTCTCGAGACCCACGTGGTAAGAGAGAACCAGTTCCTGCAAGTTACCTTCTGATGGCCACACATGCTCCATGGTGTGGATAGACGGGAAAACACACACACACACACACACACACACACACACACACACACACACACACACCACAAATTTATTTAAATGTTTGGACTCCATCCTAAGCTTTCTGACTTTCTGAGTCTCAGAAATACATAGTTGTGGAACTATTCTACATAGCTTTGGGAACTACTTTTCCATGGTTACTGTGAAGTACATAGTTGATACTTGTGCCAGTTAGCAGAGCATTGTCTTGATGGATGATTCATGTGAAGAGGGTCCAGCCTTCTCTGGGTTTTACCACCCCTGGCAGGTTGTCTAGGGTTGGATAAGAAAGAAGCTAAGCAAGCCATAGGGAGCAAACCAGGAAGCAGGGCTCGCCATGGCCTCTGCTTCAGCTCCTGCCTCCAGCCTGCTGCCTTGAGTTCTGTTGTGACTTTATGTTGGACTCTAACCTATAAGGTGAAATAAACCCTTTCTTTCCCAAGTTGGTTGCTTGGCTGGTTTTGGTTTGAGGAGTGTGTGTGTGTGTGTGTGTGTGTGTGTTAGCAAATAGAAAGCAAACTAAGATAATTCTGGACCATATATTTAGATCGTCTGTGTGTGCCAGTTATATTTTTGTTTGCTTGTTTGTTTGTTTGTTTGTTTGCTTGTTTTTGAGGCAGGGTCTCAGTATGCAGTCCTGGCTGTCCTGGAACTCACTCTGCAGACCAGGCTGGCCTCAAACTCACAATGATCCACCTGCCTCCTGGGTACTAGGATTAAAGGCGTGAGTCACTACCCCTAGCTTCTATGTTTATAATTTGTTTTAATTACATTTTATTTATTATGTGTGGTGGTGAAGTGTACGTGTGTGTGCCTGCATGCCACGGTACAGTGTAGAGAAGAACATGCAGGAATCAATGCTCTTCTGTAACCGCTTGGTCCCAGGCACTGCGCTCAGGCCATCAGGCTTGTCACCTGCTAAGCCACGTAAGCTTTGATAGCAGTGTGATCATAATTCACACAACTTAATTATTTCATTTTTATTTACAGTGCCCAGCAGGATGCTGTTTTTGAACTGATTTCCATGGGATTTAATGTCGCATTATGGTATACAAAATATGCTTCAAGATTGGCTGGAAAAGAAAAGTAAGTTAGAAAGCAAAGGTTGCACGTGTCTGTATTATTTTGGGCTATGTGTTAAAAGGTTCCACTTGAAGTAAGTGGAAGAGTCTTTGTTCATACTTACGTACTACAGTTATGCAGCTTAGTCTTTTGAATTTTTACTTATTGTTATTGGGGTGGGAGAGAGACACGCATGCTAAGGTGTATGTGAAGGGCAGAGGTCAGCTTTGTGCAGTATGTGCTCTCCTTCCATCTTTACATGGGTCCCTGAGGTTGATTCCACGTTGCTAGCTTGTGCAGCAAGCTGTCTCACCACCTGTGCACTCTACTATGAAAAATGTTCATAATCTTGTTACATGATAGATCTAAGTAAGGCCCCAAATCAAGAGCTCATTTTTAATCTGAATATTTAACTATATTTAATTAAACAAAGCCAGGCATTGTTGAACATGCCTTTTCTGCCTCCCTGAGTGCTGCAATTACAGTTTTGAGCCACTTGCCTGGCTGGTTGCATACGTCTTTAATCCCAGCACCCAGCAGGCAGAGGCAGGTGGTTCTGAGTTTGAGGCCACCCTCGTCTACAGAGCAAGTTCCAGGACAGCCAGGACAACACAGAGAAACCCTGTCTTGAAAAAACCCAAAATAACAAAACAAATAAATAGATAAAATAACTATTGTAAGCAATAAACAAAGATTAGAAACAGTGACAGATTTGGTCATAATGAACTGTCCATTTTTAGATGTATAATCTCAAAAACCAACAAATACCATCAAGTCAGTTGAAAGTAAAGGATATGAATAGGCAATTCATTAAAAACAATAGAGGCTTATGGTTATTAAAAAAATGTTCAGAAGACCCAGCAGTTGTATAGTCCAGTTGCTGAGGTAGCTCAGTGGGTAAAGGCGCTTGCCGCCTGACGATGCACTGTGTTGGCCTCCATAACTCAAAAAAGATGGAAGGAGAACCGAGCGCACAGACTTGTCCGTGACCTCCACTCACGCACATGGAGGAATAAAGGAATAACAGTATTTTTTTTTTAAGAATTGTAGTATTAAATGAGACAACTGCTGTAGTGACGGCATGGATACAGAATTAGGAATCTGGCCAATTAGTTATGATTCACCATACATAGTAATATGCAGCCATTTAAAAACAAATTATGTTTGCTGTTGTAAAGTGGTTCAAATGAGCAGAGTAGTGTGTAATCCACCGTGTGTATTCAGCTCATAATAGTTTGTTTGTGACAGAGCAATCTGGAAAGAAAAGAAGATTGTTTAGCATTTACTTCTAGGCAAAATCTCTACTCAGCTGCAGAACCTTGGGATTTGTTTCATGTCCCTTTTATTTTATTTTATTTTTTAGTGGTAAATTATACTTTTTAAGGAAGAAAACTAGTAATAAACACAAATAACTAATTTGGCTTTCTGATGTTTTTAAATCATGTGTCTGTGGGCATGTGCACACGCACGGGGGCGCCAAAAGCCCTAGAACAGAAGTCACAGGCAGTTGTGCGCCCCTGACGTGGGGGCTGGGAACTGAACTCGGGTCCTCTGCAAGAGCAGCGAGTGCTCTTAGCCCCCAGCCACCTCTGCAGCCTTGATGTTCACTCAGCGTGGCTGAGGCTCCCCAAGAAGACAGCGAATGCACAGCATGCACAGCTGGCTCACAGCACGAGCACCAGGAGTCAGACTCCTCCTCTAGCTAACATAACTACTGTCTTAAAGCATAACAGAAGATGAAGCCAAGGAGGTCCACCGCAGCCTGAAGATCGCAGCTGGGATTTTTAAGCATTTAAAGGTAAAGTGTGTGTGTCGGGATGGGGGTGGGGTGTTAATTCTTGAACTGAGTGGCAGGGTTAGTAACCCCCTTGTGCAAGGAGGTAGATCAGTCCCTCTACGAACTCAGGGTGTTGGTTCAAGAACAGAGCGCCTCTTCCACGGCTCCATACCAAACTCCAGCTACCCAAGTGCCTCTTCTAAAAGGTGTGGCGTCTGTATGCAAACCACGCATCCTGTGCCCTGAGTCTCGTGTCTAGCTCTGCGTAGTGCTTGTGAGCACCCATTCTGTGTTGTCCAGGGAGTGCTGGCAAGGGAAATGTCTTGAGACTCAGCCCAGTCTCAAGTGGCTGAGGGCAGAAGTGATGTGCTCGTGCCTGTGAGCTAACTGCATCCTGTACATTCACTGCCTTATTGGTGAGCTGCAGCCAATTGCTGAGTGAGCATAGCTCCATTTTTACCTTAAAGTTAGTGACTTATAACCAGAAGTTACTTTTCTGTCTCTTCACCCTGAGTGTAAACAAAACATAAACATGTCTGTGCTATTACACATTGTGCTCTGCCGCTGTCAGGAGCAGTCATAGTTCCACAGACCTGACTGTGAGGTTGCATCCTGGCTCTCTCACTTGCCAGCCAACCATTGTATTCTAATCCTATCTGATAGCCTGAAGATGGGATGGGAACTCTGAGGAAAAACAGTGTGTCTTCCTCTGAGGCTGTCCTGCTTCCTTCTGATTAAAACTCCTCATCACTGAGGGCCTCTTGGAGGCAGCTTCAGGGTGTCATCCACGCTGAATCAGACTTAGATCCTGTAGTATCCCCTCTCCGTCATTAGTTCTTACTGTAAATGGACAATTCATAGTACAAAAGAGACTTGTGGCTACTATTGCAGCTAAGTGCTTTCTAAGATAAAACCTAAATTTTGCCATTGGCTTTCTTTTAAAGTTCACTTTGAATACTCAAGACCCCACCTTGCCTATGAGCTTATAGCTGCTGCTCCTTGGTCTGCCCTCTTAGGTTCCTAGAGAGTCTCAAGGTTGAATGTCCCATAAGTTACATCTTCTTCACCTCTGACAACAGTGTTAAGAGGAAATTTGACATGTTTGTTTTCTGCTCTTTATCTCTAGGAAAGTCATATACCCAAGCTTCTTACACCAGCAGAAAAGGGGCGGGACTTGGAGGCTCGGCTCATAGATGCTTACGTCATCCAGTGCCAGGCGGAGGCTCAAGAAGGTATTCTGAATACTGGGCTGTTTGTTTTTAAGAATATTTATATTTAGCTGTATTGTGT
This sequence comes from Acomys russatus, assembly GCF_903995435.1. Lineage (NCBI taxonomy): Eukaryota > Metazoa > Chordata > Mammalia > Rodentia > Muridae > Acomys > Acomys russatus. The sequence continues at coordinate 77,628,005 of NC_067142.1, read as the reverse complement.
TTCAGGTTTTAAGTATTGACTTGTGAGGGTCATTTTACCTTTAAATTTTCCTTTGCTATCAGCAGGAGAGTTCCTCCTAGCTAACACGTCTTTAAAATTTCCTTTGCTATCAGCAGGAGAGTTCCTCCTAGCTAACACGTCTTTAAAGAAGATTTTGATGCCGTGCTCGTACTTTTTTTTGACAGCACTAATGTTAATCTTGGGAGTTTTTTTCTTTAAGATTTATTTTTTTGGTGCTTGCATGTGTGCGTGCATGTGGTGAGGTTGTGTGTGCAGGTGCCCTTGGAAGTCAGAAGGCAGTGCCAAGTCCCCCAAAGCTGGAGTTACAGGGGGTGGTGGCCTTCCAGTGCCAAGTCCCCCGAAGCTGGAGTTACAGGGGGTGGTGGCCTCCCAGTGTCAAGTCCCCCGAAGCTGGAGTTACAGGGGGTGGTGGCCTCCCAGTGTCAAGTCCCCCGAAGCTGGAGTTACAGGTGCTTGTGGCCTCCCAGAATATGCATGTTGGGAAACGCAGTTGGTTCTTCTGAAAGAGCACTGTATGTTCTTACCTGTGAGCCGTTGCTCGGGCCCCAGACGTTAATTCTCTAACTTATCTTTCCTCTTGTCCTGGGCTTACTGTTTTCCTTCTTCCACTCATTAACTTAGCTCGACGTCATCATCTTGTAGTTACAGGAAACAGTAAAGTAACATCCTAAGCTTTTAATCTGTGTTTCAAAATCAAGTGCTTTGCAAGTATTTTTCTTCTTTATACCATGCTATTTTATAGTAATTCTCTGAGCTTGGCTAATAATTGGCTAGTGATTTAAAGATACTGTATCAGAAACACAAAATCAGTGGGGTTTTTTAATTTATATTTTTCTATAAATTTTATACTAAAAAATTTTTTTAAACTATGAAAATTTGAGAAGAAAAAAAGACTGTCTTTCACTATTATGACTAAACTTCCCATAGAGGGATGTGAACTTAATGATTATGATTACTGTGTGTTGGTTACAGTAACGATTGCCCGAGCGATTGAACTGAAACATGCTCCTGGACTGATCGCTGCTCTTGCGTACGAGACGGCCAGCTTCTACCAGAAAGCAGGTGAAGCCGCTGTGTTGTTACACTCTCAGTCCTTAGTTTCCTGTTCATTTGATTTTTGCTCAAAAGGAAAGAAAATATTCTCATATTTTCCATTACAACACTAGAGTAAAGCCTTGTTTGAACTAAGAGGCCAGGCCTGGTTGTACAGCTGCTCCAGAGGCTAATGCAGGCGGATTGTACCAAGGTCTGTCTGAGCTACAGGGTAAGATCAAAGCTATCCTGGGTAATTTGTCTTAAAACTAGGAGGAAAGCTTTGTGGGAAAAGTGTTTGCTGTGTCAGCATTAGGACCTAAGTTTGATCTCTAAGATGTAAAAAAGCCAAATGTGATGGCATGTGCTTGTGATCTTATAGCTGAGGGGAGGAGTCAAGGGGACCGCTGTGGCTTGCTAACCAGCCAGTCTCGCTCCATCAGTAAGTTCCAGGTAAAAGTAAAAGAGAAGGTGTCTCAAGAGACAAGGTGAATAGCCTCCCCACACAGGCACACACATGTACATGTTCCTCCCAGACACAAATGTGCACATATACATGTTATAAGTTAATGTACGAGAAGCTTGGAATCTAGCGAGTAGTAGAGCACTTGCATCAGACCCAGAGCCTCACAGCTAATGTGTCACTGACTTCTAATGGGAAAGACAGGATTATCCTTTTCCACCAGCTGTAGCCAGTTATATGCAGCCTTTGCCTTTTTTCTTTTTCTTTTTCTTTCTTTCTTTTTTTTTTTCTTCTGGTCTTTAAAACAATATATATGTGTATATGTTTGTATATATTATGTAGTTAGTTAATTGATTAGCTTTTAAGACTGGATCTTAAAAAAAAAAAAAAAAAAAAAGACTGAATCTTTCTGTTTAACCTTGGCTGTCCTAGAACTCACTCTGTAGACCAGACTGGCCACAAACTCCAGAAATCCACTTGCTTCTGCCTTCAAAATGCTGAGGCATGAACCACCATGTCCAGATCTTTTTAACTGTTCCATAATTATTCATAATCGTTATTTAGATAAGAAGGTGACACCTATAACGTGACTGCTAGCATGTGGAAAATGGGAACACCAGACTTGGTCCTGTGATCTAGGAAACTCCCTTAGGTTTCTATTTGAAGCCTGGTTACTATTTTAGTTACTGAGTAGATAAGACTAAATTCACAGTCTGGGGCAGGTGGTGAACTTGTAGTCAGGCCATGACGTAAGATGTGATGTGAGGAACTGAACAGTGTGAGCGTGCTAGCAAAGGCTTGTGAGAGGAAGGTGGCTTTCTAGTCTGATTTCAGAACAGAGTGAGTCTGATTTGATTGAATTGTAATTTTGAAAGAAAGTTCCCAAGCTTACACACGGGCTTGCTATGTGAAGGAATAGGCTAGCCCCGTGTTTAAGAAGGACTTGGTACAGGCCTTGGAGAAAATGAAGGGAGGGCTGACAGTGATGATGAGTTGAAAGTAAGACCGATTATGTGAGCACATGCAGACATGTGAGCGAGTAAATGTGTATTTTTCATGCATGGTTCAGTAATGAGTGAATGGACAGGAGTTGTTCCTGGCAGACAAATAGACTGCTGTGTGCCTGGCTGTAATAGATACAGTTTTAAAGCTGTGATAGAAATACTTGCTTTGAAATCTTTAGTCCTGTTATGTGTCATTAACTTAAAGCTACATTAACCACCAAAGTGAAGAGGTTCTAACATAATTATGGGGAATAAATCACGTTAAGTATTTAGGGTTTTTTCCCTAGTGTATGAAAGCTTGAGCTTAGACTAGATGACGTTCTGCTTCAGCACCAGGACACAGGAGCTAAGCAGTGTTCCAGTGAAACGGGGTGAAATGATACTTTGCTTTTAAAATGTAACTTTAGATCATACTTTATCCAGTTTGGAGCCTGTATACTCGGCCAAATGGAGAAAATACCTCCACTTGAAGATGTGCTTCTACACAGCTTACGTGAGTAGCAGTGACCCTCCAGACAGCGAGTCCAGTCCCATGATGGCCAGGCCTCTCGTCTCACCACTAGTCATTGGCAACAAGCAGTGACAGGCAGCTCTCAGTAGATGTTCACTGGCAGGAGTGGGTGGGAGGAAAAGATAGAGAGCTGTAGGCTGGATACATAATGAGAATTCTCAGTTATTTGACAAGAGTATCAACAAATCCTAATCTTCATGGCCTGGGCAGTGGCTCAGTAGGTTAAGTGCCTGTGAAGCAAGCACAAAGACTTGATCCCCAGAGGCCATGTAAAGCTGGATGCGGTAGTGCACATCTGAAATCCCAGCAGATAGGTGGTATTCAGAGATACTAGCAGCCAGCCCTGCATGCCTCACAGCAAAACAACAGTGCACTCTGCCTCGCTCACACCTCCTCTAGACTCACACTGATTTTGTTGTCATTTATTAAATTTACTCTTAAGGCGTACCATGCAGTGTGTATCACCTAGGTGAAAACCAGCAGTATGCACCATTTTAGAAGTTCCTTACTAGTTAATCGGCCACCAAACTTGCTTCAAGATTGTTACTATGTGAGAGGCAGCTAAAACCTTTTTTAGAGTTAAGTAAATATCCCTTACATGTCATGTTTTCCAGCATACTCTGGCCCAACACTGAGTGTCTGTGTGAACAGATTTTAAAGAGTTCTCTTTCACACTGATGCATTTTTCTTAAGACCTGTGGTCCTTACTAGGTATGACAGCACATGCCTGTAACTCTAGCATCTGAAACTGAGCCTGAAGAATCCTCAACCCAGTCTGACTTATAGAAGACCCTGCTGCAGGGGACATGCATGCGCGCGCGCACACACACACACACACACACACACACACACACACACACACACACACACACACACACACACACACACACACTTCTGTCATCTCCAAACACTACCCTTTTCCTTTACATATGCCTAACAAATAATTTTCTCCTTCGTTTACTTCTGTCCTAAATTTTAAAAGAAGTCTCAGCTATCGGGTTTTATTCTTGGAACATGATTAGAACCCTACGTTGCATCAGGGCTGGACCTAATTCTACCTTTTGTTTAGACAGAGATGGGGGAATCTTACTTCAAGTAAATGATGCAAAGGATAGTCCAAGTAGTGACTGGCAGAGTTTATTTGCCATGTAAGTGGGAGGACAGCATATGTGAAAATGTTTCTTTTACCAGGCGTATTGTTACCACGGCCAGACCCTGCTGGCTAGTGATAAATGTGGAGAAGCAATCAGATCTCTCCAAGAAGCAGAAAAATGTAAGTTTTGCTTATAGAATTTTAATTCCTTTTTAAAAAAATCTTTTATTCTAAAGAGAATGAGTAGATTCTGGCTGAGTTTATGAAAGGGAATGGGCTAGATATTTGGAGAAAAGAAAAAAAAAAAAGCAAAACTTAATCCTGGAGCTTCTAGAAACTAATGCTGCCTTCCGGCCGTGTTGTCATTGGTATTGCTTTTACAGCAGGTGGAACCAGCTGACTTAAAGCCTTTAGTAGTCACAAGCAGGGCATACTTAATTCTGAGACTTGTCCTCACTGCAGTGTACACAGAGGCGGAAGCCCTGTGCAAAGAGTATGGGGAAACCAAAGGACCAGGACCAACGGCCAAGCCGTCAGGGCACCTGTTCTTTCGGAAGCTTGGAAGCCTTGTGAAGAATACCCTGGACAAGTGTCAGCGAGAGAATGGGTTCATGTGAGTGTGGCCCCTTAACACTAGTACCACATGGCATCACTGCTAAAACACTGTGTCTTAGGACACGTATCTCCAGTCCCAAAGGCTCTGTCTTAAGTTGTATCTAAGTTTAGTATTAATTTTCTCTTTAAATTGGTGATAAAATTGTTTGTAAGGCCTTTTATTTATATATAAAATTTAAATGTGAATTGTTAACATAAAGTTTATTTCATCACGACACTCCTATAAAGATGTATTTTTCTCTTTGTTTCCATATGTTAATTCTCTGTGTGGTGTGTGTGTGTGTGTGTGTGTGAGAGAGAGACACAGAGACAGAGAGAGATCAACTTCTTTTGTATATTTGTCTCACTCTGGTTTGAGCTAACAATAAAGCAGAAATTTTAATTTTCTCAAAATTCTTCCTGGTCTTTCAGGCAGTGAGACTAAGCCTATTGGTAAGTCAGTCTGCAAACTGTATTTCAGTGCCTTTGTAGGATGGGGAGACTCATTCATTCTTTTCTCTGCCTGCCTCTTTATATTCTTCTGACACTCTGCATTGAGTCACACTGAACTTTTGTCTGGTTTAGTTTTTATTATCTCCCTTGAAAATAGACTGAACCCCCAAGCCAGGCCCACTGTCCCTCTTTGTATCCTTGGAAGCTTCCATGGTGTTGTACTGTAGCTGGTAGGCTTCCTGGCTTTCTCACCTGTTCATCTGTGACTGGGCCCGGGGCAGAGAACTGTCATACTCATCGTGAGCCTTGAATACTTTAGGTGCATCAGTAGTTGCTAAATAAATGAATAAATCACTATTTAAATTGCTTTTTGCAGTTACTTTCAAAAAGTTCCTACCGAAGCCCCACAACTGGAACTCAAAGCAAATTACGGGCTCGTGGAGCCTGTGCCTTTTGAATTTCCTCCCATGAGTGCTCACTGGACACCGGAAGCGCTGGCTGCGTTTGATCTCACCAAGAGACCCAAGGATGACAGTGTATGAAAACTGGTTTTCCCGTCCCGTCACAGAAGTTTAAGAAGAACATAGGGCTAGCGTTTGATGGCGTTGTCCACTTCAGCAAGGCTCTGTATTTGTCTCAGTGCTCAGTTAGCTTACAGCGGTGCTTGACGTGATCTGTTGTAGACTGCGCTCAGGAGTAGCCCTGAACCTTCAGGATCTTCTGGTTTTCTGTTTAATTTACTGTTTAATTATTTCAACACAGTAGCTCATTTTTACAACTTGTCAGTGCTTTCTATAAGAAGAGCATGGGGGACAGGGCACTGTGTTGATGTTGCGATAGCCGTGCCCCGTCTGACCCTGGGTACTTGAAGATTCAGTTTAACTTCAGCGTTCTGTTAATCCTCCAGGAATAAAGCAGAATGCTTGTACATTCATTTGTACCTAAGCACCCCAGGGTGCTCTAAGTCAAAGGGCAGCTCACACCAAAAGCTTTATGTTTAGTTACCAAAAGACTAGGGATCTGTGACAGAAAGAGCATGGTTTGCTTGACACGCACAGTCCCCCCTTGAAATTGCATATTTTACCCAGTTTCTTCCCCATACACCTACTCCTTAAACTAACCATCTCTGCTTCCTATTAAGCCTCTTAAACAGTACCTTCAAAGATAGCTTATAGTGCCATAAATTATCTCTGCATTCTAGGATTCCATTGCTGAGTTGTTCCTTCCTGGAAATATTATAGAGAAGTGCCGCACTTGGGCCCCTCAGTCTAAGTTCCCGTCCACTGGGGTGTTGCCTATGGTCAGCATTTTAAAATGCAGCCTCTGGGATGGCATGGTTAGCCTTGCTGCTGTCCTTTAAGTACAGTGCCTTTGAAGGTCTGAAGTAGAGGAGATCTTTGTGGGTTCCCTTAGTCTTCATTTGCATATTTACCCTGTTTTCTTTTGCCTTAGGTCAAACCCAAACCAGAAGAAGAAGTGAAACCTGTAAAAGAGCCAGATATCAAACCTCAAAAGGACACTGGGTGCTCTGTCTCTTAAGAGTGATGTTCGAAATCTCTGCTAGTCTGTAGATTAACTGTGGGACTTCACCTTTTTGATTTCTCTGAGGCCCAGAGGATAACTATTAGCTTCAGAGGGACTTGGCCTTTAGTTTATTTATTCTTGATTTTTAACATAGAGGTGTTCCGTGCTTTTGCTTCTGGGCTTTGCATTTTTAATCAGGACAATATTTGGAAGAGTTATTTTTATGCCTCTAATGAGCATATGGGGGACTGGACCTTTTTTGAACTCTAGATAGTAAGTTTCATGTTAATGTTTTTTTATCTTCACAAAAATGTTTCCTTTCCTTCTTGTTTGATACCAGAAGAGTGTTTTGAAAAGAGATGGGTTCACCTCTCCTTACTGACTTGTTAGATCAGAGTCTAATGCAGTCTTCTGGTGGGAAAAGAATTGGACCTAAAATCAGAAACCTTCAGAGCAAATTCTTTCCTTACACTTAGTAGAGACTACAAGTTACTAGAAAGTCAAGTGTCGAGAAGAATGTGTAACATGCTTGAAAGTGGGCGGTGACAGGCCTGCTGCCCTCACACCCTTCCCTCACAGGCATAGTCCCCCACTCCCTAGTCACCCTCAGATCCAGGCAGTGGGTTGTTTTTTTTTTTAAATAAGTACCTTTTCTAAAGAATTTTTTACACAAGGGGTAAAGCTCTGTACTAGTGTTTGGTGTTTCTGTGTAGAGAGAAATTAAAAAGAGAATGGAAAGTGCGTTTAGACGAAGTACAAGATGTGTGTTGTAAAGAAAGCCTTTGTAAACTCAGCCAAGATGGGTTGTCCTGGAACTCACCGATAACTCCTTTGTTAGAAGTGTCTTCAGAAAATGCCCTTTGTTAGCCGATTTGGGTATACATTGTGTTCTTACCATGGTTTTCTTCAGTATATATCCTATCAGAATTGTTTGGCTTTAGGCCAAAGGCCAGAGCAGCAAAAGGTTAGGATAGAGACATATAAAATATGATCTTCCAAGTGGGTTGTAGTTCTTACACAATTTGATTACATCCACAAACTGGAGATGAGTGGATGTGTGAAACTTTATTAAATAACATGTCTGTAGGTGTCTCCTAGCTGGTTACTCTCCTGGCGTTTTAACTTCCTTTTATAGGTGACATATTGGTTCACTTAGGAATAATAGTTTACATGAGCGCCTACTGTGTGCCAGACAGTGCACAAGCTTGTAGATAAACCACTGCACCAATGGTGAGAAACACACCAATCTACACAAAGTATTGAAACAGGAATATACATCTCATGATGAAGAAAGAACAGACTATACCTGTCAATCAAGATTGTATTTAAAAAATCATGTATCATAGTTTACACTTCTTTGAAAAGCTACATAGAATCAATAAGTTTTTGTTTGTTTAGAATGTAGCGATGTTGGTACAGCTTGCCCTGTCTAATATTTGAAGCTGTAGCTCTCAGAATACTTGGAGTAAACTGAGTTACTTTTTATTTTGCTGCCTATAGAAAAAATGTTTCTCCCCCTCCCCTTACTATAGAGTCACTTGTTGCTAAATGCCAGTTCCTGACAAAATGTTAACTAGTACTTGCTGCCGCCTGTTGACTCTGCCTACAGGACTGTTTTAGGTGCTAGTGATTCTTCACGATGAGCTTTCTGTGGACTAAACTGCCTGCATTCGTGGGTAGAAACACATCCAGTGCCTCTGTAAGGGCCAGTACATGCAGCTGTTTAAAATCATAATTGGCAGTGTTCACATGATCAGATGAGAAGTCCTCTGTTGACTGCAAAGGTAACACCAGATGCCTAACAGACCCCATTCTAGAAGGTTCTGAAGTGATATTGGGGATTTGAGGGATACTGGACATAAAGCACCGGCCTGGGGGCTGTAGAGCGACAGAAATGTACGTTCATGTTGCATGTATTTCATATCAGGAAGGACAGCTCACATGCTACTTCTGCTCAATGTTTATATAATGATTAATCTTTTTATTTATGAAAATAAAAGCAATTTTACTTACATATTCACTGGATTGGGAGAGTTATTTTGTACACTTAACTAGTAGCAGATTTAGTATAGTACAAATTCTTATGGTAATACTTTTACATGATATTTGCATCAGTTCTTTGCTTCCTGAATTAATTTCCTTGACATATTTAGTTTGTGCTTGTGTTTGCATTGGTGCCTAACCACCTCTTGTGTGAAAAGCACCATTTTAATTGGTTCATCTAGCTCCTATTACCAGTTCAGTGCAGTCCTCTGTGTGTTGTGGCTTGCTGGGCAGCAGCTAAGGAGCTTCCAGGCTGGTCACCTCCAGAATTTCAAACAGAATGTAGTACATCGTCTGCCGTGATGGAGAAATCATTGGGAAATGCCCAGCCACGACCATGGAGCTGCACCCAGGCACACACACAGTTAATGCTGAAGTTAAAGGTGCGGGTTCACTCCAGGTAACTGTGGGTCTGAGGCTGGCAGTAGCTGGCCTCACACATCCTCACTGACTCTGTCCTGTGCACACACAGCTACAGTTCCTTCTTCAAGGCTGTGCTTGTCTAAATCCTGCTCTCACCACAGGTCACACCTCTAGACAGCATCTTAGATTAGGAAAAGTGGAGGCTGGAAGAGGGGACTGGTTAGTTCCTGTGTAAATTACCCAGAACTGGTGCTTTGCTCTGTTATAACCCAATCCATTTGCTAACACTGTGATAAGTGAAAGCAAAATAGTAACAAACATTATGTAAAGTACCTTCCTTCTTCAAAACTTCAAAGCCACCATGTGTTTACATAAAGCAATTGAAATGATTATAGATGGTAACAAGAAAAATTCTAAAATAGTTTAAAAACAGGAAATAAGACCATTTTGAGTTTGTATTCTGTAATCTGTTACATGGTTCCTTCCCATAGTCATTAAATGTGACTAATTGCATAATTCATTCATTACGTGAGTGCTGAGTTCCAGCCACGCATCAGAACAAGTACATCACAGGGCAAGATGGTAGCAAACGAACTGGGGAAAACCTCATCTGTGTGGCTTGAATGAGAATGGCCCCCATAGGCTCGTATATTTGATATTTGGTCCCTGGTTGGTGACACTTTGGGAAGGATTAGGAGGTGTGGCCTTGTGTGTCATTGGATATGAGCTTGAGGTTTGAACTGGATCAAGATGTGAACTCTCAGGTGCTGCTTCAGCCATTGGCTACCATGTTCTGCCATGCCATCATAGACTCTAACCCTCTGGAACTATAATTAGTATGTTTTCTATGAGTTGTCTTGGCTGTGGTGGTTTTTACAGGAAAAAAAGGAGAGACAAAAGTTAATACCAGAGGATAGGCTGCTGCTCTCCCAAACCCGGCCATGTGATTTTTTTTTTTTTTTTTTTTGGACGAATATGGAAGACTTTGGTACTTTGAACTAGAAAATCAATTGAACATTGTGAATAAAAATTAAAGGGCCATCCTAGAAGGAGCGTGGAAGTGGAAGACAGTAGTTCTGAGAACAATGTGGACAGTTCAAGGCATTTTTTAAAAATTTACTTATTATTTATACAGTGTTCTGCCTGCATGTACTCCTGCACACCAGAAGAAGGCACCAGATCTCATTATAGATGGTTGTGGGCCACCATGTGGTTGCTGGGAATTGAACTCAGGACCTTTGGAAGAGCAAAACAGTGCTCTTAACCTCTGAGCCATCTCTCCAATCCTCAAGGCAGTTTTAAAGAAGAATATTAGTAATTGGGCTAGAAAGCATTCTTGTGAAATTTTGGCAAATCACGTGGTTGCATTCTGCCCTTGTCCTGGGAACTTTCCAGAGGCTAAATTGAAATGTTCTAACTAGTTTTTTTGGTTTGGTTTTGGTGGAGGAGATTCTTCAAGACAGCCTGATACTGACTCTTAACATGGTCACTAGAGTGTACTCTTAATGCAGATTTACAATGATAAAGCAAGGAAACAGAAAGAAATACAAAATGTACATTTTGAAGGAAAAAAAAAATCAGCCAATGTTCGTGCTGAGAGAAAGTGATTTAAGGTGAGGCCTGATCTGCAGTGAAATAAAGGAAGCATCCCCTCAGGCAAGACTCCAGCCAGCTAAGCCTCAAATTTGTGAAAGGAAAAGGCCTGAGAAAATTTCTCCTAAAAAGCAACAACAGATTAAAGCTGTGAAGATGTGGTTCAAGAGGAGCAGCCTTCAACCCCTGTGGGCTGCTGAAGTGGGCAGTATTGTCCACGTGGTTCTGGCCTTAGAGTCATGAAGGACTCGTGAGTGAAAGGTTTGGAGACCTTCCTCTTGGGTAAGGAGAGCTGCTGAGGCCAGACAGTATGTGGGTGGGCAGTCAGGCATGGTAGCCCTAAAAACGTAAGAGACCATTATGTGAAGCAGTGGAAGTGAAGCCTGGGTTGCACTCAAGACCCTAAGATGCCAGAGCCATGGCACATCCACGAAGGAGAGCTGCATATGAGATGCACCTGCCTGAGAGAAAGAAGGATGTTAACAGCAGGTGGAGCCATCTAAGCCCCGTGACATCAGCTATGGGATCTGGAGGGTTTTGGTCTTGCTTTGCCTCAGTGTTTTCTCCCTTTTGGGATGGCGATGTATACTCCGTGCCATTATGTGTTGGAAGTATGTAATTTGCTATAAGATGTTACAAGGGGGTTAGGGAAGAGTCTTGAGTCCCAGAAGAGATTATGAACTCTGGGCTTTTAAACTGTTGAAACTGATAGACTACATGGACTTTTGAAGTTGAACTAAATGCCTTTTTGCATTATGATATGGCCATGAGCCATGAAGGGGAGCTGCATACAAGGGTGCAGGGAGTAGAATGTGGTGATTTGAATGAGAATGGCTTTCATAGGTCACCAGTTCGTAGAACTGTTTGAGAGAGGCTAGGAGGTGTGTCCTTACTAAGGTGTGTTACTGGGTGCAGCATTGGGTTTCAGAAGATTCGTGCTATTCCCAGTATATTCTGTTCCTCCTGCTCACGAATCGAGATGTGAGCTCTCAGCTGCTTCCCTAGCCATCTACTGCCATGCCTTTCTCCATCGAGGACTCTAACCGCCTGGAACCGTAAGCCCAATTAAACTCTTAGTTGCCTTGGTTGTAGTGTTTGAGTACAGCAATAGGAAGTAACCAGGACCCTGTTCTGCTGAGGGCGAGAGGGTGAAATGAGCATGCTGCTGGTGAGAAAAAGCAAGGAACGTGTTCAGTAAAGGTTGAATGAAGAGAATGGAATGTTGCCTTGAAAGATGGGAGCGGGAACTTCGTCTAGGGTGTGTTGAGTTAAAGACCTGAAGCATAAAGGTACAATGTGCAAAGAAGAGGTGGGAGAGCAACCAGCTGAAGGTGACTGTCAGGAGAGGGACTCGTCAAGGAACTGTAGCTCAAGGCTGTGGTCAGGTTCTGAGGGACAGTAGTCCTTGCACGATTTCCTAAGAATTCCATTTGTATTCACCAGAGAGGGAGAAAGTAAAGGTGAGCCAAAAAGACAGTTTTATCCAAGTCCAGCTTGGTGAACTGATCAGGATGGGTCACTGGAAAGCTGACAGCATGAGTGACATCTCAGGGGCTACATCACTGGAGTCCTCATGTCAGTCGACCTTCTACCACCTATGTAGTCTAGAACTTCCCTTCGTGTGAAGCCAGGATGGGATTACACGCAACTGAGGGCAGGGGTGCAGGGGCGGGGGATGGAGTCTCAGGTATGAGGTTCTATGACCCCCCCTCTCACAAGAGAACTTCAGTAGGCCAATCATGGGAGGGTCTTGTGCAGGTGAGCAATCTCCTTGTCCTGCCCCAACAAGAGTTTCACAACAAAAGCCCGAGAGGCCAGACCACAGCCTCACAAGCCATTGTAAGGACCTGAGCTTTGACTTTGGGTGACCCATTGGAGAGGTTTAAACAAGAGTGCCAGGATCCAACAGTTGGACAATTTTGGCTGCTTTTTTTTTTTTTTTTTTTTAAGTCTGGACCATCTAGGAAGCCTAAAGAGATTTTTACAATAATACAGGCTTAGACCAAGGAAGGGCAATTGAGTGACAGAGTCTTGGGGCTCTGGAAATATATAAGAATTTCTTGACATATTTAATATGAGGAGTGATTGAAGGAGAATCAAGAATGGTCCATGCTTTTAGTATGGGAAACTAGATGGATAAAACTGCCATATATTGAGATAGCAAGAATACAAGGGTGTGTGTGTGTGTGTGTGTGTGTGTGTGTGTGAGAGAGAGAGAGAGAGAGAGAGAGAGAGAGAGAGAGAGAGAGAGAGAGAGAGAGAGAGAGGTGACTAGGAGGTGGCTCTGTGAAGTGTAGCCAGAGTAAAAGCCTGATGTAGAATGTATAAACTCTGGAGTCATCAGTGTGTAGACAATATTTAAGCCACAGAACAAGAGGCAGTCTGATACTGGAAGGCTGGACATGGGATATTCTCTGCTGCTCACGTTATGTACACGGGAGCATCCTTGATTACCTACAGTTAGGTTTTTAAGAGACAAGAAAAGGTCTTCAGAAGAATTGAACATGTTAAAAAAAAAAAAACTCGATACATGGAGTATTTGACCCAGGGATTGGTGTAAAGAGAGAAATACTGTCAGGATGTTAAAAAATGAAACCAAACATTCCAAATTGCTCAGTATTGAGCTATAAGACAGGCACGGTGAGGAACAAGGTGAATTTTGTAGGGCAGGTTTTCAAGTGCCCATTAGGTGGCAGAAAAACCTTCTCTAAATCAACTGTGAGCCAGAAACCCTCCGTTCCTCCACCCTCAATCTCCCTAGGAGCCCTCCGAACTAACCATGTGTATGTGGGGCAAGTGCCGAGCACTGTTGTTATAAAGAACAGAGATCAGTATTTTCTTCAGAGTCAACAGCTATCATAGGCTGTAACATGCAGGGAACACGCTGTCTGGACCAGGCTGTGCATGTGGTTGGCTTCACTTGGAAAGCGGTGTATTTGGGTGGTCTTAGAGGAATGAGGTCACTACAACCTGACTATTAACGCGTTATTTAAACCTTTCATAGTAAAGCTTTTTAGTTTGCAATGAGGCTGCAGGGGGCAGTGTTGCCCATTCCAGCCAACTCAGGCGCCAGGGAAGGGCTTCCCTGCAGTGGACTCCCTTTGTAAACTTTGCAAACTCTGTATACTTTGTAAACTTTGTAAATCCTCAAGACCCGGAAGCGGCCAGCCCCCTCCCCCCAGACCTCTATGACACAACAGGGTTTCCAGCCTCTGTAACTGTCACAAAGGTCATCTTTGGCCCTTCATTAGGACCCTTCCCAGGTTATGCTAATTTGAGGTGAACAGTCTGAACAAAAAGCCACCAATCCCCAAACAGGAAACCCCACCAATCCTTTAGCTCCCCCAAGCTCAGGACTTGAAATCCCACCAATCTTCATACTGGAAATCTCTGGCCTAGAAAGCTACACCTCACCTCTCCTCCCCTAAAAAATCCCATTTAAGCCTTGCCTATTGTCCAGTTTCCTGCTGTCCTCTCCGGGAACAGGGGGGCAATCAACTCTGGATTCAACTCTCCATGCCCTGAACCTACCCAACAAACCCACTTTTATGAGATTTGCTGCCCCATGTGACTCTCATCAGAAGAAGCCAAGACACAATGAAAAGAGGGAAAGAAGCGAAGATGTAGAGTGAGACTGAGGCTCCTGAGATCCTTAGCTCAGCTGGGGAGACCCTGGCTTTGGGGACTGCACTGCTGCTTCCTTTTGGAGCTGTGCAGTGACCTGAGCACCCATGTCTCAGGATGCCCTTCCATTGGGATATCTTCCAATCTCAGAGCTGTGTGGTTCCTGGGCACCCAGGTCTCAGGACACACTCTCCATCAGAGCAGGAAGGCCAACAGGCAGGGCTCTGAAGTAAAAAGTAAGGAACCTTCTTAGAAAATAATGCACAGAACATTCTAGAACTGACCCGAAGTTTAAGCTTTCTGTAGTTCACCACCTTACTGATTGCCACAACTCTTTGTTTGAATTTGAAAGTTACTCTTTTCCCACTCTCAGACACACTGGTCCTCACATTTGCCTGCAAGTTGAGATCACCTGGGTAGCTCCACAGAATTCAGGTGCCTGGGTTCCTCCCCCGGGAACTGGGATGAACCTAAGGGGCCTGCAGAGCACGTATTTGGGACTTTTATCATGACCCACGTGACTCTAATATAAAGCTAACTAAGTTTGTGAGGCACCAGGTTTGGTCAATGTTGACCGTGTGAATATAGCAAACCTTCCCACCCTGTAAGACAAACACAAGAATTGTTGGCCTTCCTGATTGGATAGAAAGTCATCCTGGTGCGTGGGAGCTGTGGAGATGGCTTGACGTTTAAGAGCACAGACTGTTCTTTCAGAGGACCTAGGGTTCAATTCCTAACACCCACAATGGCAGCTCACAACTCTCTGTAATAACTGTTCCAGGGGATCTGACACCCTCACACTCATACATGGCAGTCAAAACACCAATGTACCTAAAAATAAAAATTAATTAGTTAAAAAAGAAAGAAAAGCATCCTTGGACTCAGAAGCCCAGGACTCTGAGGAGAGAAGGCATCCTAATGGAAATGTGTCCTGAGACACGGGAGCCCAGGAGCCACACAGCTCTGAGAGGAAGCCCCCTCATCAGAGGCATTGCAGCTCCCAGGGGAGGGTATCCCCAGCTGAGCTGAGCAGCTCAGGAACCTCAGCCCCACTTTTTAGTCCTTCTTCCATTCTTCTCTTCATTGCTTCTTGGCTTCTTCCACTGAGAGAATCACACAAGGCATCAAATCTCCTCAAAGAGATGTATTGGGAGAGCCAGGGTGGAAAGGGACAGATCCAGAGTTGATGGCCTCTGTTCCCAGAAGACAGCAGGGAACTGAGCACACGCAGCCTTTATAGAGAATTTCTTAGGGAGCGGATCTTTCTAGGCCAGAGATTTCCAGGCTGAGGATGATGGGATTTCAAGTCCTGAGCTTGGGGGAACTCAGGGATTGGTGGGCTTTTGTTCAGACTTTTCACCTCAACTTGGCATAAAAGGGTCCTATTGAGGGGCTGGAGATGACCTTTGTGGCCGTTACAGAGGCTGGAAACCCTGTTCGGACAGTTAGAGAGATCTGAGGGAGGAGGACTGTCTACTGGAGCTCCTTAGTCAGGAGCTTGGCCACTTTCTGGCCTTGAGGGTTTACAGAGTTTACAAAGGGAGTCGGTGGCTTCCTTGCTGATTGAGTCAGTAAGAGTAGCCAACAGGAACACTTCCACGTCAGCACACACAGGGACTGGGCTTGGCCTCAGCTGGGTGTGATTAACTGGCCATCTGTGGAACAGCTTCTAGCATCAAATGTAATGCTGAGAACCCCAAAGGTAACAAAGTACCGAAAGGAAGGAAAAACAGATCATGTGAGTTGGTTTCTGAAAATATTTTTTTTCCTTTGGATTGTCATAGAATGCATTTTGTTTCTGGTGGCATGTATGATATTTACTTGTTCGATACTAGTAGGCTTCATACACTATTGGTCTTAACACATTTAAATGGAGACTTGTCTATTTAGTGCTCAGTGTCATTAGAAACCAAATGATGCTCTCCCTTCCTGTCATTTACCTGAGGCTCTTGTGTAATACGCTGGCACTAAGTCAGGGACAACAGGTGGACCCTTCCGGCCTCCTCAGTGACCCTTGAAGGTGCAGCATCCTGTCACTGGGCCTCAGAAGGTGAATTTAATGCATTTGTCTTCCAGGCATCTAGAACTCTCACCTTGCCTGAGGCATGAACTCAGAATTGCACCTGTAAGACTTGTGCCTCCAAGAATAATAAAATGACAGGTAGCTTTATACATGAGCACATGTGTATCCACTCATGCTTATGGTGCTGATAAAATATTTTTGAAATTTGAGTTTTCAGCCTTTTCAAAGGGATTCTAACAATGAATGACATTGGTTTCTACCACTGATGTATTCCTAATACCTTCCTTTTTTTGTATGTTTGTTCATGAGCTTTCCATTTGCTCTCCTCTTCCTTGTCTTCATTTGTTTTGTTTGGTTTTTGTTTTCTTGAGAGAGGGTCTCACTGATAACCCTAGCTGGTCTAGAACTCGATCTATAGACCAGGCTGGCCTTGAAATAGCCCGCCTCTGCCTTCCAAGTGCTGGGATTAAAGGCATGAGTCACCATGCTTAGCCTTCTTTTAGGGTGATTGTTTACTTTTCTCCTGTTAGTTGTAAAATTATCCATTCTAATTCCTTTTTTTTTCTAGTGATCTTTAAATTGCTCTCAGGTGTGCCAAACAACATACCCTATCTGGCCTCTCTCTGAACAATGCTTAGAAGCTATTAGTTCATGTTTTTTACTGTGTAATACTTAATACTGTTTTATCTTTATACTGTCCCCACTGAAATTGTGTTAAGGGTTAATATTGTGGCTTTAATTTTACTGCTTTTATTAATATTGATTTTTGCATATCACTCTTGCTCCTTTTGACATATGATCTTTCGGTGAAGACAGCAAGAATTATTAACTGTGTTTTCATGGGCCTGAGATTATCACTTCACTCTCTCAATCACTGTTTTTGCTGGTTACTGAATTCCTTTTGACAAGAATGCAATGTCCAATAGACCTTGTCTCTTTGAAGTTAGCCAATACTCTAATGGCTACACCATTATAAGCTATCTTCTCTTTTCTAATGCCCAGTTAGTTATTTTCCATTGGGTTGTAAATATATGCCAGCAGTAGTGCTTACATAGCATCCGTGAGGGTCTTTCTCAGGACTACTAGTAAGTAAATGTTTTTCTGGAATTTTCATTGTCTATAATGATTTCATGCCTGTTCATCCCCCTGAGGATTCTCTGTTCTCAGATTTGAAGACTGTGTCCTTTGCCCTCACGGACAATTGATAAAACTGCTGCCTCTGCCTTTCCCCGATCAGTGCTTCCAAAACTCTCATTAGGCAGCCGTTGTGCTTTCTTACCTATATTCATATGCCACAACTTTTGGGAGCTTCCTTGGGATTCTTCACCAATTTAAACTTATATCCAAGCTTTCCTATGTGGATTGTACATTTATAGAATTCCTATCTAGTCTCTTTTCAAGTTGACCTGTTCTGTGGGTGTTACATTTTTCTTTGTCTTTCTGAACACAGCAGACATACACAGACTCACTTTAATGTTACCATTTGTATTAGTCAGTGTTCTCTACAGTAACAGAACTAATAGAATGAATCTCTCTATGTAGAAAGGGGATCTATTAGAATGATATATAGGCTGCAGGCTAGCTAATCCAACAATGGCTGGCCACAAATGGAAGGGGCAAGAGTCCCATAGTTATTTAGTCTGTGAGGCTGGATGTCTCAACTGGTCTTCAGTATATGCTGGAATCCAAAAGAAGTAGGCTGTCATACCGGTGAAGGAATGGGCAAGCAGGCAAAAGCAAATGCTTCTTTCTTCCATTTCCTTATATAGGCTTCCAGTGGGTGGGGTGGTCTAGATTAGATCTGGATTAAAAGTGTGTCTTCCAGCTGGGCTGTGGTAGCGCATGCCTTTAGCCCCAGCACTTGGGAGGCAGAGGCAGGTGGATATCTGTGAGTTTGAGGCCAGCCTGGTCTATAAAGCAAGCCCAGGACAGCCAGGGCTACACAGAAAACCCCTTCTCAAAAAAAAAAAAAATTGTGTCTTCCTAACTAAAAACTCCTGATTAGAAGTGAATCTTTCTGCTTCAAATTAAGTCCACCATTTTGGGGATTTTTAGTTCCACATGTAGTCAAGTTGACAAACAAGAATAGCTTTCACACCACTTAATTATTTTTTTTTATTCTTTTGTTTGTTTGTTTGTTTGTTTGGTCTTTTGAGATAGGATTTCTCTGGGTAGCCTGGCTGTCCTAGAACTTGCTCTGTAGACCAGGCATCTGCCTCTGCCTCCCAAGTGCTGGGATTAATGGCATGTGCCACTATACCCTGCTTTTCTTTCTTTCCTTCTTCTCTTTTCTTTCTTTTTATTATTCTTAATTCTTGGATCAGGTCTGTTATAGATCTTGAATATTACACAGAGACCCATTTGTTGAAAATGTGGTGCCCAACCAAGGGTGCTATTGAGAGGCAACAGGTCCTTTAGGAAGTAGGGCCCAGTGGAAGGAAGTTAGGCCCCCGGCAGCACACATCAACTTTTCGTACTCCCTCTCTTTTCGCCTCCTGAACATCATGAAGCAAGCAGCTTCTTCTCCCTTTGAACCCCTGAATCAAACCAAATCTTTTCTCTTTTTAAGCTGATCGTCCCAGACAGTTTGTTACAGTAACAGAAAGCTGACTAACACAGATGCGGTGCTTTTACACCTGCCGTGCTTTCCTATGATGATTTGTTTCTTCATGTGGCTTCGAAGTTTCTACCACAAGTACATCCTCATCAGAGGTCGTTTTTAGCAGAGATTCAGGATGCCCTGTTTTGTTGAAGTGTAACTCCAAGGTGGGGCTGTTGTGCGTTCAGCAGAGTTCTGGGGTTCACACTGGTTTTAGGTCCCTTGGCTTTGTCTTAGTTTATCATATGTATAATGACTCTGAACCGGCTGCATATCAATGTGTGCTGCTGGCCTAGGGTCCAGGGTTGTTGTCTGTTTCTTTGCTTGTTTTCCAGGAGAATGTTTCCAGGATATGGTAAATTACTCTGCTACTTTTACAGGCCTTGGGAGAGTTTCTTTGGTTGCTAATCATAGAGACGGCAGTATTTTATTATCTTAGTTTTTCGTGTGCTGCTTCCCTTTAGCTTCTTGTATTCCTGGCATCCATGACTTGGGCTCTCCCATCAATGCTGGGTTGGCACTGCAGCCCCAAGGGCTGTGTCTGACTTTGAGACTCCCAGGAACTGCCTGGGCTTCCGATCCCATTTTGCTTTCTCTCCTGCTTTGTTTTGATTCTGATACCTAAGCTGGTCCCGGCTTGCCTGTCTTTCTTTCTTTTATATTTTCCTGCTCCACTCCCCTCTCCTCCTCCTCACCCCTTCTTAGTGCAGCTATGATTTAATTGTTTCATCTGCTAATTTTAGCAAGGATTTCTGTATGTTTGGAACAAAAAAGAACTATTCCAAATCAGCTACATCTTCTATATTTGCTCATATAATCTTAAAATATATTAAATATTATTTTTAAAAGGTAAGTGTGCTTACAGCTTTGATGCCTGCCACATACACTACTAAGGTAATGATAGACGCTTAATAATAGCTAGCTTTTATTAAAGACTATTTTCTAAGAATTGTTCTACCTGATGTCTTTATAATGACTAGATAAGCTTGGGACTATATCATTCTGTATTAATAATAATAATAATAATAGTAGTAGTAATTATTATTATTATTATTATTATTATTATTATTATTATTATTATTATTATTATTATTATTATTATTATATAGATGAGCATACCTCCACGTGGGTATATTAAGCAATAAGACTTTAAATATAGGTATCCTGGCACCAAATCTTTCCAGTTTTGTTGATGTTGGTTAAATATAGTAAAGTTAGAGGCAGCAAGATGGCTCCATGTGCTTGTGATCAAACCTGATTACCTGAGCTCCATCTCTGGGGCCTACAGCGTGGAGAGCACCAACTTCTTAAAGTTGTCCTCTGACCTGCACACTCAATGTCACAATATATCCCCACCCCACCCTCACCCCACTCCACCTCACTCCCACCCCCAAGCACGCAC
Organism: Acomys russatus; assembly: GCF_903995435.1. Classification (NCBI taxonomy): domain Eukaryota; kingdom Metazoa; phylum Chordata; class Mammalia; order Rodentia; family Muridae; genus Acomys; species Acomys russatus. Next base: position 77,607,663 of record NC_067142.1, on the reverse strand, counting down.
AAATAAACATTTAAGAAATTAAGTAGTAACGTCAATCTGATTAACTTTTATAAATGTATGCAGATGGGTAACTCCTACAAGATCATGACATCTATAGAAATGTTGCCATCGAAGATGTTCTCTTTGGTCCCTTCGTTGTTACTCTTTCTGCTTCCTCACCCCCACTCCTAGCAAATGCTGAACTGTTCCTAAAGCATCACATACATGGAACTGCACCGTGCAATGACTAGCTTCTCTCACTTAACATAATGCTCCTGAGAGCCATTCACTGTACCGCAAGCGTTAGTTGTTTATAGTGTTGAATTATTAAGTAGCATTTCATCGACCGGATAAACCACCTTTTGTTTGCTCGTCTCAGTGAGTGATGTTTTGACTTGCTTTCAAGGCGAGATGAATATTCACGTACACGTTACACTTTTCTTCATTTCTCTTGGGTAGCTATCAAAGGCAAGAATTATAAGAGTAAGTGGTAACTGTGTGGTTAGTGTTTAAGAAATTGTCACATGGCTTTCCAGTGTTTGTAAAGACTTCATTTGGCTCAGGGATTCAGAGGTTTCAGTCTATGGTTGGTCGCTTGGGCTTATGGTGGCACAGCACACCATGGTGGGGACATGTAGCAGAGGAAGCCAGAGACCCTTCAAGGGTGCATCCTACATGACCCTATCACACTCTACAAGTGGTGGGGCATGGGCAAATGGAGCCAGTAAAGGAGGTGGACTACTGCCAACTTTATTCAGAGTATCAATTTACACTCTGAGGCCTAGGAGAAGTCATATGAGTAACGTGTACAACTGCAAGGATAGGCTGCACTTGGCGGACAAGCTGCACGTGGCATATAAACAAGCAACAGTAGCCAGTTGTAATGAGTAATCTGAAGTAAACTTACTCCTATCCATTACAGATGGGTGGAGTATGCGAACACAATCCAACAATTCCATGATTTAAGGAAACTGGAGGTCACAAGACTCTTGTTTTCCTGGAGGTTTTTGTTTGTTTCTTTGGTTGTTTTTTTGTTGTTGTTGCTGTTTGTTTTGTTTTGTTTTTTAACAAGCACTCAAAATTCTCCTTGCACAACTTCATTCTTGGACCACGATCCAATATGACCCCAGTTCCTTCCACCAGACCCCACCTCCTAGAAGTCCTATCATTTTGTTGTGTCACTTCAGGCTGAGGGTCACATCTGAAACACCTGGGCCTTTGGGGACTACTGTAGGTCTAACCTGGCAATCCATGAGTTCTCCAGTTGTTCCACACACTACCCAATACCTGATATTGTTAGTCCTATTAACTCTTACCCACGCTAGTGGGTACATTTGGACATCATATTAGGCTTCAGCATATAGTTAGCTAATGATTAATGGCATGAGCATTTTTCCCTGTGTTTGCCATCTAACTCATCTTTGGTAGCTTGTTAAAATCTCATGGCCATGTGAGGTCTATCTTTTACATAACTATTGCATTGTAGTAACTCTTTACATGTTCTGGATTTTGCTTCTTTACTGAAACAGGCTTTGCTAATACTTTCTCCTGCCTGTGCAGAATCTGTGCTTGTTAATGTTCCCTGTGTTGCCTCTCCGATTGGAATGATTGGCAAGCTTTGATGGGCAGTGGCTCCCTCCTACCAGCAGTTGTGGGAGCTGCAGTGATGAAAAGATCAGGCAAACATGCAAGAACCTTTTGTCCAAACATCCAATAACCACATTTTTACTAGTTGAATCTCTTCTATTCTGATAGAGACTAAACACTCCTCTCAGATGTGAAGAACGAAGATCGATAACATGATTACCTCCAAACGCTGTCTTTTACCTTGATTGGAAACAACTAGAAACCTCCCAGCTATATATAAACCCTGCCCTGGGCAACTTGTCCTAGGGCATCCTGTTTTCAACTACCCAGGCGATCCCTTATGGATGGAGACCATTTCCAGCAGTCAGAATCAGAAACGAGTGGATGTTATAAAGACACTACTCCTAAAAGGATTATCTACTTTGCTGATGGAGACACCATGGAAGAATACAGCACAGAGGAAGATGAAGAAAGAGAGGAACAGAACTCAACGTATGACCTGGTAAGCTCATTGCATCGGTAGCAGTAGGACGATGGGAATAAATGAGAGCTTGATCTGGATAAGTTATACAGAAATGCGGCTTGATATTATGCTTTTGGTCTCCATGGTTGCTTTCTTGATCATATATAGCCAGCAGACAGCCATTGGTTGGTAAGTTTTCTCATTGATAAGAGAGAAAATTAAACATTACAATACATTTTTTAAAATCTCCATATAAGAATCTCCAGTCACGCCGGGCATGGTGGCGCACGCCTTTAATCCCAGCACTCGGGAGGCAGAGGCAGGTGGATTGCTGGGAGTTCGAGGCCAGTCTGGTCTACAAAGCAAATCCAGGACAATCAAGACTGCACAGAGAAACCCTGTCTCAAAAGACAAAAAAAAAAAAAAAAAAAAAGAATCTTCTGTCACTATTCCTGATAGTAATGATTTTTAGAATTTTTATCACAGTTATTTATTGTTGGGGTTGAGAGTACACATGTCATGGTGAGCGTGTGGAGGCCAGTGGGCAACCTAAAGGAGTCAGTTCTTTCCTTCCACCATATGGGGTCTGGGGACTGAGCTCAGCTTGTCGGGCCTGGTGGAAAGTGCCTTTGCCCACTTGTTATTAAGTACCCTAAGTTGAATTCTCTCTATTTTTCAGTCTAAACTTTCATGGGAGTCATACTTCTGGTTTTGGGCAGGTCGAGTCGCACGCAATTCAATTTCTAGTAAGTACTACTAAGGTTCTTTTTTTCTTTCTGTCCTAAATACATATTAATTGATTCCCCCCCAAGACAGGTGAGACTTTTGGCTGCTCCCCCCACTTCTCAGGACTCAGAAATGACAGCCAAGTCACTTCTAAGTCCATGTGGTAGCTGTCCCAAAGACATGTGAGTTGGAGACTAGCCTGATCTACAAAGTGAGTCCAGGACAGCCAAGGCTACACAGAAAAACCTTGTCTCAAACAGCAACAACAACAAAACAAAACAAAAAAGACTTACTTACTGGTCATTGTTATGGCCCCCAAGCCAACCCAGCTTTCACAATCTCTTCAGGTCTACACCGTATGTCAGTTTTCTGAGTCACCCTTAGTCCCTGTGTTGTTCCTACCACAGAAACGGAACAGGAATCACAGTTCTAGGCATGTTTACTGGTCTACACTGTTTGCTAAAGATTGAACTGCCTAAAAACAAAGATGGTTAGCACATCTTTTTTTTTTTTTTTACTTGTCTTTTCTTTCTTTCTTCTCCCCCCTCCCCCAAGACAGGGTTTCTCTGTGTAGCCTTGGCTGTCCTGGACTCACTTTGTTTTTTTATTTTTTATTTTTGTTTTTGTTTTGTTTTGTTTTTTTCGAGACAGGGTTTCTGTGTAGTCTTGGCTGTCCTGGACTCGCTTTGTAGACCAGGCTGGCCTCAAGCTCACAGCGATCCGCCTGCCTCTGCCTCCTGAGTGCTGGGATTAAAGGCATGCGCCACCACTGCCTCACGCACATCTTTTTCTTATCTTGGTCCAAATTTTATTCTTTGGAAGTCCATGCCATCGTTCTAGTTATCACCCTGAGAGCTGTGCAAAACCAGCTTTCCTCTTTCATGGGTCAAAGACCCGAACAGCAGAAGCTAACAGTCCATCCTTCCCGGGTTTATTCTCCATCTTGACAAACTTCCAGGTTTGGAAACAGAGTGTAGCACTGCACAGTCCTAAGCTCTCCCATCACAGTTACTCTAATATAAATATGAGCTTTCTTGGCCCCTCCCGGGGACAGAATGATGGCCCATATACTTACACGTTCATAGAATCGGAGTTTGTTTTACTTTCATTTGTTTTCTTTTGAACTCAATTGGCAAATGTCTAATGACTCATTTCCTTCTGATGTGCCTGCCTGTGAATGTGATAGTGAGAAAAATTACTTTTTACTTCAGTATTCTGAGAAAATACAAAATGTGACTTTTACAAACACTTCTTTACTCGTCCATTAAAAAGACATTACTGACTTCCTACTGCATGCCCACACTGAGCTGGACGCCAAAGCACAAAGACAAATGGTGATATTTTCGCAGGGTTTGATTTTCAATGAGTAATACAGAGTAGCAAATGTGCTTGTAATTTGTGCTCACAGTTTCAGGATAGGAACTCAGGCACTAGAGACAGGGAGACCCTGGGAAACTGACATAAAGAGCAGACCCTAAGCGAGCTGTGGAAGTCTGATTAGCTGAGGCAAGCTTGGGGATCACAACAGTGATTATGAGTTATACTAAAACCTTGGCTGGTGCCATAGTTTGATCAGGACCCTTGGACCCAGATCTGCCCATCATAATGTTCTTCTTGTAGGTTTCTAGGACCCTCTGGATCCTTCTATTTCCCCATTCTCCCATGCTTCTATCACCTAGAGTCCCAATAGGATGTCCTCCCCTCTGACCCACTTTCCTGGTAAGTGAAGACTTTCATGGGACATGCCCTTTGGGCTAGTGTCCAGATATAAGTGAGTATATACCATTTGAGTCTCTCTGCTTCTGGGTTAACTCACTCATTATGATCATTTCTAGTTCAATTCATTTGTCCACAAATTTTGGGAATTCCTTGTTTTTAATAGCTGAGTAGTATGCCATAGTGTATATGTACCACAGTTTCTTTATCCATTCTTCTACTGAGGGACACTTAGGCTGTTTCCATGTTCTGGCTATTATGAATAAGGCTGCTATGAACATGGTTGAGCAAATGTTCTTGTTGTGTGCTGGAGCATCTTCTGGGTATATTCCAAGGAGTGGAATAGCTGGGTCTTGAGGAAGCCCTATTGCCAGTTTTCTGAGATAGCACCAGATAGATTTTCAAAGTGGCTGTACTAGTTTGCACTCCCATCAGCAATGAAGGAGTGTTCCTCTCTCTCCACATCCTCGCCAGCATGTGGTGTCGCTTGAATTTTTGATCTTAGCCCTTCTGATGGGTGTAAGATGGAATCTTGGAGTTGTTTTGATTTGCATTTCTCTGATGACGAAGGAGGGTGAGCATTTCTTTAAGTGTTTCTCAGCCATTCGATATTCCCCTGTTGAGAATTCTCTGTTTAGTTCCGAGCCCCATTTCTCAATTGGGTTATTTGGTTTGGTGGTGTTTAATTTCTTGACCTTTGTCAGATGTAAGGTTGGTAAAGATCTTTTCCCAGTCTGTAGGCTGTCACTTTGTTCTGTTGACAGTGTCTCCTGTCTTACAGAAGCTTCTCAACCTCATGAGGTCCCATTTATTAATTGTTGACCTTAAGGCCTGGGCTGTTGGTGTTCTGTTCAGGAAGTTGTCTCCTGTGCCTATGTGTTCCAGGCTCTTCCCCACTTTTTCTTATAACCAATTTAGTGTCTCTGGTTTTATATTGACGTCTTTGATCCACTTGGACTTGAGTTTTGTGCATGGTGACAAATATAGGTCCAATTGCATTTTTTACACATGTAGTAAACTTCAAACCCCTACCCAGATCTAGCCAATGGACAGGACATTCTCCACCATTGCGTGGAGAGTGGGGACTGACTTTCACACAAACTCTGGTGCCCCATTTTTGACCACGTCCTCTTGATGGGGAGGCCTGGTGGCACTCAGAGGAAAGATAGCAGGCTACCAAGAAAAGACTTGATACCCTATGAGCATATACAGAGGGAGGAGGTCCCCCTCAGTCACAGACATAGGGGAGGGGAGTAGGGGGAAAGTGGGAGGGAGGGAGGAATGGGAGGATACAAGGGATGGGCTAACAATTGAGATGTAATATGAATAAATTAATAAAATATATAAAAAATAAATAAAATGTAAAAAAATAAAGAAAAAACATGCATACCTCCAATGATCTTAAATTTCTGTCATATTTTTCAAATATTCTTTATATGTTTCCCCATTTTTAAAACTGCTATTAAAGAAATGTAATCATTAAAAAAAAAGTTATACTAAAACCAAGCGAGGACTGATTTGGTCAGTTGGGCTGAGGCAATGGTGGGGGATGACAGTACATGTTTTCCACAAAGGCAAAGCGACTGTAATATGGAAGTTCTATTGGGGATCCAAATCAAACCCTGATCATAATATACTGATTTTAAAAAAATGGTATCTTCCCATGAGTTCTATGCTTTAGTTAGAAAAGGTTGATGTGATTTGGAAGGAAGCTCCACCATAACTTTAGGTTTCCTGCCTGAGCCCTAGGTCAAATAAAAGATATACAAGTCTATAGGCTGAGAACATGCAGGAACACACTGCAGTGGTTCTCATGTGGGGCTCTGGCTTAAGATGATAAACACTTTCTGAGCATCGTGGTGCATGCCTGTGGTCCTGGCTATTCCGGAGGCTCATCATGGCATAATGGGCCATCTGCAAATAAGTCTAGACTCTTAGCACCTTGGCTGATAGTAAGATTCAGTCACCGATTCTGTGTCCCCAAGGGCTTGTTTTTCCTTCCAGCTTGTGAGTTCCTTGGTGAAAGACTTGCTACCTTCTTTGGTCTTACGGAACCCAAACACCAGTATGTGCTAAATGAGTATTACAGAGCACAGAATGAGGTAGGTGACATCCTGCTGAGGGTGTAGGGGGTGGTGGTGGGGAGGCTCTGAGACAGGACAGCGGTAGGTGACATCCTGATGGGGGTACTAGGGGTTCTGAGACAGGACGTGCATTTGGCTAGTTAGAGTTCTGCTTCCTATGAGTGGACACTGGCAGGAGCCACTTAAGGAAGGGAGGGAGGGAGAAAGGGACGGAGGGAGGATGCGTTCATTTATAGTCACAGGCTGATAGACTCACTACAGCAGGGAAGGCTTGGTGGCCAGCGGCCCCACAGCAGTGGGAGTGTGAGGCGATTTACACCTAGGTGAATCAGGAAAGACAGAAGGAACAGGAAGCTGGCTGACCCTCCAGCAGCTCACTTCCTTCCTCAAGCTACGCCTCTCATCCCCAAATTTCCACCATCTCCTGAAATGGTACTACCAGCTGGAGATCAGTATTTAGACACGTGAGCCTGTAGGGACTATCCAATGGCCACGGTGTGGGGGAATGCTTCCCACCTGGGAACCAAGCCGTATGATTGCACTGAGTCCCACGGCCAGGGTGACTCGCGTCTCCAGAGCCTCTTGTTCCGTTAACACTCCTTAGTATTCGCCTCATTCCCACGAAATCAGGATTTCACAAACCGGGCAGGGAAAAGGCTAAGCGCGAAGCCTGACATTGCTTAAAGGGTGAAGCTTCTTACGCAAGTGTCTCTACAAGAGGGAGTTCCGAGATACTTGGTTGTTCCCTGAAACTTTTCCCTCTTCCTCTCCAACCAGGACTATGACAAGGAAAATAAAGAGAGTGGATCAAAGGCCCAGGATGCTGAAGTTCCTAATGAAAAGTGTCACCTGGGAGCTGGTGGCCAAGAGTATGGAGCCATCTCTCCCAGAGAAGGCCTGGTGGCAGAGTCCAGCTCATGACGGAGAATAGAGGCTACCTTGCTTTGGCTACTGGTTACCATGGTAACAGTACAATAAGCGGTGCCTCTGAGCTTGATCTGGGTCTAACCTCATGAATGAATTCTCAAGAATTCAAGAGTTATAGGTAACAAGGAAAGTAACTCTAGATACTTTCACAGTATAAACTTTTAATTGTTAAGTGCCTACCATGATCCCAGTGGTACATACAATTCTATTGGGCATTGACTTCTCACCACAGCAATGTCTTATGGAACTTTGGACTTTGGGTCTGGAGGTTTGGGCTGACTTTTTTTTTTTATGATGGTGCTAGGGTCCAGTAAAAAAAAAAAATCTAAATTTAATCTATAAATTCCTTTAAAGATATGTGTTTCCATACATCCATCTAAATTGGTTTGGGCTTATTTTGCAATTGGCAACCTTATTGTAACATTACCTCTTAAAGAACATTATTAAAGTCTTTGAGAGTTCCATTAGAAAAGCGGTATTTGAGAGCTAGAAGAAGTGTGTGTCCTAGCTTCCTTCCTGTTGCTGAGATGAGGTTCTCTGACAAAGACAGCATAGGGGTGAAAGCCCACTCAGTCCATTACGGCAGGAAGGTCACAGCAGCAGGAACCTGTGAGAACTGGTCACAGGAAGTCCTTGGTGAGAGGAAGGCAATGGAGGCATGCATGCCAGGCCTCAGCCAGCTCTCTCCTTTTCATCAACCCAGGAACCAGCCCGTGGAAATGGTGGTGCCTACCTTGAGGGTGGGTCTCCCCACCTTTGTTAGGCCAGTTAAGAGCATCTCTCACAAACGTGCCTAGTGGCCAACATAATCTGTAATTCCCCATGGAGACTTCCTCCCAAAGTGATTCTAGACTGCAGCACTCTACCAACACTGGCCACAACATTTTAAACAGGGTTTTAAAAAGATTTATTTGATAGCATCAGACAGTTGTAAGCTGTCATGTGGGTTCTGGGAATCAAACTCGGGACTTTTGGAGGAGCAGTGCTCTTAACCACTGAGCCATCTCTCCAGTTCCCTTGAACAGATTTTAAAAATTTGTTGTCAATGAATTTTTAAAAGTTGGAAAGAAAGATTGGGAACGTTAAGCAGTAGAACACTGGCCTAGGGCAGGCCTTGGGTTTAGTTCTTTTTCTTTTCTTTTTTTTAGGTCTAGTTTAAACTGTTTGTTTAATTTTTTACTTAAATAATTTATTCAGATTACATCTCAATTGCTATCCCCTCACTTGTATCTTCCCATTCCCCTCTCCCTCCCTCTTTCACCCTATTCCCCTCCCCTAGGCCTGTGACAGAAGGGGACCTCCTCCCCCACCATATGACCACAGCCTGTAAGGACTCATCCAGATAGCCTGCTTACCCTTCCTCTGAGTGCCACCAGGCCTCCCTACCATGGGGAAGTGGTCAAATAGGGGGCACCAGAGGTCATGTCAGAGTCAGTCCTCACTCTCCATACAGCTGTGAAGAGTGTACTGTCCATTGGCTAGATCTGAATAGGGGGTCTAGGTTTACTGCGTGCATTGGTCTTGGTTGGTACAGTAATATGAGCTGACCGCCCTGGGTCCAGATCTGCCAGCCTTGATGGTCTGAGTTCAGTTCTTGACACCACACACACACACACAAAGCAAACAAACAAACAAAAACACCCCAAACCAAAACCAAAACCAAAACAAAATAAACCCCAAATCCTGAAAGATCAAACACGGAAATTCCAGAAGTCCTGAGTTTAGTTTTGCCTCTTTAGTTAGCTAGCTATGTGATTTTAGGGGTCTAAATGTATGATCTCCAACTTTGGAAAATACACATGGCATTTATGTCCTTGTGGGTTATTGTTACACAAAAATGAGATAATATATGTGAAAACACTTTGAAACTATAAATGTTTGTTGCTCACACATAGTTAATAGCTACTATAGACAGTCACACCGTCAATAGTCACTCCAACCCCTGTGCCTTTGGGCATGGCGTCCCAGCCAGATATAGCCACATGAATGATGTGCTGCTCATCACGGGACGGCTGAACCATGCAGCAGAATCCCGAGACACACAGATATAATGTGATTAAAATAAAGCTTTGAGAGAAGTAGGGAGTTGGAGTTCATTTGGCATGAAATCAAGGACCAGGTGGAAGTGGAGGATATAGCTAGTTGAATAGACAAGGGTTAAGAGCCGTCAGAAACAGGTGGTCCCAGAGTCCTAATGACCGAAGCAATCATCTACTCCCTTTTCACAGGGATTCCATTGTCAGTGTAGGTGCCTACCCAGATGGCCAGTCCCCAGGGGCTGGCCCGGGCTGTGTGCTCCCTGACCCTGTGATTCCTCCCTGCTGGGATGCTCTCAGGGCCGCCAAAACAGAAGCACGGTGGTGAGTTAGGCACTGCCGATGACTGTCTCCGCTGCATGGATTCTGATCTCTCCTTTTGCTTCTTCCATAGAGTGCACCGTCCCATGGTTATACTTACCTGTGTGTGGGGTGCCGCCCCTGGGCCCCTGCAGAGCCTGCCAAGGGAAACACTTTATTTTGGTGGCACAGAAGATGGTGACGGGTTGGTGAATTAAGATGATCCTGGTTTGTTTCAGCTTTGCTGACTCTATGATCCATCAGCCCTGTGTAACTTACTTAACTTCGATCTTCTTATATCTAAAACAGGTTTGCTATGGGAAGAAAATCCAATTTGGACTAGCTTTTATAACAAAATAGGTTTTTGGAAGGATAGTAAGGAATCTCAAGGGCTCCAAGGTCAGATAAGTTCTCAACAGTTCCTAGAACAGTCTGTTAAGAAACTACTAAAGCAGGTGTGTCCCCTACCATACACACACACACACACACACACACACACACACACACACACACCTGTCCTGCTCGGAGACACAAGAACACTCTAACATTTTCTAACTCCTCTGATCAGTGACTGGTGTTCTGGACCTCAGTCCCAACTCCAAACATACAGGAAACACTGAATAGCCCTCCTTTGTCCTACGTCAATCCCTAGTTCAGTTCCTGTGACCAGGGAGGTAGAGATGGACTGTAGTAACATGGTTGTAAGGCCTTTCAAAGAAGGTGATTCCAGGACAAGGGACTAAAAGCGATCTCAGCAGAGAATGCTGTGAATAGTTTATGTGAAATCGAGGAAAACCACTTAGCCGTAATTAGGCGCTAAAGTCACTGTGCTGATCATAATCTTGAATATTTGTGATGTCCTGAGTTGACTGGGTTAAAGACCACCTGTGATGCAGTTTCCATGAGGCCAGCACTTGAATGCAGGGCAGGGGTGTGGCGGCGGGGGGTGGCATTATATAATTCCATCAAAGGACTGGGGGAATGAAGTGTCCAGGATGGAGAATTTTCTCCTTTCTGCTGCCTTCCTGCTTGAGCTTAGAGTTTGTTTCTTCTTCTGTTCCTGTGCTTTTGGCCTGGGGCTTAGGTCACTCACTGCTCACCTCAGGCCATTTTCAGCCCTTGGCCTGGGGCTTGGGTCACTCGCTGCTCACCTCAGGCCATTTTCAGCCCTTGGCCTGGGGCTTAGGTCACTCTCTGCTCACCTCAGGCCATTTTCAGCCCTTGGCCTGGGGCTTAGGTCACTCGCTGCTCACCTCAGGCCATTTTCAGCCCTTGGCCTGGGGCTTGGGTCACTCACTGCTCACCTCAGGCCATTTTCAGCCCTTGGCCTGGGGCTTGGGTCACTCGCTGCTCACCTCAGGCCATTCTCAGCCCTTGGCCTGGGGCTTGGGTCACTCGCTGCTCACCTCAGGCCATTCTCAGCCCTTGGCCTGGGGCTTGGGTCACTCACTGCTCACCTCAGGCCATTTTCAGCCCTTGGCCTGGGGCTTGGGTCACTCACTGCTCACCTCAGGCCATTTTCAGCCCTTGGCCTGGGGCTTGGGTCACTCGCTGCTCACCTCAGGCCATTTTCAGCCCTTGGCCTGGGGCTTGGGTCACTCGCTGCTCACCCCAGGCCGTTTTCAGCCCTTGGCCTGGGGCTTGGGTCACTCGCTGCTCACCCCAGACCGTTTTCAGCCCTTGGCCTGGGGCTTGGGTCACTGCTCGCCCCACCCTATCCCCTTCTCAGGCTTTTGGACTCAGATTGATTTGTTCTACCACCAAATTTCCTGAATTCTCAGGATGCAGGTAGCAGACTGAGATTTCTTGGCTTTTCTTTGATCAATAAGCCTTTCTCCATAATAATATCTGTTCAGCTCCTTAGAATAGCTGCCTACCTACCATCTGCCCATCCCATTGGTTCCATTTCAGTGGAGAAACTGATTGGACAGTTGAATGAGAACCCGTCTTTCGTGGGTTTGAAGGGTTTGTCCTCAGTATGCAGTCTTAATTCTTTATCTGCCATGCTCTGTTAGTTTAGTTTCAAGGTGAAGCAACTCTGAGGGTTTTATAGCACAGCAGAAGGGGCTGCAACTCACAGTTAAGCATTAGTTACAGAAGCCTCAGGCGTCAGGTCAAAGTGAAAATCTATACTTGATTTACTTGCTCTTTTCTTTTAGAATAAGCTCTAGTGATTTTTTACTTTTCTAATAAAACTATCCACTTACCAAATAAATACTTGTCCATGGTTCTAGGGAGCTAGGCTGTGGTGGTTTGAACGAGAATGGTTTCTATAGAATCATATATTTTGGTCCCCAGTTGGTAAAACTGTTTGGAAAGGCTTTGGGGGTGCAACCTTGTTGGAGGAGGTGTGTCACTGGGAGCAGGTTTTGAGGTTTTAAAATGCTCACTCCATTCCCAATCTCCCTCTCTCTCTCCCTCCCTCCCTCTCTCCTTCCCCCTTCCCCTCCCCTCCCCCCCCCCTTGGTTGTATCTCAGGATATGCACTCTCAGCTGTTGCTGCTGCCATGCCTTCACTCTGCTGTCATGGACACTGTAAGCCAGCTAAGCACTTTATTTTGTGAGTTATCTTGGTCATGGTGGTTTGTTGTAGCAGCAAAAAAGAAACTGAGGCATAAACTAGAATGTGATGCATGGAGAAGCCAATTCTGTCCAGCAAACACTATACCCACAATCTGGTTTTCTTTTCTATAGGAAGAGAGGAGACCGATCTCCCCTGGGGTCAGTGAGCATGTCAGTTGGACTGTGAGGCTGCTGTGGCCTCTTTCCCTCTCTCCCCACATCCAGCTGCTGTGCTGTGAGGACACTTGGGCAGCACAGTGGACTCTGGTGAGACTATTTAGGGATTGAGCCCTGGTCATTGCGGTGGGTCTTTCTTGAAGATTTGTGCCTGTACAAGAGGCCAGAGTTAGCCAATTATGTCTGCCATGTGGATTGTTCCAGATACTGACCATGTTGACACCTAGAGATTTCTGGCTCCCAGAACTGTGAGGAGTAAATTTCTGGTGTTTATAAGTCTTCTGAACTAATCTAAACTTAAATGACTTTCTGATTGTTGGTATTTTAGATTATTTATCAACATATTTTACTATGTGTAGCGCAGGCAAATCAAGGTTAATTTGCTAATGACCGAGACACCTAAATGTTAACCTTCAGAGTAATGCTTCAGAAAGTCTAAGGTGATGAGAGAAGCTCTCTGACAGATGCACACAGGCGTCCATCCTTTATCGTCAACATAAATCATTCAAGTTCCTTTCCCTGAATGAGCAGTCCCGCCAAGAAGAGCTGAGCTTTTTCATCTTCGCAAGCTGCTTGGTGACGATGCCCTTCAATTATCCCCATAAAAATGTTCTATCCCCTGCCAAATTGCACCACTTCCAACTGTAAGATATAATTACTTCTTATACCAGCAGCAGAGTGAAGTCAGGCATACCTTTAACCATTTTTATCCCCACAAACCTTCAAAGAGCTTTGTCACATGCTAGAAAACACAGTAGACAGCTTGATTATACAGGTGGGCAGTATTTTTATTAGGGAAAATTACATGAAAGGAAGTGGATATTATTTCTCTAGAATAGTTAGTTTATGTGTTTTCTTCAAGGCTTCCCATAGGCTAGTAATAGGGACAACATTTTATTAAGAATTGAGTAAATTTCTGTAGAAAACATTGCCTCATATTAAATGTTCATGCTAGCCTTTGGATATAGTGAAGGGAACTTGGCCTCACTGTCCAAGTAAGATGGCATCTTCTGACAGGCATCTTGGCTTCTAAGGATATATTGATATATATTCTTTAAACTGTAAGCAAATTGGCTCCTAAAATTGTATATAGAGCCGCTAACGCAAATTTGGTGCAATTGACTGAAATATCTACTTTCCTTAGTGGTTGCTATGACAGTTGGTTCACTGGGACATCTTTATTCTCGAAATGACCACACTAAGTATCTTAAGGATGGCCTTCAACTCAAGAGCTTTCTGCCTCTGCTTGCCAAGTGCTGGGCCACCATGACCTAGTTCCACATATCACCTTGACAAAGCTCCAGGACCCAGATTTTGGGGGTAATGATCTAGATTGTACAGACTTTCTCTAGAGAATGGTTAACATCTACAGTCTGTGATACTAAGTAAACGCAATTATGTTCTATGTCTCGGACAGTCAGCGGAGGCTTTTGGAGAGCCAAACCAATGTTTTGGGGGAAGGAAAAAGTCTATCTCAAAACTGTAGCATCTAAGTGCACAGGTTGCCAAACTGTCCTACAAATATTTGTGTGTATGTTCACAGTTAACTTCTGAGCTCAGCCTTAGTCACAAGAGCAGCCTGTCTGCAGTGGGCATCAGTTAATGAAGTGACTCACAACTAGTAAAAGTGCTGAGAACAAGTTACCATTGAGTGCTCAGCCCTAAATAGGACAGCTGTAGCATCCCCTGTTTTCAAGGCTTAGAGGACATCATGGAAGAGGAGGTAGAAGAATGCAAAGTCAAAGTCAGGAGAGTGCAGAGGAGTGATGTGAAATGCTCTCTTCAAGACAAGACAGCTGGGCGGTGGTGGTGCACACTTTTAATCCCAGCACGCAGGAGGCAGAGGCAGGTGGATTGCTGTGAGTTCAAGGCCACCCTGGTCTACAAAGTGAGTTCAGGACAGCCAAGGATACACAGAAAAACCCTGTCTTGAAAAACAAACAAACAAACAAAAAACCAAACCAAAACAAACAAACAAACAAACAAAACAAAAAACAAAAAAAGACAAGACACGAAAGCCCAGCACGGTGGCTTCCCATCTCAAGAACAGAAGGACAGGACGTGGTTATTATACTCCCGAGCTACAGCAAGTTAGGATCCTAGCATGGATTGGGGAGGGACACCTAAAAGTCCACCACTATGCAAGGGGTTCGTAGAAATAGATGGCTGCTATGGTAAGAGGAAGTTGCTTTTCTTCAGGGGTGGACCCTAATTAAACTCAGTGGGTCATAATGAAAGTAGGAGGGTGGATTTTTAGGAAAAAGAGGTCCAGAGGGAGATATGGGAGATGGATAAGAAAGGGTAATGGTGTTGAGGAATGATCAGAATGTATGTTAAAAAAAAAAAAAAAAGACAAACTATAGGATGAAACTTTATCTGAGTTCCCAGCCCACTAACCTGCTGTCTAGACTTCAGGCTTGCCAGGCCCGTGAGTACATGAGGCAGTGCCTCCAGATAAATCCCTTTGAGTCTATTTCCCTGGAGAACTCTAATGGATGTAGCTGGCGTTCAACAGGCATCAGGAAGTTTCCACTTCCATATTTAGTGAACTACTACACAGCCAGTTGGCCTCTTTTCCCATGATGCAACATGCAGAACAGCTCTGTGATCTGCTTCATGTTGTTTCATACAATTTAGATCTTAACAAGCTCACATTCTTCCAGTATTACCCAGAACCCTTTATCTTGGCTCCCTTTGGCTCTCCAAATGACGTCAAAGACACTACTATTTATGAAGAAACACCTAGGTCTGTGTTCACTCTGCTCACAGATCAACTTCAAGTGTGTAGATCTCGGTACGGATTTCCAATTCCCTGTCCAGTTTGCTTTGGGACAATAAGTAGATAGAAGACAGGCCCCGGAGTCCTCACCAGAGGCTATGAGTGAATGCTTGGAACGTGGGAGGGAGAATGTCTTGGAGTTGTAAAGGAAATGGCTGGAGAATACTCAGGAGACTTAGATTTTAATTCCAGTTTCTTAGCCTGTCCTGAAAAGGGCTAATAAGAACAGGCCTCCTGGGACAGAGTGCCAAAATGGCTCAGTTGAGAGAGCATTGGACTGAAGAACAAGCCTCCTGGAACAGAGTGATGTTAATTGCAATGTTGTGTGAAACGGTATTCAAAGCTCTATTCTAACGGAGTGGAATGAGTCTAGTGATCTTACTTACTTTAAGTAGGCAATATGTTTTCCTGGGAATGGAAATATGAGGTGTTCCCAATGAATGACTTAGAAGGGAGTGGGTTTTGTTTCTCTGGAACACTTACGTTTCCTTCATGGTTGCCTTCAGGATGAACAGCTATGTAAGTGAAGGCAAAGTAGCACAGTTAACATTCTATTTAGAATGGAATAGATTTGGAGCAGAGAATGTATCTTAAGGTAAATATTTGTCTTATATTGTCTTGGGGAATTTTAGTTTCAGGGACAGAGCAAGATGGCCCCCAAGGGCAACATCAGTGATTGTCAGTGTTACCTTGTCCCTGTTGGTGTCCATGACAATACCTAAAGCAGAACCAGCGAGGCTCTATATTAAAGTTTTCTTATATGTGCTTTTCTGCTCCAATTCCTATTGGGGGTTATTGAGTATGTCAGACTCCGGGAAGCACCAGCTGAAATTTCCAGGTTCTTGTGGCCCAGGAGAAAGAATTGCACCAGGGACATTTGGTTAGTGACAGACATAGAGACAATTTATCAAGAAAGGGAAAGACACTCTAAGAATGAGAATGGGCTAATGATCTTGGGAAAGACATGTTCCAAAGCCCTGCATCAACAGACTCATGACTCTTTATAGGTCATTTACATAGGACCTGCTTTCTCTTGAATATGTATGCAACGGGTCTATCCTTGAGCATATTCTGTTTGTTACACATAGCCTTAGTGGAAAAGGGTTTTCAGTCTTCTTCTGTCAACTTATTTCTTTCACGTGTTCATCTTGATGTCTCTCTTTTTACATCTCTACTTTCCAGCCACAACATGACTTTTATGAGAAACATAATATGTTCAATTCAACACCTCCTGTGGTGTTAACTTTAAAGTTCAAATTGGCACAACCTAGAATCACCAGGGGAAAAAAGAGTCTCAATGAGAAATTGTCTACTTGGCCGACAGGAGATTGTCCTAACTAAGTTAATTGATATGGGAAGACCCAGCTCACTATGGGTGGCACAATTCCTTAGGCAAGGAGGACCTGAACTGTGTAACAATGAAGAAAACGAACTGAATGCAAACAAGTGTGTGTGTGTGTGTGTGTGTGTGTGTGTGTGTGTGTGATTTCTTTTTGTTCTTGACTGTGGGTGTGATGTACCTAGTTATTTGAAGTCCCTGCCTTGACTTCTATATTTCTATATAATGATAGACTGTAACCCAACATTATAATCTGAAATAAACCCCTTTCTCCCATAAGTTGCTTCTTATCAGGATATTTTGTCATAGGAACAGAAAAAAAACAAACAAACAAAAAAAAACAATAGAATACCTCTTGAAGCGGAAGTTTCTGGTTTCTTTAAAAACTCAGTTTTGTCATGTGATGTTTTTCTGAACATTGTCTTGTGAGAGGGCATGTGATGTTTTGCTGAAAATAGACATGTGAGAGGGTGCATGATGTTTAGAAAGAATATAAATAGAGCCCCAACGTCACTTTTGCACCGCTACGCTATGCGATGCGTTACTAGTCTTCACTCTGTAGAGAGAAATGCGCCAGAGAACTTGTGGTATTCCGGCTGATTCGTGCACATTCAGCACAGCCTTGCTGGATTGTGCCTCTGGTTCATGTTTTCTATTGGACTGGACTGCTGGTATCCTGACAACAAAGAGTGGAATCCCTACAAGAAACTAATAAAATAATTCTTCTGATATCAGTTATCTGATCTAGTGTTTATTATTTTATCTTCCATGACTTTTGGTTATTAACACATTTTATATAAAAAGAAAATTCTCTGAAACTTAGTCTTTTGGAGGAGTTTGGTTAAACAAAAATGAAAAATGCATACCTTTCACACATTAATGTGTACTGGCAAGCTGTGAAAGGCAGATCAACTATACAATTATTTCCAGAAGAATCTATGATGAGATGAGGTGTGCATGGAGTATTCCAAGAAGTAGCAGCTCAGGGAGTCTGCTTTTTTTCTTTCTAAACTATATAGTTTATGAACCACACTTTAATTCTAATATTCTAATTGTGTAAAACAGGAGGGTTGCTAGGAAATGGGCATTTTCCAGGTATACAAGTAACATGCTGAACTAAGAAACATTTTTACCAGCTTCTCTGGTAGGTGTTTCTCTCTTTCTAATGGTGTCACCACTCTTGATATCACGTAGGCTGGAAACTTCATTACCTTTGGGATAAACATGACTCTCAGTTGTCAGTCTGGCCAAGGCTAAATTGTGACAACTTATCCTTTATGATAGCTGGACACTCATACACACACACACACATCTTTGTGCACATGTGTGTGAAGTAACCATTGTCCCACTTCATGTGTGTAGATATCAGAGGACAACTTTGGATACGGGCCCACTTTGTTAAACAGGGTCTCTTGTTGCTCGTTGCTGCACACACCAGGCTAGCTAGCCCTCAAGCACCCTGGACCCTCCCATCGTCTCTGCCCTCCTCTGTAGGAACGCTGGGCTTACTTACACATACACAGTGCTGTGCCTGGGCTTAGCTTCTGGAGATCCAAACCCAGATCCTCATGGCAAGTGCTTTACCCACTGAGCCATCTTTCTAGGCCATGGACCCGTTTTTTGATTGCTCCTTTTACTTATGGAACACCAGGCTTTCCTCAACTGTAAATCTAGTCAGATCATGTCCCTTCTCAATCATCTTCAGAGATCCCAGGATGACAGAATACAATGTTAAAGTTCTTCACCATTATTTTTGGACAAAACCTTGCTCCCTGAAAATGGTCTTATATCATGACTTTTCATCTATGTGTACATTTCTCCCTTTGGGATTTCTAGCTCTTATCTCGTTCCATTAACACACTCATCCGCAGTAAAATATTCTCATCATCCTGGACTCTGCTCTTACGTCACTTATTTGAGACCTTCCCTTGCACACTGATTTAGACACATGTTCTCCCTTCTCCCTGCTTCACATGTACATTTCTTACCTAGTGTGCTCTGCCCAGTGTGATGGTTTATTAGGCCATGCTAATCATCCTTTAGATGATGGGTTTGTTCAACACAGGGCATAGTGAATGGCAGGACTGGGATTGACATCCCTGAAGATCCTTCAGTCAGCCTGGATGATACCAGAGCAAGGACACAAATACACCAGTGTGCAAAGAAGCCAATTCTGTGACAAAAGAAAAGGGTTTGTTGAAAATTAGCTGACCAGGAGATGGGAGGCAAGTTCAATCTGTCTACACAATTGGTTAGTGAATGGGGATTCAAGGGCTGTGGAGAGTCAATAAGTCCCACGGTATCGAGGGCCTTGACTGTATCTTTTACTGTTCTGGTCCTATGCTGTCGTCATCAGCTGTCGTCATCACTTCTCTTCTAGCGTCTGGTTCTGAACAGAGGCTTCCATTTGCTGAGAGACTTTTAATGCTATCCAGTTCAGGGTCACCCTAAGATCCAACTTGAAGGTGCCTCCCAGGACACGCTGGGTAAAACACGGTAGAAAGGAGGGGCTCGCTTTAACACGTGTGGAAGAAGGAGAAGGGACTTCGCTTCGTTTTGATTGAGGCCCCTTAGAGGAAGCAGAAAGTAGAGGACTTAACAGGGTCCGAGAAGCCAAAGTACAAATGGCGGCCAGTGGCTGGGCAGGAATTTATGCCAGCCAACTGTGTGTGCCAGCCAAGGATGAGAGAAGCTAGGGTCCTGCCTTCCCATGGTGTCTTGGGGTGGAAGTCTTCCTCTATAGATGATTATATTTTTCAGAGTGTGTCTTGGTCCCTGGGAGAGGCTTCTCAGTTACAAGATGCATAGTGACACTTGGAAACCCTTTTAGTAAAAGACCCATGAAGCAAGGGCTGAGTTTCAGAACCTCATTCATTCACTCAGTCAGTCAGGCAGTCACTTATTTATTTCTTATGTGCCAGGCAGTCACTAGTCTAAATGAAGCAGATGCCCAGTACCCTCCCCTCAAGCTTGCAGTTAGCTCAGCCAAGCTGTAGGTCCTGAAGAAATCCCAGTGGGAATCTACCCTCAGTCTACCCCACTCATCTGGAGCCACCCTCCTAGAGTGGCTAGCAGCTCCTGCCCAGGTGTGTTAGGCATGCTCTCCTTTGAGACCTTTCATCTTCCTTAAAACCCAACATTAAAAGACACCTGTCCTTTGATCAAACCTCCAAAGCCTCGCTTCCAGCCCCAACCACCGAGGCTGCAGAACAAGCCTGCACTAAGTACCGCACAAAGCCCGGTGCACTCGCTTGAGTATTATTTACCGTAACCTGCGTGAAGCGTGCCAGAAATACACAGGACGTCCCCAGCGCTCAAGGCTGGGAAGATGCGGCAGGATGATAAATAAGGCTGGATGATGCTTTCAATGGATGGTAATTTCTCGCTTCCACGGAGACTCTACAAACACAGCTGTCAGAAGTGCATTGTGTAAATCAGATGCTAATTAAATTAAATTCCCACTAGAATCAAGGCGGCAAAGTATTTTGTCTTGTTTTCCTGCAAACTGGGCCTCTCAATCAAGACAGCTGGGGCACCGGCATTTCAGGTACCTGGAAGCAACAGCTGCAGCGAGGCAAGACGACTGCTTTCATAATTAAGCTGCCGTCAGGAAGAGGGAAATAGACGCCATTCTTTATATGATCAGTGATGCTAAAAATGCAAAAAGCCGGTGGCGCCCGAGCTGGACTGGGGAAGAGGGCTGGGACCTGAAGCCAGTTTTCAGTGAAACCATTTTCCGGCTCGAAGCTATACTTCCTCGCTTGCCTCCATCTCCTTCCTCACTTCCTCTGCTTCATACTGCTGAGAGCTAGCTACTACTGCCAGCTGACATGTTAGTTCCTGGAACCCTGGAGGGTCCAGAGGCACGCTCCATCCTTTAGTCTTTTTGAAGAATGAGGAAGTGCGGGATTCCAAGATCTTAGCGTCTTCTGGGATTCAGGGTTCAGGCATTCCAAGTGTGAACTTTGACTTCTGTGCCATCAACTCTGCTTTTTAGTCCTCAGCCCTGCCTCTGTATGGAAGGAGCCAAGTGCACACCCCTACGCTGGGCATCAGTACTGAGAATGTAGCTAGAAATCAAAGGACACAGCTGAGAAGGGATTTGAAACAGTCCACAGATACAGATTTGCAAATGTAGGACCATGCGGCCTTAATCGCGTAGCAAGCACAGAGATGGGAGCTTGAATAAGTAAATTATTCAATGTAAGTTTTCGTTTATTCACTCTCTTTTAAAATTATATTTATTTTATTTGCTGTGGGGCTGATGTTGAGGTCAGAAGATAGTTTGCAAGAGTCAGTTTTCAGCCAGGCACAGCGGCGAACTTCTGTAATCCCAGCTCTCAGGGAGGCAAGGCAGAAGGATCTCTGTAACTTTGAGTAAGTGTAGGACAGCCAAGGCCACACAGAGAGATCCTGTCTCAAAAAATCAAAAAACAAAAAACAAAACAAAAAAACCCAAATAAATGGAAAAGCAAGAGTCAGTTTTCTTCCACTCTGTGGGTCCCAGGTATCAAAGTCGGGTCCTTAGATTTGGTGGCAGGCACTTTTATTGCTGAGCCATTGTGCCAGCCCCATTTGATCACCCTTGACATGTTTACTTCTCATGTATCAGGTTGCTATGCCAAGGGCACCAACAAGAGAGTGTCTTCTATGAAGGAGCTTCC
Source organism: Acomys russatus (assembly GCF_903995435.1). Classification (NCBI taxonomy): domain Eukaryota; kingdom Metazoa; phylum Chordata; class Mammalia; order Rodentia; family Muridae; genus Acomys; species Acomys russatus. Next base: position 77,586,324 of record NC_067142.1, on the reverse strand, counting down.
ATTTGATTAGAGAGGTATATATATATCCTTAATAAATGCAGCTGGATTGATACTGAATCATTGAAATAGGACTGTAAGATAGGGAGTTTCCTTTAAAAACTAACAAGCAAATTATAAGTATTGAAAGCCTTCTGGGGCTGGGAAGATGGTCGGTAGGTAAGTGCACTTGCTGCCAAGACTGACAGCCTGAGTTAAATTCCCTGGGCCCACAGTAGAAGGAGAGAACCAATTCCTGCAAGTGTCCTCTGATCTCCACATGTGCACACATACACACACACTAATAATTATAAGTAGATGTTCAAAATTTTTTTTTTGTTTTGTTTTTTGAGACAGAGTTTCTCTATTTTATCTTAGCCATCCTGGACTGCTTTGTAGACCAGGCTGGCCTCGAACTCACAGCGATCTGTCTGTCTCTGTCTCCTGAGTGCTAGGATTAAAGGTGTGAGCCACTGTGCCCAGCTGATGTTTTAAATTTTTAAAGTGTTCTTTCTCCTTCACTCTGTCAACTGTCTTTAGGGTTGTTCCATACATCACTCTCCATCAGTATCCTAAAACTTTAAATCTCATGGTGTGTGTGTGTGTGTGTGTGTGTGTGTGTGTGTGTGTGTGTGTGTGTGTGTTCTTTGTACAAGATATGTCTCAGCAGAATATAGAAATACCTTTCATGGATATATAGTCTGATACCAATAATTGGTTAAAAATTACATGATGCTACAGTAGAGAAATGGGAAAAGAAGCCCGCGTAGCTACACAATAGCCTATAAGCCAGAGCAGAGCAACAAATAACTACATGCAAGTAAAAGCATAAACCTCCAACACATTCTACTGAGTGAAAGGAGCTTTGAATAAAAGATAGCATGCTGTAGTTAACCGTGGGATCCAATCAATCAGCATGCTGCTCCAGGACAGCCCAAACTGCCATGTTGGGGAAGTCAGAACAGTGCTTGGCGCTGGGAAGTAGGAGAAAGGGGGAACAGAAAGAACTGAGTGGGACAAGGCACGGGGAGCTTTCAAGCGTGTGGTAATGTTTTATGTCTCGATAGCAGCTTTGATCACACAGCTTTATCCACCGTGGTACACAATGCACAATTAAAACATGTTCATCTGGGGGGCTGGGAGAGTGCAGCCCGTGAGGCACTTGCCTTGCAAGGAAAAGGACATGAGTTACTTCCTCAGGGTCTTTGGTTCCTAAGCTGCGCATTGTGGTGTGCTCTAGGGAGCCAGAGACAGACAGACTCCTGGAGTTCACTGCCTGTTAATCACTGAATTCCATGTCCCAATGAAAGACCTTGTCTCAAAAAAAGGAAAAGGCAAGTAGATTGCACTAGAGAAATGGCATCCAACTCTGTCCTCTGACCTCCACACATACCATGTACACACACACACACTAAACACATGCATTGTGGTTTTTTTTGAATTCACAGTTCACTGCAAATGAAATAAAAATGAAATATGAGCCTTAATTAATGACCCACACATTGAAATACTTAAGGGGAAATGTGGTGATGTCTGGAATTTATTTTAAATGCATAAGAACAGTAAGATTGATGGACAGAGGGATGGACAGACGGATTGAGATATGATGTAGCAAGTACAGCGAAGCATTAATGATGGTCAGCTGGGGGGCATAAGTGTATTCCCTCAACTGCTCTTTCATCTTGGGAGTATTGCTGAATAAAATTTGGGGATGGAAAAGCAACTTGATGTCTCTAAATTACCAAGTATAGCACCTGCTCGCTGCTCTTTCTGGGGAGGGTGCATTTTTCTGAAGTTGTAAGATGATACCCACCACCTGGGATCCCATAAGATGGCGGCGCCTAGCTACAGGAGCAATGGAAGACTCCTTGTGAATTTTGAAAACTCCACATGTTATGGACACATGAGGAGAGGGAAAAGTTCCCAGCCTGTGAGTTGCGACCCCACAGGGGCCACGTATCAGATATTTACACTACATCTCATAACAGTAGGAAAACTACAGTTAAGAGGTAGCAATAACATACTGTTACGGCTGGGGTCACCACCACACAATGAACTGTACAAAGGATCGTGGCTTTAGGACGGTTGAGAACCACTGGGCTAGAGGGATCTCTCCAGGAACACCTTGCATGAGCTTCTGCTATGCTGTCTCGCCGTCCATCACGATGGTTTTCTTCAGCATCCTTTGGTGTGGTCCTTGATTAGCAGGTACCATCTCAGCACGCGGAGAATGTTTGGCAGAGTGACAGAGGTAAAGGCATGACAGCTCTTCCTATTGTGCCATCACCATCTAACTTGGGCTTCTCTCAGGATGTTGAGCATGACAGTGTTCAGGCTGAGGGTCTGTAACTCCGTGTGAAGAGCTTGTGGGTGGCTAGCCTGACTTCCAGGGAAAGTAAGTGTCTCACTCACTCACTCACTTACCTCTTCTATTTCTTCTTTCCCATGCCCTCTTCTCAGCTCTCCCACCCTCTCCTCTATCACTTTAAAATACAAACACAGTGACATCGCATAGAGGACTATGTCTAGGTCTCCTTTCTCCCCCTTCCTTCTGCTCCGGTCTCCGGAAGGTCATTATGACCTGTTCACATCTGCAGCACGCATAGCATCCAGTGCAAGCCCTATGCACATGACAGGAACACAAATACAGTGCATTCAAAGGAAGGTCAAGCCCTATGCATATGCTGTTGAAAGGGGGTGGGGTCTATTTTCTACCTCATCTCAAAGAATGAGTGAAAGTTTGGATGGTTTCCTGTGGTCTTGGATGTTCTTCTAGAAGTCAAAATCTCAACATCAGCAGCTATTTTTTTCTATATTTTTGAAGGTGTAACCATTTGATGTGGTGACATTTAGAAAGGTGGTCTTACAATGTGAATTGGCAGCTCTTTCAGGTCTAGATTTTTCTGTAACACTTGAAAAAAATACTGTTCTGAGTTGATGTGCTGCAAGAATTTAAAAGAGTCCTTATTACTCTAATTGGTGGTGGTATTGGTGTGGTGTGGGAGTGTGGTTGTGTGGCGTGGTGGTGGTTTTATGGTGGTGGTGGTAGTGTGGTGTGGTATGGTGGTGGTGGTGGTGGTGGTGGTGGGATGGTGGTGGTGGGATGGTGGTGGTGGGATGGTGGTGGTGGGATGGTGGTGGTGGGATGGTGGTGGTGGGATGGTGGTAGTGGGATGGTGGGGGTGGGATGGTGGTGGTGGGATGGTGGTGGTGGGATGGTGGTGGTGGGATGGTGGTGGTGGGATGGTGGTAGTGGGATGGTGGGGGTGGGATGGTGGTGGTGGGATGGTGGTGGTGGGATGGTGGGGGTGGGATGGTGGTGGTGGGATGGTGGTGGTGGGATGGTGGTGGTGGGATGGTGGTGGTGGGATGGTGGTGGTGGGATGGTGGTGGTGGGATGGTGGTGGTGGGATGGTGGTGGTGGTGGTGGTGGTGGGATGGTGGTGGTGGGATGGTGGGGGTGGGATGGTGGTGGTGGGATGGTGGTGGTGGGATGGTGGTGGTAGTGTGGTGTGGTGTGGTATGGTGGTGGTGGTGGTGGTGCAAAGCATTAATCTGCATATGAAGCCTAATGGCACATCTGTTTCAGGTGGTTACACTGATGCCATCACTCTCCTTTCCAGTGTACTTAAACACTGGCTATAATGATTGCCTCTGCCTAGGACTTGACCTGCACAAATGTTCACCCATTTTGCTGCAAGTGGCTGTAGACTAATTTCTTGTGTTGAACATCTGGAAATGTGACCATAGGACCAGGGAGAAAAGAAGAAGAAAGAGGAAAAAGTAATTTCTCATGGGCCATAGCAGAAGCAGAGGTGGAAAACTTGACTGGAGAGCTGCAAACTAGCCTAGGTCTAAGGTGGCATATGAAGGCACAGAGAAATGGATTTGAAGGAAGATGAGCTATTTCTAAGAAACAAGAAGAAAAGCTGGGCATGGTGGTGCACGCCTTTAATCCCAGCACTTGGGAGGCAGAGGCAAGCGAATTGCTGTGAGTTCGAGGCCAGCCTGGTCTACAAAGTGAGGCCAGGACAGCCAAGGTTACACAGAGAGACCCTGTCTTGAAAACAAAAAACAAAAAACAAAACAAAACAAAAACAAAAACAAAAAACAAACAAACAAACAAAAAACTCAGGAATAAATGCCTCTAAAATTAATGGACTCAATTATTAACTAATGTGAGCTTTAGGAATATCAGCCCCAGGGAGTGTTTCATTAGAATGCATCTACTTTTGCGTGCGCGCGCACATACATGCACATGCACACACACACACACACACACACACACACACACACACACACACACACACCGTACCACCATTACCACTCCATAATCTCAACAATCCTCTCGAACAGCTTTTTATCTTTTCTATGCCTGTACTACAGAATCCTATTTCATTATAACTCAAAGTGTCCTAAGCTTATTTGACACAGATAACTGCTATTAACATGGAAGTCGTGTTCTAAGGCCAAGGTTCTCAGAGCCATTGGCCTCAAGACATACCTGTATCAGTCTGCATCTAATTAAGACGGGGGGGGGGGGGGGGGAGAGGGAGAGGGAGGGGGAGGGAGGGAGAGAGAGAGAGAGAGAGAGAGAGAGAGAGAGAGAGAGAGAGAGAGAGAGAGAGAGAGAGCAAGAGCCCCGTAATAGCATGAAAGGCATGGCAACATGCATGCAAGTCTAGACATGGTGCAAAAGGCATGAAGCTGGATGTAGTGGTTTGGATAAAAAGGGCCCCTATAGGCTCATAATTTGAATGCTTGGGCCCCAGTTGGTGGAAGTATTTGGGAAGGATTAGGAAATGTATCCTTGTTGGAGGAGGTGTGTCACGGGGGTGGATTTTGAGATTTCAAAAGACTGCTGTCATTCCTAGTTAGCTCTCTCTGCTTCCTACCTATGGATCAAGACGTGAGCTCTCAGCTGTTGTCTCTGTTCTGCCAATATGGACTCCAACCATTGCAAACTGTAACCCCTATTAGATGCTTCCTTTTATAAGTTGCCTTGATCACGGTACTTTGTCAAAGCAATAGGAAAGTAACAAAGACATTGGCTTACTGCATTTTCACACACACACACACACACACACACACACACACACACACACACGCATGGGAAACAGAGAGATCAGGAAGTGGAGTGATGCTAGAGCCTCAAACCCCGCCCCCAGTGCATACTTCTATATGTCAGGGTGTTGTATCACAGTGACAGAGAAGTGAAGGTGAAGGCTGCTCTCCATTCCTCTCCAGAAGAAATGGAGACAGGAAGAACCCTGAGAGCGCTGGCTGCATCCTCATTTTCAACACAGCATCACGGCATTTTGTTGTCCTAATGAACACTAATATACTCCTCTTTTTTTTTTCCTAGTTTTTTGAGACAAGGTTTCTCTATGTAGCCTTGGCTGTCCTAGACTCACTTTGTAGACTAGGCTGGCCTCAAACTCACAACTATCTGCCTGCCTCTGCCTCCCAAGTGCTGGGATCAAAGGCATGCACCACCCCCACCCAGCACTATACTCCTTCTCTTGAGAAGCAAGAGAATATTTTGTCCGTTAGCTCATAAGTCAACAGAACTTCAATGTGGGAATGCGGCTCAGTGGTAGAGTGCTTGCCTAGCACGTGTGAGGCCCAGGATTTAATCTACCACACAGAAAAAGCTGACAGAACTTTTCCCATAAATCTTAGCTCTAGAATCCTTGAAAGTGCAAAGAGAAAAAATGGAATTAGGACAGACTGTATATAGCCTATGGTAAAATAATGACAAGCTGGCGGAGAGACGAGGAAATTTATAAAGGAAACAGACATGTTTTAGTTTGGTTTCTATTGTACCACAGTCAAAAGCTACGTGAGGTGGAAAGGGTTCATTTGGCTTACAAACTGTAGTCCATCATCAAGGGAAGCTGAAGCAGAGACCATGCAGGAATGCTGCCCACAAGCTCACGTCTTCATCTACCTTTCAAACACAGCCCAGGCCCACCTGCCTAAGAATGGCACTGCCTGCAGTGGGCAGGACCATCTTACATCAATTAGCAAGAAAATGTCCCACAGACATACCTATAGGTCAATCTGATCTGAGTAATTCCTTAGCCACACTGCCCTCTTCCCAGATGAATCAAACTGGCAGCCTAGACCAGTCATCACAGACCCTCAGTGTTTGTACTCTGACTGTCCACTGAGTGACAAATGCTGTTACCGTGGACTCTGGCTGTGTCTACAATGTGTCAGGCAGGATGCACAGTGCTGTGAGCTTTTCCTGTTGAACCACACATCTTGTTATTTTACAGCTGCTATTTTACTACCCAAAGCAAAGATCCTTGAAGGGTCTTATTCCTGTCTGTTCCCCGGGTTAATTTATCAGAAAGCTGCTTCTGAAATGGGAGTCCTCACTTCATGTTTTCTACTTAGGATGAGTCTCCAAGAAGTTTTGAAATTAAATTTCAGGTATCAACTTCAAAAGAAAAAAAGTGGATTAAACAAAGAAAAATGTGAAGTTAGGTGGTAATACAGAGAATCATTTGAAATTTTGGTTTCTGTTTTATAGGTATAAACATTTGCTGCTTCTCCATGGAAACTTTCATTGTCTGGTGCAGAGTTAAAAGGGTTGCAGAGGGGTTCAGGGTTTTCAACCTGTGGGTGTTGATTTAGGCCTTCCACAAGAGTCGCATATCAGATATCCTGAATATTAGATATTTGCATTACTATTCATAACAGTAGCAACATTACAGTTATAAAGTTGCAGCAACATACTTTCATGATTGGGGGTCACCACATGAAGAACTGTGTTGAAGGGTCACAGCATTAGGGAGGTTGACAGCCGCTGCTCACCAGGTAAGAGCCTATGCTGTTCTTCCAGAGATCCTGAGCTCCCAGTGCCAGAGGGTTCCCAATCTCATGGAACTCCTGCTCCTGGGGATATAACGCCCTCTTCTGGACTACGAGGACATTTGCACTCACATTTGCACAGACACATGAATACACACCCATAATTCAAATAAATATTACTCTTTCAAAATAAAAAATTTGGTGTTTGCAGAGCACTGTTCTTTGTCGCCACTCTGAAATGTACAATGGCTTCCAACTAATGGTCCAGTTAGGAGTGAATTGTGTGGGATAAATTCTTGTTAGATGAAGGACTCTTGAAGTATTTGTTTAGGTGTTGCTGCCAAACACAAACACAGAGTAAGCAGAAAGGGTAAATAGACTAAAAGATTTCTGACCTGTTTGTCTTGCTGAATAATCACTTCCCTGAAGGGCGCATGTCACATGCCAATTTTTTAAAGCACATAGCAAATTATTTGTTCAATCATGTATCTTTCCTTCGCTAATTATAGCTATTCTTGGGTTATTTATTATAGTCTATAGTAATAAATCATTTTCTTCCTCTTCTCTCAAAAGACACTCTTGCTATATTTCTTAAACCCAGATGCAATCATTTGAAAACATGTTTTATAAATCTCTGGAGCGAGGAATGCGATGGGGGCAGCTGACAGAATTGTGCTATGAATTATTTAAGACGCAATACATCATGGAGGCCTGAGATGAGAATTCAATTGGTAGCTTAAAACCAAACTCCAAAGAAAAGTGTACATGCGTGCCCGTGCGCGCGCACACACACACACACACACACACACACACGCACACACACCTTTGTGAGATAGAGATAGATAGATAGATAGATGAGAGAGAGAGAGAGAGAGAGAGAGAGAGGGAGAGAGAGAGAGAGAGAGAGAATATGATTCTTGTGAGTGGTATTTGCAAATATAACAATGACTTGGTAGTGGGTACAAATCTTTTTCTGACACAGTCAAGTGACACAATCTTGCAGAGTGTGCAAAATAGTTTCCTAGCCTTTCAGTGTGTGTGCTTTGATTTTGGAGAGGCGAAAGGATGGTGGTAGTTTTGCAGCTTCAAATAGATTTTCAAGTACTTTCTCTGGGATTTTCAAGATGTTCATTGTGTGTGTGTGTGTGTGTGTGTGTGTGTGTGTGTGTGTGTGTGTATCTGTCTGTCTGTCTGTCTGTGTGTGTGTGTATGTTGCCAGCAACCTGCCCTCACCTAGACACAGACACCTCAGATTCTAGCGACACAGGGTTTCTCTGTGTTATGTAACCCTGGCTGTCTTGGACTCCCTTTGTAGACTAGGCTGGCCTCAAACTCACAGATATCCACTTGCCTCTGCCTCCTGAGTGCTGGGATTAATAAAGGCATGTGCCACCACCCAGCTAGAATCTGGTATTCTTGGTGCTGTACCAAGATGGAATTCTCCAGCATTTCCAATTCCCAGACTGAGAATTCACTTTAATTGGCAATAAATCTTCCTCAGCCCATGCAAGGGACCAAGTTTCATCTAGCACAGTACAGCTTCCTCTAGCCTTTGCAAGCACTGCATGTATATGGTGCATAGACATGTGCAGGCAAGAAGCCCATACATGTAAAATATTAAAATAACTTAAAATTTTAAATGTTTGTTATTAACAATTATGTCAATGGTTATAAATTGCGATTGTTTTGGGCACATTAGGATACAGATAAATAACAAGCAGGGTAGCACCTGGTGATTCTGGACACATAGACAGGAGCTTGGGGTCAGCTAGTCTTGGGCCCTGATCCCATTTGTGCAGGTGAGGGAGTCAAACACTCAGCTCTGCAGTGTGATGCTTTGATATGAATCACAGCCTTGCTCTAAATGGCCCTGAAACAGCACGGAGCCCTTTACCACCTCTCTTCAAAGTGTTCATGGCCTCACAGAAGGAGGTAAACAGGGGTCATTAGAGTCTATCTCCGCATCTCAGAACATGTAAGAACATTCTCCATTTTGGGTTGTTGGGAAAATCCCAACAGAGAACCCACACCAAACAAGTTAGTCAGATATTATTTGCTCTGCATCTCTTACTTCTGGGTACCAAAACCTGGGCTGTGGCCATCCAGCAGAGGAAATTATCCCAGGCATGGGTGTCTTTAGTGAGCTTTCTAGGCAGCAAACCTTTGGAACCCTAAAAAAAAAGTTACAATGGATTCATGTTATGTGTCTACATAGGAGGACTGACCCAAGCATAACAGAGTAGGTAGATGTCGCAGGCAGATGTTGCTGAAAATAGCATTCGGGGTTCCATATTGACTCCATAACCTTGGGCAAGTCTTTAAACTCTACATCTTTTTAAACTACCATGGAAGCACAATGAGGAAAGGGGAAACATGAAATACTGTGGTCTGAATGTTCCTGTCTCTCCTTAAACTTTGATGGTAAAATTCTAACCACAGAGGTGAAGGTACTAGGTGGGGGTGGGCCATACAAGTCCTCATAGTGGGATTAGTGCCTCCCTCAACACGTCAGGTGCGGGAGGGAGAAAGACATCAAAGAGGTCCAGGAAAGACTCCCTACATTGCCCTTTTACCCTGGCATAGTACAACAAGAAGACCATCTTCTGTGAAGTGGAATGTGGGCCCCCCTAACACGGAATCTGCTGACACCTTGGGGTTGGACTTCTAGCCTCTAGAAATACAGGAAAGAAACTTTTGCTGTCATAAGCTACTGATACTGTGGTGTTTTGTCACAATACCTGAAAGGATTAAGACACAAGGTTGGGCAGAATCCATGAAATGGCGTGCATGAGCACATCCACCCACCCCAGGGTCCGGTGCTCAGCAGGCACACCCAGCCGTTTATCTTACTATTCCTGCATTCTCTCTTTCTCTCTCCTCTCTCCCTCTCCCCCCATCTCCTCCCTTCTCTCTCAAAGATGTTGGAAATCAAACAAAGGACATTTCATATGGCACAGATGTGCATATATGTATATTTATACATACATACATACATACATACATACATACATACATACATACTATACTCATTAACACTGTTTTTGTCCTTAGTTACCAATGGTCCTAAAAATTCACACTCTCCAGACTCCCTTGGCTCACTTACATCAACTGTTCCATGGAAGACCGTTAGAGAGGAGGGTGAACAGCCGGAGGGCACAGGGACATAAGCAAGAAGGACGTGTGCATGTGAATATGATAAAAGTATACTATAGCCAGGGCTGTTACACAGAGAAACCCTGTCTTGAAAAACAAAAAACAAAAGTATATTATAGAGGTATGAAAGTGTCATAATGAAACACTTTAGTTTGTACAATTAATATAAATGAATTTCAGATTAAGAAATACCTGGACTTGCTGGGTGTGATGGTGCATGCCTTTAATCCCAGCACCCAGGAGGCAGAGGCAGGTGGATCGCTGTGAGTTCGAGGCCAGCCTGGTCTACAAAGTGAGTCCAGGACAGCCAAGGCTACACAGAGAAACCCTGTCTCGAAAAACAAAAATCAAAACTAAAAAGAAAGAAAGAAAGAAAGAAAGAAAGAAAACAAATACCTGGACTTTCTTAACTATATATAATATATATTTAGATATACATATCTGTACCTGTCTGTCTGTCTGTCTATCACACACCTTTCCCAGGCTTCTTACTGATTTAAGGGGAGGAGAAAGAGGGCTTGTGGCCGCTGCATATGCAGTGTAGGTGCCACACAAGTACCAATCATGTCTAGCTCCCTGGGCTGCAGCTGAAGGAAATGACAAGTAAAGTGGTAACGACACTGTGACAAGGACAAAGCTAAGAGGCCGCAGCTTCCAGGAAGCAAAGCAAAGCAAAGCCTGCCTCCCACAAAACCCAACCACAGCCATCTTCCCAAGAGCAATGAGTTAATTCAAGAGACTGAAGTGCTAAAAGTGAACTAAGCTGCTGGAGCAGAAGCAGCTGGGTTCCCAAGGGCCTGGGGCAAAGGCAAGAAGAGCAGGGTGCTGTTAAAGCTTGGAAATTTGGAACAATGTAGCATTTCCTCCCCAACCATTTGTTTTTTGTTTGTGTGTGTGTGTGTGTGTGTGTGTGTGTGTGTGTGTGTGTGTGTGTGTGTGTGTGTGTGTGTTTTATTATTAATAGAAGTACATCCAGCTGTGGTAGTGCACACCTGCAATCCTAACCCTGGAGGAGGCCAGTGCAGCAGCGTCAGGAGTTCAAGGTCATTCTTAGCTACACAGTGAGTTTGAGGACAGCCTGGGCTTCCTGAGACCCTGTCTAAAAACAAACAAACAAAAAAACAACTGCTATAAGACACAGCAATTGAACTTTTGGATACATTTCCATAAAATCGGAAAACAGGGCCCCAAGGAAGGCCCTGTACACCCACATTCCATACTGCTACAGTGCAGCCTTTCCTTGCCGAGCCCCACCCCTGACTTTTGGAATACGATGGTTGACTCTGCCGTCATGTGTGGCATTCTGACTTCACTGAGGCTCAAAGTAACCTCGAATCTCAGAAGAGACAGGTTGGGACTGTTGGACTCTGTAGGCTTTTCAAGGTGGGCTGAATGCCGTCTGACTTACAAGATGGCCACAAGCCTATGGGGGCCTGCGTGTTATGGCTTGGATGTGACACAACACCCACAGGCACACATGCTTAGACACTTGGTTTCCAGCTACACCATTGTTTTGGGAAGTTGTGGAACTGTAAGGAGATGGGACTCAACAGAAAGAAGTGATCACTAAAAGAGCTGACCTCGACATTAGGACCTGGCCCTTCTCCGGATGTTCTCTCTACTTATTGGTCTATCTAGATGTGAGCAAGTTCACTCTACCACAGTTATGAATTGTTCCTGCCACCATGCCTTCTCACCAACAAGATAGCCTCAAACCTACAACTGTGAGATAAATCAACCCTTGGAGGCTGGCCTCAAACTCACAGATATCCTCCTGCCTCTGCCTCCTGAGTGCTGGGATTAAAGGCATGGGCCACCATGCTTGGCCCTACTTGTAGTTTTATTGCTTTTGTCAAAACATTTTATCACAGTAACAGGAAAATTAACTAAAGCATCTCGTCACCTCTTCCATTTGAATTCCATCAGCAGCAACCTTTCTCAACTTTTTCTACTCTGAAGCCCAGAATCTTGACTGCAGAAGTCATTGTCTTTAGGCTTTGAATCACCACACACACTCTATGAACTTGGACTCATTTTTTAATGTCTCAGAGTTTTAGTTTCACCATCTATGAACTGGAATGAGGTCACACCACATGTGCAGTGAAGAAGCAGAGAGAGAAGAGTGTTTAGCTGGGTATAAAACCATCCAGGGTTCTCTTTTCAGCGAACAGTCTCTCTCTCTCTCTCTCTCTCTCTCTCTCTCTCTCTCTCTCTCTCTCTCTCTCTCTCTCTCTCTCTCACACACAC